>NC_087291.1:5596746-6251121 GCF_015220805.1 Pogoniulus pusillus | reverse complement strand
TGCTTGCGTACCCTAAGTGCATATGTTTTTGTCTGTACTTCCCAACTAACGCTCTTGTTGTCAACAGGCAAGTTCGGAGGTACCGAAACTGCGAAAGGAGGACCAGAAGGCACGAAGTGCACTCTTAGCTGATATCCAGCAGGGGACTCGCTTGAGAAAAGTCACTCAAATCAACGACCGCAGTGCACCGCAGATCGAAAGTAAGTGCTCCTTACTGAAGGCTCTTGGGTGAGCTTTGCTGGGGGCTCACTTGGGCAGTTTTCAAACTGAAGAGCGGGTTTGAAGTTCAGCAAAGCTCCGCATCACAGGCTCTGCTCACTTGCTCCCTGGGATAGCACAAGGAGCGACGAGTGCAAGTTGCAGCAAAAGAGGTTCTTCCTCAACACAAGGGGGAACTTCTTCACTGTAAGGGTCACAGAGCACTGGAACAGGCTCCCCAGGGAGGTCGTGGAGTCTCCTTCCCTGGAGACTTTCAAGGCTTGTCTGGATGTGTTCCTCTGTGATCTGTGTTGTCCTGCTCTGGCAGGTGGGTTGGACTCGATGATCTCTTTGGGTCCCTTCCAAACCCTTACATCCTATGATCCTATGATGTGGAGAGGGGACTCTTCCTAAACTTGCATCCTGCTCTCAGATCAATAGCTCTTAGCACTTCATAATAAGTTCATAACTGGATATCACCTTAACAGGCATTCTCTGACCAAACAGAGTCACAAATTATGGAATCCTTGAGCTATTCTCACTCACACATGAAAAAGTTTAAGTGGGAATTGTTGGCTTTTGCAGAATTGTTGTTTATTAGACAAATGAAAATGGCAACAAATTCTGGGAGCATAAATTTAATGTTGTCTAACACAGATTCTTCTTGGTGTCACTACTGATGTGAGATTAAAAAGCACCAGAGAGTGCAGTGCTCCAAGATATGGGTCACAGAGTAATGGCAGTTTGCTATATTAACAGCAGCTTTCCTTGCTGAGCCTACCTAAACAGGGCTATGTTCACTGGCGACAAGCCTTAGCAGTCTGGAAGCAGGGATAAAATTACTTTCTGATATACCCTTTTTCAACAGAACCCAAAGGAGCTAACAGAGATGGAGTCAATTCAGCCATTAATAAAGGTGGCTCTCAGCCACCTTTGGGAGGCTTATTTGCTGGTGGCTTTCCTGTTCTCAGACCAGCAGGCCAGAGAGACATGCCAGGTAAGGGCTTCACTTTGATGAATGAACTAATAGATGGGGAAACTTTGATATAAGATAAAAGTACTTCAGAATTAAGTTTAGTGACTGATTTTTATTGTGAGCTTTGTGTTGTTTGTCTCCAAACCCTTAGCTCATCCTTTCACTGTGGAGGTCTCTATTTATAATGTGCTTCAAATCATCTTCATGAATCTCAGATGCCTAATTCCTTAAAATGTAAATATTAAGCTATCTCTGCTCTGGGTAGAAAGGAGATTGATTAGATTGCACAGAGTTTTTATGGAGACTTTATTTAATGAAAACTTGTAATTGTGCCTCAAAAAGAGTATTGAAATCCCAGTTTATCAACTTCAGCACAATTGCCAACAAAGTGATTTCCTTCCCTCCATGAGCCTGTGTTGCTATGGTATTACAGAATTGTGTGTTACTTTAAAGACTCCTATTTAAAATTTTTGCCCTCTGGGTTTTGTAAAATACAGCTTTGATCCAGCAAGGTTAAGTTATTGACCTAAAAAAAGAAGTCACTTTAAAAAAGCAGGAGAAAAGCCCTGCTGCTGCTTTCACCTCAAGAAGTGCCAGCATCAATGAGAGGTGACTTTCAGAGTCACAGCAGTGACACTGGGCACAGTTGGGCAGCTGGTGCCTGCTCAGGCAGCACAGAACATGGTGGGCATTTGCAGGGACAGACAGAACTTGGCTCTGCTTGCAGGTTTCCTTTTACTGGAAGGCAAGCTCAAGATGTGCAGCACTGCTCACGAGAGGGCTTTCTCACATAGCTTCAGCTGCAATAGCTACTTTGCTCTTAAAACTGTGACCATGCCTACCCAACTCTGGGAATACAGAATAAGATTCCTTTTTTGGATCTCACTTTGTGAAAAGTCATTGATATTTACTTAAGAAAATGTATTTTGTAAGGCCAAAGGTAGGACAAGGGAGGTTATTCTGCTCCTGTCCTCAGCACTGATCAGGACACACCTTGAGTGCTATGTCCAGTTCTGGGCCCCTCAATTCAAGAGGGAAGTTGAGGTGCTGGAATGAGTGCAGAGAAGGGCAACAAAGCTGGAGAGGGGCCTGGAGCACAGCCCTGTGAGGAGAGGCTGAGGGAGCTGGAGGTGTGCAGCCTGCAGAAGAGAAGGCTCAGGGCAGACCTCATTGCTGTCTACAACTACCTGAAGGGAGGCTGTAGCCAGGTGGGGTTGGTCTCTTCTGCCAGGCAAGCAGCAACAGAAGAAGGGGACACAGTCTCAAGTTGTGCCAGGGCAGGTCTAGGCTGGATGTTAGGAGGAAGTTGTTGTCAGAGAGAGTGATTGGCATTGCAATGGGCTGCCCAGGGAGGTGGTGGAGTCGCTGTCCCTGGAGGTGTTGAAGCAAAGCCTGGCTGAGGCACTCAGTGCCATGGTCTGGTTGACTGGCTAGGGCTGGGTGCTAGGTTGGCCTGGATGATCTCGGAGGTCTCTTCCAGCCTGGTTGATTCTATGATTCTAAGCTCCATTACACCAGGGGCAACCTTTGGACAGGAGATGTTTGCGGATAGTTTATCAGAGTAACCACTGAGGGGAAGACGAAGAGCTGGAGGGTTACACTGTTTTGAAAGTCTGATGAGGGGGAGCAAGGTGCTAACGGTGTGATGTGCGCTCCCTGTTTTTCAGCCGGGAGGCCAGGGCAGCTCTCTGGAGCCCGGGCAGAGGCTCCCAAGCCCTCCGCCCCCCCGAACGGCAGCGCTGCAAAGGCCGGCAGCACCGCCTCGCCGCCAGCCGAAGGCCCGCGGATGGCTGCCCCACCAGAGCCCCCCAGCACCTCCCGAGCCGGCGCTGGCGCCGCACGTCCCAGCCTGCCCGCCCCGCCGCCGCCGCCTCCCGCTTCCAGCAAGCCCTCCCTCACCTTCCCTCCTCCTCCCGCCCTGCCGCCTCCGGCCGAACGCCCGCCCAAGGGGGGGTCCCCCGGCTCTGCCCCTCCGCCCCCGCCCCCGCCTCCGCCTCCTCCTCCTCAGGCCGACAAACCCACCAAGAGGCAGGCGGCCCCTTCGCAGCCGCCCCCGCCGCCTCCCCCTCCTCCCCTGCCCGTCGTCCCGCCGTGTGGGTTTCCAGGCCGCACGACGGACTTGGCTGCCGCTGCTGCTTCCCCTCCACCGGAGAGAAAGGACTGTCCGCCTCCCGCACCGCCGCCGCCGCCCTCGCAGGCCCTGGCCCCAAACAGGCTCTCCTTCCCCCCCTCCCCGGCCCTCGGCGGTGCTCTCGGCAATGCTGACGTGCCCCCTCCGCTGCCGCCCAAGTCCCCTCACCTGCTGTCACAGCTCCACAAGCCAAGCAGTATCCAGTCGCTGCCGCTGCCGCCTCCCCCTGGCCTTCCCCAGCCCGCAGCGGCGGCAGAGAGCAGGAAGAGGAGAGCCGGGCGAGGCGCAGGTGAGAGCGGCGCGTTTGACCGGGGGCCGGTTGCTGCCTGTGCTGGCGAGGCAGAGTGCAATGCATGGAGGGGTGTAAGAGGAAGGTGAGATCCGCTGCGTGGGAGCAATCCCTGCGGATCACACAGCATGTAATGAGCACGGGACAGGTGCTCCCTGCGGGGCACACCTAGCTGAGTGTGTGGTCCACGGGAGCACCATGCTGATCGGTGGCAGCAGCGTTTTGGGACTGCTGCGCTTTTTCTTGCCCTCGTGTTGGTATTGCCATGCCTCCAGCAGTGCACTGACCGAGCGTAGGAGCGGTGTCCTAACCGTTTCAGGCAGGGCAGGGTCCGTGTACACCATCGTGGCTGCTAGGTCTGCAGCTGCACAAGTGCCAGCCTACCCATGACATCCTACTACTGCTGTGCCCATGCGGTCTGGAGCAGTATTGGCCATGTCTGGGAAATGGTACAGAAGAGAATAGAACAAAAATGGGGCAGCTACAGCTGCAGATTGAGCAAAGGCAATTATGGATGCAGTCCTCTGATGCTCAACGAAGGGGAGCAGCTGGTGCCTCCTGTTACCAAGGTAGTAGGGCCAAAGGTTTCTCTGACTGCTTGGGCAGTAGAGCTATTGGCTAGGGTTTCCTTGAGCAGATGGCAGAAGGAACTCTTAGCAGACTTCTCTGGTGTAATGAAGACTTAAAAAATGAGCTTAGGTCGGTGTGGGTTTGAGAAATGGAGACAGCTACTTAATAAGGAACATCTGAAGAGGATGTTCTGTACCCTGTATTTTAGCAGCCACATGCCAGCAGAAAGATTGCTGGTTCTCTTTGACAGCAGTGGGAAAGGCCACGCAAGTACAGCAGATCAGGTGCTTCAGGATGGTGATTCATGCTGCTCTGGAACTGTCTGGTGAATTCTTACTTTATCAAGATGCCTGGTTCTCATGGTGGTTCAGCTTTTGAGGCATTCATAAAATCAGCCTGCCTTTCTCATAGTTACCTAAGCAGTTTTGAGAGGCTGTTAACTTGAATGCCTTGGGCTCTCCCTGCCCCATACACAGTTCCTGTGGTAAGTGTGCTAGTTTGAAGCTAGCTAGAATGTTTTGGTGAGAAGAATTAGATTACAGGCTGTGAAAAGGAAACAGTGGTGATGTCCACTGCTCTCATAGGCTTGCTGAGATGTATAAAACCAAGAACATATAGATAAGGGAGTCTCTCTTTAGGCTCTGAGGCTGCATGAACTTCCCTCTTTAACCTGCCATCTGCTCAGATGATGTGAATGTTGGTTTTGCAGCTCCTCGGTGAAAAGCACAAGAATAACAGTAGTTCCACTCTCTACTTGTCACAATGTCAGGAAGTTGTTTTCCTTCAGAGATACCATCTAGTGTGGTTGGTTGGATTTGGAGGGTTTTTTTGTTGTTTTGGAGGATTTTTTTTTTCTAGTGCTAAAATGCTTGTTCTTGTGAAAGTGGAAGGCTACTCTTCCCCTCCAAAATGGGCCAAAGCCATACTTCAGAATGTCAGAATTGCCCTAAAACTAGAAATAGCAAGCTCCACCACTCCAGTAGTGACTTGTCTTTAATACTTCATGCTCTAAATCCATGGTCACTTCTGTGCAAAGCTTGCTGTTTGGTTTGCCAAGTCGTGCTGATTGTGTGCATCTGCTGCTTCTTTTCAAGGACCTGGCGCTGGTAAGCCACTCACACCTCCACAGCCACCAGCCAGGTCACCCACAACTGAACTTACAAGCAAGTCTGGAGTCTCAGCCTGGGCTACAGCTCATGAACCTTACCCACCACTTAAAAATGGAAATATGCACATCATTGGTAATTCACCTAAGTTATATCTCTTAGCTTTGATTAATGATTTTAGTACAAAAGCTTATGTGTCTCTCAGACCTCAAAAACTCACTTAGGGCTCTCTCATTGCTATAGCAGGGCTGTAAGACTAGAACACGAGAAATATTTTTGTACAACCTTATACAATGAGAGAACACTAAGGATTTTTCACAAATCTTTTAACTCATCCAGTAGACAAGAAAAGTGTACACTACCTGCAAAATTAGCTAAGAGTGTGTAAAAGCTGCTGAATTGTTTATATTGCTATTCTTAAACCCAGTTCATGGACAATTAGTAACTTCCAGTAGGACAAGGGAGGTTATTCTTCCCCTGTACTCAGCACTGCTCAGGCCACACCTTGAGTACTGTGTCCAGTTCTGGGCCCCTCAATTCAGGAGAGATGTTGAGGTGCTGGAATGTGTGCAGAGAAGGGCGACAAAGCTGGTGAAAGGCCTGGAACACAAACCCTATGAGGAGAGGCTGAGGGAGCTGGGGGTTGTTTAGCCTGGAGAAGAGGAGGCGCAGGGGCGACCTCATTGCTGTCTACAACTACCTGAAGGGACATTGTAGCCAGGTGGGGGTTGGCCTCTTCTCCCAGGCAACCAGCAGTAGAACAAGGGGACACAGTCTCAAGTTGTGCCAGGGCAGGTCTAGGCTGGGTGTTAGGAGGAAGTTGTTGTCAGAGAGAGTGCTTGGCATTGGAATGGGCTGCCCAGGGAGGTGATGGAGTCACTGTCCCTGGAGGTCTTCAAGAAAAGCCTGGCTGAGGCACTTAGTGCCATGGTCTAGTTGACTGGATGGGACTGGGTGCTAGGTTGGCCTGGATGATCTTGGAGGTCTCTTCCAACCTGGCTGATTCTATGATTCTATGATTCAGTCCTGTAGAGCACTCGAAATCATTTTCATGGTCTGATGAATTGGTCGTTTGTTCTGACTTGAAAAACCCCTTAGGAATACCTCTGCTACTGCACTTATCACCACTGCAGAACACAGGAATAGCAGCCAGAAGCTTAACTTTGATTAGCAGCAGGCAGCACTTGCAAGTGAGCCAGACAATTTGGATGGCTCACAGTACTCATCAAGATTGTTTATGTGGAATGAGCCACTATTAATTCCAGGGGGAAATGAAAGTCAGCAGTTTTAACTGAAATTACTTGTGGCATTTTTTTGTGTCTCTGACAGTGACTAATGTTTGTTTCATCGATCTTCCCAGATGACTTTGAATCTAAATTTACTTTCCATTCTGTGGAAGACTTCCCCCCACCTGATGAATTCAAGCCATTTCAGAAAATATATCCCAGCAAGATAGCTAGAGGTAAGTGTGTACTCATTATCCAGTAGGATTAAAACCTGAGTGAAAATAAAGAACAGCAGCCAGCATTAAAATGAAAAATTGGGCTGCTAGCACAGGCACAGAGGAATGGAATTTGGCCCAGGGGCAGCAGGGACCAACAATGAATCAAAAAGCACTTGAGTACTTTGAAATCCTAATAGCTAAAAATAGAATGAGGTGGCTTGGCATGTAATTTGTGTTCTTTAGATGAATTTGCAGAGCCCTTGATGTTAAAAGCAGTGATGCCACATGAACAGACTTAGGCAGTTACTGAGTTGAAGCTGTTTTGTTTGTGAACTTGTGAAATCGTGAAAGGTGACTTGATCCATGTCCCATGTCTGCCATCGTGTGTTTTGATTGAAATACTACGCATGGTGTTTTACACAGCTGATAAACAAAGAGACTCGGTATCTAAACCTTGCTAGGAAAGTAGTGAATGACTGAACCTCCCTCATCCTGTCTCTTAGAAATTTGTTAACAGGTCACTTAGAGAAGCAGAAGTTCACCTGTTCAGCTTTGAAAACTGGTAGTTCAAGGTGCCAGAAGATCTCATGCCTACATTCTGGTTTCTATAAAAGTCTTTTTTGTGTTACTACAGCAACTATTTATCTCCAACTTTTAATTAAGGTGTTTGGATTTGGGTTTGGATTGGGGTGTTTTGGTTTCCTTGTTAAGGTACTTTGTATGGTCCAGTTGATTGGTTAGGGCTGGGTGATAGGTTGGACTGGATGAGCTTTGAGGTCTCTTCCAACCTGGTCGATGCTGTGATTCTATGACTTTTCAGAGCAGCTTCAATTGGTCAAAATCATCTGCTTTATGATCTGATCACCGATGTCTTAGTCAAGGGCTACAGAGAGTAAGCAGTATCTATCAGTTCAAGTGTAAGAGATAAATGTAGCATCCTTGCTGTTGAGCTGCATCCAAAATACACATCAAAAAAAAATGCATCTATCTCCTCTAATTAAACCTGTCCTATCTATTTACAGATCCCTCTAAAAATCCTCCTTTAAGAACACATGTGAGATGAAGAGAGTCTTCTGAAGCTCTCTGGATTGGTGTTACATAAGAACAACAACATGAAGATAACACATATAAATCAGAAGAGGTCTTCATTACAGCAATAGAGATGAATTTGAATTGCAAGTGCTGCAATGTTAAACGTTTCTATGAACTGGAAAACCCAAGAAAATGATACTTTTTGAACTGGCCTACATACTACAGGAATGTTAGTACAGGCTTTTAAATTATTGTGTCTAGGTGAATATTTTTTAAGCAAAGCTGTGTGAAATTTAAATTTTGTAGTGTTGAAACAATTCTTGTTCTTATCATGTGACAGCTGTTACCTCAGAATACTGTTTGCACTATGTGCCTGTAGTTCATTTTAACCCTGCCATCACAATTCTTAAGGTATTTCAGAATTTACCCAGTTGTTATTCAGACAGTTTTGAATGAGCTGTCTCTGTATGTTTCTTCCCTTTTTTTTTTCTTCTGCCTGCCTTCAGATGGCAGCAGAATGGGCCCACAATCCTTTTCTCATCAAACATGAAGGGGAAAGAGATGACAGGTAGCTGTGGCTGCTGTTGAGCCACCTCCCATTGATTACAGATCCTTATAGGATAGTCTGGAGAAGCCCAACTGGGTAGAGTGGTCATGGACTTGACAAAGCTGTCAGAACTTTTCCAAACTGGAGGAAAAGAAAGTTGTTCTACTGTAAGCAAACCCCCAACCATGGTGCAGGTGAATATATACACCATGAAGTATGTCATGAAAGGGCATAAGTTCTGTTGATTCCTGCCTGTAAAGTGGATAGTTCCTGGTTGTGTGATGAGCTGTCTCTAGGGGGTCCTTGGAGGATGGAAGCAACACCTACATTTTAAAGAGACAGCTGGAGCTATTGTTGACCCAGAGAGCAGTGAAAATTCCATGTCCAAAATACACCACAGAGAACAAGCAGTCTCCAAAGTGATTGTTCCCTTGAATAGAGCTGGCTGAATAAAATAACAGCTTAGCACTGGATGAGACTTCAGCTGCTGCTTTTGCTGTGCAGCCTGAGGTAATGTCTTTGGTTCACAGATGTTCAGATATGGTGATACCTGTCTCCAGAAAGAATTGTCCTTGTGCATTTCACTGCATTAATAGAAGTGTTGCCAGCCTAGGGAGGTGATCCTTCCCCTCTGCTCAACGTTGTTGAGGCCACATCTGGAGTACTGGGTGGCTCTGCGCTGCAAAAGATGTGAACACGCTGTAGAGTCCAACAAACATCCACTAAGATAACAAAGGGACTGGACCATCTCTTCTGTGAGGAAACAGAGAGCTGAGACTGCTTGGCTTAGAGAAGAGAAGGATCTCATCAATGTAGGTAGATATCTGGAGGGATGGTATGAAGACAGAGCTAGGCTCTTTTCAGTGGTGCCCAGTGACAAAACTAGAGGCAATGGGAACAAACTGAAACATGGGAGACTGAACATCAGGAAACACTTTTTCACTATGAGAGTGACCAAGCACTGGTACAGGTTGGCCAGGGAGATTGTGGAGGTATTCAGGTTGTCTGGATGTGTTCCTAGACTGCTGAGGTGACTCTGTTGAGCAGGACCATTGGACCAATGACCACCAGAGGTCCCTCCTAGTCTCAACTACTCTGATATCCCTTCTTACAGCTTGCTTGGGTAGCTGAAATGCTACAGGCTTATGAAAGAGAAGCCTGGGAGCATTCGTTTACCACTGACTGAATATGAACCAGCAATGTGGCCAAGAGGTCTAACAGTGTCTTGGTTTCTAGCAGAAATAGTATGCCCCAGACTAGTGAAGTGGTTGTCCTTTTCCACTTGGCACTGGTAAGGATAAGGGCAAGATGCTACAGCATATCCAAAGGGTAACAAAGTTGGTGAAGGATGTAGAACACAAGTCTTAGAGGAACAGATGAAGGAGCTGGAATTGTTCACCCTTGAAGAAAGGAAGCTGAAGGGGAACATTATCGCTTTCTACAGCTCCCTGAAAGGAGGCTGTAGCAAGGTCTCTTCTCCAAGGTAACAAGTGATAGGACAAGAGGAAATGGCCTCAAGACATGCCAGGGGAGGTTTAGATTAGATATTAGGAAAAATTCCTTCATCAAAAAAGGTTGTTAAGCATTGGAACAACCTGCTCAGAAAAGTGGTTGCATCACTGTCCCTGGAAGTATTTAAAAGCTAGATTTATGTGGTGCTTAGGGGCATGGTTTAGCGGTGGACTTGGCAGTGCTAGGGTAATGGTTGGACTCGATGGTCCTGAAGGTCTCTTCCAACCGGAAAGATTTTATGATGCATTAGCTTGGAAAAGGGCACTGCTGTTCCAGGGTAGGCCTGGTGCCAACAGCCAGGCTGTTTACAGCTATGGCATTAAATTATGTAAGTGCCATCAATTCCCCTCCGCTGCAGCTGTACTAACTTTCTAGATCACAGGTAAAGCCATGCCTTTGAACAAAGCTATTTGGAAAAGACAGGTAACTGCATCTTTATATAACTCTGCTTTTGTCTTAGTCCTTGCAACAGCTCAGTTAATGCTGTAACTCCTACACATGCATGCCCATGGTGTGGAGAAGGTGTAAGGGTAAGAAGCTTTTCACCTGTAAAACTCTTAAAGCATCATTAGTCTTCTTCTAGCTGCTTATGATACATAGCTGTATGTTATGTGAAAAGAAAAGCAGTGATGCTTTGACCAATACTTCTGTCACTGTCATAGTTACATGATAAATATGTGTGAACATAGTACATTGCTTCATTAACAACTGGAAAAGTTTAATACTGCTTTGAAGAGTATTTTGTTATAGTACTATTAAAGGTGACTTATTGTTGGTTCTCATTTGTCCTGGCACTTCTGTACTGCTCCCCAGCAGTATAAAATCATAAGGATTTTAAGACTAGTTCATGCTATTCTGCCTGCTAGAAGGTACATACAAGGAGAACAAATTTCCCTCTTGTTTTTATGATGATTTAGGGGTATTTTAGAAGCAAACAGCATCTTTCAGGGTTAAATTAGAAAGGCTGAGCACATTTGCAAGTGTTGGTGACACATTACTTCCATAGATACTGTTGTTCAAGGTCCATTGAAGCTTCTGAAGTGGCTGTTACCTGGAGAAGAAAATCACCTTGGCTATTACTCAGTGGCAATTGTTACCTGGAGAAGAAAATCACCTTGGCTATTACTCAGTGGCAATTGTTACCTGGAGAAGAAAATCACCTTGGCTATTACTCAGTGGCAATTGCTCCCAGTAGTTCCACCATGTCCTTCCACCGAGCCACAGCTATGCTCAACACCACTGGAAGTTGTAAGGCCATGAGGGTGCTCTGTTTTCTCAGATTGGTAGGACTAGTGATTGCATTCAAGTATAATGTGATAGCACAGCTGTTTGGTGGAGAGTTGGGAGTTGTTTTGCTTTTTTCTTAAGTGCACTACTGAGCAGAAGCAAAAGCAACATTCTGTTAGAAAATTACTACCTGGATCGCTGTGATCAAAACAGTTTATTAGTTCTGTCATAGAAGCATTTCCAGATAAGGACACAAGTTCCCACAAGATAACCACAAGTGTTGGCTTCTCCCTTAAGAAACAGGTGAATAAGCTATCTTATGTTTTTAGCAGGAACACCCTCTTCTTTCATCTTGTCTCCCTCCCAGCTCTCAAAGGATAGAGATCATAGTTGTGCAAAAGAGTTGCATGAAGTGCTATATCCTAATTTCAGCCCTCTGGCTTGGGCAGACACTTCATCCTCCTTCTCTTGTTCACAAATACCCAGCTACTCCTAGGAGGATGAAAAGTGCTTTGTAAACAACAGCTCATAGAAGTAGCTTTGAAGTTCTACGTGACATTTGTTACGTGTACTCTGATTCTAGGAGTACTTTTGTTCAACATACCCTTTCATGCCAAAAGTGGATTAATTGGAATATCCATTTACTGAAGCTGTGGGCAATTGCCAAAAGCAGACAGCTCCTTCAGATAGCTTCATCTAGCTCAATACTCTCTGAAATGAAGAGTGCTCCTTGAAGAGTCACTCTTCTGGGTGGGTAGAGAGAAGCTAAGTTTTAAGGTTTACTTGCCTCTTTTCTTCTTCCTTGTCTCTATTTTCAGAATACTTAAGGATAGTTTTGTTCCTGTGATGGCATGGGAGGAAGATACTGCAAATGGGACCATCATTAGGTTGGCCATAAGAGAAAAATACCTTTGTGCTTGTTTTCTGTAAGTGAAAAGGCCCAGTGTTTTCTTGTCCAGTTGCCAGTTGTTGTATAAAGCAACAAGGATGCAATGAGTCTGGATGGAACAGTTTCATTAACAAAAATACTGAGGATACAATGAGCCAAAATGTCAGTGACTGTTTCCCTAAATGCACAGTTGTCAACATACTGAGGTGTCACAGCCTTCTGTGGAGCCTATATTATTAAGTCCATGGTTCTTCACTATCCCCTTCCCTGAACAGTGAAGGATTTTAAATCTCTGTGCTCGCTTTTACTTATTAAAGGCATGGACTTCCTGTTGGAACCTCCTGTTAACCCACCCAATAACCAGGGTACACCTGTTTAATTCTTAAAGTATTTGCCCTAACTCACTTCACAGGCTCACAAGATGTCAGGGGTTGAAAGGCACACAAAAAGATCATCAAGTCCAAGTCCCCTGCCAGAGCAGGACCATACAATCTAGCTCAGATCACAGAGGAATGCATCCAGACAGGCCTTGAAAGTCTCCAGACAAGGAGTCCCCACAGCTTCCCTGGGGAGCCTGTGCCAGTGCTCTCTAACACTTACAGTAAAGAAGTTCCCCCTTGTGCTGAGGCAGAACTTCTTTTGCTGCAACTTACACCCATTGCTCCTTGTCCTATCCCAGGGAGCAGTGAGCAGAGTCTGTCCCCCTCCTCCTGACACTGAGCCCTCAGATATTTATAAGCATTTATTAAATCTCCTCTCAGTCTTCTCCAGACTAAAAGCCCCAGGTCCCTCAGCCTCTCCTGATCAGGCAGTGCTTCAGTCCCCTAATCATCCTTGTAGCCCTCTGCTCAACCCTCTCCAGCAGATCCCTGTCCCTCTTAAACTGGGGAGCCCAAAACTGAAGGCAGTACTCAAGATGAGGTCTCACCAGGGCAGAGTAGAGGGGGAGGAGAACCTCCCTTGATCTGCTGGGCACACCCTTCCTAATCCACTCCAGGATCCTGTTGGCTTTCTTGGCCACCAGGGCACATTGCTTCTACTTCTACGAGAAGAAAATACATAAAAAGGTCTGTCTGTAAGACCATCAAGGAGGGGAAGCATGCTGCAGAACTGCACTTCATGTAAGGAAGCATAAAACAGCCCATCCTAAGCCTCACCAGTTGGACTGCCACATGCACTAGTAACTCACTAGTACTTAATGGATACATCAGCCTTTTATACTCAACACAGATTTTACTGGGTACTGTACTGGGTGCTGTTCAGCAATACAAAGGCAGAAAGATGGAGAATGGGCAGGTATTAATCAATGTCTAGCATCTATTCCTTCAAAACACTCCAAATTTGTTGCACCTTAAGAGCACAAAGGTTATGTAGAGATGCCTTTTGCATCCAGATGGCCCTGTGCTAGTAGTACTCAGTACTAGTGGCAGCCACGTCGTTACAAACACAAACTTCCCTAAGCTGAGTGCAGGTGAAGGCAATATTTACCCTGGGGGACTTAATTCTGATGAGTTGCACAGGTATAATGCCAGATGCTGAGTTACTGTAACCAGATATACCCATATGAGGCCAGCAGAGAACCAGGACTTACCTTCCTGCCCCTCAAAACTGGCATTTCATCTCTATCATTCTTTGTATGAATTAGCAAGAGAAAAAGGTGAGTCAGCTTTGCTGCAAGCCTAGTCCTTAACAATAGAGAGGAGAGAAACCAGATTGCTTTCAATGATGATATGGCAGTTAGCCTGATGAAGTTAATCTTTGCTTTAATTGGTTGCCCAACATACATATTTAAACATTCTGTGCTCAATTAGCCAGCATGCACAACAGGAACTGGACCAGTCAGTGACTTTCTTCTTTCACTATATATATATACACAAACAGGAACACCACAAGATTGGACAAAGGAAAGCAATTTGTTAACTGGATACAGCTAGCAAGTAACATTTTTTTTTCCTCTAGAAATGGTTTTTTTTTCCTGCAAATTCACAAGTGTGAAGACCTCCTTTCAAGGTGTGAAGAACTTTGCAGTCTTCCAGTGAAAAGGCTAACAGTAGCCACTGTAGCTGCAATTAGATAAAATTCGTTTAAAATCCATTCTGAGCAAGAGTGAAAGCGAAAACAAGCAAACAAAAAACCCCAGCCTGCAAGAAAGCACAGGGGAAAGGGACTCTGGAGACAAACCAAGCAGAGGCACTGAGGTAGAAAGGTGGCTTTGGACCCAATTCTGAACAGCCTTAGCTTAGTGGTAAAAGAGGATAAGGAGGATCAGAATTGGATCCAACTTTTCACGTTCACAGAAGCTCAGTACCTAAAGAAGTGAAGTGTTTGCTTACGTTATTTGAAGAACTTTAGTTCTGTGTCAACACAGTCATAGAAAAGATCCACTACTTCAGCAGGATCCAGAATCTCTGTACGAGTAAGGATATCTTCCATTGCTTCCAAGCCTTGTTTTTCAAGGTCTAACATAATGCTCATCAGTTTCTGGCCTTTATCCTAAGGGCATGAAATAATCAAACTCAGTTAACAGCAACCAGGCCTGTTGAAGCATTTTACTGTTCTCTTTTGTTACAGAGATCTTCTGTAGAATCATAGAATCAGTCAGGGCTGGAAGGAACTACAAGGGTCATCTAGTTCCAATCCCCCTGCCATGGGCAGGGACACTCTAATCTAGATCAGGCTGGCCAGAGTCCCATCGAGCCTGGCCTTAAACACCTCCCAGGCAACCAGCAGCAGAACAAGGGGACACAGTCTCAAGTTGTGTTGAGGTGGGTCTAGGCTGGATGTTAGGAGGAAGTTCTTCAAAGAGAGAGTGATTGGCATTGGAATGGGCTGCCCAGGGAGGTGGTGGAGTCGCCGTCCCTGAAGGTGTTGTAGCAAAGCCTGGATGAGGCACTTAGTGCCATGGTCTAGTTGACTGGACAGGGCTGGGTGTTAGGTTGGACTGGATGATCTTGGAGGTCTCTTCCAACCTGGTTGATTCTATGATTCTATGATCATCCTATCCTGTAATTCTGATATCTCTAATCACTTTAGAAGACTATACACAAGGAGGACTGAACATGCTGGTCAATGGGACAGAGTCTAGTTGGAGGTCTGTAACTAGTGGAGTCTCTCAGAGGTCAGTTCTGGGACCAGTACTATTCGGTGTATTCAGTAGTGACCTGGATGAGGGCATGGAGTGCCCTGTCAGCAAGTTTGCTGATGACACCAAGCTGGGTGGAGTGGCTGCCACACCAGAGAGTTGTGCTGCCACCCAGAGAGACACTTGGATAGGCTGAGAGTTGGGCAGGGAGAATTTTAATGAAGTTCAACAGAGGCAAGTGTAGAATCTTGCATATGGAAGAGAACAACCCCAGGTTATCAGTACAGCCTGGAGAGTGACCTGCTGGGGAGCAGTGAAGCGTAAAAGGACTTGGGAGAGCTGGTAGATGGAAGGATGGCCAGGAGCCAGCAGTGTGCTCTTGTGGCCAGGAAGGCCAGTGCCATTCCGGGGTGAATTAGAAGGGCTGTGGTTAATAGGTCGAGAGAGGTTCTTCTTCCCCTCTGCTCTGCCTTGATGAGGCCATGTTTGGAGTGCTGTGTTCAGTTCTGGGCCCCCCAGTTCAAGAAAGACAGGGAGCTGCTTGAAAGAGTCCAGCACAGAGGCATGAAAATGATTAAGGAAGTGGAACAGCTTCCTTAGGAGGAAAGCCTGAGAGAGCTGGGGCTTGTTAGCTGGGAGAGGAGGAGACTGAGCGGTGACCTCAGCAATGTTTATAAACATGTGCAGGGTGAGAGCCAGAAGGCTGCAGCCAGGCTCTGCTGGGTGATGCCCAGTGACAGCACAAGGAGCAATGGGTGGAAGCTGAGGCATAGGAAGTTTCATTTAAACATGAGGAGGAATTTTTTTCTGTGTGAGGGTGATAGAACACTGGAACAGGCTGCCCAGGGAGGTTGTGGAGTCTCCCTCTCTGGAGATATTCAGGAACCATCTGGATGTGTTCCTGTGTGATCTGCTCTGGGTGCTCCTGCTCTGGCAGGTTGGACTGGATGACCTTTCAAGGTCGGTTCCAGCCCCTGATGTTCTATGATTCTATGCTAATCAGCATCTCAGTTTGACTTCTCAATCCCTAAAACCAGCAGAGCAGAGCACCAGCCTCAGGATAGCGCAGCAGCTCTGCAGAGTGGCTTGTCCTCCAGGGGGTGTTGCTATTCAAGGATTCTAAGATTATTCAGAGCCTGTTTTTCAGTGAGTCACTTTGAAGCAAGTTGTGGAGTTAGGAATCCACCTTCCCTTCTTGAATTGCAGGCTATACAGGTCTTACCTGATCGCTCTCAAGGAGGGACCGGGCCCATTCGTGTGCCTTGTACAGTTCATGCCTGCGGTCAGGCTTCTCCTGGAACCGAGGTATCTTTTTAGCAGGATCATCATTGCCAAAAGAAGGAGACTGGACTTTTGGTACTAGTTTTACATCATCAACAAAAATAAAGGGTTTAAATATGGACCTGAAAGAAATGAGAGTTACTGCGTGCAGTAGTCAGAGATTTGATGTAGGTTACTGAAATGCTCATCAGGCTACTTGAACATGATAGACTGTGCTAGTTTCAGGCCGATTGGAATATATTTAGTGAGAGAAATTAGATGACAGGCTGTGAAAAGGAAACAATGGTGATGGCTACTGCACTCATAGGCTTGCTGAGATGGATAAAAACAAGAACACAAAACATAGATAATACAGTCACAGCTGGTGCTTGTGCTTTTCTCCCTGGGCTGCTGTCTGTGTCACTAATTCTTTTGCTTCCTAACCCCCCTGCCAATCCTCCAAACTCACCTCACACATTAGACAAACTCTGGGATAAGGTAGAAGGGTGGAAAGAAGGCGGAAGGGTGGTTGGGAGCCCCTCCTGGGGATTCTAGTTTCTGGGAGAGTTATACTCATCCCTTACATATTTATAAACATGAATGTGCTTCTGTATTTCTTTTAACTTGTTTATTTCTGTATGTAGCTGTAAATAGTGTAAATATCTGCTTGTATATTGTGCCAAGCTGTAAATACAAAGCTTCATTTTCTTAACTTCCAGCTGGCTGAGTCTAGTCTGGGTGATTTCATGAGAGTGGGGAGGTGAGTAACTCCCAAACCATCACAGAGATGCAGAACAGCACTAGGCACAGACTAGGTTAGAGAGTTGGAACTGGCCACCAGCAGAATAACTCTATGTGCTTCAAAATCATTGGGCTTGCCAGTTACCATAAAACTTACTCCTTTTTATCTATAGGGTTTTCTTCTGTCTCCTCCATGCCAGTTATGCCACTTCTTTAACAAACTAGAACTGTTTTCCTCTCCAAGTTTGTTTGCTGATATGATCAAATATCAGTGTTCACTCCTGGCTCAGTTTTTCTCCTCTGTTCACTCTGTCATCTCTCATTCTCCTCCCAGATTTCATGTTCTTTAAATCAATCCCACAGTTGTGTGGAGCAAGGAAGATTACACACCTTGCTCAGTATCAGAGTATTTGACATAAACCCAGCAACACTTTCAGATTTTATGTCAAGGGGTTGGGGGGAAGACATAACTACCAACATTGAGTGCCACTTCTCAAACAACTTCAACACAGAGTTTGGACCTAAGCCTCAGCAATCCAGGAACATAATTCCTGAGAGTAGGCACTGGAAGTGCACAGTGAAGCTGCCTTCCCTTCAGACACACAACAGAACAGTAGCCTGTGTTATGCAGTACAGGGAGTAGGCACTGGAAGTGCACAGTGAAGCTGCCTTCCCTTCAGACACATAACACAACAGGAGCCTGTGTTATGCAGTACAGGCAGTAGGCACTGGAAGTGCATGGTGAAGCTGCCTTCCCTTCAGACACACAACAGAACAGTAGCCTGTGTAATGCAGTACAGGCAGCAGGCACTGGAAGTGCACAGTGAAGCTGCCTTCCCTTCAGACACACAACAGAACAGTAGCCTGTGTTATGCAGTACAGGGAGTAGGCACTGGAAGTGCACAGTGAAGCTGCCTTCCCTTCAGACACATAACACAACAGGAGCCTGTGTTATGCAGTACAGGCAGTAGGCACTGGAAGTGCATGGTGAAGCTGCCTTCCCTTCAGACACACAACAGAACAGTAGCCTGTGTAATGCAGTACAGGCAGCAGGCACTGGAAGTGCACAGTGAAGCTGCCTTCCCTTCAGACACACAACAAAACAGCAGCTTGTGTTATGCAGTACAGGCAGCAGGCACTGGAAGTGCACAGTGAAGCTGCCTTCCCTTCAGACACACAACAGAACAGTAGCCTGTGTTATGCAGTACAGGCAGTAGGCACTGGAAGTGCACAGTGAAGTTGCCTTCCCTTCAGACACAGAACAGAACAGTAGCTTATATTTTGCTGTAAAGGAGCTGACAGAAGTGCAAGGCTCCTGCAAACAGGACTAATAGCCACTGCCTGCATGCAGTCAGCCAGTTCATTGCTGTTATCCTTTCCATGCCTGTGATGAAGCCTTGCTGACTAAGGGTATCCATGACTCACTAGCTGCACCTAAAAGAATGCTATTTTTAATTTGTTAAAAGTATAAATTAAAGCAAAAAAAGGCCTCTAAAGTGTTGGCTTGGTTTGTTTTTACAGCTAGACTTTCCACCTTTAAAAAGCACAGAAATCCCACCAGAATAATTTGAAGACTTATTCCTTTTTGGCACAAAGGATTTGCATTAAGTTGAAGAAAACTTTTGGCAGGCAAGCTCAAACTTCCTAACCCACAAGGCTTGAGTTGCATAATGCCAGGTGGGTGGAATGCAGCTTTGGCACAGATGACTTCTGTAGCACTCAGCAGAACCTAGTGCTTACTCTTCTTACAGGAATGATTGTCAGCTGCTCAAGGGCACCGTTTTCTTCTCCACATAACCTCTTTGCCTCAATGCAAGTGGTAGCTCTCCTGAATAACTGCAAGTGGTTTAGTTTAATTTCTGTGAATCTCAGGTGGATTCTGTTTAAAACACAAGATAATTAATTAGTTCTTCTATGATCTGGCCCATGAGTTCCCTTTTCTCCTCTGCTCCCTTCAGCTACAGGAGACGTCTTTTAGACCAGCTGTATTTTAGACCAGCTGAAAACTGTCCCTTGGGATACCTGAGAGCTGCAGATTTTTCACTCCATTAACATTTAGATGTTACATGTGGCTACCTATGGCACACACCCTCTCCTTGCTATTCAGACACTTTGGTTTGGTTTTGCACTCACCTGCTAAAAGAAGTGACTGACATATTCCACAGAGCTGTCATCTCAACAAAAACCCACTGGAAAGCAGCTATACTGGAGTGCTAGCTCTAGGGTTCTCCACAAACTGCTTTTACTCTAGAAGCTCTGAGTTTAGGCAGAGTTCCAGATCTGGCCTTTCAGTCCATAAGACAGGACAACTGCACACCAAGAACTACTGATTGCATTTCTGGTTAGAAGGTGAAGAACGTTCTGGATTTGGGCAGCAGCAGTTCTTTAGTAGCTTTCAACCCACCGCCTGCTCTGCATCCAGGAAACCCCCATGCTGTGGCTTACCTTGAAGGGTCTGGCGTGCCAGTAAAGTAATGAACACAGGGAAAACTAGGGTCCTGAGGCAGAACAGACACTATGCTAGCTGTTGTAAGGAAAGATTCAGAGTCCACACAGACACCACTGTCCTTGTCACGCAGAACATCAATCATAGCTTGTGCGGAAACATCACCTACGTGAAGGGGGGAGAAAAATAAACATGCCTTAGTGTTCAATGTCTTGAACTCCAGATAAAGATTTTTGTCTGAACAGGCTTTGGGCCAGTATGACCCACTTGGCATTGGCACGTCCCAGCTCACAGTTAATAGCTTGTACTTGAGCAATACAAACCCAGAATGAACTTGCCCAGCCAGTAAAGGAGAAAAGTAAGAAGCTGTAATTCCACATCACAATTACGACTTGCCAACAAAGCAACACAAACCCTATGAGAGGCTGAGGGAACTGGGGATGTGCAGCCTGCAGAAGAGGAGGCTCAGGGGTGACATCGTTGCTGTCTACAGCTACCTGAAGGGAGGCTGCAGCCAGGTGGGGTTGGGCTCTTCTGCCAGGCAACCAGCAATAGAATAAGAGGACACAGTCTCAAGTTGTGCTGAGGGAGGTCTAGGCTGGATGTTAGTAGGAAGTTGTTGGCAGAGAGAGTGATTGGCATTGGAATGGGCTGCCCAGGGAGGTGGTGGAGTCACCATCCCTGGAGGTGTCCAAGCAAAGCCTGGCTGAGGCACTTAGTGCTATGGTCTGGTTGACTGGCTAGGGCTGGGTGCTAGGTTGGAGTGGATGATGTTGGAGGTCTCTTCCAAGCTGGTTGATTCTATGATTCTATGCTGTAATTGAACATCTCAAGTAGTACTTGCCCAGCTAGTAAAGGAGAACAGTAAGAAGCTGTAATTGAACATCTCAAGTAGTACTGGCCCAGCTAGTAAAGGAGAACAGTAAGAAGCTGTAATTCAACATCACAAGTACTACTGGCCCAGCTAGTAAAGGAGAACAGTAAGAAGCTGTAATTCAACATCACAAGTACTACTTGCCCAGCTAGTAAAGGAGAACAGTAAGAAACTCTAATTTGACATCACAATTACTAGGCAAGGAGAAATATCACTAAAAAGGTGCTTTTCAGGTCATCATGTCTGTAGTACTGCTTCAGCAATCACTGTGAACAGATGTCATGGGATAACCTGGAACCCCCTCAAACCACCACATTAGACTACTTAAACAGAACACCCATTTCTTCTAAGAAAGTGCCTCTACCCAAGTGTGGTGACTTAAAACCAACACTCTTGCCTGGTTTAAAATCATAAACAATAAATAGGAAAATCACAAAGATGTTGAATAGAAAAAAAAAACAGTAACAAGTAAATAAAATAGGCTATTGGATGTAAACTAAAAATAATTATAAGTCTATAGCATTCCATTCACTCCACAGGTTAGGTGGAGTTAGTCTCTTCTTCCTAGGCAACCAGTGGCAGAACAAGAGGACACAGTCTGAAACTGCACCAGGGCTGATTTAGGCTGGATGTTAGGAAGAAGTTCTTCACAGAAAGAGTGATTGACATTGGAATGGGCTGCCCTGGAGGTGTTTAAAAGGAGACTGGATGAGGTTTGGTTAATTTGAAGGTGTTAGGTGATAGGTTGGCCTCCATGATTTCAAAGGTCTTTTCCAACCTGGTTCATTTGGTGATAAAGTGTGCTGCACAAACTCTTCTTCCCTTCTTTTTCTCTTCTTTGCTCTGGCTGATGCTTTTGCATGGCTTTGCTAACCTTGGCTGAGACTCTTGTTTATGGCTAAGTAGACAGCAGAAGTGGGGCCGGATTTCTCTCTGGGGGGAGAGCTATTCCCTCGTTCCCTTGTCCAGGGGTGTAAGGGAACAATTCGAGCAGACTTCTGTGTTATTGCTGAATTGTAAATAATTGTTAAGTGTCTGTAAATATGTTTTGTATATATACATTGTATTTCACACTTTTTAGAGTTGAGCTTGCTTGTAAAATACAGCTTCATTTAGCTTCCAAGCCTTCTGAGCTCATCTGGTGATTTTATTTTGGGGGTAATTTCAACCCACCACGCTAAGTCTGGGCAGAGTGGGAGCAGCCTTATCTTCCCTTTCTTAAATATTTCCACTAGTTCACTCAGCATTCTGAAATGTCATCTCATATCCACAGGCTGTTACAGCAGCAGACTTAAGCAGAGATCTTTCTCCCAACAATTATCATAGAATCAACCAGGTTGGAAGAGACCTCCAAGATCATCCAGGCCAACCTAGCACTCAGCCCTAGCCAATCACCTACATCATGACACTAAGTGCCTCATCCAGGTTTTGCTTGAACAGCTCTTGACCACCACCACCTCCCTGGGCAGCCCATTCCAATGCCAATCACTCTCTCTGCCAACAACTTCCTCCTAACATCCATCCTGGACCTCCCCAGGCACAACTTGAGACTGTGTCCCCTTGCTCTGTTGCTGGTTGCCCACACAAGACCAACCCCACCTGGCTACAGCTTCCCTTCATTCTGTTTCCTGCCTCTTGTCTTGTCAGTTTTCTCTCCACAGCACCTCCATATTTTCTTGTATGATGCCTTGAGAGGTAAGGCTTCTTCCTCAGCAACTTCTCAAACCTTGCACTGATTCACCACTCCATGTACAGGTGTCTCAAATACACCAGGAGACATGGAATTACCTATCAATCTGCAAGATTTACAGCCATAGCCATCTGTCTTGGGATTTTTAGTGCTATAATCCAGGTTTATTAAGATCTTCTACCTACTGCCCTTCAGAATCACTGTATCTGCTACTTGGACACAAACCACACTTTGTGTGATTCTATAGCCTTAGCAGGAATTCTGCAGTGCAATAGATATTTCACCTCCGCACTCTTCTTGGCATTGGCCAACGTGAAAATGCTACAAATTCACATAAATAGTATAGAGCTTTTTGTAAAAAGGGAATGCTGAGCTATTTTGGCCACCTGTAGTGACCTTAAGTCATTAATAAATCTTGGTCTTGAATAAAGCCACCCCTTGAATGAAGTGAATTGCCAAGTTGTCTGCTCTGCTGGACGACGAAGAAGGGACTTCACTGTGCAACTGGCTTGTGTTACTCCTTCTTAAACTATGATCTTAATTTCTTCCCTACAAACCTAAGCAAACCTCCCAAAATGCAGAATCCACTGACCTCAAACTTTCATGCCTCAGGCCTTTTTCTTTTTTTAATACTATAATCTTGGTATTAGGTAGGGCACTATAAATTAAACCAAAGCACAAATGTAATGGCACATCTTGTACAGCAGAACACCACCAAAGAGAGTTACTTTATAGCTGCAATCCTGTTTTAAAATCTTAAACTAGAGGGAGACTTTCAGGGCTCCATCCTAAATTGTGGCAAGTTCATCCTAAATTGTGGCAAGTTTAGGGATAGTCTTGAGTTCTGGTCTTCCTTTCCAGTTTTTATCTTGAGGTGTTCCCAGTCACATGTAGTTCTGGACAGAATGCATGTAAAGAGGCAGCTGCACATACAAGGAAGGAAGATGGCTCAGCACTTACCACCTTGCTTTTCTAGGCTCTCCCTGCCAGAAGAGCAGGCTAAATGCTCATCAGCAAGAGAGAACACTTCAGAGAAATTGAAGTCTGAGTCTCCATTCCACCAGCCTTGACTTCTCACATAGTTCCGTAGTTCAGGATGCTCAGCATCAATTTTTGTGGTTAAGGAAAGCTGATTGCAAATGCATTTCACACCCTCTGTAGGAAAAGCCATATATTAAAAGAGAGGCATTAACAATTCTTCTGGGAAAAGCTGTAAGGACAATGCATTTTCAGCTAGGGAACAAATTAAACCACTGGTTGTGACATTCTGGTGAGGTAATTTAGAATCATAGAATCAAGCAGGTTGGAAGAGACCTCCAAGATCATCCAGTCCAACCTAGCACCCAGCCCTATTCAGTCAACTAGACCATGGCACCAAGTGCCTCATCCAGGCTTTTCTTGAACACCTCCAGGCATGGCAACTCCATCTCTTCCAACCTGGTTGATTCTATGTTTCTCTAATCTTTTTAGCAGGACTTATGGTGACAGGACAGAGGGTAATGGTTTAAACTGAAAGAGGGTAGAGTTAGAGTAGATGTAAGGAAAAATGCTTTTACAATGTGGGCAGTGAAGCACTGGGACAGGTCACCCAGAGAGGTGGTAGATACCACACCCCTGGAAACATTAAAGATCAGGTTGGATTAGGCCTGTAAGCTCCCTGACCTAGTTGCATATGTTCCTGCTCACTGTAGGGTGGTTGGACTAGATGACCTTTAAAGGTCTCTTCTGATCCAAAGCATTCTATGATCTTTTCTCCACTGATGTACTCTGCTGCTACAAGGCTTGATGTCTGACTTGGTTTCAAAATATGCTTCAGCAAAGGTGCACTTACTTTAGGTAATCTTCTTTGCCCTTCTAAACTGAAACCTTCATTTGGAAAATGCTTTTAAAAGCTTACAAATTGCTTTAAGATTCCCAACCACAAAACAAGTGTGTCGTAAGCAGCGAGATAGGCTTAAGTTAAACTTTGGTTTTAATCTTCAGTTGTAAAATGGCATGAAGGGAAAAGAAAGTGTGAGCAACCTCCAGAGAATATTGAAGAGTTTATAACTGGCTTTGCTCAGAAATGCTGCAGTGTTTACATCCATTGGAATGGGCTGCCCGGGGAGGTGGTGGAGGCACCATCCCTGGAGGTGTTCAAGAAAAGCCTGGAAGAGGCACTTAGTGCCATGGTCTAGTTGATTGGATAGGGCTGGGTGCTAGGTTGGACTGGATGATCTTGGAGGTCTCTTCCAACTTGGTTGATTCTATGATTCTATGTATCTACAGCATGACTGACAGTGCTTGCTGCTTCATTCTCAGAGAGAATGAAGAAAATGTGTGGAAAGCCAAGAAAAGAGCTGAGAAAGTAAATCTGTAAACTAAAAAACCCAACAAACCATATTCTGGACCAGATGACCTTTAAAGGTCTCTTCCAATGCAAAGCATTCTATGATTCCATGATCTTTTGGTGTGGTATCTGCCACTTCTCTGGGCAACCTGTCCCAATGCTTCACCACCCTCATTGTAAAAGTGTTCTTCCCTGCATCTACTCTAACTCCACCCTCTTTCAGTTTAAAACCATCACCCACTGAACTGTCACAACAGGCCCTGCTGAAAAGATTAGAGAATCATAGAATCAACCAGAGACCTCCAACCCTACTAAACACTCACAGCTCCCTCAGCCTCTCCTCACAGGGCTGTGCTCCAGGCCCCTTGCCACCTTCGTCACCCTTCTCTGGACACATTCCAGCACCTCAACATCTCTCTTGAATTGAGGAGCCCAGAACTGGACACAGTACTCAAGGTGTGGCCTGACCAGTGCTGAGTACAGGGGCAGAATAACCTCCCTTGTCCTGCTGGCCACACTGTTCCTGATGCAGGCCAGGATGCCATTGGCTCTCTTGGCCACCTGGGCACACTGCTGGCTCATCTTCAGCTACTATCTATCAGTACCCCCAGGTCCCTTTCTGCCTGCCACTCAGTCCCCAGCCTGCAGTGCTGCTTGGGGTTGTTGTGGACAAAGTGTAGAACTCTGCACTTGGCCTTGTTCAATATCACCCCATTGGCCTCTGCCCACCCATCCAGCCTGTCCAGGTCCCTCTGCAGGGCTCTTCTACCCTCCAACAGCTCCACACCTGCTCCTAGCTTGGTGTCATCTGAAAACTTACTGATGCTGGACTCAATCCCCTCGTCCAGATCTGTCTACCAGGACTCCCAGGTCACAGAATGGTCAGGGTTGGAAGGGATCTCAAGTATCATCTAGCTCCAATTCCCCTTTCCACCAGATCAGGTTGCCCAGAGCCATATTCAGCTTGGCTTTAAAAACATCCAGGGATGGGGTTTCCACCACCTCCCTGGGCAACCTGTTCCAGTGTCTCAACATCATTACGGTGAAGAACTTCTTCCTAACATCTAATCTTTGGATTAGACACTTTGGATCAGACATTAAACTTTTGGATTTGGCACGAATTTGCTCTTAAACAGAAAGCAAATCAGTATTAGTGAAAGTCATTAATACTGCCTTCCACAAAAGTAAAAGCTTGCTTTTGTAGTGCCTCACACATGCAATGTAAATAATGAGCAGCAACTTAAGAGTAGGGCATTCTGTGCATCAGGCTGTCATTTAGTTCTGGCTTATGCTAGGGGGACTGGCAAACTGTTCTGATTCACAGTTTCAAACAGGGAATTTTCCTGACTTGAGTGATAGGAATATTTGTGTTCATATCAAGCTAGGCAGGCCAATCCTTAAGAGCTCTTTAAATATTACATTTAATAACTCATGCAAAGTAGTATTTCATGGGGTTTATCACAGTATAAAAATACTAAAATCTATCAAACATTTTTTTTTTCCACAGAACAGTAATAGACAGGATTTTAAAGTACTCATCCTTAAATTACTGTCAAATAGTTCTTGATAAACATTCATTACAAACTCACAGAACCACAGCAGTGTGATTAGAAGCAGAACAACACTGAGAACATAGGGGGAAAAAAATGCCTTCACACTGGGTAATGACACAATTTCCCTGTTTTAGGAGCATTTGTGCATTGGTTTGAAAGCTGAAGAGGCACACTTAGGCTTGCAAAAAAAGAACTCCCTGAATGCAGTATGAAATAGAGCTGTTACACAGCTTGCAGCCTTTCCTCCTGGCAGGCTCCAGGAGATGGGAACTTCTCTATCTGCAGCTCACAGGGGCCCCCTGAAGAGAAATGCACTGGTAAAAAGCAGAGCAGAGCTGCAGTATCATCCTCTGCAAGCAGCAGAAGAAGGCAAGGGTTTGTTTGCTGGGAAGAAGGACACAAAGGTTATGTCTTGCTGATGCAGCTAAAAAGGCTAAGTAAAAATCACTCTTCTTCAAATGTCAGCCAGGTAGGTCAACAGAAGAAAGCAGGCTGTCACTGCATAATCCTACGAGCCTCAGGAGCCTGCTGCTTTCCAGAGTTTGGATTTTTTTGAGGACAGCATTGTCAGTTTTCCCTCCTCTGTGTCTGTCATGTCTCTGGGTTAGAAGATGTCCTTCACCTTGTGGGTATTCTTCATGCAAACTTGGAGAAAACACTATCCCCGCTAAGATAAGATTCGTATTTGATGGCATGAACTGACAATAGGCCAGCAGGCAACACTAGAGAGCCTAGTGTTCTTTTCTTTGGTATTTTCAACATACCTGCTAGATCCTACCTTTCCATGAGGAGACTTTAATGCCAAGCTCAAAACACAATGATAAAAGTCCCTTCAATACTAAAACAACAACTGAGAATCATTTAAATACATGCCTTAGACAATCATACTAAAGCAGCACACGTTTGCCAGCTGTCAAGCCAGTGAAATCTAGTTTGGCAGCTCTGGCTTCATGCATACAGAAA
This sequence comes from Pogoniulus pusillus, assembly GCF_015220805.1. NCBI lineage: Eukaryota > Metazoa > Chordata > Aves > Piciformes > Lybiidae > Pogoniulus > Pogoniulus pusillus. The sequence continues at coordinate 6,224,262 of NC_087291.1, read as the reverse complement.
AAGAAACCACCTCTAAGTTTAAAGAGCAGAAAAGTATCATTTTCCAGAGCAGAAAAGTATTGTTTTCCAGTATGAGAGAAGAAATGGGCATGAGGGGACTACATCTGTTGGAACAAAGCAACCAGCAACAGCCTAACGCAACCAAGTTGCTCAAAGCTTATCCTTCCCTCTTAATATTTTAGATTTGGAAGTAACAATTTGAGCATTAAACTCCCTCAAAAAGACACTTGACACATTCCAAATAGTGAAAATACATCTGGGAAAATACAACACCAAATACCAAAAAAGTTTAAGCATGACAATTACTGCATGGCTTATGTATACAGGTAGCAGTCTCCAGCTTTGCAGGAAAGGTAATGCAAATCAAGGGGGTTAAAAATTGAGAGTAGTACAAATACAAAAGAATAGTTAAATCAATTATTTAATCAAATGCTTGCATAAATCAATCCCTTAAACTCAGTGACTTTGAAGACCAATTCTTCCAAGACAATTTTTTACAGCTCTTTATCATAAAAGAGGTTTGCAGTGAACAATAAGCTGACCTGTGATTTTTTCTGCTGCCCAGTACTTTCCAGAAGTCTCCAATATCCAGGCTTCATTTCTGTCCACAATCAAAAATGCACTTTGGAATGTATGGCATGAACTCCCATCTTCATAATAATTCCCACCTTGTCCATGCTCTTCCAACAGAGCAACTATTACATCTAATGCCTCTTTAGCTGTTGCACCTCTTTCTAGGCCAAGCCTGTAAGAAGAGAGTAAAGAGATTCAGACAGACATGTAAGGGTGAGATCTCTGTAAGGCACTGTTGTGGTTTTAAAGTACCAAAGTGTCAGGTATGTCTAATGTAAGGAATCTTGCTTTAATGAGTTGCTAGAATTAAAGGATGGGATATTAAACTAATTCATTTCAAGTCTATTTTCTACACTGGTTCTTTATTCTCAAGCCTATCATAGCTGGTTTTTGGGTTTTAAAGAGTCCCATTGCCAACAAATGGTCTCAACTTGTGCTAGTTTGAAGCTAGCTGGGATGTTTTGGTGAGAAGGATTAGATTACAGGCTGTGGAAGGGAAACAGTGGTGATGTCTACCTCACTCACAGGCTTGCTGAGATGGATAAGAACAAGAATCCAAACATAGATAAGGCACTTCTTCTTGGGGCATTGCCTGAGATGCATTTCTTTCTCTAGCTTCTCTTCTGTCTCTCTGATTAATGCACTTTGCTTCCTAACCCCCTGGCTGAACCTCCATTCTTCCTTGGGACTGGGGTAAGGTTGAGAGGGGTGGGAGAAGGTGGAAGGGCAGTTGGGAGCTCCTCCTGGGGACTCAGGTTTCTGGGAGAGCTGTTGTGTTTCTGTAGTACCTTTTCCCTTGTCTATTTCTGCCTATAACTGTATATACTGTAAATATCTGCTTGTATATTCTGCTAAGCTGTCAATATAAAGCTTCATTCAATTTCCAGAGCCAGCTGAATCTAGTCTGGGTGATTTCCAAAGTGTGGGGAGGCAAGGAACACCCAAACCATCACACAACTGCACTGTAAGGATGCAATGCTCTATTTATTCCCCTTCTCAGGCAGAATACATTTGAGGAGCAGTTTGCAAAGAGGTCTTTTAAAAGTAACAGCTGTATGCAGGTTTCCTTCCTGTACAAAAGAGAGGGAAATAGCAAATTAACATGACTAGAGATCAAAACCAGGGAATGACTATTCAGCATTGCAGTTTCTCTACAACCTCACTTTCTCAATGCTCCAATACTTAATTGGCCATGGAAAGTAGATGTCTGTAAGGCTTTGATGGACACTGCACACTGTAGGCAGAAGCATTTGTGCAGAGTCATGCTTCAGTGTTCCTGGGGAGGCTTCCCAAACCCCAGCTCCCTTTTAACGGTTAGACAGTGTGATGGTTTGGGTGTTACCTGCCCCCCTACTCTTATGAAATCACCCAGATGAGGCTCAGTCGATCTGGAAATTGAATGAAGCTTTGTATTTACAGCTTAGCACAATGTACAGGCAGATAGTTACAATAGATACAGAAACAGACAAGTTAAAAAGTAATGCAGAAACACAACAGCCCTCCCAGAAACCTGAGTCCCCAGGAGGGGCTCCCAACCACCCTTCCACCTTCCTCCCACCCCTCTACCTTACCTCAGACTTTGTCTCATGTTCAAGGTGAGGGTTGGCCAGGCGGGTTAGGAAGCAGATGGATTAGTCAGGCAGCAAGTTAGGTTAGAGAGAGAAATTCATGCAGCCCCAGAGCACAACTCTGTTACCTATGTTTATGTTCATGGTCTTATACATCTCAGCAAGCCTATGAGTGCAGTAGCCATCACCACTGTTTCCTTTTCAAAGCCTACAATCTAATTCTTCTCATCACAATATCCCAGCTAGGCTCAAACTAGCACAGACAGCAAACAGCTTTTTCTCTGAAGTAAGAGTCAGGATGTGTCTAGAAGAACATGATGTTTAAAGCAATTCTCAGCAAAGCAAGAGTATTTTAGGGGAAAGTAAACAGTGACAAAGTCACTTTGACTGATGGATATTTCAAAGAAATTAATCCTTTTCCATGTAAGTACTGTGTGAGCTGTTTCAAGTTCCCTGGAAGTCCTGACAAGAAAACACTTCTCTGTTCCATTCCTATAAAGTACAGCACACAAATGAGGCCCTGGTAATTGGAATACAAAGGTATTGATCTCAGTACTTTTCAACCTCATCTCCACACTGGACCTGCTTTCTTAAATAGCTGGCCCCCATTAGCCTTGGTTTAGGTTGAACTGTTGAAAGCAGTGTTTTTGTCTCTCTCAACAGCATCTCTTTATCTGTTAGTAACAAAGGAGAAAAATTTCAGTCTTAACTTGCAGTGACCATTTCTCTCCCAACACTTTCCTACTTTCTATTTACAGAATCTCCTTTTCTTATTTCTCTTATTAGATGAGATTTATACACTGTTATCTCATTTTCTAGTTCTTATTTGTGTTATTCCTTTATTATTTCCATCATTGCTTTTTCAGAGCAATACAGAGATGCCAGTCTTGGAAACCATCTAAAAGCCAGTCCAAAAGCATGCCTCACTTATTCTCTAAGAACAGCTCCAGGAACTGTCACTGACACAGATATATGAATGGGCTGACAATTACCTTGGTGACCATACAGTCACTCCATTGAGTGATAATCTATCTGCTCCCTTCTCCTCAGTTCATGACCACAGCAATTAGATTATAATTAGATGGAGGTGGCAGAGTTGCCATCCCTGGAGGTGTTGAAGAAAAGCCTGGATGGGGCACTTAATGCCATGGTCTGGTTGGTTGGATGCCAGGAGACACAGCAGAACACTAAACATTTTAATGATGTCTCCTTGAAGTTTTCTTTCTGAGATGTATAGCTATAGTTTAGCTTTCTCTGTCAAAACTACAGCAGAGATTCAAGCTGAAGAAATGCCTTTTTTTAAATAAACCCACCCTGAAAAAGCAACCACGGAGCTCATCTCTGCAAAACTGTAGGTTTTGCCAGTGATCTGGGCATTAGTGTTCTGGTAGTGCAGCATAAACCTCCCAATAACACATTTCAGAGTATGCTGCAAGGTGAGCTGGAAGAAGAATTTAAAGTCACTTCATCACTAGATCCAAGCTTGACTTAAATAAAAATAAATCAGTGACTTAGTGCCATTTACTGCCTCTGTACCTGCAATATTCTATCACAGCACACTGTAACTTAGGCAACCCAACACCACCTTATGCTCTTCATCTTCATATAGTATCAGAATTAACCAGGTTGGAAGAGACCCCCAGAATCAGATCATCCAGCCCAACCTATTACCCAGCCCCAGCCAGTCAACTAGACCATGGCACCTCCAGGAACAGTGACTCCACCACCTCCCTGGGCAGCCCATTCCAATGCCAATCACTCTCTCTGCCAACAACTTCCTCCTAACATCCAGCCTAGACCTGCCCTGGCACAACCTGAGACTGTGTCCCCTTCTTCTGTTGCTGGTTGCCTGGCAGAAGAGACCAACCCCACCTGGCTACAGCCTCCCTTCAGGTAGTTGCAAACAGCAATGAGCTCTGCTCTGAGCCTCCTCTGCTGCAGGCTGCACACCCCCAGCTCCCTCAGCCTCTCCTCACAGGGCTGTGCTCCAGGCCCCTCACCAGTTTCATTGCCCTTCTCTGGACACATTCCAGTATCTCAACATCTCTCTTGAATTGAGTGGCCCAGACCTGGACACAGTACTCAAGCTGTGGTCTGACCAGTGCTGAGGACAGGAGCAGAATAGCCTCCCTTGTCCTACTGGCCACACTGTTCCTGATGCAGGCCAGGATGCCATTGGCTCTCTTGGCCACCTGGGCACACTGCTGGCTCATCTTCAGCTACTATCTACCAGCACCCCCAGGTCTCTTTCTGCTTGGCTGCTGTACAGTCACTCTATCCCCAGCCTGTAGCACTGCTTGGAGACACATCAGCTACAGATGCAGACATTCCATATTAAGTGACTAACATGATGATGATGACATTCTACTGTACTCAGTTTTGATGTCTCTAAGGAAACAAATTGGTAAACAAATTAATACCATTTTAAAGACCATTCTTGACTCCCTGCCAAGATTTGCATCTCTCTGAGCATCTGAAAAATCACTGTAGCAGCAATGAAAAGAACAAAGAAATAATACAAGCACATAAGGATTAAAAATTAAGACAACCAGGCAAAAATAAGCATGTCTTTTGCAGGTTTCTTCATAGATAGCTTCTATATGATAATGTTGTCCTGTTGTAATTGTACCAGCATAAGAAGAACAGTACACAAGCTCTTCATATGAATGCACTTCCCTAAGCAAAAACATACTTTATAGAGGTAACTGACTTAACTGGTCTGGAGCAGGGGATTGAATCCAGCATCAGTAAGTTTTCAGATGACACCAAGCTAGGAGCAGGTGTGGAGCTGTTGGAGGGTAGGAGAGCTCTGCAGAGGGACTTCAATAGGCTGGATGGGTGGGCAAAGGCCAATGGGATGAGATTTAACAAGGCTGAGTGCAGGGTTCTGCACTTTGGCCACAACAACCCCAAGCAGTGCCAGAAGCTGCTACTCTTAAATCTGCTCTGAAGAGCATGTGTCAGAGTATAAAGCTTTTTGTTTCTTTTGCAAGCAGCTTAGTCATACATGCAGACAAACTATCAGTCTTCATCCTTCAGCTAAGATCTGGCACACATACCTAGGTGTGAGAAAAATGTGGCCAGCAGAGATGTACATTTCTTCATGAGACTTAAAATGCCTCAGTTTATTTTTATTCTGACAAACCCTAAGCAATAGAATTGGTCTGTGGGAACTGAGGAAGGGAGTCAGCTAAATGTGATAAATGATGCATCTTCAGAGCACATCCCTGTGTACCCTTGATGCAAGAAGATTGAGGTTAGAAACATAGTAAACTGGTATGCTGGCCTTGGGTAACATTTGTACAGGAGCATAGTACATTTAGAACAAAGAACACCTCACTCTTATCCAATGAAAATGCTAAACCCAATGTTTTATCCAATTGTTGCATTCCACAACTTGTAGAGATACCACAAGCTGTAGAGTGGCTTATAAAAAAGACTGCTGCTGTAGCAATAAATGGCTTCAGCTGCGACCATTATGTCCACATATTCCTGTGTTGCTGTCATTTTGTCCATCACTAATTAATATATACAGTGACATTGGTCTGTTCTGTAGATGGGCAAAAAAAAAGGGCAAAGTTGGTGTCATTTGCTTCATTGTAGCTGTGCTAGTTTGAAGCTAGCTAGAATGTTCTGGTGAGAAGGACTAGATCACAGGCTGTGAAAGGAAAACAATGGTGATGTCTACATGACTGGTTTTATACTAGATGGGTCTGTGTTCTATGAGGTGGCCCAAACCAGATAATCTTAATTCAACTTTCCAATTCATCTGCAAAAACTAGTTCTCCCTGCCTGAAACACTCTCCACATCTGAGCTACAGAGGAGAGTAACTGGTCAGGACCACAGCTTGAGTACTGTGTGCAGTTCTGAGCTCCTCAATTCAAGAGAGAAGCTGAGATATTGGAATGTGTGCAGAGAAGGACACCAAGGCTGGTGAGGGGCCTGGAGCACAGCCCTGTGAGGAGAGGCTGAGGGAGCTGGGGGTGTGCAGCCTGCAGAAGAGGAGGCTCAGGGCAGACCTCATTGATGTCTTTAACTACCTGAAGGGAGGCTGTAGCCAGGTGGGGTTGGTCTCTTCTGCCAGGAAACAACAGAATAAGGGGACACAGTCTCAAGTTGTACTGGGGGAGGTACGTTGGGAGGAAGTTGTTGGCAGAGAGAGTGATTGGCATTGGAATGGGCTGCCCAAGGAGGTGGTGGAGTCACCATCCCTGGAGGTGGTCAAGAAAAGACTGGCTGAGGCACTTGGTGCCATGGTCTGGTTGACTGGCTAGGGCTGGGTGCTAGGTTGGACTGGATGATTTTGGAGGTCTCTTCCAACCTGGTTGATTCTATGATTTTCACCATTTTCTCTTGTTCTTTGATTTTTCAGCTCTCTTTCCCCACCCAAATCTTCAAGATCTACATACAGGTTAAAATTTGCAGTGCAGCACAAGCCTTTCAGGCAGACAGCCTTCAATGAACAGACTTACAAGAGTTTGTTTGCCAGCATTTAAATAAGGGGCAATAGTTTGCATTGGAAGGCATGGGTTGAAGTGAGGCATAGTAGTTTGTTTATGCCTACAGTTGGCTATAAGCCCAGGATAAGCTTTTTAGGACAGAGTAGGCTGTTGTGAAGTGGGGGAGAATGAAAGGCATGCCAGCAGAAATTATTTATCAGTTCCTGACTAACAATGTAATAATTTCTCTTACCCCATCAGACTAGCCTTGCTAGACTGCAGGGAGATAAATGAGGTAAGAACCCACATTAGGCTGCTGCATACTTGGTGGCCAAATTCAGATTCCAAGTGTTTTGAGCGTTAACTCAGTGTGTCTGGAGCTCTGCCACTTTAAAACAATATAAGCCTCTTGCTTATATTGCTTTCTAATCTCCTAATGTCAACATCACAAAGCTGTTGCCCAGTGTTATCATCACCTAAACCTTTGGTGTTGGAAAGGCTGGTCACAGCTTGGTGAGCCACCCACCTGACAAGATCCATTCCAAGCAAGGCTTCAGATTCAGAAGCTGGTTCTCTGGTCACGACGGCTTCGTTAGCTACACAGACTCCATGCTCGTTGGCTCCCATTTCTGCCCCCCAAAGCCAGGAGGGTCTGCTCAGTACAACAGCATGAGTCTTTGGCACCTGCTCAATCTCAATATAGGTGCACTGCAGAGAGAGCAGGAAGAGAGAAAGCAGAACAATTGCTAGCACCGTATCTACTGCTGTGACTCAAGTAAACATAAGGCTTCAAGGTGCGGACAGGACACACATTGTTTAAAAACAGTCCCATGTCTTGTGCATGGCTAAGGGATTTCTTTTAAAGTCTCATATTTGACCCTTTACATCCTTACATTGCAGAAGTCTGGGAAAATACATCTCACTCTGATAGTTGGAAGCTTCAAAGAGATAAGCAGAACTAGTGCTAGAAGCAGTGGAAAGCAGCAGACAGACTGTACTGTTCCAGCAAAGAAACACAGATCATGTTTGGACACAGTAACACCATCAAACGATTCTACCATCTCACCTAAACGCAATCTCCAGTACTCTATTAGGTTCATAGCGTTAACAATGGTAACTAAATGAAATACACCGCAGGGCTTCCCTTGCTGCTTTGCTGCTTTCCCTGCAGCTGCCCCTAGGGCGGAAACTGCTAGTGGGAAGATGGATAAATAAATAACCAATCAAGGCTTGAAAAGAGCCAGTGGAATGTTTTGTATCCACAGCCACAGGGAATAAAAGAGAGGCATTGTTTTTGCTTAGAGCTGATGTTTCTGCTGTGTCAAACGGCCCGCTGCAATCGGAGCTCTGTGCAAGTTATTCTGGCAAACCAAAACTACAGAGAAAGGCTGCACAGAAGTCACTGAAACTGCAAGGAAGAGAGAAATTATATATTATCTTTCAGACAACTTTACTTTCTCCTTGCTCTTGGGCTTAAAAACAAGCCCTGTTTTCCCAGACAGCACGAAAGAGAGCCTGATGCATCGTTAAGATTATTGGCTTCTACAAGCCAAAGGAATGAGCTTTACGCTTTACATTAAGCTCTTCAAGGACCAAACTCCACAGAATTTTCTTCTGAGGACACTGAAGCTGTCTGTGGCTGCTAGTGTTGAGCATTCCTCTCACAATGCCTTCCTTGTAGGAAGCAATCTGCAACATTTTTCATGAGGTCACACATATCGAAGTGAGCAGGACTGACTGGTGGAATTAAAGTTGTTCGCCACGAAGATGGATTTGCGTTGCAGCAAGCTACTACTTGTTCCATGGAAATTAGAGCATATGCTTATAACAGCTCAGACACTAATAGAAATAACATCCACCCAAAAAACTCACTGGCCACTAGACCTTTAGAAACAGGATCTCAGCTGCTGACCGAATTTCAACAGCAAGTGCAAACCATAACGTCTCTGTGCTCTCTCCTGCACCCCACCTACCTGGCAAGTCCCTCCAGCACAGCAGCATAGCAGCCTGTTTTGCTGAGAGCTGTGCCAAACTAGGCAAATAAAACAGGTAGAGCTGTGATTCTGTTTGCTATTGACCCTACCTTTAAAATTCCTGAAGCATCCAGTCTCAGCATTTCCTAACACTAATGTTTTTCTTTGAGTATGAAGGCTAACAACAGTAGATACATTTGGTGGCAAAGGCTGTCAGTGAGTGGGGTCAGGCTCCAGTGATTTGTTAGAATTCCAGTCCTAAAAGCACCATAACTGGCATCATGCCCTGTGACAGTAAATTCCCATCAGGAAATATAAAAGCAAAGAACAGAGACTTCACACAGGAGAGATGCAGCCAACAGCTTTAGAGAGCAGGCTGGAAACTAATGACATTTCTTTTATTTCACTTACAGCATCAAGAAAAGAACCTTATCAAGGCAGTTCTAAGTATAGTACAAGGCACAAATGTACCTCCCACTCTAGCTAGGGCATGCAGATATGTTGGAGGTATTCCAAAACCAGACCCAACAGTCATAAGCACAAGAGATTTCTTCTTTCATTAATGAAAAGAAACTATTGTGTGGTTTCTACTGTACTCAGGCTGCAGAAGCCCAATTCCTAGCACTGTCAGTCAGGTCATTATGAAATATCAATGAGATCACATAGGCTTTGGCCCTGGTTAACAAAGGAAATAGTCAGGGAATGCTTTAGAAAGAAATGATCTTTGAATAAAGGCCATGAGATTCTAGATTACAAATATCAATGAGATCACATAGGCTTCGGCCCTGGTTAACAAAAGAAATAGTCAGGGAATGCTTTATAAAGAAATGATCTTTGAATAAAGGCCATGAGATTCTAGATTACAGAAGAGATTGCCCCACGTCACCCACACACCAGATCCAGGCCCTGAATTGGCATTAACTCTCTGCTTAACTACTTCAAGCACTGCCATAACATAGCACATACTTGAAAATAAGCAAAATGTATCTACTAGTGCAGTAACTTGAGAAGTTGTACTGTGGTTGCTTTTAACCCCTTCCAAAACAGGGATAGCAGAATTGTGACGAGGCAGTCTCTCAGGCTGCTGCCTCTGTGCCCATCAAGACTGACAGCCTGCTTGGAACTCTCTAGAAAGGCAATTCCACAAGTGACATGGGCCCTGCCATCATGGTGTAGGAGTGAAAAGTTAGAACATGGTTGTTCAAGAAATCCCTCTAGATCATCTCCTGTGGATGTACCTGACAGAATGTCTTGTAAAATAGTTCCTTTTGCTGCTTAGAGAAAGAAATGCAACAGAGATCAGAAGGGTGGGAATAACCCTTCTCTGAAAAATTAAATGTACAGCAGATGCACTGCTGCTGATGCTGTTACTGCTGCTTGTTTAGGCATTAAGCAGCACCAGGTATACAGGGGAGGACACCTGGATGATTATACAACACTCCTTAACTATGGCCATGACAACCACCAACAGCAAAACTGTTGTGCCACAGTGGAGGGGACAGCTCTACATGAAGATAAACCTAGACTGAGTACATCTCAAGTAGTCAGCCCTAGTTCTAGTAGTACAGCTAGAATGGTGCCGTGATATAGCCTTGAGCTCTCTGGTAAAGGGTTGGACTTGATGATCTATGAGGTCTCTTCCAACCTTGGTGATACTGTGAATAAAAGTCTCTCCAGTGGCAGAAGGCATCCTCAGGTAGCAAGCTTTCAAAAACATTTGTATCCTCCTCATTTTGTAAGTGGATATAAACAACAGCAGCAGCACTTAGTAAGTGGACAGATACAGAACAAAGCCACTTTCTGCCACAGTAGAGTGTCTCTAACTTCTTCATATTAAGACAGGTCTTCCCTTTTTGTGATGACTGTAGTGCACTTTACATAAGTTTCTGTATTTGTGTATAGTTCCAACTGTTTCTAACCACTGCAACAAACAACTGTAAAATTTGGATCCTTGTGATCTTTAGCAGTGTCACATTTATCTTGAAGACTAAGGATGATACATTTTGTTCTAGGAAAGAATCAGAGAAGCTAGAAAAAGCCAGAGTTCCCTTGGCAAAAAACAGAACTACACATTCTCTGACCTACCCTAATAAACTCTACCAAGCCACCAAGAAGGCTCATGCATGTAGAGCACAGTATGGAAATGTGTTCAACAAAAGGAAATATAGAAATCTTTAAACAAATAAAATGCCACAAAGTGCAGCAATGCACCCAAGGCTGAGAACACTCTCTGGAGGCAGAGTCCATTTAGCAGTCAACAATTCACCTCAGGTGTTTTAGCTGTCGCCTGGGTGATGAGCAGCAGTAAAACTGAAATAGGGATGAAACTCATTAATTGTTTTAAACAGGAAGAAATAGACTTCAAAGAAGTCACACAAAAAGGTCTGTCACAGAGATATCCTTGGAACTCTCAGGTATCTTAGGGCTGATTGTTTGGCCACTTTGAAATGTCTGCTCTCACACCTATTTTGCCACAAATAAGGCATTTGGGTAAAGATGGGATAGTTAGCAGGATTTTTTTACCCCACGTGATTCCAGCACTCTCTCTTCTCTTCCTGCTCTGTTCCAATTAAAGAAACTGGCTGGATGAGGCTGTGGCCAGCTTGATCTAGGGTAAGGTGTCCCTGCCCATGGCATAGGGGTTGGAACCAGATGATCCTTGTGGTCCCTTCCAACCCTGACTGATTCTATGACAATAAAAATTGAAGAAATTAAGAAAAAAAAATGTTTCAAGCAGTTTTGCAGCAGAAGGGAGCAAAGAAGCAGCACTCCTACAGTACAGAGACTATGAGAGGGCAGAAACACTCAAGCATTTACGGCTTCTACCTATGAGTGGCTGCCAGCTTGTACATCATATTGCAGAGCAAAGTCAAACACATTAGTTTAAAAGCCAGTGGCCTGCAATGGAGCAGAACAGAGAAAAAGCTCACATTAGCCAAGCAACAGACTCTGCTGAAGGCAGCAACCACTTTCTCTTTTTCATTAGTTGCTGTTTGCCTGCATAGTGCATCCTCTCTCCGTGCAAAGTTTAAAGGTTAGCTTCAACCAGGTGGCTTTAGGTACGCCTCTGACTGCATGTGTCATGAGACAGGTTGCTTACACAGCCAGCTCTCAGGTCTCAGCTCAGAGGCAAGAAAAAGCAGCTTCCTAAACTATCTGTGAATTGCAAGTCTTCCTGTAGATAAAAAAACTTGTAGTGTAGACTACATAAGAAGTTTCATCACAGGCACAAACACTGCTGTGTTTATCAAGACTTCCTGCCAGTCAGCACTTACAGTGAAAGTGCCCAGGTTCAAGTTCACAGCTGCAGTGCCATGACTGTTAAGTGTGGCACTGTCAATCTAATCTGGAGGCTCCCCAACCAGCAAATCCCCAGTAGATTCAGCTGCTGGTTGGCTTCTGTTGTCAGATTCTAGCCATCTTACCCTAAGATATACTGCTAATATAAGTAAGAATCAAAGCACAACAGAACTAAGTTGTGGTACTGGTGTGGTGCCTGGGGATTATGTAACAAATCCCAGAATTAAGATACTTCCAGCTAATACAAAGTCACCTCTAATACAGTCAAAGTCTAATTTCCAACCTTTATATCTCCCTGTCTTGCAACACCAGAGACCCCTCAGCTAACTACAGGTCAGATATCATGTGCGTAGTGCTCAGATGAATGCACAGCAAAAACAGTCCTTACTGCTCCTTGTCCTGGGATACCCCAAATTCCTCTCTTCTCCCTCTCACTCTGAGGGTTTGAATGGGAGAAGAAAGGTGCAAAAACCTGCTTCCCCATCCCTGCCCTGAGGGCTTGAAAGGCAGCAGCAAAGGGTGCCTTACTGCATGTGGGCTGACCCATGGGGAAGCCTGGGCTGGAATCAGGCTGGTGCCTGGCTGTGTTTTTGCACTCAGTATAAATGGTAAATGGACACTTTGTCTAGAAAAAGGATAAATAGAGCACAGGGTCCGACCTTGAGGGTTCCCTGCCACTGTGAAGGATGACTTCCTGCCACGACTGGACTGTCCCCACTTTTGGATGGCTCCTACCTTTTGTACAACTCTTGGTCTTATCCCATCCCTGCTTTTTGGATGTCTCTCCCCACTTTTGTATGCTTTTGTGCAAACCAGCAGGCTTGAAAAGCCCTGGGGCCCTTGGAGAGAGAGCAAGATGGTGTCATCTGTGCCACCCTCTTTCAGACCCTATCAGTAGCCAGCTTCCTGGCTGCCTCCCGGACTGGGGGACCCTAGCGGTTTTGGCTCTCCCCTGTCACTGTGAAGGCAGCATCGTTTCATGACCATCCCCCTCAGGAAGAAGTGCTTGAGACATTTCCAAGTTTGGCGGCTCCGTAACTCGTCTCAGACTTCTGCAGCGTGGATCTCTATTACTGGATATTGCCTGCAGCGTCAGAAGGCTGCTCCTGCAGAGGAATCCAGGAAGGGATCATTGCCCAAAGTCTATCTCACCTCTGTGAGCAAGCTTTTCCCTTAATCTTCTGCTCAGCCCGATTGATAGTGGGGTAAAGCTTTATCACAGTATCATCAGGGTTGGAAGAGACCTCACAGATCATCAAGTCCAACCCTTTACCACAGAGCTCAAGGCCAGACCATGGCACCAAGTGCCACGTCCAGTCCTGCCTTGAACAGCTCCAGGGACGGCAACTCCACCACCTCCCCGGGCAGCCCATTCCAGTGTCCAATGACTCTCTCAGTGAAGAACATTCTCCTCAACTTGAGCCTGTCCTCTCGCTCTGGTGCTGGCCACCTGAGAGAAGAGAGCAGCCTCCCTCTGGCCACAATCACCCCTCAGGTAGTTGTAGGCAGCAATAAGGTCACCTCTGAGCCTCCTGTTCTCCAGGCTAACCAATCCCAGCCTGTTTATAGCTTAGCCTTTTCCATTTCCTGACTTCCTAAATATCCACATTTATCTATAATATCCTTTTTTGGAAGATATTCCTCATTGAACTGGGTCTGCTAATAAACTAAACTAATTTTGTATATAGTTTTGGGGGCTGGATTCCAGGAAAAGGAAATAATTCTAATTTTTGTATTTCCTGACTCAGCCACATTAATTCCCTGCCTCTTAAAAAACAAGAGAGAGAAAAAAAAAGAATAATTAAGGCATAACTCTGCCATGAATTTTTAGAGAATACAAAATCCCTCCTACCAGGCTCGAGGTGAGGAGAAAGTTCTTCACTGAGAGAGTCATTGGACACTGGAATGGGCTGCCCGGGGAGGTGGTGGAGTCGCCGTCCCTGGAGCTGTTCAAGGCAGGATTGGACGTGGCACTTGGTGCCATGGTCTGGCCTTGAGCTCTGTGGTAAAGGGTTGGACTTGATGATCTATAAGGTCTCATCCAACGTTGATGATACTATGATACCCTACAGAGGGCTGGCTTTAAGCCCACAGCACGATTTAACACCAATATATTAGAAACATTTTGCATATTCCACAACATGATAGACTTTGTCATAGACAATCCTTCCATAAAAAGTTGCATGCTTTTAAGGTAAGAGCTTTAACAGATATATACTGAAGCAAGCAACCATGACTATTTTAAAGTCACAGAATGGTTTAGGTTGGAAGGGACCTTGAAGATCATCCAGTTCCAAGCCCCCCACCATAGGCAGGGACACCTCCTACTAGAACAGGTCACTCAAGGCCTCATCCAACTTGGCCTTGAACAAAGGCTAAAGAAAAGGTCAAATTAGAAGAAAAGAAAGGTTCATCTGAAAAGGGAGGGAAAATAAATCTACCTGCAAAATTCAGCTAACAAAATAAATCATCTCTCTAAGATGTCTTCAGGGAAAAAAGAAGACCACAGCAAGGAGGAAGTTACTGGAGAATAAGAGGAATCTAGTCAGTAAAATCCACCTTAAAAATAAGAGTGTCTTGCATCTTAAAACTCATGCAACACAAACTCTCACTAACACAGGAAAAAAACCCTTACAATCCCCCTCTGGGGAAAAAAAAACAATACACTTTTAGTGTGTGCAGAAGCCAAAAAAAGAGGACCTGTTTATGCTTAAGGGAGCAACGTTTCACCTGGATGCACAAGTGTACAAGATTGATCACTACAAGGAAGATACTGATCAGCATCTGCCAGCAGGAAATTACAATGCAAGACAAGAACAAACTTCTGAGAAAGTCGTCACACATCCAGGCACAGAGCAGACCCTCATGAAAAGCCTCATTGTGCAGGGGCTTGGGAACCTGCTGACGTGGAGGGAAGGAATTATGTTGATGAGTTAGCTGCAGCGTTACTTGTCTGGTAGATTGAGCCACAAAGATCAAGCTTAAAATGACTTGCAGTATTCACTGAATTTCCTTGTTTCAAGCCCAGTCACAAACTAGGCGATAGCTACGCGGCGCAGCCTGCCCGATTCCTTCGTGGCAATAATCTAACCAAACTACTGTGTCATTGTTTTTGTTACACTGCACATTGTCACAGCTATAAACATGAGCAGCACAGAACATAAACTATACAGACTTGGTGGGAGAGTCTTCCAGAACAACCCATCTCGTCAGTGTGCTGAAAACCACCTCTTAACACAACTGCAGAACGGCAGCGACAGGCACGGAGGAGTAAGCAAAAATTTGATCCACACTGGATCACATTACCTGCAAAGAAGAGAATATGAAGAAAAGCAAGTTCACCATGAAATAGGATGCAAAATATCACAGATCTAACACACAAAGAAACCAAACCAAAAAAAGAATGCAAACGTACAATATGGAATGGAGAATGAAGCTGCTCATTTGGAAGGAAAAAAACACAACAGATAGGATGGATGATAGGCAGGATTTAATGGATTCGTAGAATCAGTCAGGGTTGGAAGAGACCACAAGGATCAGACAGTTCCAACCCCCCTGCCATGCCCAGGGACACCCTACCCTAGAGCAGACTGGCTACAGCCTCATTCATCCTGCCCTTAAACATCTCCAGGGATGGGGCCTCAACTGTCTCCCTGGGCAACCCATTCCAGGCTCTCACCACTCAACGACTTCCTCCTCATGTCCAGCCTGAACCTACCCACCTCCAGCTTTGCTCCATTCCCCATAGTCCTGTCACTCCCTGAGAGCCTTCATAGCTTTTCTGTAGGCCCCCTTCAGGTATTGAAAGGCCACAATAAGATCACCTTGGAGCCTCCTCCTCTCCAGACTGTATAGCCCCAACTCTTTCAGCCTGTCCTCATAGCAGAAGTGCTCCAGCCCTCTGATCATCCCCATGGCCCCTCTCTGGGCCTTCTCATTTAGTGAGACATATGAAGGATTACTGAGCTAGAAAAGTGAAAAACTAATGTTTATGCAGTAGCACAGACTAGCAGAGGCCAAAGTATCTGTCTAATTAGGGCTTAAGCCTCTACTTTAAAACAATTAAAAGAATTAGGCTCACTCCTCTCCAGTCCCTTGCCTAAGAGTGCATCTTCACCACACTGCAATACTTTACCTTCACCTTTGAAAAATGAAAACCACAACATTCAAGGGGAAGGCTTACAGGTACTGGTCAAAAAAACAAATCTACAAAACTACTGTGTGCTAGACAAAGGTACTGTGCTCCCCACTTCCAAAAGTGCTGATAGAAGAGTCCAGTTTATGACCAAAATCTATAACAGGCATTAAGTTAGTTAACCATGAGGTGGGAGAGTGATCCTGATATATGGCTTATCACAGAATCAACCCTGAGCCTCCTCTTCTTAATGATACCCTTCAGCAAACTATGACAATCTTTTCAAAGAGTAAGGTACAGGGCAAGGAAAGCAAAAGAATCTAGAAGAGAGTTCTGGCAAATTATTCTTCTTTAAGGATACAAACACTCCAGAGAAGCTTTTGGAAGTCAGAATCATAGAATGGTTCAGGTTGGAAGGGACCTCAAGGCTCACCCAGTTCCAACCCCCTGCTATAAGCAGGGACACTTCTCACTAGAACAGATTGCTCAGGTTCTTCCACAACAACACATTTTTTTCCCCCATTTCCAGTTCTATGAAGAGAAGCTTTAAAGAAAACTGTTGTGAGGTTTTGTTCCTGCCTTGTCACACTTGTGTTCTGTGTTTGTGTATCTGTACAGGTTTACTGCAGTGCTACCAATACAGCACTGTCATTAACAGCAGTTAGTGCTTTTGGACAGAGAGAAGGGATTTCTTTATACCCAAGACACTCCAGACCAGTTCAGAACAGTTGATGTCCTCGAAATTCTACACAGCCACAGGGACATGAGGAAGAGGAATGCAGGGAACCTCGCAGCTCCAAAACGTCCTGACAATGCAGATAGGCTCTGTGGGCTCTGCTAAAATGTCTACTTTATCTTCCCTGCTGCTGACCACTCCTTCCACCTTTACTACACTTCTCTCTTTTCCTCTCTTCCTGTTTGATTTGTGCCCTTGCTTCAGCCTTACATATCTGTTTATCCTTTCATTTCTCCTTTCTTTAAAGTGAGGCTGCACACTACACACTATAATCAAAATTATTTCCAGCAGAGTTCCTTTCAACCTGCATCCATGGCACCACCATCCAGCTTCAGGACTCTACATCCAGCCTGGATTCAGAAAGACACCACAGCACTTCAAACTAACACTGATGCAGATGCTTTAGCTGCAGAACATTATCAAAGCCAACACTATTTACAAGAGTTATGTTTGGCTTACAAAGCTCATGCTTGTTTTCCTCCTCTCAAATTCCTTTGTTAGAGCACAAGCTCTTTGAGGCAGAAGTTTCTGAGCACCTGTTTTGCAACACACCTTGCACAGTAAGGCCCCATTACAACTGTCTGACAGTAACCACCAACAAGAAAAATTCCTATGGCAAGTGACAAACTTGGACAATTTGTTTCTAGTTCCAGCTAGCCAGAACAGTTTTCCCTTAAAAAAAGAAAAGGTGCAGGAATCTAAGATGTGAACAGTTCAGCCTGGCTGCTGGAGAAGGTGCAGATCATGGGTTTTGCTTCCATTAAACAAAGAGGTCACATACCAAGTTACACTTCCAAGGCTTTCAAAACTCCCTTCTCTACTCAAGAGAGGTCTGAGTGAAGGGAACAAGGATCCCCACAATCTGACAAAAAAACAAGATGGCATTCATTGCTTCCAATAACTGTAAATTCCCCAGTTTGAATGTAACAGCTCATGGTCTAGTTGATTGGATAGGGCTGGGTGATAGTTTGGACTGGATGATCTCAGAGGTCGCTTCCAACCTGGTTGATTCTATGATATCCTTACCTCAACTTTGCTTCCTGGATCATGATCTGCAGCAGCAAAGTAGACCACCTCCTGCACTTCATCCCTAGGCCGTGCAGAGTTCTTTCCAAACACCACCAGCCCATCTTTAGAACATGGGGGAAAGGCTACAAAACAGTAACTAGGAGGAGCTGCAGCCATCCTGAAAATTAAAGGAAAAGCAAATAAAATTAGTCTTTGGGGGAGTCATATTTGTATGCTTTACAGAATCGTTCAGTCACTGCTACACATTGTAGCTTGGAGTCACAGTATCCCAGTATCACCAAGGTTGGAAGAGACCTCATAGATCATCAAGTCCAACCCTTTACCACAGAGCTCAAGGCTAGACCATGGCACCAAGTGCCACGTCCAATCCTGCCTTGAACAGCTCCAGGGATGGCGACTCCACCACCACCCTGGGTCAGTTGGTAGTCCAATGCTAAAGGATGAGCAGGTCAGATTAAAAGCAGCTTAGTTGGATGTAATAAAAAAAATTACAGTGATTTTCAGACATTTTTCACCCAAGCCTTGTGAAGGTATAAAGAAGAGGGAGAAAAAAGCAAGATACCTTAATGTGTCTACTTAGTTCCCACAGAAAGAAGACATTCTGCACTGGAGCTGTTCAGGAACATACGACCTAGATGTATTCTGCTGACTCAGACAAGTGCAGAGACACAGAATCATTTTAAATCATTTATTCTCTCAGCTTAACATTTTAAAAACTGAAAGAGAAAACAGGTTTGAAGGATACCTGAGGGAGGACAGTGGCCTAATTGGAAACAGAACAAAGATACAGCACAATTAAATCAAAACCTGCCTCTCAATTTATCTACTTAGATTAGGGAGAGACTGAAACACTAATTGCACTTCATTTTCTCTGTGGTGCTCTTACCTAAATGTGATTGATTGCAGATTACTTGTTTATGCAGACTACTGTGAATATTCCTTAAAATGCTTCTAAAACAGTATAAATAATTTAAGATTTCAAGTGTTAGCAGTGACATATTAATAAAGAAGCCCAGGACTATGGCACCATTGTAGCTGGGCTTGAGTGCGTTGCCATATCTGGCATATTTTCCAGTGTTCAGGGAAACTCCCTGCACCTATCTCTTCAAAAGAAAAAAGTGAGGCATTTTTTGGTGGTTAGAACAGCACTCAGCAAAGGTGTCTCAGACCTCTTCACAGATCTTATCATCACATCCAAAATTTCAGCCCCAAAAGGAACAATTCTCTTCCTCTTCTCCCCCCACCCTCTCCAAATAATCTAAGTAAAAGTATCTGCAGACATTTGGACTCCTTAGAAATGACCTATATGTATAATCAAAATAGGGTGACAAAGCTGGTGAGGGGCCTGGAGCACAAACCCTATGAGGAGAGGCTGAGGAAGCTGGGGGTGTGCAGCCTGCAGAAGAGGAGACTCAGGGTTGACCTCATTGCTGTCTACAACTACCTGAAGGGAGGCAGTAGCCAGGTGGGGTTGGTCACTTCTGCCAGGCAACCAGCAACAGAACAAGAGGACATAATCTCAAGTTGTGCCAGTGAGAGGTCTAGGCTGGATGTTAGGAGGAAGTTGTTGGCAGAGAGAGTGATTGGCATTGGAATGGGCTGCCCAAGGAGGTGGTGGAGTGACCATCCCTGGAGGTGTTGAAGAAAAGATTGGATGAGGCACTTGGTGCCATGGTCTAGTTGAGTGGCTAGGGCTGGGTGCTAGGTTGGACTGGATGATGTTGGAGGTCTCTTCCAACCTGGTTGATTCTATGAAAATTTCCTTTCCAAATGTGTGAATTTATTTGCAATACAGTGCTTAGGGAGATGAGTGTGGGGTGTGTGTGCAAAGCTGGCTTTAATCATTAACTTAGACATCTTTCAAACCATTCAGATGTGACTTCTTGGCTTTCTTTTAAGCAGTACCATTTGAGCATACACTTGTCACAAAATAGCAGCCTTCCAATCTTAAATAAAAAAAAAAAGGACAAAGATCACAACACACAAAGCAGTAATTGTTGTGAAAAACACTCTGAAGAGTTTTGCCAGCAGACTAAAAACAGGTCACACAGAGGCTCGACCTTGTGAAAAAGCTTCAAGAGAGGATGTGCACTGAAGGTGTCCTCTACTAATGCAATGTGGGGTGATGAACTGTCCAGGGAACTCATACAACCTGTCAAGTTGTATGTATACACACAAGTATAATCAACCAGATGAGCTTCAAATGCATTAGGAAACAAATCAACTTAGATTCATAGAATCAGTCAGGGTTGGAAGGGACCACAAGGATCATCTAGTGACAAACCCCCTAGATCTAGTCCCCACCCAGATCAGGCTGCCCACAGCCTCATCCAGCCTGCCCTTGAATACCTCTAGGCATGAGGCTTCAACCACCTCCTTGGGCAGCCCATTCCAGCCTCTCACCAGTCTCATGCTCAACAACTTCCTCCTCATGTCCACTCTGAACCTACCCACCTCCAGCTTTGCTCCATTCCCCCTAGTCCTGTTGCTACCTGATAGCCTAAAAAGTCCCTCCCCAGCTCTTTTGTAGCCCCCTTCAGATCCTGGAAGGCCACAAGAAGGTCACCTGGGAGCCTCCTCTTCTCCAAACTGAACAGCCCCAAATCTCTCAGTCTGTGCTCATAGCAGAGCTGCTGCAGCCCTCTGATCATCCTCGTGGGCATTCTCTGGACACACTCCAGCATCTCCACATCCCTCTTGTCATAGGAGCTCCAGAACTGGATGCAGTACTCCAGGTGGGGTCTCAGCAGAGCACAGCAGAGGGGGAGAATCACCTCCCTGGCCCTGCTGGCCACATTTCTCCTGATGCAGCCCAGGCTCTGCTTGGCTTTCTGGGCTGCAAGTGCACACTGCTGGCTCATGCTGAGCTTCTCATCCAGCAGCACCCCCAAGTCCCTCTCCTCAGAAATATTTTCTTTATTCTGGCCAGAAACTAAGTTGATTTATTTGAAATATCTAAGGCAGCTTACAGACATTAGACCTCAAACAGCCTAGAAAGAAAGGTCAATGTCATATGCAGTACTAATTTTTATGACATGACTTTCTTCAACCTACATACTAAAAATATTGCCAGGTAGCTTAACCAGACAGAAGGAAATGCTTCTTTCAGCACTGTCACTGAATGAATTGGGAGGTATGCAAGGCAAACTCCTGCATACCTACAGACCACGTAAGTGGGGTAAAGAATTAAAAACCTGTGGATATCCAATGTTCTCCTGAATCCTGAAGTCCTCCTTGGAATAAGGCAAGCTCAGCTGTATTTGTTAAGATTTGGGATTTTTTTTTTCCCTTAAATATATCAAGAGTCACTGAACCAAAAATAAATTGCCATTTGGTAACACTTCTAGACTTTAAAAGTGTGAGTAAGTGACTCTAACAGAGTTCACTTCATCCCACAGCATATTTCATACAGAGGGTATGGAACAGTTGAGCACTGCAAGCTGAATGTTATAGCTTTATATTGAAAACATGATTGTCATAAGAGTTGGCAGTGGGTTGCTAGGTTATGTTTCTAAGAAGGTAGCAGTGTAGTACAGTTTAAATCTACTCAGTTTGAAAGGTATGAGTTTCTCCTAAACCCTCATTTGGCTCATTTAAAATATGACAAGGACAGCAGCTTCTCAGATACACCCACCACCTGTTCAGAACACTACTCAACTTCATCTTCCTCCATCATGTAACTAAAGCAGTCTGTTAGCAGCTACCTACCTCAGCAGGACATTTCTACTTGCCTACTTCATTTTCCTTTTTTTTTCCCTAAGTTCAGCTTCAGCTTGTCCTCATTTTCATTTTCACATAGTTCCCATTCTTTGGTCTCTCAAAAGCTACCATCCTGGAATCAACCACATTGGAAGAGACCTCCAAGATCATCCAGTCCAACCTAGCACCCAGCCCTAGCCAATCAACCAGACCATGGCACTAAGTGCCTCATCCAGGCTTTTCTTCAACACCTCCAGGGACAGCGACTCCACCACCTCCCTGGGCAGCCCATTCCAATGCCAATCACTCTCTCTGACAACAACTTCCTCCTAACATTCAGCCTAGAACTCCCCTGGCACAACTTGACACTGTGTCCCCTTGTTCTGTTGCTGGTTGCCTGAGTGAAGAAACCAACCCCACCTGGCTACAGCTTCCCTTCAGGTAGCTGTAGACAGCAATGAGGTCTGCCCTGAGCCTCCTCTTCTGCAGGCTGCACACCCCCAGCTCCCTCAGCCTCTCCTCACAGGGCTGTGCTCCAGGCCCCTCACCAGCTTTGTCACCCTTCTCCGGACACATTCCAGCACCTCAACATATCTCTTGAATTGAGGAGCCCAGATCTGGACACAGCACTCAAGGTGTGGCCTGAGCAGTGCTGAGCACAGGGGCAGAATAACCTCCCTTGTCCTGCTGGCCACACTGTTCCTGATGCAGGCCAGGATGCCACTGGCTCTCCTGCCCACCTGGGCACACTGCTGCCTCATCTTCAGCTACTATCTACCAGCACCCCCAGGTCCCTTTCTTACTGGCTGCTCCCCAGCCTGTTGTGCGGCTTGAGGTTGTTGTGGCCAAAATGTAGAACACTACACTTGGGCTTGCTAAATCTCATCCCATTGGCCTCTGACTTCCCATCCAGCTTGTCAGTAGAAGGTCTCTTCCAACCTGCTTGATTCTATGATCCTTGTAGTCTCTGTTGGACACTCTCTAATACATTCCTGTCCCTCTTGAACTGATGACCCCAGAACTGGACACAAGACTCCAGATGTGGTCCTATCCGGGCAGAGTAGAGAGTAAAGGAGAACCTTCTTGACCTGCTGGCCACACTCTTTTTCATTCACCACAGGACACTGGTGATAAAAACTCTCTCTGCAGCCTTTCTGTAGGAGCCCTTCAGGTATTGTCAGGCTGCTCTAAGGTTATCCATCCCTCTGCAGGGCTCTCCTATCCTCCAACAGATCGATACCTCCTCCTCCTAGCTTGTTGTCATCTGCAAAAGGACTCAATCTCCTGGTCCAGATCATCAATAACAACATGGTGCATATGTACAAACAGTTCTGCCCTTAATATGCTGTGCAAAAGTTTTGTTTTCTATACCAGTACAGTGTCTTCCCTAAAACTGTAATGATACCTAAACAGCCTCATGTAGAGCAGTATCAGACCAGGAAATGATAGCACAGGAGAAGTCAGCTACTGCCATTACAGCCTCTCCTCACAAGGAATTGAAACAATACTTGAATACTGAGTATGAGGAATGGCTCAGAGGACTTCAGAAGAGTAAGCTCAGGGGAGACCTTATTACCACACACCAATATGAGGATGGTGGAGACTCCCTTTTTACAAGGAGTCACATGGAAAAAAACAATGGGTAACAGGTACAAGTTACTGCTGGGGAGATTTCAGTTGGAATCCAGAAGGAATTTTTTCCACAATGAGAACAGTTAGACATTGGGACCACCTCACACAAGACACAGTGAATTCCCCTACATTGGTCAATCTTAAGACTCAGTTTGATGGAGTGCTGAGCCATCTCTTTTAAACTATCACCTAGAAAGGTTGGATCAGATGATGCTTGGGGTCCCTTCCAACCTGGCATATGGCAATTTTGTGATATTGTGCTAGTTTGAAGCTAGCTAGAATGTTTTGGGGAGAAGAACTAGATTGCAGGCTGTGAAAAGGAAACAATGGTGATGTCTACTTCACCCATAGGCTGAGAGATACAAGAAGAAGAATCAAAACATAGATAAAGCACTCTCTTCTACTTCTGCTGGGGAACTGGCTGAGATGCCTCTCTCTCTCTAGCCTCTTTGACTAATCCACTTTGCTTCCTAACCCCCTGGCCAAACCTCCATTCTTCCTTGGGACTGGGGTAAGGTTGAGAGGGGCAGGGGGAAGGTGAGGGGTGATTGGGAGCCCCTCCTGGGGACTCAGGTTTCTGGGAGGGCTGTTGTGTTTCTGTATTACCTTTTACCTTGTATATTTCTGTCTATAACTGTATATACTGTAACTATCTGCTTGTATAATGTGCTAGCTGTAAATATAAGCTTCATTCAATTTCCAGAGCTGGCTGAGTCTAGTCTGGGTGATTTCCAAAGTGTGGGGGGTGGGGAACACTCAAATCGTCACAGATAGATACTAAGGAAGAAAATTTCAGAGAGACCAAGCAGTCAGCACTGACAACAGGAAAACATTTACCTCACCTTACTGTAATCAGAACTGAACTAAGAAATCTACCACGTAGTGATATGATTTGACTCACAAGCTGGCAAAACTTCAGCCTGATTAAGTCAAACCTTCACCTAGGAGCATAACTGCTGCATGAATTACTCAGCATAGCTATGCTGACACTTCTTTCCAGCACGGATGGAACTCCAAACACCACACTTTTCTTTTCTTCAGCTTAGTGTGGTTGCATAGATAAAATCACAAAAATTTGTCTTTCAAACACTTTCTAAGTTCATCTTTGAGAGTTTTGTTGGCATAACTGCCGAGCTTTCTGAAGCACAGACATAACCAAAGTGTTGAGCAGGATGAAATCTAAATCTCTGTTATCTCCCAGTTTTTCCAAGCTGTGATTGTTCTGCACAACTCATTTTTAATGCAGGTGACAACATCATATTTTCAAGACAGTGTGAGTGCCCATAAAAACAAGAGTTAACACCGAGGTTTCATCTCAAGTGTTCACAGCAGTCTGGTCAGAACAGCAGTGTTACTGATAATACAGCCTAACATGCATACACCTTTCCACCCTCCCCTCTCTAGGTTCTTAAAATCATAGATGGTCTGAAATATGCATACATCTTTCCACCCTCACCTCTCTAGGTTCTTAAAATCAAAGATGGTCTGAAACATGCATACATCTTTCCACCCTCCCCTCTCTAGGTTCTTAAAATCAAAGATGGTCTGAAACATGCATACATCTTTCCACCCTCACCTCTCTAGGTTCTTAAAATCAAAGATGGTCTGAAACATGCATACATCTTTCCACCCTCACCTCTCTGGGTTCTTAAAATCAAAGATGGTCTGAAACATGCATACATCTTCCCACCCTCACCTCTCTGGGTTCTTAAAATCAAAGATGGTCTGAAAGATGCATACATCTTTCCACCCTCACCTCTCTAGGTTCTTAAAATCAAAGATGGTCTGAAACATGCATACACCTTTCCACCCTCACCTCTCTGGGTTCTTAAAATCAAAGATGGCCTGAAACATGCATACATCTTTCCACCCTCACCTCTCTGGGTTCTTAAAATCAAAGATGGTCTGAAACAGATGCTTTAGGTATCAGAAATACAGAGCCTGCAGAACTCTGCTGGTAAAGTCTGAGTACATTCTGGTGATAACAGCGTTTTTGGGAACTTTTTTTTATTGCAAAAGAGATTTGAGCTGCTTTTAAAATTCAGAAAAGACAGTAAACCTTTTACAAAGAGTTTACAACTCGTTTCTGTGTATTAGTAGATGACTTGTCACTATTTTAAGTTGTTATAAAACAGAAACCCAGCTGTGCTAATGCTTCTGAACTATTTCTTTAATATACAAGGATTTCAATAAACCTGTTTTCATGACTACCAGAAAGGGCAAGTGACCTAACCTGCAAGTGACCTAAACCTGCAAGAAACATTTACAAATAAAAACTGAGAGGCAGCATCTGAACAAGGGTCTCAAACCTGCATTAAAGCTGTCTCATTAGGAAAGTTAGAATATATTAAATAGGCCAGACATTACTACACAAATACAAGCTGGGTAGTGCCTGGCTGGAGAGCAGCCCTGAGGAGAGGGACTTGGGGGTGCTGGTGGATGAGAAGCTCAACATGAGCCAGCAGTGTGCACTTGCAGCCCAGAAAGCCAAGCAGAGCCTGGGCTGCAGCAGGAGAAGTGTGGCCAGCAGGTCAAAGGAGGTGATTCTCCCTCTCTGCTCTGCTGAGACCCCACCTGGAGTACTGCATCCAGTTCTGGAGCTCCTATTACAAGAAGGATGTGGAGATGCTGAAGCGTGTCCAGAGAAGGGCCAGGAGGATGCTCAGAGGGCTGCAGCAGCTCTCTGCTATGAGGACAGACTGAAAGAGTTGAGTCTGTGCAGTGTGGAGAAGAGGAGGCTCCCAGGTGACCTTCTTGTGGCCTTCCGGGATCTCAAGGGGGCCTACAAAAAAGCTGGGGAGGGACTTTTTAGGCTCTCAGGGAGTGACAGGACTGGGGGGAATGGAGCAAAGCTGGAGGTGGGTAGGTTCAGACTGGACATGAAGCAGAAGTTGTTGAGCATGAGAGTGGTGAGAGGCTGGAATGGGTTGCCCAGGGAGGTGGTTGAGGCCCCATGGCTGGAGGTGTTTAAGGCCAGGCTGGATGAGGCTGTGGGCAGCCTGCTCTAGGGTAGGGTGTCCCTGGGCATGGCAGGGGGTTGGAACTAGATGATCCTTGTGGTCCCTTCCAACCCTGACTGATTCTATGGTTCTAAATGCTGCAATACATAATTAGCAAGCATGCATGCACATTTATGCATGCAGCCACTTACATGCATACATTATATTATATTGGGTAAGACCAAATCAAAGTCTCATATGATTCTACTTATTCTTAACCTAATGAACTGTGAAAACTGTATTTAGAGAACAGTTGCTTATTTTCAATGTCTGCTTTAACTCTTCACAGTATCACCAAGGTTGGAAGAGACCTCATAGATCATCAAGTCCAACCCTTTACCACAGGGCTCAAGGCTAGACCATGGCACCAAGTGCCACGTCCCATCCTGCCTTGAACAGCTCCAGGGATGGCGACTCCACCACCTCCCCGGGCAGCCCATTCCAGTGTCCAATGACTCTCTCAGTGAAGAACTTTCTCCTCACCTCCAGCCTAAATTTCCCCTGGTGTAGCTTGAGGCTGTGTCCTCTCGTTCTGGTGCTGGCCACCTGAGAGAGCAACCTTTCAATGGAGATATTTCCTGTGCCTGAGACAAACTTGTATTTGCATTCACAAGTTAAGCCTAGTGCCTTATGCACATAGAGACATGTGATCTCTGCATCCTCCAGAAAAGCAACATTTCCAAAAGCAGAAATGAAAAGAAAAATTCATTCAGCTGCAGGAATAGAACAAAGACAGCAAAGTGAAAGGCACAATAATAATATTGTGCCCATCTTAGTTAACACTGAAAGGTTATTTTTTTTTAAGAGACAATTTGGACAGTTTCAATGCGTGACTTATCAGAAGAGAGGAAGGTTGCATTTATTAAGAAATCAGAAAGCAGAGACTGTTCCTGAATATAAAGCACAAAACCATGCCAGATCTCCATGTCCCTATGGTTTTTACATTTCACTATTAGACCTTAGTCAAACTGTTTGGCTCTTTTCCTTACTAGCAATGGATGATACCAATCTAACACTTGAAGGCAACACACTCAACTTTGTCTCTGTACCTCTAAACTTTGAGAAGATATCTAAGAGGAGTTATATCTATATCTAAGAGGAGTTATCAACACCTGAAACTTAGCAAGCCATGATTAACTTCTTTTTTTAATATTAACTATGTACTGAAAATGTCTTAAGAACTTGCTCAGAACAAACAACATCTTAAACTCCTAGTCAGAGAGTCAGGATGGCCATTTTCTCCAGTAAGTTTACTTTTATTTATTCACTGCAGGAAGTAGCAGTTCCTTACATAGGCATAAAATCAAGTTGTGTTTCAAAGCTGTCCTAAGCAGCATGCACACTTTGGTCACCTAACTGAGCAAGTGCATGACACGTCTGAAAGGACTGGAAAATGTTTCTCTTGCTGCATGTGGGAGATTTTAGAATCTATCTGGCAACAGCTGCCAGATTTCTTAAGACTGTCTAACAAATTAGACACTGGCCATCAGATGAGCATGGTAAAACCCTTCAGCATTTAAAGTCCTAACAAATAGTCAGATTTCAGCTGTTAGAAAAGTTTAGTCCTTTGACCAACCAGTCCTGTTTTAATTGTCTAATACACCCTTGTCAACCTTTCAAAGCAGGCATCTTTCAAAAGAAGATAGGATCTTATTCTGCCTCGTGTAATCTGAATTATGTTAATGAAAGCATAGCTCTATTTAAAAACAAATCAGGGTCAGTCATCCAAAAGACAGCAGATCTCAGTCCCATTTCCATCACAGGCTGTGCATGCAGGAAAAATTCATTATTTATGCAGACTTTTCACTGAGTGGATGTCAATGCACTTAATTAAGTCTCCAAGCAGTCACGGAACTCTATTCCTTTTGTAGCTGCCATTGCAGTCTGCAGGCTAAGGTTGTACTTGCAACACTCTCCATTTCATAGGGAAGCAGCTGTTCCGCTTCTGTCAGTGGGGCAGAGACCCTTGTTAGGAGGGGCTGGCATCTAAAGCAGCTTTGTATGCACACAACTTCACAATACAGTGAGAACTCACTAACTGCTGCGTAATAATTAGACATCAGCTTCCCCTCGTTGTAAAGAGCCAACACAACCCAGTTCATCACTGCACATGAAGAATTGTTCATCCCACACACACAACTGGCTAATGCAGGCTGACTGCCAGTCATTTCAAATTAACTACATTGTTATGTTAAGAAGGGATAAGAAGCACCCAAATATCTTGTTGGGAGTCTCAGTTTAGTTTAAAAGAGAACCTAAAGCAAAAAAAAAAAAGCAAGCGTCGCAATGTTAGCAACAGAGTTTGCAAATGTAAGGATGCAATGCAACACATTGTGGCAGAAACCAGACATAGGGGTACCTTACAGAGGTATAGAGAGCAATTCTGGGCAGTTTCTCAGTCTGTTGATTTACAGAAAGACCAATACACTACAAAGACAATGCCTAGCTTCACACCTCTTCAAATCCATAATAAATACAGTTTTACTGGAACCTTCTAGCATAAACTTTCTGTGATGGTTTGGGTGTTCCCTGCCCCCCCACACTTTAGAAATAGCCCAGACTAGACTCAGTCGGCTCTGGAAATATGAACGAAGCTTATTATTTACAGCTGGCACAATACACAAGCAGATATTTACAGTCTATACAGTTATAGACAGAAATAGACAAGGTAAAAGGTAATACAGAAACACAGAGTCCCCAGGAGGGGCTCCTAACCACCCCTGCACCTTCCCCCTGCCCCTCTCAACCTTACCCCAGTCCTAAGGAAGAATAAAGGTTTGGCCAAGAGGTTAGGAAGCAAAGTGGGTTAGGCCAAATGGAAGGTGAGATTAGGGAGTAAGATGTTGCTCAGCCAGCAGCCCAAGCGAGAGAAAAATGGCGAGATTGTCATCTGATGTTTTCATTTCTTGTTCAGCAAGACTCTGAGGGAAGCAGACATCACCACTGTTTTCCTTTCACAGCCTATGATCTAGTTCTTCTCACCAAAACATTCTACCCTGCTTCAAACTAGCACACTTTCCCACATGCAAGCTGTACAAAACATCCACGGTCGATGACTTTTGACGGGGTAGGAGGGGAGTAAAATTCAGTATCCTTTCTTCAAAATACCAAACTCAACCAGAGTAAACAAATTCAGCCTAAATCATGCTCTACTTCACCAAGAAAATAAAAAACAACTTACAAATGTCTTAATAAATAAATAAAAGGTTGTCACAAAAATCTTAACCATATAACCACCTTAATCATGAATATTTTTTCCGGGGAGGACAAACCCTGCTTCAATCAATTCAGGATTTCCATCCACATTTGCCTCAGTGTAACACCTCACTTTTCAGGCTGTCCATGTAAGCCCTGAGTTCTAAACTGCTGGGTTAGTTCACAGTGCTATGAATGGTTTAGGTTAACCTCAGTTTTGATTGATCTCAACATAGTGGAAATCCTGTGTTCAAAGAGATAAATCCATCCATACATACACACACCTACAATAAATATATATGATTGAGAGTTTTTGGTTAACCTCAGTTTTGATTGATCTCAACATAGTGGAAATCCTGTGTTCAAAGAGATAAACCCATACATACATACACACACCTACAATAAAGATATATGATTGAGAGTTTTTGGTTAACCTCAGTTTTGATTGATCTCAACATAGTGGAAATCCTGTGTTCAAAGAGATAAACCCATACATACATACACACACCTACAATAAAGATATATGATTGAGAGTTTTTGGTTAACCTCAGTTTTGATTGATCTCAACATAGTGGAAATCCTGTGTTCAAAGAGATAAATCCATCCATACATACACACACCTACAATAAATACGTATGATTGGGAGTTTGTTTTGAGATTTCTTATTGTTTGGCTGGAGGGTTTGGGATGCACAATATGAGCAAATTAAGGTTTTCTAAATCCCTAATTCTACTACATCTTTTAGACAAGTAGTTGAAATGGTAACAGTCTCTAACCAAACGAGCAAGACCCATCACTTACAAGCTCATGTATTTCACAGTATCACAGTATCATCAAGGTTGGAAGAGACCTCACAGATCATCAAGTCCAACCCTTTACCACAGAGCTCAAGGCCAGACCATGGCACCAAGTGCCACGTCCAATCCTGCCTTGAACAGCTCCAGGGACGGCGACTCCACCACCTCCCCGGGCAGCCCATTCCAGTGTCCAATGACTCTCTCAGGGAAGAACTTTCTCCTCACCTCCAGCCTAAATTTCCCCTGGCACAGCCTGAGGCTGTGTCCTCTCGTTCTGGTGCTGGCTGCCTGAGAGAAGAGAGCAACCTCCCCCTGGCCACAACCTCCCCTCAGGTAGTTGTAGACAGCAATAAGGTCTCCCCTGAGCCTCCTCTTCTCCAGGCTAACCAATCCCAGCTCCCTCAGCCTCTCCTCGTAGGGCTGTGCTCAAGGCCTCTCCCCAGCCTTGTTGCCCTTCTCTGGACATGCTCAAGCATCTCAATGTCCCTCCTAAACTGGGGGGCCCAGAACTGAACACAGCACTCAAGGTGTGGTCTAACCAGTGCAGAGTACAGGGGCAGAATGACCTCCCTGCTCCTGCTGGCCACACCATTGCTGATGCAGGCCAGGATGCCACTGGCTCTCTTGGCCACCTGGGCACACTGCATTATTATTATTGTCTTCTAAACTACTGAGTAAGTTTAGCATACACAGAGAGTTTGCATCACAGAACTTACCAAGCGCACTGCAGCACAAACACTTCTCTAGGCATGTTGAAGTTTTACATCTTAGAGGTAAGGATGACTTCAGTCTGGTGTAAAGACATTCTTCATAGGGACAGATTTACATATACATGCACTTGTAGGATGAAAGCCCTAACAAAGCTGTCCCCAGCTTGAGAAATTAGTTTAATACGATCCCCCCCCCCCCCCCCCCCCCCCCCAGTACTGCAGAAAATGGAGGTGGGGATCTAAAGGCAGGTTAATCATAGCCTGTAGTATTATTGTCATAGCATAAATAACCCGTTTTGTAGGCTCCCGCAGGAAGGTGTCTGCTGATCGAGCCTGCTGAAATGAATGAAATCATCACATAGCTACCCGAGTGGAACAGCGTGCTTAGAAACGCAAAGGAAAGCGTCTAGATTTCAAGGTGACTACATGAAAAGGCACTTTTAACAATCAAACCAACCCCTGAGAAACAAAAACGGGGGAGGGGATGGGACAACACACAACCCACGTCGAGTCCTTTAAGATCAGAACGGAACGTAGCAGCTGTAAGAGAGGGCAGCCAGGGAAGGCAGAGATGGGAGACTCTTGCTTCAAACTGGAAGGCAAGCGACAGCCGGCAGCGACGTCTGTCGATGCCAACCCCAGACACCAAGTCT
Source organism: Pogoniulus pusillus (assembly GCF_015220805.1). Taxonomy (NCBI): domain Eukaryota; kingdom Metazoa; phylum Chordata; class Aves; order Piciformes; family Lybiidae; genus Pogoniulus; species Pogoniulus pusillus. The sequence continues at coordinate 6,192,823 of NC_087291.1, read as the reverse complement.
CCCCACGCCCCGGACCTCCGACCCGCATCAGCGAAGCCAGCTCCCGCCCAGCTCAGGCCGGGGGGATGCCTGCGGAGCAGCCATGTTACGCGGTGCCCGCAGCGTCCGCCCAAAGCGGCGCGCTCCCTCCCGCCGCCGCCGCCGCCGCCGACGAGGGAGCAGGTGCGCGGAGCCTCCCGGGGACATCACCGACTAGAGCCATCGCCGCCCAGAGCCGCCGCCGCCTCAGCACGGTGCTCACGCCGACCCCGGGAAACCGGCTCTGCGACACCCTCCCCAGCCGTCCCCCCTACCGCCGCGCGGCGCTGGCGGGGCGAACCCCACCGGCCAGGTCTCTGCCCGCAGTCCCCGCACCTTCTCCCCTCACACAGAGCAGTAAAGCACCGTCCCGGTCCAGCCTCGCCACGCAGAGGAAGATGAGTGTATAGAGATGCCGCCCTGCCCTGCAGGGGCACCGGCACCGTTACCGCACCTCAGCACGCCTCTCGCTCCGCTCAGCCCGGCGGCGGCGGCCCCTAGCGGCGGAATCAAGCGCGGCACCCTCCCCCTGCGCAGCCGCGGCCGAACCGCTCCGCGCGGCGAGTCCCGGCCGGTGCTGCGGCCCGCACACGGGCGGGGACGCGGCGCTGCTGAGCGGCCCTACATACCGCCGCTCCTGCGTTGCCGGGGTGGGAGCTGCCCCAGGGGCTCCGCGGCACTCTTAGGAGCTGGCCGGCTGCCCTCTTGGCAGAGAGCTGTCGCTCCCAGCCATGCCTGCCCTCGGTCGGGGTCTTCCCGAAGTCTCACGTGTGAGAGAGCGCCGGTCCTGGAGGGCAAAGGGTGTTGGGTGCCAGTGCCTGGCGCGGGTGAGCGTACCCACCCTCAAAGGCCACACCGAGGCAGAGGTCATAGAATCATAGAATCAACCAGGTTGGAAGAGACCTCCAAGATCATCCAGTCCAACCTAGCACCCAGCCCTAGCCAATCAACCAGACCATGGCACCAAGTGCCTCATCCAGCCTTTTCTTGAAGACCCCCCAGGGACGGTGCCTCCACCACCTCCCTGGGCAGCCCATTCCAATGCCAATCACTCTCTCTGTGAAGAACTTCTTCCTAATATCCAGCCTATACCTACCCTGGCACAACTTGAGACTGTGTCCCCTTGTTCTATTGCTGCTTGCCTGGGAGAAGAGGCCACCCCCCACCTGGCTACAATGTCCCTTCAGGTAGTTGTAGACAGTAATAAGATCACCCCTGAGCCTCCTCTTCTCCAGGCTAAAACAGAGAGCCAATGGCATCCTGGCCTGCATCAGGAACAGTGTGGCCAGCAGGACAAGGGAGGTTATTCTGTCTCTGTACTCAGCACTGGTCAGGCCACACCTTGAGTACTGTGTCCAGTTCTGGGCTCCTCTATTCAAGAGAGATGTTGAGGTGCTGGAAGGTGTCCAGAGAAGGCGACAAAGATGGTGAAGGGCCTGGAGCACAAACCCTGTCCTCCAGCCCCTTAATCATCCTCCTAGCCATTCACTGGACCCTCTCCAGCAAATCCCTGTCCCTCTTAAACTGGGGAGCCCAAAACTGAACACAGTATTCAAGATGGGGTCTCACCAAAGCAGAGTAGAGGGAGAGGAGACCCTCCCTTGATCTGCTGGACACACTCTTCCTAATACACCCCAGGATCCCATTGGCCTTCTTGGCCACAAGGGCACATTGCTGTGCCATGGTCAACTTGTTAAGATCTTCCATTCTTTGTCTTAGGTAAGAACTTATGTTTTCCTCTACTATTAGTTTGCTGTGATCAGAATTAGGGTTCAATATGTTTTGCAATAGCAAAAAGGCAGGATATCTCCTGCTTAAAACATCCAACTGAAAGGTGATTGGAATCACTGAAAAGCTGATGAGTTTATACTAATTTAATGGCAACAACTTCAGCTGAACATAACAACCCAAATTCCTTGCTCTCGAGTTCCATCAAGGATGAACTGCGTCATATGCAGCTTGCTTCTTAGAATCAGAAAGATTGCCGATGAAAAGAGCAGGTGCAGTTTAAAAGGGAGTTTAAATTATATCCTATAACACTCCACTTACATTACCCATATTATGCTCACTTAGATGACTAAGTCTGTTCTCTAATTGCACTGGAGATGATTATTGCTGAGTATAATCTACCTAAGGATTATTAGACTGTCTACAGAATGATTACAGACCGGCGGCAGAGAAATCTCTGATGCATCTTTCCTGTGTAAGCTGTCATGAACCACATAAAGCAGCAAGGCCAGAGCATGGCCCTGGGAATCCAAAGAACATGAGGTCTATGTTGTTCTGCCATAAGCTTGCTGCTTGACTTCGGGTAAATCCAGTAACCTCACAGCATTTAAATCACCTCATAAATTAAAAAGGGAGAGTATTTACTCACAGCTGCTCTCTCTGAATAGAGATTGCTGTGCAAACAGAAAGTACAAAAGGATAATGATTAGGACAAAGCCACAACGCTGATCTATTGATTATTTGCTCTTTCTCTTTAATAACATAACAGCAGGATTTATGAATACTGTGAAAGGTTTCTCTCTCCTGTAAAAGATGAGTGTTCAATGGGATACAGCAGGAAGGATGTATCCTTAGAGAATTTAATGGAACATTTGTTCCATGTTTTATCTGTGAAAGGAAGAGAGCAAAAGGCAAACACTGCTGTCGTGGAGGCAGGGAATTAACGTGGCTGAGTTAGGAATTATAAAAATAGAATTATTTTATTTTCCTGGACCCCCTCCATTCCCAAACTATATACAAAACCAGCTTAGGTTTGTTTACAGATTCTAGTTCGATTGGGAATTCTTCAAAAGGATGTTATGGACAAATGTAGAGATTTAGGAAGTCAGGAAATGGAAAAGGCTAAGCTATAAACACAGTTTTACCCCACTATCAATCAGGCAGAGCAGAGAATTAAGGCAACAGCTGGCCTGACGCAGTCTCCAGGGCTCTGAGCTGTCTCACTGTCTCCGGGGCTCTAAACTGTGTCCCTGTTGCCTCTGATGCCAGGGATTCCCCAGGGTCCAAAAGCCTCACCAGGGACTCCAGCCCCAGAGCTGCTTGGTTGACCGCAGCAGGCAAAGTGCCAAGCTCCCCATATCCCAAACGATCCTCCCAACAGTGTTGACCCACATACATAACGATTTCTGGTGCTTTACAGCTGATAGCATTGGAAAGCCCTGTGAGACCCTAAGATAGTAGCTCTATCAAAGGCCAGTAAGTTCAACTGATACTGTAAAACAAACCTAAAGAGCCAAAGGTATCAACATAACTGGCTAGTTTTGGGTCTTTTATAGCCAGGATATTGGAGCAGGGAGATAAGACTGTTTCCCCCTTGCTAAAGGTACCTTCACTCATAACAAAGAGATAGGGTGGCAGGTGCCATATTCTTATGTGAAGTAAAGATGTCACCTGATGGGTTCAGTGAATGTTCAACATGAAAAAGATAGGAGAAGTCTTGGCCACAGCTCCTTTATCCAATTATACCACTGAAGATTCATCTATGGAAATGGCAGCAGCTGTACACAGATGTCACTGTAGGCACAAGGGCTGGCTTAGATGCTGAGCGCTTATGCACCACAGAAGGTGATTGATTCCTTCACTGCACAAGTGACATAACAGAACACAACCGATCAGCCTGTGACACAGGGACAGAGGACAGCATGCTGCAAGGACTGAGCATGCCCCAGTTACCTTCAGTGTCTAGCAGCCAGTCAGGCACAGCACCGAACCACACAACAAGCAGCAGTCTCTGCATTCATTCACAGTAACTTGTGACACTATACTCATTTCCATAACTTTAAAAGGTACCACGGGACAAATTTATTACTCTCTTAGAAGATCTGTGAGCCTGGAGCTTTTTTAGCCTGTTAGAACAGCATCTGTAACAATGAGGCTTGACAATAGCTTGAGACTCATAAGAGTAAATGGTCAAGGCAGGTGGAAGAGGGTAATCTGTCATCCTGAGAAGATAAACCAGGAATGAAAACAAAGCAGCAGAAAATGGCCCGGCCCAGAGAGTGGTAGTGAATGGTGCCACATCCAGTTGGCAGCCAGTCACTAGTGGTGTTCCCCAAGGATCGAGGCTGGGCCCAGTCCTGTTCAACATCTTTACTGATGATCTGGACGAGGGGATTGAGTCCAGCATCAGTAAGTTTGCAGATGACACCAAGCTAGGAGCAGGTGTGGATCTGTTGGAGGGTAGGAGAGCCCTGCAGAGGGACCTGGCCAGGCTGGATGGGTGGGCAGAGGCCAATGAGATGAGATTGAGCAAGGCCAAGTGCAGGGTTCTGCACTTTGGCCACAACAACCCCAAGCAGTGCTACAGGCTGGGGACAGAGTGGCTGAGAGCAGCCAGGCAGAGAGGGACCTGGGGGTGGTGGTAGAGAGGAGCTGAACATGAGGCAGCAGTGTGCCCAGGTGGCCAAGAGAGCCAATGGCATCCTGGCCTGTATCAGGAACAGTGTGGCCAGCAGGACAAGGGAGGTTATTCTGCCCCTGTACTCAGCACTGGTCAGGCCACACCTTGAGTACTGTGTCCAGTTCTGGGCTCCTCAATTCAGGAGAGATGTTGAGGTGCTGGAATGTGTCCAGAAGAGGGCAACAAAGCTGGTGAGGGGCCTGGAGTACAGCCCTGTGAGGAGAGGCTGAGGGAGCTGGGGGTGTGCAGACTGCAGAAGAGGAGGTTCAGGGCAGACCTCATTACTGTCTACAGCTACCTGAAGGGAGGCTGTAGCCAGGTGGGGTTGGTCTCTTCTGCCAGGCAACCATCAAGAGAACAAGGGGACACAGTCTCAAGTTGTGCCAGGGTAGGTCTAGGCTGGATGTTAGGAGGAAGTTGTTGCCAGGGAGAGTGACTGGCACTGGAATGGGCTGCCCAGGGAGGTGGTGGAGTCGCTGTTCCTGGAGGTGTTGAAGCAAAGCCTGTTTGAGGCACTTAGTGCCATGATCTAGTTGATTGGGTAGGGCTGGGTGCTAGGCTGGAGTGGATGATGTTGGAGGTCTCTTCCAACCTGGTTGATTCTATGATTCTCTATGAAAATACAGCTAACAGCATTACTTCCATACACAATGATCATAGAATCATAAAATCAGTCAGGGTTGGAAGGGACCACAAGGATCATCCAGTTCCAACCCCCCTGCCATGCCCAGGGACACCCTACCCTAGAGCAGGCTGCCCACAGCCTCAGCCAGCCTGGCCTTAAACACCTCCAGGGATGAGGCCTCAACCACCTCCCTGGGCAACCCATTCCAGCCTCTCACCACTCTCATGCTCAACAACTTTCTCCTCACCTCCAGTCTCAATCTCCCCACCTCCAGCTTTGCTCCATTCTCCCTAGTCCTGTCACTCCCTGAGAGACTAAAAAGTCCCTCCCCAGCTTTGTTGTAGGCCCCCTTCAGATACTGGAAGGCCATAAGAAGGTCACCTCAGAGCCTCCTCTTCTCCACACTGCACAGCCCCAACTCTTTCAGTCTGTCCTCACAACAGAGCTGCTGCAGCCCTCTGAGCATCCTCGTGGCCCTTCTCTAATCCTGTTTAATCATCAGGTATGCTTTCATTGTCACCATGCTGCCTGTCCAGAGAAGCAATGAACTGTAAAAGGCACCTTACTTCCCTTGGCAAGAGATGTGCTATGGAAACTATGTGCCATATAGCTACCCTATGAACAGTTATATTAACATTCAAACATCAGGGTTTTTTTTCCAGGCTTAGCAATATTAATAAAATTCCATCAGTCTGAACATCAAAGTATGAGATGAAACAGTTCTGATTCCATGTAGGTGCTACAAGAGTTTGCTAAAGAGACTGAAGCAGCCTTCTGCTTTATGTTAGTGTGGCAATGTCTACTGATTGTAAACTGATGCAAATTAAATCCTTAGACTTAGAGAAAAGATCCAGGGAGTAAATACCACTGCATCATTTATCAGCCATGTGCTGCAGTGCAAATAGCCCTCATATGGGGGAGGTTGCAGTCTGGGAATTAGAATCTAATGAGAATAGTTAACACAGCAACAGGTCTGCTGAGCATCCTCAACCTCTTTTCTCCTCACATACGCATCACACACTGGGGGCTGTGAGGAGTGGGGTGTCCTTGTTTGGCTATGGATGGGTCTGCTGCAACACTGTCCATTATTACACATTTTAGAAGATGTAAAACTTGGGCCTTTCCCCAGCTCCCCCCCACCAATATAACTTTAAACAGTCCTAACAACTCCAGAACTCGTCCCCTGATGACAGTCACTTGGCTTATCCATGGAAGTGGTAGATAGCTCAGATGGCAAAGGACCTCTGCTGGCAGAAATAACTTCAAACTAAAATAGAGGAAAGAAGTCTTTTTTTGGCTCCTGTAGTTCCAAAAGGGTAGGAAAATATTTTTTTTCATGTCCACAGCTGAGTATCCCTGTCATAAAAGAGCCCACATTTACATGAATGTCCTTGTTCATAATGCACAACTGGGAAACAGTAGTTAAGAAGAGATGAGAACATTAACATAGCTCAAACTGTGTTGCATGCTTCATTCTGAGTGTGTCATTCCTTGTGTACATAATAAAGAAATACAAAAAATAAATTACCCAGGAGGTAATTTAAACCAGGAGCTTTTAAGCTACCTCAGATTGTCTGTGGATATCAGCCAAGATAAACTGGCTGTCATGAAGAGCCATTCCCCTGCCTATTTTCTCTCTGTCTCTCCTGCTGCCAGGGCTGTCGGTGTTTGCACAGAGCTTGCCCTTAGCTTTATGTGCAGGCAGTGGTGTGACAGCATGAGCCCAGCTGGTGCCTCTCCAGGTCTGTTCAGAGACACAAACACATCTGTGCTGGCCTTCTGCAGCTGCTTGCTCAGTAAGCAAGGTGTGAAGGTTCAAAGCCAGCAAAGCTCTGACAGAACATATTAATTGATGTTCTGGAGTCCACGTCACCAGCCTGCCTTCACACAGCCCCTCCACTGCATGACAGGCTGGCTGGGACTGGTTTGGAACAGTGCTGTGTTGAGCTGTTCTTGGCTTAGTTAGCAACAGGACCTGGTACCAAACAAAAGCATTGGGCCACTTGTGCTCCATATGTGCTCCAACTGCAGTTTGTGCTCATTTGTCAGCTGCAAGGTGAGCACCACATGGCTGAGAGCTTTGCTTCAGACTGAATTATGCAGGGCAGAGCACTGAATTATTAGTCCATTAGTTATAGTCCTACACAGGGTCACCAAAACCATTCTGCACTGTATTCATGGAATGAAAAACTGTTCCTAAAAGACATATCCCAACAGATTAGAGAAGCTAGACATAAACTCTACTATTTACTCCCAGAGAGACAGTAAGCCAAGCATGCAAAAGAAACAGGTATTACCTACTCAGGGAAAGAGGCAGAAAAGGAAACACCATCTGCTTTAAAGAACTTTTAGTGACAACAAAATCTAAAATGACAGGATTGATTTAATGCTTTCAGTCTGAGTCCCAGATGAGGAATCAATTATCCTGCATCATTTAATCTCCTTAAGCAGGTCATGACACAAACTAGAAATTAGAAGCATTGTATCTAATATGAAGAGCAGCTCTTAATGGTAGTTAACATCAGCCTCAGACTTTTTAAAGGAAAATGTATTTGGGATTTGGGAAGCTCTGAAGAGTTGGCTCCACCAGAATTCTGCTGTCAGATCTTAATATTCTGAAAGTGAGCTTGTCCATTCTTTACCTCATGGAGATGCAGAACAGTTATGAGCAGGCAACAAAACAAAACAGAACTAACAAAAAAACCAACTGAAACAAAACCAAACCAAAAGGACCCCACAATCCTTGTGGACAAACTCCAGCCCTCCAACAGGAACACAACCTTTAGAAACCTTGCAGAAAATACTTACCTGACATAGAATCATAGAATCAACCAGGTTGGAAGAGACCTCCAACATCATCCAGTCCAACCTAGCACCCAGCCCTAGCCAGTCAACTAGGCCATGGCACTAAGTGCCTCATCCAGTCTTTTCTTCAACACCTCCAGGGATGGTGACTCCACCACCTCCCTGGGCAGCCCATTCCAATGCCAGTCACCCTCTCTGTGAAGAACTTCCTTCTAACATCCAGCCTAGACCTCCCTCAGCACAACTTGAGATTGTGTCCTCTTGTTCTGTTGCTGGTTGCCTCGCAGAAGAGACCAACCCCAGCTGGCTACAGCCTCCCTTCAGGTAGTTGTAGACAGCAACATATTTCAAACTGGATCTTCCTGACAAATTTCTAACCCAAGCTCCTACTCTTTGTACACCGCTCAAGAGAACAGAAATACCACACGGCTCTCAGCCAAGTGCAAGCCCCTTAGCTAAGCCAGTCTGCTTTTGGAACTGAATCTCCTAGAAGAAAGAAATGTGACACATGAGAAGGCTGGGAGAGTTGATAATGAAAGCCTTTGTCTCTGCATACACAGAAGTACAACTTCCTACTGAGATTTTCAATCACATTTCTTATGTGAGACTGTTGACATAATTGAGCACTAGCATGAAAACAGAAACAGGACAGCTGAAGAAAGATTCTTCTTTTGCTAGAGTTGTTTTTCCTATGCACCACAAGAAAACTAGGGCACAGAATGCACATGTCATGATTAACTTTCAAGAGAGGCTAAAATTATCCAGGATTATACAAATATAAGCAGGTTTTGTTTTATTTCCTGTTCCCAAAATCCACTCAGTGTTGAAGGCAAATGAAGGGGCTTGGAGTCGTAGGTTTTGAGGGTTTCATGGCTTGGGCTTTTGGGTTTTTTTTTGTTGGTCTTTTGTCTGTTGGTTTTTGCCTTTTTGTAAAAAGCTCTATGATAAGGAGGATGTGTTTTTAATCATAGAATCATAGAACCATAGAATCAACCAGGTTGGAAGAGACTTCCAAGATCATCCAGTCCAACCTATCCCCCAGCCCTAGCCAGTCAACTAGACCATGGCACCGAGTGCCTCATCCAGTCTTTTCTTGAAGCAAAATTCAACATACCTATTCTGAATATTCTTTAGTGAGACTTGGAAAGAGAAATTTAAACTTTGTCATAAGAGTAAAAAAATCTCTGATGGTTTGGGTGTTCCCCACCCCTCCACCAGACTAGAAAATCACCCAGACTAGACTCAGCTGGCTCTGGAAATTGAATGAAGCTTATATTTACAGCTAGCACAATACACAAGCAGATATTTACAGTATATACAGTTATAGGCAGAAATATACAAGGTAAAAGGTAATACAGAAACCTGAGTCCCCAGGAAGGGACTCAGCCCTCCTTGGCCTAGGATGTACTGATTTTCTAGACTTCCTATGTAGTCAGTGGAGAAAGACAGGAAAGTTATTTGATAAGGGTGGTGAATAGCCAGAGAGCAGCCCTGAGGAAAAGGACCTGGGAGTCTGGGGTGGTGAAAAGCTCCACATGAGCCTGCAGTGTGCACACAGCCCAGACAGCAGCTGTGTGCTGGGTTGCAGCAAGAGCAGTGTGGCCAGCAGGGCAAGGGAGGGGATTCTGCCCCTTGGCTCTGCTCTCTTCAGTCCCCACCTGGAATCCCGTGTGCAGTTCTGGAGCCCCCAACACAAGGACATGGAACTGTTTGAGCCAGTCCAGAGGAGGGCCACGAAGATGCTCAGAGTGCTGCAGCAGCTCTGCTATGAGGACAGGCTCCAGTGCTGCAGCCTGGAGAAGAGAAAGCTTCAAGGAGAACTTATAGTGGCCTTCCAGTATCTGAAGGGGACCTACAGGAAGGCTGGGGAGGAACTACTGACAAGGTCTTGTAATGACAGGATGAGGGGTAATGGGTTTAAACTGGCAGAGGGAAGGTTCAAACTAGATGTTAGGAAAGGGTGCTTTGCAGTGAGGGTGGTGAGACACTGGCACAGGTTGCCCAGGGAGGTTGCGGCTGCTCTCTCCCTGGAGGTGTTCAAGGCCAGGCTGTATGAGGCCTTGAGTGACCTGTTCTAGTGGGAGGTGTCCCTGCCTATGGGACTGGATAGTCCTTGAGGTCCCTCCCAACCTAAACCATTCTGATTCTCCCCCAGTACAACATGAACATCATGCATGTAATGAGTTGCCTCCCAGCTGCCCAGCGCTCTGGTTAATGCAGGGGATATTCAAAGTCACTGGTAACAACCACTAAAGAGGTAATGATTATTCACCACTTCCTCACAATACAAGAATCAGGAAGGCAGCAAGCCTAAAACCAAAGTGAGATATTTCCCTATGGTGTTCTAACATGAAGCTCACTGCCATAGATCATTATAGAAGCAGAAATAGAAAAGGGTTCAAGAAAACTAGATGGCATAAAATACATACAGGCTACTGAAAACAAAGTGTGTGGTCAGTTTCCTATCAGAGGCCACCAGGAACAAAATGCCAGGTGCTGGTAGAAAAGAGTAACGAAAAAAACCCCAACCAAACACACCCCTTCCTCCCCCCACACACACTGCAAACCTCCATTTTATACTTTTTCTCCCCAAGAGTCACTACTGACAACAATGCACAATGCCCATAACCCAGCTAAACTTTCTTTAATAGAAAGGAGCATTTTTATGCTTAATGGCAACACCAGCTGGCAAACATTTAGCTCATCTACTGCACTGAGAGCCTTAAGGATGAGTCCCATTTGACAGTTGTTAAGGATCAGTGCAATGCAATTTTGATTTCATGCAACCAGATTTGCTTTGTGTCTCTGCAGTCTTGAGTAACAATTTTCAAGTAAAATACTATGTGTGATAGAATACAGGCAAGTTCCTTCCCTCAGACACTCTGCCCTCTCATTTAAGACACACCTTGAGTGCTGTGTCCAGTTCTGGGCCACTCAATTCAAGATAGTTGTTGAGGTACTAGCATGTGTCCAGAGAAGGACAATGAAGCTGGTGAGAGGCCTTGAGCACAGCCCTGTGAGGAGAGGCTGAGGGAGCTGGGGGTGTGCAGCCTGCAGAAGAGGAGGCTCAGGGCAGACCTCATTGCTGTCTACAACTACCTGAAGGGAGGCTGTAGCCAGGTGGGGTTGGTCTCTTCTGCCAGGCAACCAGCAGCAGAACAAGAGGACATAATCTCAGGTTGTGCCAGTGAGAGGTCTAGGCTGGATGTTAGGAGGAAGTTGTTGTCAGAGAGAGTGATTGGCATTGGAATGGGCTGCCCAGGGAGGTGGTGGAGTGACCATCCCTGAAAGTGTTGAAGAAAAGACTGGATGAGGCACTTGGTGCCATGGTCTAGTTGAGTGGCTAGGGCTGGGTGCTAGGTTGGCCTGGATGATCTTGGAGGTCTCTTCCAACCTGGTTGATTCTATGATTCTATGTTGTCTAGCACAACTTTTAAACACCTGTGGAAAAAACTGTAAGGTTTAGCTGCTTTTTCAAGCAGCAACACATAAGAAAGATGATCAAGTAATCAAGACACAGGCTAAAAGTTATGCATTAAAAAGTCACTGGAAGTGATCTTAAGGCACAAACAAATCACAGAAAGGCACTGGACTGGCTTTTGATTTTCACAATATTGATAATTGGAAAGTTTGTTTCATTTCTGAAAAATAAGTTAATACAAAACTAAAAAAAACCCCACTGATGTGCAAGTCTCTGCTGCAGAAAAGGATGCACAGTTTCATACTTTAAAATAGTTTAAAACATTTGTACATAACAAACAAACAAATCTCTTCTACATAAACAAATAGCCTTTCGTTGCCAACAGCAGCTGTCAACTCCAAAACACAGAATTAGGATGACAAGAGAACCAAGCAGCCTAAGTCACAGCCATTTATGTCAAAAAGAATTACTCCACCCTTTTCTACAGCTCATCGTGCTTGTATGTAAATTCCCTTGCAGATATAAACCCATCACTGTCTTCATCTTCTTTATCAAATATGTCTTCAACCAAAGCATCATGCTGGGTGTCATTGACCACTGCTCCATGCTTTTCAAATTCTTTCTTCAAGTAGATTTTCACCTATCAGACAAAAGATGAGAAAGAATGTTTTTAGGCTAGTGAAAGAATTGATTACTGTAGCACAAAAGAGGGGACAGCTATGTTCAGAATGATAACAGACATCCTTCCTATGCCACTGCCAGAGTACTACTTACTTGCAGGCTCTGCAGCCCAGTCCCATTTAGTAACTAAAAACTCTTTAGTAATATAAACAGCAATAAAGCTGTAAGATCAGTTGCCATACAAAGGTATGACTGAAAAATGAGACAGAAAAACTTGTCATCTGAAGTCTACACAGAGAAGCACTGATCAGGCCACACCTTGAGTATTGTGTCCAGTTCTGGGCCACTCAATTCAAGAGAGATGTTGAGGTGCTGGAACATGTCCAGAGAAGGGCAACAAAGCTGGTGAGGGGCCTGGAACACAAACACTATGAGCAGAGGCTGAGGGAGCTGGGGGTGTGCAGCCTAAAGAAGAGGAGGCTCAGGGGTGACCTCATTCAGGGTGACCTGAAGGGACATTGTAGCCAGGTGGGGGGTGGTCTCTTCTCCCAGGCAACCAGCAATAGAACAAGGGGACAAAGTCTCAAGTTGTGCCGGGGAAAGTATAGGCTGGATGTTAGGAGGAAGTTGTTGGCAGAGAGAGTGATTGGCATTGGAATGGGCTGCCCAGGGAGGTGGTGGAGGCACCATCCCTGGAGGTGTTCAAGAGAAGACTGGATGAGGCACTTAGTGCCATGGTCTAGTTGACTGGATAGGGCTGGGTGATAGGTTGGACTGGATGATCTTGGAGGAGGTCTCTTCCAACCTGGTTGATTCTATGATTCTAAGTTATTAGCTATCAATTGGTCACAGACTCAAACAGCTTTCTCATGGCCTAGCCCTTTTATAAACTTGTAGATGTATGGAGCCACCCAAATATATACAGAAATCTGTCCACAATCTCAGTATTTGCTGCTAATGGCAACTACATTGGTGAAGATTTACTTGTAGGCATCTCAAAATTTTGAAGGACAAATGTAGCTTTTAAACAGACTAGTAGAACATTTAGTTATACTAAGCTAGTTACTAGTGGTGAGAAGTGTTTTGAATAACGTCAGATTATTTTTACTATGTTTCAAGGTTTAATTATTTTAACTATTTAACAATTTTAAGGTTTAACTGTTTTAAATTGCAAAGCATTTGTGATGGTTTGGGTGTTACCTGCCCCCCTACTCTTATGAAATCACTCACAGTATCACACACAGTATCACAGTATCACCAAGGTTGGAAGAGACCTCACAGATCATCAAGTCCAACCCTTTACCACAGAGCTCAAGGCCAGACCATGGCACCAAGTGCCACGTCCAATCCTGCCTTGAACAGCTCCAGGGACGGCGACTCCACCACCTCCCCGGGCAGCCCATTCCAGTGTCCAATGACTCTCTCAGGGAAGAACTTTCTCCTCACCTCCAGCCTAAATTTCCCCTGGCACAGCCTGAGGCTGTGTCCTCTTGTTCTGGTGCTGGCCACCTGAGAGAAGAGAGCAACCTCCTCCTGGCCAGAACCTCCCCTCAGGTAGTTGTAGACAGCAATAAGGTCTCCCCTGAGCCTCCTCTTCTCCAGGCTAACCAATCCCAGCTCCCTCAGCCTCTCCTCGTAGGGCTGTGCTCAAGGCCTCTCCCCAGCCTCGTCGCCCTTCTCTGGACATGCTCAAGCATCTCAATGTCCCTCCTAAACTGGGGGGCCCAGAACTGAACACAGCACTCAAGGTGTGGTCTAACCAGTGCAGAGTACAGGGGCAGAATGACTTGTGTTTAGATATTTCCCTAACAGGACCAAGTTAAGCTTGTCTTTCCCTTTCCACTATCCTATCTTGTCAGATTTGCTCACAAAAAGGGTAACCCACCCACCTCTTGCTTGGACAGTTTCCAGTCATCGTTAAGATCCATCTCTTGAAACGACTCATGAGACCTTGGTCCATTCCTGATTTCTAGAAGGTCAATGTTGAAAATCAGCGTGCTCTCAGGTGGAATTTTTCCTGCCCAAAACAGCAAACAGGGAGAAAAGTTAAAACCAGGTTTGCATTCAATGCCATACAAAAGCCATATGCATTGGAATAATGCTCCAGTAATCCTACTACTTTTAAAGCATCCTGCAATTTGAACTATAAAAAGGTTGTGTATCTGTAACAGTAATAACTATTTCAGTCTACTGCCTGGACACTGAGCAGTCCTTAAAGCACATAGTAACATGCAACTAGTTTTGTTGGAGACCAGTATGTGTTGATCAGGCAGCATTCTTGATTTCCCCACAGCCAGAGCCAGAGCAAGTGGAAAACAGTGAAGGTGACTGTACAGCCAGCCAGGTGGCCACTACTGCAACATACAGCTGCTACTGACATAGGGTAGCAAGATGGGAAAGTTCAGTCCTCCTGACACACTGTAACCCCATCAGTCTCCAAACTCCTCTCTACCACCAACTGACACTTTGTACCTGCTATTCTGCCACTGGAAAAACTCATCTTGCAGAGAAAGACAAATGGGCAGCAATGCTGTCATTACCCTGCATCTGGAATATTGTGTCCAATTCTAGGCCTTTCCATTCCAGAAGGACAGAGTCCAGCACAGAGCCACCAAAGTGATTAAGGGAGTTGAACATCTTCCTTACAAGGAGAGACTGAAGGAGCTGGGGCTCTTCAGCGTGGAGGAGACAGAGAGGTAACCTCATTCATGTTTATCAATACATAAAGGGCGAGAGCCAAGAGGATGAAGTCAGGCTCTGCTCGTTGATGCCCAATGACTGGACCAGGGGCAATGGGTGGAAATTGAGGCACAGAAACTTTCACTTAAACATGAGGAATTTTTTCACTGTGAGGGTGATGAAACACTGGAACAGTCTGCCCAGGGTGGGTTGTGGAGTCTCCCTCTTTGGAGATACTAAAGACCTGTCTGGATGTGTTCCTGTATGATCCGGTATAGGTGATCCTGCTCTGGCATGGGGTTTGGAGTAGATGATTTTTTGAGGTCCCTTCCAGCCCCTAACCTTCTGTGATTTTGTGATCCAGAGCTGACTTTGGGCTGCTGCACAAAGCATTGAACTATTTCCAAACACACAGTAGAAACCAAGTATATAAACCTGCTCAAAAGATGTGTTGACATCATGCCATTTTTGATGCACATGGACAGACTGTCTATTTCCTAACAGTGCCAAAGATGCCCTCCCCATGCCACCACTATGATCTATTTCAGTGTATCAAGTATTGGCTTTTACAGTGGTATGATACACCTTCCTGCTGATGGATGAAGCTGCTGTCAAAGACCTTTTAGCACATCACTTTTCTCCTTATATAAGGAGAGCTTGAATAGGAGCAAACATATTTCTATATTGGATGGCAACAATATTCCTGTGCCTTGAAAAGACAGAGAAAAACTAATCCACATCTACCGTTTTGAAGGTGTGGTGTTAAACATACATTGAGCTGCAGTAACAAACAAGCCTGTGAAGGATGAATAAGTGTGCAGAAACTTCTGGAAATACAGAAGAGCACAGTAATATGCTCAAAGTTTGGAATGAGGTAAAATTTCTGAGCATTAGAGAAAAAGGCATTTTAATCATTATTCAAGTCAGACAGCAAGCAAGGTGGGAGGCTGGTGAAATGATGTGCATTCAGAGGAAAGCATGAAGGAAATGGAGTGATGTTGTCTTCAAGGGCATCATTTGAAAATAGCAACATAATTATGTTCAAAGCTTTCCTAAAGCAAGTAATTTCTTACAGCACTTAGCAGTGTTTACCTGTTCAACCTTCTTGCACTATCCAGAGGTAAGGCTTGCAGGTCTTTGAAGATCAGCTGGAGTGCTTTGCATATTAATCAAGGCAAATACGCTGGTGATGACTACAGAGCACTGCAGCATTTAATGTCTTTGCAGAAAGATTTACATCGTGCCCTGCATGCAGTCAACTCACTGACCATCATGAGTTTTCTGTTCTCTGTTAGAAACAGGATTACTTAGAATACCATCTTTCAACCCCCAAACCAAGCTTCTAAGAAAATGTTTTAGAAGGAATCTTTCAAGAAGCAAGGATATGCCATATGCATGGAATGCTACTTAGCATGGAGTAATCTGGAGTATACTACTTAGTCCATGTTCAGCACTGCAGACATACTAACACTCCTCATTCCTAGAACAGTCTCAGATCAATGGGAGAGGATAGGAGCAAGAAGGGTTTTATGTTCCAAAACATTTATTGTTTCTGCTTTGAAACCTTGCATTACTTTAGGTGATTTGTGATAACTGTTGTTGTGCCAAAATATTCCTAATAACTCTTCAGAAAAGGTTAACTAAAGCAAACCCCATAAAGCAGAACAAGTCATCTTCCTGCGTTATTCAAGGTGTCACTCATTTAACTGCAAATTTCAGATCTTAATGGGTTTGTCTGCCTATTAAAATTGGGATCTGGGCATGTTAGAAAGGGAAAACCCCAGATACCATCAGTAGTAGATGCTCTAATCTGTTTGTACACCACTCCATAGACGACCAACCACATACCTCCATGTACCTTACTGTGGACAACAGGTGCCACTGCCCAAACAGAAAACAGCTAAAAGAGGAAAAGAATTGTGTCCTTATATGAAGAACTAAACAATGACTTCCCACTGTATCTGCTAAGAGCTATTTGGGCAGCAGTACAGGGAGCTTCTTCGAGTCCTAAAATAAACCTGCAAGCAAGAGTGAGGCTTGCACATGCACATTCATGAAGTACTACCACAAAGACAGACACAACATCCAAAAAGCCAACTGGTGCCTAAGCAATCACTTCCAACTTGACTGTAAGAAGAAAGGGGGTAAAAAAAGGCACTGTGTTGTTGAGAACAGCACTAGCAGAGAAGACACTCAGGACATGCAGCACAGTAACTACCATCAATTCCTGTTTTCTTCCTGCATTCAGCAAGTAATCATCTAATTGTCACTTCTGCTGTGAATCTGCTTTCTGAAGAGACCATCACCTGCTCCAGCATTTTTTTCTTTTGGAATGGAATCTACTTAGAAGGCTGGAAAGCTTTTTAGCCTCTTAGGCTAAAAATCACAGTAAAATATCCATATTAGACAGAATAAAAATAAGGGCAGGACTTCAGGTGTTTTACCTTTCCCTTCTTTTCCATAAGCAAGGGCTGGTGGAATAGTTAGCTTCCGCTTCTCTCCCACACACATGTCCTTCAAACCTTTGTCCCAGCCTTTGATAGCTTCCCTTATGCCAAGTGTAAACCACATAGGTTGACCATTGTTATGCTTGTGACTGGAAAAAAAAAAGAGGAGTAAAACACAGTCTTTAGACAGTAAATTCTGTATAAGGCACAGGGAGTAGATGGAATACCCCTACAGCACAGATACTTAGAAGTTCAGCACTATCTGGCACCTTGGCATTTCTTAAATGAAAGGCCTAGACTTTTATAGACTTTACAACATATGCCTTGCATGACAAGGTTCCTCAAGAAGTGGAAAGAAAAAATCTCAGAATATTACATGGTATGCAATATCTATTTCCACTTGGAAACTGTGATCAGACTACAACAGCATTTCTCTTTAGAGATGCACCTCCAAGGCCCCTGCACCTCCTTTAGTAACTTGCAAATCAAAACGCAGCTTGGTCGTGATTACAATATAACCTCCTTATGACAAGCTTAGACTACCAGGAAAAAAAAAACTAAAGACAACTACACAACAGATAGCCTAGAAAAACAGAGAGGGGGAAAAAATGCATGCAAAACATTCCAGTTCAAAATAGGCAGGCAAGTCCCTTTTCCAATGTAAAAGCTGGATGCACTCAGTCGTGCAGGAAAGATGCTTAACAAAACCCAGAGCACTTACAGAAGTTAGTCAGCAGCGAAAACTTTTAAGAGTGTCACTAGAACTTCTTTTAAAGAGGCAGGTTAACTACAAGAGAAAATTAGTGAGATTTTAGTTTAAGTCATCTGCAAGAGAACAAACATGCAAAATACTGTCTTACATATATGTATGCATCTATATATGCCCCACAAAAGTGGGCTTCAGACATAGGCTACAGATACTTGAGCATTTTGCTGTCTCCCACTGTTAACATCAGCTGGAAAGGGTCCAGCAGAGGGCTACGAGGATAATTGGGACAGGAAGGCATGGCTTATGAGGAGAGGCTGAGGGACCTGGGGCTGCTTAGTCTGGAGAAAAGAGTTAGAGGGGATTTGATAAATGTTTATAATTATCTGAGGGCTTGCCAGGAGGGGTGGACAGGCTCTGCTCACTGCTCCCTGGGACAGGACAAGGAGCAACGGGTCTAAGTTGCAGCAAATGAGGTTTCGCCTCAACACAAAGGGGAACTTCTTTACTGTAAGGGTCACAGAGCACTGGAACAGGCTCCCTCACAGAGAGGTTGTGGAGTCTCCTTCTCTGGAGCCTTCCAAGGCCTGTCTGGATGTGTTCCTCTGTGATCTGTGTTAGATAGCATTGTCCTGCTCTGGCAGGGGGGTTGGACTCGATGGGTCCCTTCCAACCCCTAACATCCTATGATGCTAGGAACACTTAGTGTTTTACAGGAAAGGCAACATTAGCGAGTCGTTGCAGAGTCTAGCAGACTCCCTCGAATTGACGGCTGTTCCTTCTATTTGCATTACTGTGGCTCTGGTATGTTGATTTGTCTGGTCAGGGGCAAGTGAAGAACATGCCGTTTCCTTAGTGAATAGCTGACATTGTGCTGCCAGTAGCCGAAAGATTCTCTCTCTCTCACTCTAAAATAACATATATATTATAATATAAAGTATAATAAAATAACTCAGGCTGTATTTTTAGATAGATAGATATGTGGGGTTCTTTAATCAATTAGAGACAGACTTCCCCCACGTAAGTTTGCTTAAGAAACCAGACCAAAATTCGTGCGTAGCAGAAAACTTATTAAACCGCGGGGATCATACACCAAAAAGGTGGGTCAAAATCGCAGAGGAGTATGCATGGCACCCCCAATCGTTCAGCAAATGCCACATGGCTCAGCTTGCCAGAGACCAACCAGAAAACATAACCTAAATTTCATCTTATAGCCTCTATCTGGCAAAGTGAAAGGAGATGAGTTTTAATGTTGGTGTTCAGCTTAAACTGTTTTAAGTATAAAGGCAAACCAAACTTGCTGAAAAGAGGTGGTGGGAAGGGTTCCACTGTCAGGTTTATTTTCATTGAAGAGCAAATCCAGGGCATGCTATCCATAAGCATGCATGCACTGCTTTGCTTTTCTTGCACACGGATACAGGCAAGTTTGGGGAGTTCTACGAGGGGCAACTGCGAAAGTAAAAAACCACCACCCTGAACAAATCCCTCCTCACGCAGCTGTTTCGCAGATGGATTTAGGGCCGCTGGGAGGGCTCAAGAGTCAGGAAAGCGCTGCTAGAAGAGATAACCTACGTTAAAATGCATGTAAAGATACAGAGAGATCGACTTATCTCCTCGCGCAAGCTCACCAACCAGCCCGCTCGACTGCGAGCCGCGGAGGACTATCTACTTACGTGGAGTGGAACATAGAGCCGTCCCTCTCCAAGTAGCCCTCGTAGTGAACCAGCATCATGTCCCCCCACTTGGTCTTCCTGTGGCAGAGGAATGGCTTCTGCAGCACCTCCACCTTGACGTCGGCCGCGGGGATCAACGCCGCGGCCGCGCAGCCTAGCATCGCACCCAGCAGGACTATCCGCAGCGCCGCCGCCATCGCCGCCCCGCAGCCAGGGCCCCGCGGCGCCCGTGTCATCACCGCCAGGTCACCATTCCGCACCCCCGCCGCAGCAGCCAGAGAGATCGGGGCACGGACCTCTACCCTTCCAGCAGACGTGGCAATGAGCCTCCATCTGGCAGCGGTCAGCTTCCGACGGTCGGGACGGGGGCGCGCCCTCTGATTGGTTCTCATCAGAGCGAGCCTAGAAGAAGGAGGCTCCCATTGGGCACGGCCCTGTCTATCCCTCAGCTTGCCCAATCGGCAGCAGAGCTCCGTGGGAGGGGCATGGGGTGCATGGGCAGCCCAGCTGGAGAGCTCCGGGAAGCGAATGCTAACGAGCGGGGGAGCCCGCGGAGCGCTGCACAGTGCAGCCGGCTCCTGCCGGCCTCCCATTGGGCGCCGTTCTCACCAGGCAGCGCGCTTCCATTGGCTGCGGAGGGCCTCTCGCGCCTTTCTCCGCCTCCTCGCTCCCGTCGGTCACGTGGTTCGCGATTCCCGGAGCTGTTTGCGCTGCCGTAGCGCTGCGAGACCGTTCCTTGGGTGCGCGGCGGCGCCGCCTTCTGCGCTGGGAGCGTGGCGGCAGTGGGCAGGCTCGGCCGTGGAGGCTGGGCGGGGCGGGCGGTGCCCCGCTATGGCCCTGGGTGCTGCCGGCACGGCTGGACGCGGGGGGCGGCGGTGGCGGCTGGCGGTGTGACTCCGCCGGGGGGCGGCCGCGCTGCATGGGGGCGGAGGTTGGCCGTCATGGAGGGGGTGCTGTACAAGTGGACCAACTACCTGAGCGGTGAGTTGCTGCCTGCACGGTGCGGGGGCTCCCTGTGGGACGGGTGTCGTCGTCTTCTGTAGATAAATATCCGTATATACTTCCATGTATTCGCTGCGTCTGGATCAGCGCTATCCTCTGACCCTGCCGTGCAGGGGACCAGTTCCTGCTCACCCTGCTTTCCCATACGCTGTCACATTGTCACAGTACCGTGCTGGAGGACGTGTTTAACCCACCTCTGGGTGCCAGTGCTTGCCTGGGGCGCCCATGGCCCTTCCCTGGGGTTGCGAGTTGGGGTTTGGGGCTATTTTGGTTGCGTTAGGTCATCGTCGCCAGCGAACTTTCCGCTTCTCTTTGGCCCCGTGAAACTTGTATTGATTTACTGAGTGGCTTCGGGGAGTTGGGGGAGTCGCAAAACTGAGGGAAAGGTGTCGGCGTTAAACTACACTTCGAGGATTTGGGTGCAAACGCATATAAAAAGGGGGCAGGGGGCGAAGGGGCTATCCTTCGGAGCACTAGGCCCAGATTTAGATTTTAAGATGTTCCTGTGCCGTGGGAGTGCTGCTGGGGGTCAGAAGCACTGCAGAGGTGGGGAGGGTCCGGCGCCATCTGTGTTCTATGGGCTGTCGACAGTTGGGCGCATCAGAGTCACGGCTGACTTATAGCTCAGGGTGCGTGGATGGGGTCTGCTTAACCCGGTGCAGACCTCTGTGGTTTGTTGAAGCCGTTTCAAAACTTGATGGTCGGAGATAGATAACCACGACCTTGACATTGCCTGGTGCAAGTTTTGCTGGGGAGTGTAGGCAGGAGGGCTGCCGTCTTGCTTGGATTTTCTTCAGAAGAGGCTGGAACAGCTGCACCTCTCCGGTTAGTTGGCAAAGTGTAGAAAGGCAGAGTTAAACAAAGAAAAAGCTGAAGCACAAGCTAGCTTCATGTGGCAGGAGAGTGGTGCTGGATTTGCTCATGTGCTGTGCTGGAAGATTGCTGCGGCTTTTCCCCTTTAGGTAATAGATATTCTGAAAAGGGCAATCAGTGAATAGAAATGGACTTTGTTGTAACTCTTTGTGAATGGTCTGGAGTTACGGAGTGTGTGCCAGTAGGAGTAGCCAAGCTTAGCTTTTCTGTCTGGGTTGCAGAACTTCAGCTGTATTATTAGCCCTTTCCCCATAATAAAAATGTCCACGGTTCAGCTGACCTAAACTTTTGTGTGTTTGTTTTCCTTTCCATTGCTTAGATGCTGGAGTGTATTTTAAATTCTTGCACTTCTTTCCATGCTCTGAGGTCTGAGGAGTGAGAGCTTGTGGGAACCAGTGTGTGTGTGTAGATGTGTGATGGTCCCGGGGATGTGGTGGAGTCACCGTCCCTGGGGCACTTCAAGGCAAGGTTGGACGTGGCACTTGGTGCCATGGTCTAGCCTTGAGCTCTGTGGTAAAGGATTGGACTTGATGATCTGTGAGGTCTCTTCCAATCCTGATGATACTGTGATACTGTGTTACCTGCCCCCCACACACTTAAGAAAATCACCCAGACTAGGCTCAGCTGCTGGAAATTTGAACGAAGCTTTATACTTACAGCTTAGCACAATATACAAGCAGATATTTACAGTGTATACAGAAATATACAAGTTAAAAGTAATATAGAAACACAACAGCCCTCCCAGAAACCTGAGTGACCAGGATGGGGCTCCCAACCACCCTTCCACCTTCTCCCCACCCCTTTGCCTTAGGCTTGAAGTAATTTGGAGTTTCAGCCAGGGGTTCTGGGCCCCCCAGTTTAGGAGGGACATTGAGATGCTTGAGCGTGTCCAGAGAAGGGCGACGAGGCTGGGGAGAGGCCTTGAGCACAGCCCTACGAGGAGAGGCTGAGGGAGCTGGGATTGGTTAGCCTGGAGAAGAGGAGGCTCAGGGGTGACCTTATTGCTGTCTGCAACTACCTGAGGGGTGGTTGTGGCCAGGGGGAGGTTGCTCTCTTCTCTCAGGTGGCCAGCACCAGAACGAGAGGACACAGCCTCAGGCTGTGCCAGGGGAGATTGAGGCTGGAGGTGAGGAGAAAGTTCTTCCCTGAGAGAGTCATTGGACACTGGAATGGGCTGCCCGGGGAGGTGGTGGAGTCGCCGTCCCTGGAGCTGTTCAAGGCAGGATTGGACGTGGCACTTGGTGCCATGGTCTGGCCTTGAGCTCTGTGGTAAAGGGTTGGACTTGATGATCTGTGAGGTCTCTTCCAACCCTGATGATACTGTGATACTGTGATACTGTGTGATACTCGCACAGACGGCAGGTTAGGTTGGAGAGAAGTTCATGCAACCCCAAGAGACAGTGCAGCTCCCTTATCTATATTTATGTTCTTGTTCTTATCCATCTCAGCAAGCCTATGAGTGCAGCAGCCATCACCACTGTTTCCTTTTCACAGCCTGTAATCTAAATCATCTAACCAAAATATCCCACCTGGGCTCAAACTAGCACAGGATGACCTACTGGCATTTGGCTTGAGTGTGGGTGTGGTAGCATCAGCTGGACTAGTCATCTGTTTTGATGATAAGATGAAGATTAAGAACCAGAAATGTCCCATTGAAAGTATTTTTCCCCTTTTTTTGCTAGCCGTATTGATAGGCACTTTCAACTTTTGTGAAGAAAGGCTGCTTTGCAAACTTCAATTTAAGTGAATGTAGACTGAAGGCATCTCTCCTGTTTGGATGCCTGATATTTGCCCTAGTTGAAAACTAGATGACACTTTATTCTCAATAGAGAGAAAATCAGTGTTGGAGGACTGAAGCATCTTTCTGGTTTCTTTGCTGAAATTTGACTCTCCTAGTAAGTGCAGTTGTCAAGGTCACTCTTTGCCTTTCTTTAGTTTGTAGAAGGCCTGCATGGTGTGTGAGTGAATTTGTTGTTCTGCAAGTTAATTACATTTACATGTGCTTTCTTTTGGCATAAAATGAGGACTTCCTACCCTGAAACCATTATGGTATGGATTTTTGCAATGATGTTTAAAAAAAGCCCAAACACCACCTGCTGGAATGTGGCATATTTCATAGCAGTAGCAAAGACCTGGGCAGTGAGAGACAGGAAAGCTTTCTTTTGGGAAGCAAGAAGATTCCACAGGTTATCCATAACAGTATTATGCTTTTTTTTTCCTTGCTCAAGCTTAATTAATATGGTGCTGCGTAGCATTAATGATGTATGCAAAAATTAGGCAAGGTGTGTCATCTCTGTGTGAGTGTATGCCTGTGTTAATAACAGTGCTGATGTAAACATACACAGCAGGGATCTCTTGCCCTTTGCTCCTCATAACAAGAAACACACCTTTGTTTCATGGAGACAGAGAGGAGATAAGGACACCACAGAACAACCTTAAAACTGTAGCAAAGGGGACCTGCTTTGCCTTCTGTGAGCAAGAAGCTGGTGGCAGTTTGTTGGTAATTGAGCTTTTCCTGGGAATTGTGGTTTTATAACATCTTCTGTCATACAAAGATGGTCAAGTCCACATCAACCTATTTCCCCCTGGCCCTTGGACAGGGAGGTAGTGTTGCAAATTACATAGTTATTGACAGCAGGAATCTTTCAGAAGTAGGGAACAAATTTGGCTTTCTGTGGGCAAAGGGCAAAGAAAGCAGATTGTGATTGGCAGGCAGTGAAGGGCAGATTAGTTTGCCTAGCTGCTCAAATAAGTTATCTTGTTTTATAGGAAATGCCCTTGTTTGTTTTGTATAGATTAGGATAAATTGAATTAGTGTTACTTAGTTTCTGCTCAGAGATAAGCTTAATAGAGGAAAAGCCCTATGCTGACTTCTACATGCAGAGATTCCAGACAGGAATCTCTTCAGTTTAGGGAACTGAGATTGTAGAGGTTTTCTCTCCCATATGCAGAGGCCACCAGGCAGTAATCTCTCAAAGTGGGTTTTTGTTTGTCTCCAAGTGAAATATGCCAACTTTGAATCAGATATGCATGCACACAGGTCTAGCCTGTGAAAACGCCCTTGGGATCATCTGTTTGCACTAAGTGTGTCCTCAGGTTACTTTTGTTCCCTCACTGAATCAGTTAAAACCTTCAGGGAGCAGGGAACTTTGCAAACAGAAGTATTGCTGCCATATGAAGTGTGATAGTGCTTTTTCACTTGGGTGAATACATGATGCCTCTGTGAGCTTCAAATGATTAATCCTCAAAACCCATGCAGGTGTGTAAATTAGCCTCAGCTAAGCCTGCAGTGAAAGCATGCAACTTGATCTTAACATTTCCTAGATTACATCCTTTGCCAAAACTTTGTCTAATAGTAGCATTGCTTGGTAGAGGTTGTGAAAGCCAGGAATGTGCTTGTAGCCTGGATGGAGGGAGTGTGTTGGGATGATAAAAGTATCACCCTGCACCAGCTCCTCAGTCTGTGCTGTCCCTTCTTGGCTGAGCATAAAACTTTCTGGTGTGAATAATATCAAAGCCAGATCCTGGCTGCAGTGTTGTTGCAAACTTGATCTTGAACCAGGCGATGTTGTTTGTAGGATGAAGAAAGAAGGGAGTGGATATGAACTGCAGGTGTGGGCTACTCTTGGCTATTAGTAAACTGTCTCCTGCAGGACTCTCTAACTGAACTCAAGCTCTTAAGCATGCTGGTGAATAAAAGAATGTCTGCCTTGTAAAAAGAATCTGTGATTTTGATTGATTTTTTTTGTTTGTTTCCACCAGGAAAATGTAGTGTGGACTTGGGGAATGCCTTCCTTCAGTAGTAAAGCCTGGTGCTTTAAAGTGATTTCTTTTTACTATTTTATTTCTTCTCTGCTGAAATCCACTTCATGTCTAAGCCTGGGATCACTGGCCACAGGCAGGACTGCAGCAAGTGGTATGTGTCAGCTTTTGGCTTGGGGATCAAAGGCAACTTTGCAATTAGAAAGGAAAATGCTGACTGCCTTCACAGACTTGCATGATACTTGGTTATTCTCTCTGTGAAACGGCTTTGACTGCTCTTTTTCACGAAGCTAATCTTTTACTGGTATTTCATTGTGCCAGGTAATTCCAAGCCTGATTCATCCTCAAGCCATGATACCTTTGCATTCATGCCATCACCCGTGATGCCACACTGTACCACATACCATAGTTATCTCTTCCTACATCTTCCTGTATGTAATCATCAACTCTCATTTTATTCTTGTTCTCTGTATTACTTCCAGTTTATCCTGAGATGACAAGAGCCAGCACCAAGCAGTAAATTTCAGCTTCCACTTTAAACTTTTAAGTGACTTAGGTCACTCTTAATGATACAGAATTCTTTTACAAACCTGAGAAGCAAGCTCAAGGAAGTGTGAAAGAGGATTAGTTTTGCATAGCTTGAATCCTGACCTTGCTTAGAGTGAGTCCTTGTTTTGGGAGCTTAAGAAAGCTGACCTTTTAGAATGGGAGACCTGTATACTTCCACTTGATACTAAGCTCTGGAAACAAGGAAAGTAATTCAAAGCTTCACACTTAGAGAAACAGTTAGTTCCAAAAAGCTTTTGTTTATGAATTTACCTGTTTTTTTTAACATCTGGGCATAGTCCAGGTCCTGACTGTTTAAAATGAGAGGTCTGCCTTTTGTGGAGGTGAACCTAGACAGCTGAGGTCTCTGTTGCCTTCAGGGCAGTCGTCTGCCCAGTGTTACTGATTATAGCTGTTCTCAGAGACTAGGCATTGTTTTAGATGGATGACCGAGTCTCACCCAGTCCTGGCTAGCTCCTCGCCCAGGATGCTTCAGGGACTAGTTCATTCTGTCTGGATATTTTCTAATTACATTTGTGTGCTTTGACCTTCCTCTGTCTTGCTTTCACCTTGTGTTTCTTTATGCGGCAGTCTTGCTTTTGTCATACCCTTTTGGAATTGAGTAATGTGCTTGCAGCAGAGGAGTTGGAGGCTACAGGAATGGGAATCAGTCCTCTCTCCTCTGTAGGTGTTGGAACAATGCTGCAGAGCCTACAGGACACAGCGTTGCCTGCCAGGTATGCTGCAGTACCGGTGCCTCTGCATTTAGTCCTTCTGCACTGAAATAAATAGGTAAACACAGGGAATAGCTGGGTGTGCTAGTTTCACAGTATCACAGTATTATCAGGGTTGGAAGAGACCTCACAGATCATCAAGTCCAACCCTTTACCACAGAGCTCAAGGCCAGACCATGGCACCAAGTGCCACGTCCAGTCCTGCCTTGAACAGCTCCAGGGACGGCGACTCCACCACCTCCCTGGGCAGCCCATTCCAGTGTCCAATGACTCTCTCAGGGAAGAACTTTCTCCTCACCTCCAGCCTAAATCTCCCCTGGCACAGCTTGAGGCTGTGTCCTCTCGTTCTGGTGCTGGCCACCTGAGAGAAGAGAGCAACCTCCTCCTGGCCACAACCTCCCCTCAGGTAGTTGTAGACAGCAATAAGGTCTGCCCTGAGCCTCCTCTTCTCCAGGCTAACCAATCCCAGCTCCCTCAGCCTCTCCTCGTAGGGCTGTGCTCAAGGCCTCTCCCCAGCCTCGTCGCCCTTCTCTGGACACGCTCAAGCATCTCAATGTCCCTCCTAGACTGGGGGGCCCAGAACTGAACACAGTACTCAAGGTGTGGTCTAACCAGTGCAGAGTACAGGGGCAGAATGACCTCCCTGCTCCTGCTGACCTGTTGCGGAGGGCAGAAATTCGTGGCCGAGTCGAAAATTTATCAAAAATAGATATTTTTTATTTTTACAAAAACCCGCCCCCACAACTATATATACAAAGATTAATTTCGTTTGATAAACAGGTTAAGTTGCATGAGAATTCTACGAGGATACCATTAATAATCTGACTATATATATTTGGAAGTCAGTTTTTGGAAAAGGCTTTAGCTATTAATTAATAGCGGTTTTCTTACTAAATTAAGCTAAGCCAAATAACTCACTCAGGCTGGCTCGTGCAGTCGGTCTTCCTCCTCCAGCGGCTACAGGAGTCGTTAAGGGTCGTTAAGGGTCGTTAGGCAGACAAAGGTGTGCCTAACACCAAGGCAAGTCCTGTGGTCTCTCTGCAGTCCAGGCACAGGAGAGTGAGCGAACTCGTCCAGGCACAGGCAAAATCCAAAGCGGGAACCCCAAAGGCGGGAAGACCCCCAATATTTATACCCTTCGCTAGACAAAGGGCAGAGTTACCACACTTTAGGCGCGAAAGCGCACGGCCAATCCCAGCCTGGCTCCAGCGCGGGAACTCACGGGGCAGTCGCCGCCCCCTTCACGGCTGCAGGGCAGGCGAGGGGGGGGGAAACCAGGCGGCTTTTCCCCTTTCCCCCCGAAGTCCGGGCAGGAGAGGAATTTAGGGGTACAGGACTCCAGGACATCCCACCCCGGTGGTAATGAGCATCTTTGTCTAGAACTTGAGTGAGAAGTGATCCCCCTTCAATTTAGGAACCTATTAATATATATATATGGCTTAGCCTTTTCCAACATTAACAATAGGTAATACATTAATCGCCCCAACAATATTTAACAATACTTAACAAGGCTTAACAATAGCCCAAACAGTATTAATAAAGCTACACAGTCAATTTGAAGATTGCTCTGTTCCTGGTAGAGCAACCAAGTTCATGGCAGAGCCTTAGATGCTCTGAGTTCATGGCTGGAGGTCACAGTCCGTGGGTCCTGATGCCATCATCCACTGGCCACCCCGGTGATATGACTCCATCCCTTGTGTAGCTGGTCCTCCCTTTCCCAGGTGCTGGTCAGGTGGTCAGGAACTGGTCCTCTGCCTCGACCTTAACCTGTAAGGAGACAAAATCTGCCTCGGCCTATAAAGGCCAGGCTTGACAATTAATAATTTGGGACGATCCACCGTGCACTGATCCGGTGGCCTTTTCCATTTGCATCTAGGGCTTCCCAGGCATATAAGCCTCTGGGTTTACCCCATGCCATTGGCACTACCCCTATAGGTTGGCCTTTTGTACTGGGGCAGGTGGTCAGTGACCACGTGGCTCACCTAGGCAGCAGGTCTTTATTCTGGGGGCTTCTGTAGCTCTCCCCGTGACTGCTGACCATTAAAAGCTGCCGAGCCACCGTTACACTAATTCAGTGTTTTGCCTCCCGTGTGGGAGACGAGAAAGGGTTAACCTTTCTGTCTGGGGACGAGCTGCAGTTCCCAGCGGGGGGGCTGCCGCTTCTGGGCGAGCCGCTCTGGGAGCCACCGCTGGGCGTGCCGCTGTCGCTGGCCCTGAGTTTCTCTCGGCTGCCTCTGGGTTTTGCAGCCGATTTCTGAAGGCACCGCACTAGATCCTTCAGCTGCCAGTCTGCCAGCTGCCTTAAAACAGTTTTTGGTACCCCTAAAGTCAGGGCTTGTCTATACCAGCTGTTCTTTTCTCTGGGTCTCCAGTCACTCTGTGGGTCTCTGCCCCTTCCCCTCGGGGAGAAGCCTGCAAGACCCGTCCCCCTGCGGGGGCAGTCCTGCACTGGCCGGACCTGCCTGTGCAGAGTCCTGGGATTTTCTGGGGGAGAAGCACGAGACTGTCTCTCCCCAGCCCCTTTTCCTTCAGGAGACCCAAACCCAAACTGCAACCCGTGGGCATTCAAGTCAGTTAACAGTTCAGCCCAAGTCATTACGTGCTCTTTAGCACCATCGTTCTCTGCATTTTCTCCAAGCACACGTTCAATTTTCTCAACATTCTTCATTAGTTGGATTTGCAGAGTTGCTGGCAAACCCTTCATAATAGGGTGCAGTCTCTCCGGGTCCACAGGGGCATAAAACGGGCAATCGTAATGTCCCTTATCATAGATAGCCTGGACACAGGCAAGTCTGCGGAGAGCAGTGATGAGCTCAGAGGAGCTGGTGACCTTTAGTTCCGTCGGCTCCCCCCGGTAGGCTGGGCGGACGCTGCTTGCCCAGTAAGCTATCTGGGCGGTGAGGCTGTGTGTCCCCTCGGGTTCACGTGTCAGGAACACATCGTCCCCCCAGTCTCCAGCAGCTTCCTGCGAGTCTTAGAAGGACCCGGTCCCCACCGGCTCGGGACACTCGATACACATAGTCAGCGACTGAGTCCCCAGGATCTCTCGCATATTTGACTTGTAAGTCACTGAGCTGTGCGTCTGTGAACTGCTTTTTGATCACGGTGGTCCCTGCACCGCCTTTCCTGCCCTTCACGGACTCAGTCCTGATCACAGGCAACACGTGCCTCTGCACCGCGGCGCCCTCCTCACCGGAGCTCTCTTCTCCGCTAGCTACGGGAGAGTCCGGTCGGGACCTGCGCTTTCTGCGTGGCTTTGAGGCTTTCTGCCGCGCAGAGGCATGTGCAGAGGAATTCTCTGAGTCTCTGGCAGAGTCTTTTGTGCCTGGTTTCGGGGAACTCCTCTCCCCCGAAGAGCCCCTCGGGGCATTCTCTGCCTTTCTCCCCGATTCCCGCGAATCACTCCATTCAAATTCAGACACGGAGACCGAAGAGGTGGTGTCTGCAGGCGTTACAAGCCTTTCTTTCATCCGGGCAGTCAGTGCCGCGGTCAGGCTCTTTGTCTGCGCCAGCATGCTTTCCCAGATACTTTGGCATTTAGCTTTTTCGGCTAATAAATCCTTTTCCAAGGCCTGAATTCTTTTTTCATAATTTTCAAATTCGGCCAGAGTCTGGGTCACGACTGACCCCAGAACAACAGAGAAATGCTCCGTTGGAGACTCAGAAATCACAGGGTCTGAGCGCTCAGCTAATTTCTCCAGGATTTTCTCCGGATTTTTACAATTTTTCTGAGCCCAAATTAAATCAAGCCCTGTGATTAGGCATCCCTTTTCTTGTAGAAATTCTATGATTGAACTACCCAGCATACACTGCGCCATAATGTTGCGGAGGGCAGAAATTCGTGGCCGAGTCGAAAATTTATCAAAAATAGATATTTTTTATTTTTACAAAACCCGCCCCCACAACTATATATACAAAGATTAATTTCGTTTGATAAACAGGTTAAGTTGCATGAGAATTCTACGAGGATACCATTAATAATCTGACTATATATATTTGGAAGTCAGTTTTTGGAAAAGGCTTTAGCTATTAATTAATAGCGGTTTCTTACTAAATTAAGCTAAGCCAAATAACTCACTCAGGCTGGCTCGTGCAGTCGGTCTTCCTCCTCCAGCGGCTACAGGAGTCGTTAAGGGTCGTTAAGGGTCGTTAGGCAGACAAAGGTGTGCCTAACACCAAGGCAAGTCCTGTGGTCTCTCTGCAGTCCAGGCACAGGAGAGTGAGCGAACTCGTCCAGGCACAGGCAAAATCCAAAGCGGGAACCCCAAAAGCGGGAAGACCCCCAATATTTATACCCTTCGCTAGACAAAGGGCAGAGTTACCACACTTTAGGCGCGAAAGCGCACGGCCAATCCCAGCCTGGCTCCAGCGCGGGAACTCACGGGGCAGTCCCCGCCCCCTTCACGGCTGCAGGGCAGGCGAGGGGGGGGGAAACCAGGCGGCTTTTCCCCTTTCCCCCCGAAGTCCGGGCAGGAGAGGAATTTAGGGGTACAGGACTCCAGGACATGACCACACCATTCCTGATGCAGGCCAGGATGCCACTGGCTCTCTTGGCCACCTGGGCACACTGCTGGCTCGTGTTCAGGAGGGTATCAATCAGCACCCCCAGATCCCTCTCTGTTTGGCTGCTCTCCAGCCACTCCGACCCCAGCTAGCTAGAATGTTTTGGTGAGAAGAACTAGATCATAGGCTGTGAAAGGAAAACAGTGGTGATGTCTACTCCCCTCAGAGTCTTGCTGAAGAAGAAAGGAAAACATTAGATAACACTCTTGCCATTTTTGACTCACACTTTGCCTTGGGCTTCTGACTGAGCTGCATCTCCCTAACCTCACCTTCCGTTTGCACTAACCCACCTTTGCTTCATAACCTCTTGGCTGAACCTCTGTTCTTCTTCAGGACTGGGGTAAGGTTGAGAGGGGCAGGGGTGGTTGGGAGCCCCTCCTGGGGACTCAGGTTTCAGGGAGGGCTGTTGTGTTTCTGTATTACCTTTTACCTTGTATATTTCTGTATATACTGTAAATATCTGCTTGTCTATTGTGCCAGCTGTAAATAAATAGCTTCATTTATATTCCCGGAGCCAATTGAGTCTAGTCTGGGTATTTTGAAAGGGGGGGGGGGGGGCCGGGAACACCCAAACCATCACACTGGGTAAGACCGAAGCAAGAGGTGTGGCAGAGTGCTGCTGGAGGGGATAGCACAGTGCATTGTGTGATGGGGTTTGCATACACTCGTTGTTGGCTCAGTCTGGCCTGATAACCACCCCAGGGGACAGAATGAGGAGCTGCTGGCTTGTTGGGGCTGGGAAGTGTAAACAGAGGAGAGAAACTCCCCGGAGCTTTGAATGCCTTAAATGTCTGAGCAGTGGCCTGGATTATTGAACTTTTGCCTTCCTCACTCAGTACGATCCCCTCTCTGCCCTTCATCCTTCCACTGTGTCCCCTTCAAAAATGCCTGACTCTGGTCCATTGTGCTCTCTGTGCCTTGGCTGATCGCTGGCATAAAATCGTTTGCAAATCAACTCAGTTGCCCTTGGACAGCAGAATGCTTTTTCATGCTGCTAGAGTAGCTTTAACAATTGTCATTGAAACGAGGGTGGATTTGATGGGACCCGTTGGAGAAAAGTAATTTGGGAGAAGGTCACACTGCTTGGAGAAGGTTCCAGCTGGTGCTTGCTTCACTTAAACGTCTACAGTCTCTCAAACAAGTGCCTAAAGTGATGCTGTTGTTGAAGTGCCGAATCTGTTAACTGTGTTACTTTTAGGGGCTTTAGGTATCGATTCCTCATTTTTGATATGCACACATCCAATAATAAAATTGCAATATGAACGTTTCTAGAAGCTGCTTTCTGGGTGAGAAGGTAACTGCTCAGATGAGAGACATGCAGAGATACAGGCTGGGGTCGGAGTGGCTGGAAAGCAGCCAGACAGAGAGGGATCTGGGGCTGCTGATTGATACCCGCCTGAACATGAGCCAGCAGTGTGCCCAGGTGGCCAAGAGAGCCAGTGGCATCCTGGCCTGCATCAGCAATGGTGTGGTCAGCAGGAGCAGGGAGGTCATTCTGCCCCTGTACTCTGCACTGGTTAGACCACACCTTGAGTGCTGTGTTCAGTTCTGGGTCCCCCAGTTTAGGAAGGTCACTGAGATGCTTGAGCGTGTCCAGAGAAGGGCGACGAGGCTGGGGAGAGGCCTTGAGCACAGCCCTACGAGGAGAGGCTGAGGGAGCTGGGATTGGTTAGCCTGGAGAAGAGGAGGCTCAGGGGAGACCTTATTGCTGTCTGCAACTACCTGAGGGTGGTTGTGGCCAGGAGGAGGTTGCTCTCTTCTCTCAGGTGGCCAGCACCAGAACAAGAGGACACAGCCTCAGGCTGTGCCAGGGGAAATTTAGGCTGGAGGTGAGGAGAAAGTTCTTCACTGAGAGAGTCATTGGACACTGGAATGGGCTGCCCGGGGAGGTGGTGGAGTCGCCGTCCCTGGGGCACTTCAAGGCAAGGTTGGACGTGGCACTTGGTGCCATGGTCTAGCCTTGAGCTCTGTGGTAAAGGGTTGGACTTGATGATCTATGAGCTCTCTTCCAACCTTGGTGATACTGTGATACATGGTTTTTGGTACACTCTTGTCTGCCTTTCTGCCATCCCTCATGGCTAAAGACTGGATTTTTATTCTGTCCAATTGTTTCAGTGTAGAATTAAGGCTGCAAAAGGTGTTCCACTGCCTGGGACTGCTCTTCCCAAAATAGTAGATAGCCTTAGGAGGTTGTATGGAAAACACAGGCATCAGTTTGGGATGCAAATTGCTTCTGTCAAGGTAACCCTTTAACTGTGCTACTTCTGTTTTATTGCATGAGAAAGGAGGAAACTTTGGAGTTGGGTGTGTGTAAGATGCTCTCTTGCTGTGTGCTTCACCTGACTAGAAACCTGGCAGTGACTGACAGTATGGAACAAGTAGCCACGTGAACTGAGCTTAGTCATACAGTCAGCTGTTAAGAATAGCTGAGATTGCAGACACATTGGGATTTTGAAAACCACTCTTTCATCTGTTTGTGACATGGAGATTTCCATAGCCTTAATTCCCCAGGGAAATCCTTCTCCATTGGAGATTAGTGTATTAAGATCAGCCATGGTCCTTCTGAGCCAGTGTGAAGCATTTAATGTTGTGTAGATGAGGTGACATTGGGAGCTTGGTGTAGAAGCCAGGGTTGGTTTTTTTGACACAGTTCATGGCAGCTCAGCAGTCTTCTTTCTAAGCTGGAAATAAGATCTCTTTACTCGGGCCTGTGTTTTGGCTTAGATGCATCCTCCAAATGGAAATGATGACTTTCCTCATAACTGGAAGGTGGATGTTTTGCAGTCCTAGTTGCTGGAGAAGAAAGTGCTGTCTTCTGGCCAACAGCTGCTCTGTGATCAAGCAGAAGCTGGCTGGGTTTCAGCAAAGGTGTGAACCTGGTGGCATGCATCACTGGCAACAGTAGAAGGACATACTGGATTTTCTCTTGCTTTTTGCAGGACAGTAACATTGTCATGGTCCTGTATGAGCTAAGTTTTCTGCAGCTTTCATCCAGATACCAGTCACTGACAGCACTGGGCAGAAGCTTCTGCCCTTCAATCCTGGGAGATAAAATGGTAGGTGATAGTATGGTGAGCACACAGCACAACTTACTTTGCTCAGGGTGGAGTAAAAAGATAGATGTTGCTTGTTCTTACTGTGAGATGTCTCTACTGGAGCAGCCACTATAGGACTCTCTTGGGACCCTGCCCAGAAAAGCAGGTATCTGTCCCTGCTGTGCCACCAGCAGCTAAATTTTGGGTCTTACCTGTAGCATTAACAGTAAGGATGTGATGACAGCTTTAGTAACTCCTAACTAGATGGATGTTGTTGTAACATGGGAATTATGGATTTATCTCTGATCTGCACTTAAATTAAGGTCAAAGAGGTCCAAGAACTGTCTATTACTTAAGTTTTTGTGATGACTTAGGTTGAGGCTTAAGAAGTACTATATAATTCTAGTGTAAAGCAAGTAATTATAAACACCTGGGTGTCTGGCCTTCATACCTTTTAGAACTGCAACTGGAACCAGCATCTCTTCATTGCAGCTTCTTTTCCAGGTCATCAGTTTGACTTCCTGAATATGTCATTCTCCCAGATGGATTAGCTTTGTCAATGCCTAACATGATCTACATGTCTTCAGATGCTGAGGGTTTTTTTGGTTCAGGCTTGGCACTTTGAAATGAATGTTGTCTGAAGTCTTAAGTTACATAACATTAAGTTTGAGTTGTCCAAATTTCATCCACATTATCAAGAAATGTCAAGTTTGCTCAGTGATAGCTGCATCTGGATTTCCTGAAGTGTAATGGTGGAAGTAGGCAGATCTTTCAGCTGGAAGGAACTTCTGGAGAAGTGCTGAATGCTTAGCAGGCATGCACTGCTTAAGTGCCTCTTTTCATAGTGGACAATATCAGGTCATCTGGGTACTTTTAATACAGGAGTGTAATATTAGGACCTTAACCAGTCTTTGAGAAGTTACCTGGAATCTCTTTGCTTTCCTTCTCTGAGACCTTAACCTACTACTCAATTTTTGTTGTGCTTTGTGATTTATGGCATGCATATATATATATATATATATATATACACATCTTTCCCCAGCAAGTTCAATTTTCACTTGCAGTGGCTCTGTGCTCTCTCTGTACTGAGCTGTGGAAGTATGAGCTATATTTTGTCCTACCCATGCACCATCAGTATAAATGGGCTCAGTAAATTCTTCTTCAATGTTGTGTTAGTGCTGATGTCAGTAGGGCTTCAAGTTATTCATCTTTAACTTTGTATAGCAGGTCAACTTTGGCCCCTCCTGGTCCCTGTGCCAAAGCAGGCAGCACACATCTGCAGACTTGAGTCCTGCAGAAATACTGTTACCACCACTGGAAAAGGGAAGATGCTAAGCAGAAGAGGAAGAGATTATCTCATTTTATTTCTTCCAGCTAACCAGAGGTCAGGCAGCCCCAAATTTAAGACTTGACAAAAATTTAGTCTGCAGGATTTCAGTTTGCTTTTACACCCAGATTCTCAAATATTTCTTTAAGTGCAGGTATGAGAGCACAAAGACAAGCAGAATTACCCAGGACCAGCAGGTCTGGGCTGCTGCTGGCCAGAATGCTCAGCCCTCAAATTAGTGTTTCTACAACAGTTTATGGGAAGAAAAAAAACTAAACTAAACTCAACACTCTTGTCCATAAAAGTAGCATAGAATCAACCAGGTTGGAAGAGACCTCCAAGATCATCCAGTCCAACCTAGCACCCAACCCTATCCAATCAACTAGACCATGGCACTAAGTGCCTCAGCCAGGCTTTACTTGAACACCTCCAGGGATGGTGACTGCACCACCTCCCTGGGCAGCCCATTCCAATGCCAATCACTCTCTCTGCCAACAACTTCCTCCTAACATCCAGCCTAGACCTCCCCTGCAACAACTTGAGACTGTCTTTTTTTTACTGCTTTGATTTTTGCTTTGTTTTGGTTCTTTGGTTGTGTGGTTTTTTTTTTGTGGGGGAGGACACATATTTGATTTTGTTGTGTTTTGGGTTTTTTTCCCCCTCTGCTATTCACTTTTCTGCAGCAGTGAACTTCCTGTAATTGAAGATTATATCCCTGCTGCATTGTCCATGATTTGTCAGCCGCGTGCTATTTTTAGCTGGTTGTTTAGGATAACCTTCCTGTGGCTGCTGACTCGGTGTCAGTGAGTACCAGGTGGTTAGTGCATCTTCTGACAAAACCTTGTGGTGATTTTTATTTTAGTGTGACAATTATGTTCTGAGAAGCACAGGATGTCAGGGGCTGGAAGGGACCTTGAAAGATCATCTGGTCCAGCCCCCCTGCCAGAGCAGGATCACTCGGAGCAGTTCGCTCTGGAATGCATCCAGGTGGATCTTGAATATCTCCAGAGAGGGAGACTCCACAACCCCCCCTGAGCAGCCTGTTCCAGTGCTCTGTTGCCCTCACAAATTCTTCCTCAGGTTCACATATGGAACCTCCTGTGCCTCAGCTTCCACCCCTTGTCCTGTGACTGGGCATCACCCAGCAGAGCTTGGCTCCATCCTCCTGGCACTCACCCCTTACACAGTTATAAACATGGATGAGGTCACCCCTTAGTCTCCTCTTCTCCAACCTAACAAGCCTCAGCTCCTTCAGGCTCTCCTCAAAAGGAAGATGTTCAACTTCATTAATCATTTTTGTGGTTCTGCACTGGACTCTCTCAAGCAGCTCCCTGTACCTTCTTGAAGAGAGGGCCGCAGAACTGAACACAGTACTCCAGATGTGGCTTCACCAGGGCAGAGTAGGGGGGATGGAGAACCTCCTTCAACCTACTAACCACAGCCCTTCTAATTCACCCCAGAATGGCATTGACCTTCCTGGCCACAAGAGCACACTGCTGACTCATGGCCATCCTTCCATCCACCAGGACTCCCAAGTCCTTCTCTGCTTCGCTGCTCTCCAGCAGGTCAGTTCCCAAGTATGTTATCCTATGCTAGACTATGTCATAGTCTTTTTATTACACATCTAATTATGTATTAAAGGTTACAATGACAGATAATTGCTGAAGACTCAGACTGAAGAAAGTTAAACGAACAAAAAAAGTAAACAAAACCCCCAAGCCACTGAAACAAACCAAAACCAAACCAACAAAAGCCCCAACCAACCAAATCTCAGCAAAATATATTGACTCATCATGTACTCTTAACCTTCAGAGTGGTGGAAGCAGAGTTCTTTGTATGTTGGCTAATTGATTGCACAGCCTTTGATTGATGAGATGACATTTAGCTGAGCATTAGCTGCAATTGTAAGCTGTAGGACCACGATTTGAAGGATTCATGCTCAGCAGCAGGATCTCCAGGCTGAATTAAAGGCTTGTATTGACTGTGGTGCTGTGCATTATTTAAAGGATTGATTCTGTGCCCTTAAGTGTCTGAAGCAATTCAGTGTTTTTCCCCTGCTGAACAGTAACCTCCTTTTTTTGTGTGTGAGCTCTTCCATATCAGCAGTGACTTGTAGAAGAGCTTCTTTATTTTGGTGGCAAGACAAATGAAAATCACTCTTGATACTATTTTTTTTTGGTTCTTATGATTTTTATTTCTTTTTCCTTCATGTGAAATAAAGAAGCATTGAGAATAATAGAAATGCCAAAGTTTATGCTCAGAAATAGTGGAAGAGCTTTTGAAGAGTGTGGAAGAATGATTTCAGTCACCTCCAAGGTGGCTGGGAATCTACAGACCGTGTTGGCTTAGATGCTCAGATGTAGTATTGCTTGTTTAAAGAAAAAAACAAAGCAAACAACCCAAACCTTGCTCTTACCATTGGCCTGTGACTCCAAGGCTTTCTAACTGTAACCTGAGGTGGATTTGTCTTTGGCAGCTGCCTAAAGACTCAATGTGTAGCTGGTAAGGAGCAGTCATTCCTCCAGCGTGCCATCAGTTCAAGCCTAGCCCTGGCTCCTGCAGCACTCTGCTGGTGAGCAGAGTCTCCATGCAGGGGACAGTAGAAGTGAGAGGCTTAGGAGCCATGTGGCCCATGTGGTCTTGCCAAAGTGTTTATGGATGTGGAGATGCTGGAGCACATCACGGGCCACGAGGATGCTCAGAGGTCTGGAGCAGCTCTGCTGTGAGGATAGACTGAAAGAGTTGGGGCTGTGCAGTCTGCAGAAGAGGAGGCTCCCAGGTGACCTTCTTGTGGCCTTCCAGCATCTGAAGGGGGCTACAAAAAAGCTGGGGAGGGACTTTTTAGGCTGTCAGGGAGTGCCAGGACTGGGGGGAATGGAGCAAAGCTGGAGATGGGTAGGTTCAGAGTAGACATGAGGAGGAAGTTGTTGAGCATGAGAGTGGTGAGAGGCTGGAACGGGTTGCCCAGGGAGGTGGTTGAGGCCCCATGGCTGGAGGTGTTTAAGGCCAGGCTGGGTGAGGCTATGTGCAGCCTGCTCTAGGGTAGGGTGTCCCTGCCCATGGCAGGGGGGTTGGCACTAGATGATCCTTTTGGTCCCTTCCAACCCTGACTGACTCTATGATTCTGTGATCCCAGAGCAGGTTTGCAGGCACAGTGTGGGATCTTGTGTATCTCAGTCTCTTGGCCCTGGCTTGGGAAGCTCATTGCAGCTCAGCACAGAAAGCTGCTTTCCTCCAGTGACGTGTCTGCCTTGTTTCTTCTTAAGTTAATGAGCTTGTGGGTTTTGATTAGACATAAACAACAGCTGTAATGTCTGTTTTGTTTGTATTGTTGTACTGCTTTAGTGCTTCCAGGAGAGGAAAAGAACTATTTGTTTTGGTCTAACCTGGTGTTTTTGTTAGTCTTTGGAAGGATATCCAGAAGTGCAAGTTCAAGATTAGTTTTTTTCCATTGGGCAGCATGCAAATTTCAGGAGCTGTTGGAAGCTGCTTGGTTGGAAGGTGGTGTTCAGAAAGCAACACCTATGCCTCTGTCCTTTCCTTCTCTTGTCTTTTAAGGAGTTTCTTGTCCACTGCTTTCCAAGACATTTGGTTAGCCCTTCCCACAGGGGAGGAAGACATGTAAGGCAACACAGCTGTTGGGACAGTGAAGAAATAGGCTGAAGAGTGATGAAAGCAAGTGAAGGGTTGTGCTGGTTTGAGGCTAATTGTAGTATCTTGTGCTAGTTTGAAGCTAGCTAGAATGTTTTGGTGAGAAGAACTAGATTACAGGCTGCAAAAAGAAAACAATGGTGATGTCTACTGCACTCATAGGCTTGCTGAGATGGATAAGAATGTAAATATAGATAAGACAGTTGCTCCCTGCCTGGGCTTTGGGTTGCCTCTCTCTCTAACCTGCCATGTCTGTGATTAATCCACCTGCTTCCTAAGCCCCTTGGCCAACCCTCCATACTACCTTAAACATAAGGCAAGATCTTGGGGTGAGGTTGAGGGGTAGGGGGAAGGTGGAAGGGTAGTTGAGAGCCCTTCCTGGGGACTCAGGTTTCTGGGAGGGCTGTTGTGTTTCTGTATTACTTTTTAACTTGTCTATTTCTGTCTATAACTGTATATACTGTAAATATCTGCTTGTACATTGTGCTAAGCTGTAAATATAAAGCTTTGTTCAATTTCCAGAGCTGCTGAGTCTAGTCTGGGTGATCTCCAAAGTGTGGGGGGGTGGGTAGCACCCAAAGTACCACATATCTTGATGAGAGAAATTAGATCATTGGTTGTCAAAAGGAAATAAAGATGTAGTCTATATCATTCATTGATTTGCTGAGAGGTATAAAAAGCCAAAATGTAAATAATCCCTCACCCTCTGGTCTGTCACTGGTTCTATTTGCTTCCTCTTAACTCTGCTCTAATATCTTTCCACTAATCTTGGCTAACAGAAAACAATGTAAGCTTTGCTGGCTTTTGGTTTTGTTTGCCTGTCTGGGGAAAGAGGGGGTAGCTCTAAGCCCCTTCTGAGCAGTATCCTTTGTCTTGAAGGGAGTTTGGATTTCTGTATTATTTCTTATTTGTATATAATTGTAAATACTTGTAAATATTTTGTATATATGCTTGTAAATTTCGCTTTGCTGTAAATACAGCTTCATCTTACTTCCAAGCTGTCTGAGCTAGTCTGGTGAATTCTGATAGAGGGGGGAAGTTCCTAACCCACGCCAAGGGTGGTGGACTGGCCAGGTAATTTTGGGAGAGAGAGTGAATCAGTGATACCAGATTAGCAAAACTACTGAGAATGACACATGACCTCTTGGGAACATACTGCTGAAGTCCAGCTGCCTGCAGAAAGGACACGCCAGCAAGCAGGAGTTGTGCTGTACAGCATCCAGGCCTGCACTGTTTCAAAGGGCTTAATTTTCTTGAAGGAACTGAGAATCTTTGGGGCCTTATTTGCAGTAAGCCCAGAATGAGAGAAGTGGTGGAGGCACCATCCCTGGAGGTCTTCAAGAGGAGACTGGATGAGGCACTCGGTGCCATGGTCTAGTTGAGTGGCTAGGGCTGGGTGCTAGGTTGGACTGGATGATCTTGGAGGTCTCTTCCTGGTTGATTCTATGATTAAGTGGTGGAATTGCAAGGGAGAGAAGTAACTGAGATGTGCAGTTTTGTTTTTCAGGCTGGCAGCCTCGATGGTTTCTTCTCTGTGGTGGCATCCTGTCCTATTATGACTCTCGGGAAGATGCCTGGAAAGGTTGTAAAGGAAGCATCCAAATGGCTGTGTGTGAAATTCAAGGTAACTAAGACATAGTTACACCTAGCTGCATGAATTTTGTTCAGTAAATGATGTTGTATTCAAGATGAGATTCCAGGTCATAAGAACTATTTGGCAGCTTGATTTCTTTGGCATGTGTTTGTAGTAACTCAGTAACTTGGTCTGTGTACCTTTTTTATTCTGTAGTGTTTACAGATGTTAGGAGAACTGCAGGCCTCTAACATAGTGAGTGCAGGTGGGTCTCTGTTTTTCATGAGCTATGGTGGAAGAAGACATTGCTTCAAACAACTCTTCAAAGGCACAAACCTAAAGCTAGAAATATGAATAAAAAGCTTCAGTACTAGATCTGCTTGCTGTTTACCATCCTCTCACCTATTTGCCACATCTTCAGGGTTCATTGATGGGCTGGGAACTGGGAAGAGAGACTTTTCAGAAGATAATTCCTTCCTATAAAGACTCCCAGATATTATACCGATCACAAAACTGTATTTGATAGCCTTTTGTCCCAGATGCTAAATTTTGGGGTGAGATATAAAATAAGATGCTAAATGTTGGGGTGGGATGCTAATTTTTGGAGTAAGATGTTAAATTTTGGGGTAAGATACAGAATGGAGATAACATGTTAAATTTTGGGGTGAGATACAAAATGGAGATAAGATGTTAAATTTTGGGGTGAGATACAAAATGGAGATAAGATGTTAAATTTTGGGGTGAGATACAAAATGGAGATAAGATGTTAAATTTTGGGGTGAGATACAAAATGGAGATAAAATGTAAGTTGAAGTGGGATGCCAGATTTTGGGGTGAGATACAGAATGGAGATAAGATGTTAAATTTTGGGGTGAGATACAGAATGGAGATAAGATGTAAGTTGAAGTAGGATGCTAAATTTTGGGGTAAGACATCACATGGAGATAAGATGCTACATTTTGGGGTGAGATGCTAAATTTTGGGGTAAGATATCACATGGAGATAAGATGCTAAATTTTGGGGTAAGATCAAATGGAGATAAGATGCTAAATTTTGGGGTGAGATGCTAAATTTTGGGGTAAGATATCATATGGAGATAAGATGCTACATTTTGGGGTAAGACATCACATGGAGGTAAGATGCTAAATTTTGGGGTGGGATGCTAAATTTTGGGGTAAGACATCACATGGAGATAAGATGCTAAATTTTGGGGTGGGATGCTAAATTTTGGGGTAAGACATCACATGGAGATAAGATGCTACATTTTGGGGTGGGATGCTAAATTTTGGGGTAAGACATCACATGGAGATAAGATGCTACATTTTGGGGTGGGATACTAAATTTTGGGGTAAGATATCAAATGGAGATAAGATGCTACATTTTGGGGTGGGATGCTAAATTTTGGGGCGAGATGCTAAATTGATGTAAGATGTGTCCCTGCCCATGGCAGGGGGGTTGGAACTAGATGATCCTTGTGGTCCCTTCCATCCCTGACTGATTCTATGCTCTATTCTATGGTTGTCCATTCTAGTCCCGAACTCGGAAGAGAAGCCATTAAATGGCAGCAGGGGAAGTTCAGAGCTGTACAATCTTCCTCTTTCATTAGTGTTTGACCTGCCACTTGGCATACCTGTTTGGGATCTTCAGTTGGGCTGGGAAGGCCTGAGGGACTGATCTGAAAATAGTATTGCTTCCAGTTCATCCTGCAGATAACACCCGCATGGATCTAATCATCCCTGGGGAACAATACTTCTATCTGAAGGCAAGAAATGCAGTTGAAAGGCAAAAGTGGCTGGTTGCACTGGGAACTGCCAAAGCCTGCCTGACTGACAGCAGGACACAGAAGGAAAAAGGCAAGGGCACCTTTTTGCTGGCACATACTGTTTGCTTTTTATTTTCCCTTACTTACTTTAGTAGATGTACACAAAAAGATGATAAGTTCCTGCCTGAGCTCTACACCCAGTCTGTGCTTCAGGTCTTTGGTGCTGCTGAAAGCCAAGCCGTGTGGGAGCTCTAGCTGGAAATCTCAGCTGTTAGCTCTCAGTGTAGGGATTTGAAAACTTCAGTTTTTCCTTAAAGTACACCATGCATAAGTAATTTGAAAGCTGTGTGCTGATGAGCTCTCAAAGTACAAGGACTGAGTAACTCCTGGCTACAGGTCACCAGGATGCAAACTGCATAAAGGTAAGACCCTTGCCTTTTGCAGCCATCTCACTGTGATAACTCAGCCTCTTATACCAGCATCTCTTGAACGTTGGAGTTCTTCAGCCCCTTTCCTTCTATGTTCTAATTGGGCTGGCTCATGCACTGCAAGAATCCCTTGACAGTTAAAGATCTGCAGTTGGTTTTAAATGTGTGTGCTAGTATTCAGAAACACAAATGCAGTCATGATTAGGCTATGAAAATTAATTCACTTACCTCTTTGCATTCACCAGCAACCTTACTTCTACCCCAGTGAAGATCCTTCTTGCTTGCAAGCATGGTGTTGCTCATGAATCAGCATGAGGCCTCATGCCTTAACCTTGCATGGCCTCGGCACAATGACTATGCTGGAGATGAGAGAATGGCAAGTTATTGTTACTGAAGAAGTGGTCCTTAGCAAATGCAGGGGAGACAGGCAGTTCCATTTCTTCAGATCAGGAGCTGCTTCTCCTCTTCACCAAGCTTTGCATTTACTGGTTCAAACAGTCAGAACTGAGCAGAAGGTGCTACTTTAGGATCCTACACAAGATGGAGATCTGATGCGTAGTACTTAGGGGCAGAACAAAGTTATATCTATAAAGTGACATATAGGAGAACAGGTTGAAAATCTACTTATGCATTTGCAGAAGTAACCCATGTTAGACCTATTAACAGGCAATTTATTTTGTAATTCTGGGACTCTAATGTAAAAAAATACTTCTGAAAAACCTCAGGTTGACTGCTTAGTCATATCTGGATTAGTCTGCTCAGCTTGGCACTCCCCAGTACAAGAAACATGGGCCTACTGGAATGAGTCCAGCAAAGAGCCACTAAGATGATTAGAGGAAATATCTGATGAGAGAGCATAAAAGATGGAGCCAGGCTCTCGTCAGTGAATGGACAAGAAGAAATGGGCATAAATATAGATCCAAGCAACTCCACAGAGACATAAGCAAAACTGTTTATACTGTCAGGACGAGGGAGTGCTGCATCAGCTTACACAGAGAGGTTGCAAAGCTTCCATCCTTCACAATATTCAGAGCCTGAGTAGACATGGCCCTGAGCAGTGTGCTTTGGCTAGCTCTGCTTTGAACAGGCAAATAGGACCACTGATCTCCAGAGGTCTCTTCCAACCTCAACCATTCTGTGATTCAAGCATGTATATTAATTACATCCCTTTGTATTGGTCAGGTTGTGTCTTTTCCCTTTGTTTTCTACTCAGAACAGTGATCTTTTAATTCACAGTGTAACTGTTTGCACCTTAAACTACTTGGTGAACACACAAATATGACATCTAGGGGTTTTGTCCTAGTTAATAGTGCCCATTAAGATCAAGGGCTGTGTACTTGCTTTTTCTTTGTGTTCTTAGACTAGGCATATGCTTTTGCTGTCTATAACAAAACAGTATTTTACTTGTTAGAGCATAATTTATGGCCAATTCAGCTCATCTTTTTGAGTGGACAGAAAATGTTTTGTTATAAGGAGGTAGAGATTGGGTAATACCATTTCAGCCACTTTCCAACAGCATGTACTGCAAGATGATGGATGCAATAAATTTAACTCTTCTTTTGTTTAACTTCTAGAGTTCACTGAAAACACAGAAGCCTTGAAGACTAAAATGTCTGAACTTAGACTGTACTGTAACCTCCTTGTTCAGCAAGTGCATAAAACAAAGGAAGTCAGCATTTCTGGTGTATCAGAACCCGAGGTACAGTTCTATGTTTGGCATGGACCATGTTGTTAAATACTTGAGTATTGTGAACTCCTCTGGTTAGCCAATGTAGTATTCACACAGAGTTACTTATATTGTGCCCTCTTTCCATGGAGAACCTGACATGGGCTAGGAACTTCCCCCCTCAACTATTGGAATTTACCAGACTGGCTCAGACCACTTGGAAGTAAGATGAAACTACATTTACAGCACAGCAGAATGTACAAGCATATATACACAATATATTTACAATTGTATACAAAGGAGAAATGATACAGAAATCCAAACTCCTTCCCAGACAAAGAAACTGCCCAGAAGGGGCTTAGAGCTACTCACCTCTTTCTTCCTTTCTGTCTCCCTTCCTAGCCAGACAGAGGAGCCAGCATAGCTTACATTGCTAT
Organism: Pogoniulus pusillus; assembly: GCF_015220805.1. Lineage (NCBI taxonomy): Eukaryota > Metazoa > Chordata > Aves > Piciformes > Lybiidae > Pogoniulus > Pogoniulus pusillus. The sequence goes on along the minus strand of NC_087291.1, from coordinate 6,148,061 downwards.
GTGTTAGCCAAGATTAGAGAAGCGATATTAGAGCAGAGTTAAGAGGAGTAATTGGATCCAGCAACACAGAACAGACTGACTAAAATTGTTTACATTTTAGCTTTTTATCCCTCTCAGCAAACCAATGAATGATACAGACTTCAGCATTATTTTCCTACCACAACCAATTATTTAATTTTTCTCATTAAAATATTCCAATTAGCCTCAACCCAACACAGAACCTGTGAGAAATGATGTACCCACGTAGCAGTTCTTGTTTGAATGGAGTAACACTCTGTTGTTGCAAATAACTTTCATAGAATTGTAGAATCAACCAGGTTGGAAGAGACCTCCAACATCATCCAGGCCAACCTAGCACCCAGCCCTAGCCAGTCAACTAGACCATGGCACTGAGTGCCTCAGCCAAGCTTTTCTTGAACACCTCCAGGGATGGTGCCTCCACCACCTCCCTGGGCAGCCCATTCCAATGCCAATCACTCTCTCTGTGAAGAACTTCCTCCTAACATTCAGCCTAGACCTGCCCTGGCACAACTTGAGACTGTGTCCCCTTGTTCTGTTGCTGGTTGCCTGGCAGAAGAGGCCACCCCCCACCTGGCTACAGCCTCCCTTCAGGTAGTTGTAGACAGCAATGAGGTCTGCCCTGAGCCTCCTCTTCTCCAGGCTGCACACCCCCAGCTCCCTCAGCCTCTCCTCACAGGGCTGTGCTCCAGGCCCCTCACCAGCTTTGTTGCCCTTCTCTGGACACGTTCCAGCACCTCAACATCTCTCTTGAATTGAGGGGCCCAGAACTGGACACAGCACTCAAGGTGTGGCCTGACCAGTGCTGAGTACAGTACCCTCTGTGTTGGGGTAGCAAGTAGTGAGATGAGATATGGTATCTGTGATCTAGGTAGTAGCATCTCTGTAGGTGTTAATGGGTATACAGTGGATCAGGAAGGAAAAGGAGTTTTTTATTAATATCAAAAGTTACTTGAAAGAAACACAATTGTCTGCCCCTGAGTCACTGATACCCTGCTCAGCAAAGAAATCTGTTCTCAACCAAAACCCTTAAAAGGTCAAAAGACAATGCAGACCACAACAAAAGACAAATTATCTAGAAAGAACTGCCTGACTTGTCTCACTTAAGTTACTTTTGCTGACCAAAGAAGCCTCATTTAAGAGGGATCTCCTGATGACAGTGATCCACCCTTTGCTTTGAGAGACAAGTGTATGAAAAGGGATGGTCACTTGCTGGAGAAGATGGTGTGGAGTTCCAAGATGCCTCCCACTGAAGAAACAGGTCCTCATGTGCAGGACATACAGACAAAACACTGGAAGGTTAAGTATTTGTATATCCAGACCACCTTTGTGAAGGTACCTGATAAACTGTTGTGAATTAACAGACTGTGCTAGTTTGAAGCTAGCTAGAATGCTTTGGTGAGAAGAATTAGATTACAGGCTGTGAAAGAGAAACAGTGGTGATGTCTACTTCACTCATAGGCTTACTGAGAGATACAAGAAGAAAAATCAAAACACAGATAAAAGCACTTAACCTGCTGGGGAGCTCCAAGCTGCATCTCTCTAGCCTCTTTGACTAATCCACTTTGCTTCCTAACCCCCTGGCTGAGCCTCCATTCTTCCTTGGGACTGGGGTAAGGTTGAGAGGGGTAGGGGGAAGGTGAAGGGGTGGTTGGGAGCCCCTCCTGGGGACTCAGGTTTCTGGGAGGGCTGCTGTGTTTCTGTAGTACCTTTTACCTTGTATATTTCTGTATTTACTGTAAATATCTGCTTGTATATTGTGCTGAGCTGTAAATAATAAGCTTCATTCAGTTTCCAGAGCTGGCTGAGTCTAGTCTGGGTGATTTCCAAAGTGTATTGGGGGCAGGGAACACCCAAACCATCACCCAGACATCAGGGATATCTGTAGTGTATAAATGACTAAAAGGCAGTGTTAGAGCGTGCAGCTTACAGGTGCTGACAACATACAAGTAGAGTGGTGATGTTTATCCATCTCTCCCTGATTTTACTGGTATTTAGCTCAAAAAGATTTATTGCTGAAAGCATTTCACTGTCAATAACTGCACTTGCAGAGATGAAGAGTAGTGTTTTTGCATGGGACTTTTCAAACAAGCTACAGATTAATCTGCATCTAACTTGTTTACTTTTCACTTCTCCTTTCAGTCATGTCCTCTGGGATGTCATTGAGTACATCAAGACTTAGTATTTAATATGTTTTTAATACAGAGATAAGTGGTTAAGGGGCATTGCTGTATAAACATACTGAAGATGTTTTAGCAAGAGGCTGAAAAGAGTGGTAATGCTGTGAGGGGGCATAGCCCTGGTCATGTGTGGTGCCAGTTCTCTGAGCAGCTGACATGTTGTGTTTTCATCCCTGTTAAACACAAATCATGACTGTAGCAGCTGTGAGCTCTGCAGACATTAGTTACTCCACACTGATATTTTTTTTGTTCCTGTGGTGAGTCCATTTCTTCCAATTGGTTTCCTCTTGCAGAGTGAAATTGACATGGGGGCACTGTTAAAATCAACCTGTGACACCTTCCTGAAGACTCTTGAAGAATGTATGCAGATTGCAAATACTGCCTTCTCTTCTGAGTTACTGCATCAGACCCCTCCTGGATCCCCACATTTAGCAGTTCCCAGAACAAACAAGGTAATGACCTCTTCTTTGTTGTGGTGTCAGTGCTAAGGCACTCCTCTGTAAAACAGCATTTGTAGAAGTAGGGAATGTGCTCTTACCCATATTAGAGCCAGTGGTTCTCCCCTGGGCATACTCTGCTGTCTCTTGCAGTTTACAGGTGAGGTGGCACCATTTTTTAGTAAGCAGTGACCAATCTCTTAATGACAGGTGAAAGGATGAACTTTCAGGGCTTGTTCCAGCTGCAGACAATGGTGTTTAAACATAACTTGCTTGTATGGCAAGTTGGCTGTTGTGGGATCTCACAGCAATTACTACATCTAAGCTACTGCATCATAAGGTCCATGGTAACATAGCAGCAGGAGCTCATGAACTTAGCTTTTTTAGGACAAAGGCACTTTCTTGAATCCTGGATCCTCAGCTACATATGTAAAACTGGGCCATCTCTGGCAAACAATACATTAAGGTATATATAAGAAGGTACATACATCACTGCATCTGGGAAGTGAGATTACCAGGGTATTTGGCCTCATTTATTATGTGCATTTTTGGGATTCTGTTGGGGGGAGGCAGTTTTTAAGTATAGGGAGATTATTCTTCCCCTGTACTCAACACTGGTCGAGCCACACCTTGAGTGCTGTGTCCAGTTCTGGGCTCCTCAATTCAAGACAGATGTTGAGGTACTGGAATGTGTCCAGAAGAGGGCGACAAAGCTGCTGAGTGGCCTCGAAGAGCAGGAGCTGGGGGTGTGCAGCCTGCAGAAGAGGAAGCTCAGGGCAGACCTCATTGCTGTCAATAACTCCCTGAAGGGAGGCTGTAGCCAGGTGGGGTTGGTCTCTTCTGCCAGGCAACCAGCAGCAGAACAAGGGGACACAGTCTCAAGTTGTGCCAGGGAGGTTTAGGCTGGATGTTAGGAGGAAGTTGTTGTCAGAGTGATTGGCATTGGAATGGGCTGCCCAGGGAGGTGGTGGAGTCGCTGTCCCTGGAGGTGTTGAAGCAAAGCCTGGCTGAGGCACTTAGTGCCATGGTCTAGTTGATTGGATAGGGCTGGTCTGAATGATCTTGGTTTTATAGGTTGGACTGGATGGATAGATTGGATTGGATGATCTTGGAAGTCTCTTCCAACCTGGTTGATTCAATAGAAAATACCATTGCAAAGAAAATGCACTGCCTTGTTTGTTTTCCACGTGCTGCATGTGGGCTCATTTCACACTTGCTTAGCTAGGTTCTGAATGAGGTCTCCTGGCTTGTTTGTTCATTTTTTCTTTTCAATATTTGAATGGTGTCATAATGTAGCCCCTCTTTTGTGTTTGTATACTGCTCCCAGGTCAGAGAATTAGTGAGCATATGCTCTGCTTTTCAGCTTTTTTGCTGACTCCAGCTTATGTTAAATGTGAAGTTCAAGAAGCATCCTACAGTCTTTTTGCTTTAAAGAATTATTCTCTTTCCCCACTTATCTTTCAGATAAAGCACTCTGTCTTGTCCAGCCATGCCTCAACAGAAAGGTACAATAAAAGGTCTTTACTGTCAATCTCTTCTAATCTGTTTTTGGTAGTGTCTGTTCTTTCCTTATTTTTGTTCCAATGTTAACTGTACTGAGAGGAGGCAGAACTTTATTGCTCTGGGCTGTGTACTGAGAAGCCGACACAACAAAAGGGACCTGGCTCACCTTACTGCTTGTCTCTTCCATATCAGTTCTTTCCTTTTATGTTTTCAGCCATCCATTTGGTTGTTTACTAGCTGGTCAGTCACCAGCCATCTCTCTCCCACTTCCCTGTTTTTCCTTGCATCTTACATTCCTCTCCATAACCTCCCATCCAACCATTTTATGAGCATATGAGTTAGAGCAATACAGACTGATGGGAAGGGTATATGTTGTGAAGTGCTGAGGAGGGGATATTCTTTTAGATACAATAGCTGTCTGTGATTTCTCTAATCAATTGTGGGGGTTTTTATTACATCCCTTTCCAATAAAGGTTATTGTAAATATATTCAAACTCTGTAAACTGAGGTTGAGTCCTTAATTGCTGCAAATTGCTGCCTGGTTCCTTTTCTTATTTTAGACAACTTCTTTTACTCACAGCAGCCTGTAACAGCCTCTACTTTCTGTTAGCTATTTTTTTGTTATTATTATTTGTGTGTTTTCATAGGATGAAGCTTACATACCAAGCAATGTTTTATACACTAAACATTATTCTTGGCCTTTCTTTAGGCATATGGAGTTGAATCCCTGTGAAAATGGCTCTGTAAAAGCAGAAATAAACCATCAAGAGCAAACTCTTATTAAAAATCTGAGATCTTTAAACCTGGAAACCAGTGAGGGGAGCGGTGATGTTTCTGTGGAGGATCACAGAGCAGAGGGTTTGGCAGGTATGCAGTGGTTTTTATCCAAAATGATTACTCTAAGTGTAAATGGAGCAAGGTGTAGGCTGCCTGTTACCTTGCTTCTCAGAGGAGAGAATGCCCATGTATTTTAGTCTGCTATCTGTCCATTGCCAAGTCTTCCTAGCTTAGCTCCTGCCCTTGTTGATACCTAGCTTGCAAAATCACATACTTGTGTCACTGTTTAGGGTAGTAACTCAAGAATACAATGTTAAATCAAGGAGATCAAGCTAATTCAAGTTGTTGAGCTCCTGAAATTGTTTCTGTGCACAAAATTAAAGGTAGAAAAGCCTACCCTCTCTTGGATGTGAGTGTTTGAATTGCAGGCTTTGCTGGCAGTACAGCCTGGGGTAGGATGAGCAGTGCTATCCGTATGGAGTTGGTTGACCTAGCCAGACTGGGGTTCCAGCTTGCTGATGGCTGTGTTTGGGTGCTTCCTGTGAGCCCAGGAGCTCTGTCATGTCTTAGATTTCCTTCCCTGCCTGTCCCCTCTATTGAGAACAGTCAATCCTTAAAAACAATCAAGTATTGAAGTCTCATAAGAAATATCTGTTTGTCATTTAGAGCTTAAAGCGTGGAGTTTGAAATTTCAGTGGGGGCTTTATGCATAGGAATCCAGGGGAGTCACTGCAGCCAACGTCTCTTGGTGAGGGACAAATCAGTGACATCCCTCAAGCTTTAATTCCTTGTCTTTGTGGGTGGAGCATGGTCACTGCTGGCTAAGGCCATTTTTTAATGTCCTGGAGAGAGTGGCTGAAGTCTTGTTGCTGTTATCAGGTGTGAGTGCTACTTTTTCCCCCCAGCACCATGTTGATTATGTGATTTTTGCAAGTAACAGAGCCTGTTGCAAGCTTGTTTTCAGACTTCATTTGGAGGAAGAGAGTTCCTTCCAGCTTGATCCCTTCAGCTGAAGCTCAGTGCTGCTCAGGTCTATAATTCTCATTGGCATTTGAATGTATTTCTTTCTCAGAGAGACAGGTTACCTGAGAAATTTTGGATGTGAGCTTGACAGTCTGACAGCAAGATATGCTTGTAGCTGTGGCTTGTATGCTGCAGATGCTGTGAATAGATAATTTTTACTTCTTGACTTTGTTCTCTGCAGTTCTCCATAAGGTCAGTAGATCTTACCACACATGGGATGCATAAGAATTCCTTTGGAGGTCATGTAGTGCTCTCTTTATTTGAAACAGATGCACTTGACCCCAAAGAAGAAATAAAATGGATCACAGCAGAGAAGAGGTACCTGGATCTCTTTTTCTGGGTAACCTGAAAGATATTCATACAAATTGAGGAGAACATAGCAGCCTTTGATTTCATAGCAGTATGCATTTATGCAGCTAGCTTGCTTGCTTATCAGAAGGAGCAAACAAGTCACTACCACTCTTCTGCTTTTGAAAATATACTGTTCCATTTTATCAGCATTGAGGAAGCTACAGCCATGTGAGAAGCAATCTCTGTTTCAAGGGGATGAGTTTGCTCCCTGCTGCACTCAGCTGCATCCTCAACACTCTTCTGTCGCAGAGGTGTCCTCACTGAGGATGTGTGGACACATGTGCAGTGGAGCCTGGTCCTTGATCTTTCTAGTTAAAAGAAATGGAAATGTGACTGTTGGAAATGTGATCTGAGCACATGAGAGAACTGTAGTGGCAATCATGATGCTATCAGGGAAAACTTTCATAGTCCAGTGCAAGTGAATTTATGCAAGTATGTCCATCCACATACCTTCCTTTGTAATCACAGAATCAGTCAGGGTTTGGAAGGGACCACAAGGATCATCTAGTTCCAACCCCCCTACCATGGGCAAGGGGTTTGGAAGGGACCACAAGGATCATCTAGTTCCAACCCCCCTACCATGGGCAAGGGGTTTGGAAGGGACCACAAGGATCATCTAGTTCCAACCCCCCTACCATGGGCAAGGGGTTTGGAAGGGACCACAAGGATCATCTAGTTCCAACCCCCCTACCATGGGCAAGGGATTTGGAAGGGACCACAAGGATCATCTAGTTCCAACCCCCCTACCATGGGCAAGGGGTTTGGAAGGGACCACAAGGATCATCTAGTTCCAACCTCCCTGCCACGGGCAGGGACACCCTACCCTAGATCAGGCTGGCCAGAGCCTCATCCAGCCTGGCCTCAAACACCTCCCTGGGCAGCCCATTCATGAATGAACAGGAATAACAGTATGGATAACTGAGTGCTTGTTTTTTTTCTCTGATTGTTTTGATTTTATTCTGTTCTCTGTAAATGTAAGGCATTGAAGAAGATGGAGAGAAGAAGCTGCAAGCTGTAGAAAGCTGTGCATTGCTGCAGTCGGAGACAAACTCTTTAAGTGGATTGACTCTTTGTGAGGAAGACAAAAGTGAAAGTGATTGTCCTACCTTCTTCAGCGTCATGAGCAATAGGTAGTATAGAGCTCATTTAAAAGGCTCACTGAAACTTTGTTAGGCCTCTCATTTACTCATTTTTAAGGCTCTTCTGTCTGTAAGACTATATTTGCTGAAATGATTAAACCAGGCTGCATACAGTGCTGTAATTGAAGGAGATCTCCTTAGCTGTACAGAGTGGAGTGGGTGGTTTTTCTCTTGTTTGTAATTGCAGGCTGTGCTTGCACAACACCAAATGTATGTTTTCTGCAGCAATCAGCCTAGTGAAACAAAAGCCATGTTGGGGGTTCCATGTCTGTACATTTTGCCTCTATGCAAATGAAGTGGGCATGAAATGTAATTTTGCCTTTAGGAGTTGTTAGGGTAACAATCTTTCTGCTTGTCCTGGACACCAGATTCAGTGATATTGAACTTCGGGAGGAAGAGGGCATACCAACAGAAGAGTTTCTGGATTCATGTTATGCAATTGTGCCTGTTCTGGGTAAGCAGCTCCTTCTTGTCACAGGATGTTAGGGATTGGAAGGGACCCAAGGAGGTCATCGAGTCCAACCCCCTTGCCAGAGCAGGACAATCCTATCTAACACAGATCACAGAGGAACACATCCAGACAGGCCTTGGAAGGCTCCAGAGAAGGAGACTCCACAACCTCTCTGGGGCAGCCTGTTCCAGTGCTCTGTGACCCTTACAGTAAAGAAGTTCCCCTTTGTGTTGAGGCAGAACCTCTTTTGCTGCAACTTACACCCACTGCTCCTTGTCCTATCCCAGGCAGCAAGTGTGCAGGGCCTGGCCCCCCTTGCTGGCCAGCCCTTTTGCCTCCTTCTGACTGCTGCTAGCTGTGAAAGAAATGTCAAACAGTCGGTTTGGAGAATTTATTTCTTTGCCAGAGTAGTAAAAGCAGAATCACTTTGAGTGGTATCAGGACATTTTTCCTTTGTGGAGAATCCACTCTTATTTAGAGGGGACCTGCACCTAGGTTGTAGGGAAGTCTGTGGCTCTGTCTAAACCATGCTTCTCACAAGAGAAGCATGGATGCCTTACACATCCAGTACAGTTGAGAGCACACCATCAGTTATGCAGCTATTTGAGTTTTAATTTTTGACAAAGACTAATATCTCTAGCTAGTGCAGACCCCTTCCTACTTGGCCCCTGCATCTGGCAGTGGCTGTGTGGACCCTGTGAGCATATACCCTTTGGAAGACTTCCAGATTGTAGGTCAGTGTATTTTAACACTTTGCCAACTAGAATTGATTGGTTCTACACCAAGTAAAGACTTCAGTCTGTGTCATTATTTTAGTATTCTCTTGGCATTTATAAGGATGTTTAATAGAGTCAAATTAATTGTTGCTGAGACACAGTTTCAACATGTGACCTTCTCTTTTCTAGACAAGCTGGGACCAACTGTTTTTGCTCCTGTGAAAATGGATTTTGTAGGTAACATCAAGGTAACACCTTATTTCTAGTACTGCTCTGGATTCTTAAAACAAAATACCTTTTGTAGGCACTAAAGCTCAAGAATCCTTGAGAAAGCACCAATGGAAGACTCTTTAATATTTGATGGTACCAGCATGTGTCAGATCAGAATGCTGAAGTGTCCCTAATTTTGTTCTTAGAGTACATGCTGGTTTTAATAAATTCAGTTGTTGTGTGCCAACTTAGAAAACACTTGTTTGACTCTTCTTGTAATGACAGGACAAGGGGACACTGGCACAGGTTGCCCAGGAAGGTTGTGGCTGCTCCCTCTCTGGAGGTGTTCAAAGTCAGGCTGGATGTGGCCTTGAGCGACCTGTTCTAGTGGGAGGTGTCCCTGCCTATGGCTGGGAGTTGGAACTGGATGATCTTTGAGGTCTCTTCCAACCTAAACCATTCTATGACTGCCAAGTAACAGTCTGTTATACCTAATGGATATGTCTTTGAGCTGAACAGGTTGTCAGTCAAGCTATAACAACAGCAATATTGACTTTAGACTGTAAAACAAATGGAGAGGGGGATAAAAACTTCCTTTCCCCAAACCAAGTAGGAGCAAGTTAGTGCATTACGAAAGCGGTAGCTTCTCACCAGGTCCTGACCCTGTAGCATCATTTCTTGTTCTGTAGGTTCTTCCAGCTCCAAACTGGAAAAAGTTTGAAGTGCTGCTTGTGAGACAAGATTTATTTGTAGTGAGACTCTGAATAGCTTTCCTTTTGGGGTGGGGAGGGAAAAAAGGCAAAAGGTCTTGGAGCATATGACTAGGATTACATTTCTGTGGTGCAAAGACATGTATTTGCTTATCTAACTGGAGGTAGTCACAGTATCAGTATCACAGTATCATCAGGGTTGGAAGAGACCTCACAGATCATCAAGTCCAACCCTTTACCACAGAGCTCAAGGCCAGACCATGGCACCAAGTGCCACGTCCAATCCTGCCTTGAACAGCTCCAGGGACGGCGACTCCACCACCTCCCCGGGCAGCCCATTCCAGTGTCCAATGACTCTCTCAGGGAAGAACTTTCTCCTCACCTCCAGCCTAAATTTCCCCTGGCACAACTTGAGGCTGTGTCCTCTCGTTCTGGCGCTGGCCACCTGAGAGAAGAGAGCAACCTCCTCCTGGCCACAACCACCCCTCAGGTAGTTGTAGACAGCAATAAGGTCACTCCTGAGCCTCCTCTTCTCCAGGCTAACCAATCCCAGCTCCCTCAGCCTCTCCTCGTAGGGCTGTGCTCAAGGCCTCTCCCCAGCCTCGTCGCCCTTCTCTGGACACGCTCAAGCATCTCAATGTCCCTCCTAAAGTGGGGGGCCCAGAACTGAACACAGTACTCAAGGTGTGGTCTAACCAGTGCAGAGTACAGGGGCAGAATGACCTCCCTGCTCCTGCTGACCACACCATTGCTGATGCAGGCCAGGATGCCACTGGCTCTAGAATGTTTTGGTGAGAAGAAGTAGATTAAGGCTGAAAATAGCAAGAGAGAAGAATACCATTCCAAAACCCTTGAATACATGTTGTCAAGTGATAAGCAGCTATTCCTTTCAATCGTAGATACACTAGAACAGTCTGTTTATCTGCCCCTCAAAGTTTGGGTTTGGGTTGGGTTTTATCTATGAGGAGCTGTGTATAACAAACTTGGGAATAAATTTAAAAGCTTAAGCATACAAGTGGCTAAAAAGCAGAATTTGCAGCTTTAGAGATGTTGGAAGATACTTGTACTTGAAGGTCAGGGCAAATGAGTCTTTTGAGTGGAGAGTAGGTTCATAGAATCAACCAGGTTGGAAGAGACCTCCAAGCTCATCCAGGCCAACCTAGCACCCAGCCCTAGCCAGTCAACCAGAGACCATGGCACAAAGTACCTCATCCAGGCTTTGCTTCAACACCTCCAGGGACAGTGACTCCACCACCTCCCTGGGCAGCCCATTCCAATGCCACTCTCTCTGGCAAGAATTTCCTCCTAACATCCAGCCTATGCCTCCCCTGGCACAACTTCAGACTGTGTCCCCTTGTTCTGTTGCTGGTTGCTTGGGAGAGGAGACCAACCCCACCTGGCTGCTGGGGATTGTGCAGAACTGAATATTCTGAGAAATAAGGAGAATAGGCAGGGTAAGGCTAAGGTCATTGATAAGAAGTGCACCTAACTTCTCAGCTTCTACCCAAGGCTGCTTCCCTGCAGCTGTGCTTCTCATCAGAGTGACCTTAGCCTTACTCTGCCTATTCTCCTTACTTCTCAGACCGTTCAGTTCTACTCAATGCCCAGCACCTGGCTGCAACCTCCCTTCAGGCAGTTGTAGACAGCAGTTGTTGAGTTAGCTCCTTTCCATTGATGTGGAGGATGCCATGTGAACCTTAGGCATTTTGTCAGATGGAAATGGTGTCTTCCATGTAAATCTTTGACTGAGGTGCTTTCTTTTTGTTGTCATTAGCCAGATGTGCTCTAGAAAAGAATGCTTATGCCACAGGGTGGGCTTGACGTAGGTGGTATTTATAGGGCAGGTTACTCTTTGGTCTTAAAACCCTAAAGCTTTGCCCTGTGTTTTTCTTTTTTCTCCAGAAAATAAATCAGAAATTTATAACCAACAAAGAAGAGTTTGATACCCTTCAGAAGATAGTGCTCCATGAAGTGAATGCAGGTGTAGCACAAGTCAGAAATTCTGCTACAGAGGCTCTCCTGTGGCTGAAAAGGTAACAGCCTTGTAACTGCTTACATGATGTGCTAGTTTGAAGCTAGCTGGGATGTTTTGGTGAGAAGGATTAGATTACAGGCTGTGGAAGGGAAACAGTGGTGATGTCTACCTCACTCATAGGCTTGCTGAGGTGCATAAGAACAAGAATCCAAACATAGATAAGGCACTTCTTCTTGGGGCGTTGCCTGAGCTGCATTTCTCTCTCTAGCTTCTCTTCTGTCTCTCTGACTAATCCGCTTTGCTTCCTAACCCCCTGGCCAAACCTCCATTCTTCCTTGGGACTGGGGTAAGGTTGAGAGGGGTGGGGAAAAGGTGGAAGGGTGGTTGGGAGCCCCTCCTGGGGACTCAGGTTTCTGGGAGGGCTGTTGTGTTTCTGTATTACCTTTTACCTTGTCTATTTCTGCCTATAACTGTATATACTGTAAATATCTGCTTGTATATTGTGCTAGCTGTAAATGTAAGCTTCATTCAATTTCCAGAGCTGGCTGAGTCTAGTCTGGGTGATTTCCAGAGTGTAGGGGGGCAGGGAACACCCAAACCATTGCACATAATGAACTGTAAAGGTGCAGTGAGGGGACTTTTGCTAGCTCAGGCTTATGCACGTGGTGCAAGTTGGTTGCTTTCTACAGGCTCCATCAATCCATACTAGCTACGTTCAAGGTCAGTGTGTTATCTTGTCTGTGGTTGTAACACTACCACTTTGCCAAAAGGCCTGAGGAAGTGATTACAGGCAACCTTCTTTTACATGAAAGTGAAGTCATGGTAACTGATCCTGCAGGGCCAGAACGTCAGGAGGTGATCTTGGGCTGCAGCAGGAATGCAGAAAAGCAGTAAAAGCAGTTCACTTCTTTTTGTAAAAGCAAAGTGTTTCAACTTGGGCTGGCAAAGAGCCTTAATTGTGAGATTAACTGCACTTCTGAGTCGTGTTGCAACTTTTGGGGGCTCTCTTATACTTCAGATTACTTTGTTATAAACATGGGTTTTGTTTGGGTTTTTTTTTCCCATGGACTCATCCCGACAGAGGCTTAAAGTTCTTGAAAGGGTTTTTGACAGAAGTGAAGAATGGAGAAAAGAATATCCAAACAGCTCTAAGTAAGTGCCTGTTACTTTATTCTTTGTGTCCTTCTGAATTTACATACTTGGCTGTTTTTCTCCTTGCTTTCTTCAGTGACTAATGGTGCAAGTGATCTTCAAGACATCACTTGTTCTGAACGTGGCCATCTTCATGCAGGTTGCTAGACAAGTGGTCAACGTTCATTTAATAGGTGATAAAAGAGTCCTTTTAGTTCACATACTTCTGACAGGGGAGACAGTCATGTCTTAGGAAAAAAAGTACTATGTCTCATTTACTTTCTCTACTGATTTGTAGCCAGAGCTCCCAAATTTATAGTTGCTGTTGTGTTATTTGCTTCATTCATTAAGAAACTGGCCCTTGCTTCTTGAAATCATCTCTGACTGTACACCTGTGAATTGCCTGTGTGGTTTAGATGGAAGAGGTAACATATAAGAAGGGATATTTTAATTCTTTTTTCCTCCAAGTATACAGTTTCTGACACTTGCCAAATCAGGCTGGTCACAGGCTCACAGGATATTAGGGGTTGGAAGGGGCCCAAGTTGATCATCGAGTTCAATCCCCCTGCCAGAGCAGGACAATGCTATCTAACACAGATCACAGAGGAACACATCCAGACAGGCCTTGGAAGCCTCCAGAGAAGGGGACTCCACAACCTCTCTGTGAGGGAGCCTGTTCCAGTGCTCTGTGACCCTTACAGTAAAGAAATTCCCCTTTGTGTTGAGGTGGAACCTCTTTTGCTGCAGCTTACACCCATTGCTCCTTGTCCTATCCCAGGGAGCAGTGAGCAGAGCCTGTCCCCCCACTCCTGGCCAGCCCTCGGATACTTATAAACATTTAGCAAATCCCCTCTAAGTCTTCTCTTTTCCAGGTCCCTCAGCCTCTCCTCATAAGCCATGCCCTCTTGTCCTCTCATCATCCTCTTAGCCCTCCACTGGACCCTCTCCAGCAGATCCCTGTCCATCTTAAATTGGGGAGCCCAAAACTGAACACAGTATTCAAGATGAGGTCTCACCAGGACAGCGTAGAGAAGGAAGAGAACCTCCCTTGATCTGCTGGACACACTCTTCTTAATACACCCCAGGATCCCATTGGCCTTCTTGGCCACAAGGGCACATTGCTGTGCCATGGATAACTCATTAGCCACCAGCACTCCCAGGTCCCTCTCCAGCAGATCACCTCCCAGCCTGTACTGGTGCAGTTTATTATTCCTCCCAAGATGCAGGACTCTGCACTTGTCCTTGTTGAACCTCATCTGGTCCCTCTGTGCCCAGCTCTCAGTCTGTCCAGGTCTCACTGGATGGCAGCACAGCCTGCAGCTGTGTCAGCCAAGTCTCCCAGCTTGGTGTTGTCAGCAAACTTGCTGTGTAGTGCCCACAGCAAGTAGAAAACAGAATGCAGACCCTTCTTGGACTTGATTTGATTATTCCTTAGTAAGACTCTCCGTATATGCAGGCAGTCTAATGTTATGGTAATCCTTTAAAACGGCTTTAGCACAGCTCTTTTAAAGGCTTTGTTTTGTTAAGCTTCTTTTAAGTAGCTAAGCAGTTGCCCTATAGGATTAGTAAAAGGAACTACTACACTGAAATATGTAAGCAGCTCTTGGAAGTGGGATTGTAAATACACTGCTAGCATATGTGTCTTATCTGACCTTTTGAGTCTGAAGACATCAGCAGTGAATTACTGCTTGAATTGTTCTGTCTGCAGCAGAGCCGTGTTGCTGGGTTTTGCTCCTCACTTCTTCCTTTCCTCTTCCCTCCTGAAAAGCAATTCCCTATGTGTATCACCAGATTGAGTTCTCTTGAATCATAGAATCAACCAGGTTGGAAGAGGCCTCCAAGATCATCCAGGCCAACTTAGCACCCAGCCCTAGCCAGTCAACTAGACCATGGCACTAAGTGCCCCATCCAGGCTTTTCTTGAACACCCCCAGGGATGGTGACTCCACCACCTCCATGGGCAGCCCATTCCAATGCCAATCACTCTCTCTGCCAACAACTTCCTCCTAACACCCAGCCTAGACCTCCCCTGGCACAACTTGAGACTGTGAACTTCAGCCTTTCTAATTTTCTGCCTACATAGCCTTGTACTCTTCCTGAGTTGCCTGCCCCTTCTTCCATAGCCAGTAGATTTTCCTGTTCTTCCTTAGATAAACTGGTCTTCCTCCCTACTGGCTTGTTTTATGGTGCATGGGGACAGGACAGCTTGTCCCTGTGCCTTGAAGTTTTCCCTCTTGAGGAATGTCCAGCCTTCCTGGACTCCCTTGTCTTACAGGACTGTCTCTCAGGGCATGCCATCAACCAGCCTCCTAAACAAGCTTTGGATATGAAAGTGTAGCTGTCTATGAGCCTAACAAATATCCTCAGCAAAAGCTGCTTTCCAGGGCACTAACAAGAGATCCTGGGGATTATTTTCATGAAAGCTCAATACTTTCTGTACCAGTGATCCTCAAAACTTGACTCCCAGATATATAAAGTTAGTTCTCAGGTAATGCCAGAACTGCTTTGAGGCTTGTTAACCATCAGCTTGCAGGATTCTTTCACCCCATATATCATTTTGTCAGGCTTGCGCTGAGCTGTTAACTAGATAGTACAAGTGTTAGTTGTGAAGCACAGCTAGGCAAATAAAAATGACATTTGCCCTCCTGTCTGTTAGTTGGTGAGGTTGAATTGAAGCAGATTTGACAGCAGGGCTGAGACTCCAGTGCATAAATCCCTGATCTGTCATCTCCTTTCACTCATAACTTCAGTGCTCAGAAACGACAGTCACTTGCACCTAGTGGCAAGAATATATCCTTAAATACTTGTTTCTAAGTTCCAAGCTGTCTTTGTGATGCCAGCTGAAAACTGTAGCTCTTGATTTTATCTTTTTCAATGTTCTTTCCTTTTTTCCCTACCCCTTAAGACAATGCTTATGGGAAGACTTTACGGCAGCACCACGGCTGGGTTGTGCGGGGGGTCTTTGCGGTAAGTATTTATCCTGGTTGCTGATAGAGCTGAGAGTCTTGTTCCTGTGTGTGCTGGTTTGAGACTGATTGGAATATTTTTACTGAGAGGAATTAAAACCTTAGCTGTGAGAAGAAAGAAAAGCAAACAACAGTGCCCTGTATTACCCATTCTGCTGAGAAATGCAACTAGTCAAAATATAGATAAGACACTCGCTTCTCTCACACTGCTCAGCTCTCACTTCTGGCTGTGCCTTCTTTCTGGTGGTCTGGTCTCTGTGGCTGTCTCTGCCCTAACTCTCTAATCCATCTAACCCTTTTTTCCTCTAACCTTGTTGTCTTTTTGACATCTCACCTCATATCTCCAGATTTATCACATGAAGTATACATGTGTTGATCTGATTGTTTCTGCAGAGAGGGAAAGAGGAAGGGGCAAGGGGAGATGGGGTCAGGAGCCCTCCTGGGGACTCTGTTTCTGGGAAGGGTATTGTGGTTTCTATATTACTTTTAACTTGTCTATAACTGTATCTATTTGTGTGTATCTGCATGTATATTGTGCTAAGCTCTGAGTTGTTGGGAACAGTAATATTCCTAACTGTATATATTTGTGTATCTGCTTGTATATTGTGCTAAGCTCTGAGTTGTTGGGAACAGTAATATTCCCAACTGTATCTATTTGTGTGTGTCTGCTTGTGTATTGTGCTAAGCTCTGAGTTGTTGGGAACAGTAATATTCCCAACTGTATCTATTTGTGTGTGTCTGCTTGTGTATTGTGCTAAGCTCTGAGTTGTTTGGAACAGTAATATTCCTAACTGTATCTATTTGTGTGTGTCTGCTTGTGTATTGTGCTAAGCTCTGAGTTGTTTGGAACAGTAATATTCCTAACTGTATATATTTGTGTGTGTCTGCTTGTGTATTGTGCTAAGCTCTGAGTTGTTGGGAACAGTAATATTCCCAACTGTATCTATTTGTGTGTGTCTGCCTGTGTATTGTGCTAAGCTCTGAGTTGTTTGGAACAGTAATATTCCTAACTGTATATATTTGTGTATCTGCTTGTATATTGTGCTAAGCTCTGAGTTGTTGGGAACAGTAATATTCCTAACTGTATATATTTGTGTGTCTGCTTGTATATTGTGCTAAGCTCTGAGTTGTTGGGAACAGTAATATTCCTAACTGTATATATTTGTGTGTCTGCTTGTATATTGTGCTAAGCTCTGAGTTGTTGGGAACAGTAATATTCCCAACTGTATCTATTTGTGTGTGTCTGCCTGTGTATTGTGCTAAGCTCTGAGTTGTTGGGAACAGTAATATTCCTAACTGTATCTATTTGTGTATCTGCTTGTATATTGTGATAAGCTCTAAGTTGTTGGGAATAGAGAAGGGTGATAAAGCTGGTGAGGGGCCTGGAACACAAACCCTATGAGGAGAGACTGAGGGAGCTGGGGGTGTGCAGCCTGCAGAAGAGGAGGCTCAGGGCAGACCTCATTGCTCTCTACAACTACCTGAAGGGAGGCTGTAGCCAGGTGGGGGGTGGCCTCTTCTCCCAGACAACCAACAACAGAACAAGGGGACACAGTCTCAAGTTGTGCTGGGGGAAGTCTAGGCTGGATGTTAGGAGGATGTTCTTGCCAGAGAGAGTGATTGGCATTGGAATGGGCTGCCCAGGGAGGTGGTGGAGGCACCGTCCCTGGAGGTGTTGAAGCAAAGCCTGGCTGAGGCACTTAGTGCCATGGTCTGGTTGACTGGCTAGGGCTGGGTGCTAGGTTGGCCTGGATGATCTTGGAGGTCTCTTCTAACCTGGTTGATTCTATGATAACAGTAATATTCCCAACTGTATCTGTTTGTCTGTATCTGCTTGTATATTGTGTATATTCTATAGAATCACTACATTTAATATTACTATTCCCAACAATAAGTGTAGCTTCATTCCTTAACTTTCAGCTGGCTTAGTCTGGGTGATTTCCTTAAGCGTGGGGAGTGAGCAACTCCCAAACTGTCACAATGTGACCTTATGTGGTGTGTGATTAATCACCTGTGTTTAAAATTCTGAGCATTGAAATGAATAGATCCCTTTGTCAGAGCTTATTCTGAAGGTGAGGATTGCAGTTAGCACTGTGCTTAGTACTGGGCCTTGAGAGTGGAGCCAGATTTCTGGAAGCAGAGCAGATGGATTGCACTTGCATAAAGTTCTTTGTTCGTGATGTGTTTTTTTCCAGCACAGTCTTGCGTGGCTATTAAATGGGGAAATGAGGGCTTGAAGGTGCTTTTTGGAGGACTGATGTGTCTTTGAATGTGGGCGTTCAAGAAGGGTTAGCACAGGGAGTTAAGCAGGGGAGGTCAGCGGGAGGAAAGGGTTTAATTTTTGTCCTGTCTGGCAGCTCCCTCTTGTGGCTGCCACTGGAAATTGCCAAAAGGAGAGTCTCGTCCAGGCAATCACAGTATCATCACAGAGAGTGATTTCTCATTGGAATGGGCTGCCCACGGAGGTGGTGGAGGCACCGTCCCTGGGGGTCTTCAAGAAAAGACTGGATGAGGCACTTAGTGCCATGGTCTAGTTGATTGGTTAGGGCTGGGTGCTAGGTTGGACTGGATGATCTTGGAGGTCTCTTCCAACCTGGCTGATTCTATGATCATCAGGGTTGGAAGAGACCTCATAGATCATCAAGTTCAACCCTAATCGTGACAGAGAGAAACAGAAACAGTGGGGAGAGCTTTCTAAAGAGCGTTTCAGTGCTCAAATGTGTGACACTGGGTTGGGAACTTTCCTAAACGACTGCCTTTTTGGGGCCAGTATTAATTTTTAGTGTAGGATGTGATGGTTTGGGAGTTACCCTTCCCCTCCCTCCCCCTTATGAAATCGCCCAGACTGGACTCAGCTGGCTGAAAGTTAAGGAATGAAGCTTTATGTTTACAGCTTAGCACAACATACAAGCAGATGTTTACAACATTTACAGCTATATACAGAAATAGACAAGTTAAAAAAGTAATACAGAAACCAGAGTGCCCAGGAGGGGCTCCCAACCTCCCTTCCACCTTCTTTCCAGCCCTCTGCCTTATCTCAGAGTTTGCCTTAGGTGCAAGGTGAGTTTGGAGGATCAGCAAGGGGCATTAGAAGCAGAAGGATTAGTTACACAGAAGCAGCCCAGGGAGAAACACAGACTCTGAGACAGACAGACACACACTGTTACTATCTATATCTATGTTCTTATTTTTATGCATCTCAGCAAGCCTATGAGTGTGAGTGCAGCAGACATCAGCATTGTTTTTGTTTCACAGCCTATCATCCAGTTTTTCTCATTAAAATATTCCAGTTAGCCTCAAACCAGCATTTCTACAAGATATGATATACAGACAATTCCTAAAAATCAGGTCTCTCTGAAGAGGTCTTAAACTGAGAATCTGTGTGGAGATAGTAGTGAGGCTAGCATGGATTTATTACTTTCCCTCCCAGTAAAAAAAACTTAGCATATGTACAGGTGCATAGAATCATAGAATCAACCAGGGAAGAGACCTCCAAGATCACAGTATCACAGTATCATTAGGGGTTGGAAGAGACAGGCCAACCTAGCACCCAGCCCTAGCTAATCAACTAGACCATGGCACTAAGTGCCTCAGCCAGGCTTTTCTTGAACATCTCCAGGGGCGGTGCCTCCACCACCTCCCTGGGCAGCCCATTCCAATGCCAATCACTCTCCCTGCCAACAAATTCCTCCTAACATCCAGTCTGTACTTTCCCTGGCATAACTTGAGACTGTGTCCCCTTATTCTACTGCTGGTTGCCTGGGAGAAGAGTCCACCCCCTACCTGGCTACAACCTCCCTTCAGGTAGTTGTAGACAGTAATGAGGTCTGCCCTGAGCCTCCTCTTCTCCAGGCTGCACACCCCCAGCTCCCTCAGTCTCTCCTCATAGGGTTTATGTTCCAGGCCCCTCACCAGCTTTGTTGCCCTTCTCTGGACATGTTCCAGCACCTCAACATCTCTGTTGAATTGAGGGGCCCAGAACTGGACACAGTACTCAAGGTGTGGTCTGACCAGTGCTGAGTACAGGGGCAGAATAACCTCCTTTGTCCTGCTGGCCACACTGCTCCTGATGCAGGCCAGGATGCCATTGGCTTTCTTGGCCACCTGGGCACACTGCTGGCTCATCTTCAGCTACTATCTACCAGCAGCCCCATAAACACACTGAAGTGGTGCTAGGTTGGACTGGATGAGCTTGGAGGTCTCTTTCAACCTGGTTGATTCTATGATTCAATTCTATGATTCATTAAGTGCAAAGAGAGATGTCTTAGAAGTTTTTCAAGACTTTAGTTGGATTTCTTTTGCTGTTTTGTTTTGCAACTGTTAAAGCTTTGATTCTTCTCCCAGTTAGCTTTAAGGGCAGCTCCAACATATGAAGACTTCGTGGCAGCTTTGTCTGTAGAGGAGTGTGATCCTCAGGAAGAAACATTTTACAAAGGAATGCAGAGGGACCTCAACATTTATTTACCAGCTATGGAAAAGCAGCTAAATATCTTGGACACTCTCTATGAAATACATGGTTTGGAGTCAGACGAAGTGGTATGACTACAGCAAGACTGTGTCTTAAAAATTCAGGGACTGTGTCTGTTAACAGAGATTTCTTTTTGAGTGTTTTAACATTGTTTCTGTGCATTGTATCTTTTTAGGTGGGAAGGGTGTTGTGAGTGTTTTTGGGGAAGGGTATGTATGATGATTTTTTTTCCTCTCTAATTATTTTGAGTGTAAAGGCAGAGGTACTGTTTCTCTTTGGGTCATAACTGTGTCCGTGCTGAATGTTTGTGACCATTTCTCTCCTACCTGTGTGCATCTCTTTTTTTTTTTCCCCTCTTCAGCTCATAAAAGTAACAGAGCAAAATTTGGCCTTTGCTCCTGTACCTTAGAGGCACAGTATAGTCATTGGGATGTTAACATAGTGTGCTGGCTCTGGATCTTCCCATGCCCTGTGCCCACTCCCTGTGATGTATGAGGACAGAGGTATTGTTATTGTTCCCTAGGTGGGTAACCAGTTATTGTTACCCTGGTGGCAAGGGTAGCTAAATACCAGCACATAAGTGACATGGGGAGTTTGTCCCTTACTTTGGAGCTTTTTAATGCAACACTTCCCCAGATATTAGAGATCTTCACCACAGGTGTTATGTGGCTGGTGGTCTCAGCTCCCCCAGGAACCAGCCTTTGAAACTGGGTGTTATGTTCCCTGACTAGCTCCCACACCATGCCACAAACTCCCTGTCAATTCCTGCCAGTGGAGAAATGAAATTGTGCTGGCACAGGCTGACAGCATTCCTTTTAATCTCAACAGTGCTTTACACAAGCAGGAAGTGAAGATCATGACCATCATCCTGGTTTGTTGAGATTTTATTGTGGGGTTTTTTTTTTCTGTTTTAGGAGTTGGGTTTTTGTGAAATCAGATTCACACAAAACCCATCATACTTGCTTTTAAACTGAGTACAGCTAGCAGTTTAAAAAGCAGACTTCATTAAAATACTTTCTAAGCTGCCATTATGGAAATGAAAATGGACCTGAATTAAGTCAAGTGTAGAGGAAGCTAGAATTTGTCGTGGAGCTGTTGTACATTGGGACAATTGCAAATGTCAAGATCTCAAATTATGTCAAGGTGACTGGAAATTAAGAAAGTTAGATCTGCCCTTTTCCCCATTTTGGTGGTGCAGATGAAAAATGTGCTCCTTAAAGCTGTTGCTGTTAATGGCTTCAAAGTCTTTATTATTTGAGATGGTTAAGGACAAAATTCCTAGATGTGTTGATGGTTAAAAGGCTGAGAGTTGCTGGCTGCCCATTCAAGGCTTAAACTTTGCTAATGAGATGATTAGAATGAGTAAGTCTTCATTAAGATGCTTAGAATGAGGAAGACTTCTCCTATATTTAGGAGAAGTCAGTGTTAGCACACTCACAGGAGAAGTACTGACTTCTAGGCTAAAAACTGTGCTCTCACTGAAGCGACTCTACTGCTCTGCGTTGTTCTGACTGGAGCCTCTCTGCACATCAATTACTTGAGCCTTTCTAAAGGGCTTATCATTGTGAGCTTTTAGAAAAGCATATGGAGCTTGAAGAAAAGACCAAACCTCACAGTTGGTGTGTAAAACAGGACACCAGGACTTTAATTTGGCATTCAAACAGTGTGACTTCCTTGTTCCTGTGATGTAATGCCTATTGGTAGTTCCTACATGCTCCAAGAGGAATCAGAAGGATGGGAGGGAGGGGTTGTATTAAAAAACAAATTCTTCATTTAAGTAGTCTATATTCTTGTCTGAGTAAAAAGTCAATACTCTGATCAAAGCTCCATTCAGTTATTTCACTACTTGCACTGCTAAAGTGAAAAGGAGGCCTTCTTCTAAGCATGACTGCAAAGAAACTACTCCTGTAACAGAATAACCAACTCTCCACCCATTTTCTTTCCCCAAGGTTTACAGCTATTATGTGGGAAATGTTGCTGCAATAGATTTAAGCTGAGTGGTCTGGCAAGGTAAGGGAGACCACATTTCCACACAGCCTCACCTGGAGCAGGAAGAGATCTCTTCTGTAGAAATGAACTGTCAGATTGTGACGAAAATTGGCTTCTGTTTTTGCTCTAAGCTTTTCCAGTAGCAGGGATGCATATTCAGCACTTAGTCTGGGAGGTGTTTGGAGGTTTTCTGTTTGTTTAGTTTGGTGTAGGGTTTTTTTTAACCAGCAGGAGAACAACTAGTTTGTTAGGACTGAGTCAGACTTGATGCTTGGTCCAAAAAGTCAGGAAGCTTTATTTCATAGGCGGAGAACTTACCGGCTTCATTGGGCCATTAGCTTCAGCAGTTACTAACTTCTACCATTCTTTTCTTCTAACCAGTGCAGTGGTCCACACTGCATATCCTCTAATCAGCATGGCATCCTGCCTTGGAGCAGGTTTTCTCTTCTTACTCTTCTGTGTAAAGTTGTTCTTTCTGAACTCGAATTGGTGCTTGAGAACATTCTTAGGAGTCTATGGCTTCTGCACACCTCTGTGTGCTTGTGATTAAACAGAGGACTTGTAGAGAAGGAATTGGGCAAAGTCTCCTTGCCTTCACAACTTGTTCTTAACCATGCACTTCTAAGACTTGTGAATGCTCTCTTTCCAGTCAAAGCACCACTGACAAAGAAACCTATGCAGAATGCTGCAAAGCTGAACTCCAGGTTATACCTCTAAGCATGAGTCAGATGATCGAGTGGAAGCAAATATATGGCTAGGAAACTCATGTGGGTTTTTTTCCCCTCTGTAATGTCAGCTTGGCAAAGCAGAGAGGATTGCTTTTGATTTTAGTAATTGTAGAGAACCTGCAACTAACTGCTGGCCTTGAAATGTAGACTCAGAGAGAAAGTGGATGTGCTCTGTTTCATTTGGTTTGTTGATTGGTTAAGGTTGCTTGGCCGTTTTGTAATGAACAGATGACTCTTATACTGATAGAGCTCCACCTGTCCCTCAGATAGCAGCACCTTTGCTCTGTCTACTTTACATGAACTGCTTTGGTTTCTTAAACTGCACTAGCCTGGAGTTTTGCATCCCTTTCCTTTAGAAATGCTTTTGGCTGTTTCCTTCAATGTCTTAACAGTTGCCTATTCTCAGGGATTTTACATAGCCATGGCAAAATAAGAGTAGTCACAGCCTTGCCCCAGGGGAATAAGGTGGCTTGCTTTGTGAAATCAGTATAACTGAGTGTAGCACTCTGGTACAGTGGTGTAGTACTGGTACAGTACAGGAGTGTAGAACTGCTACAGTGTATGACACTGACAGTGTCTATGCAGTGCACATCCTTGCTGGGACATGGTAAATCCCAAGCAATCTGATAGAAGTGCTGTCTAGGGCTGAATAATGGCAGTCAGCATCTTTGGATAGAGATCATACACACATCTGTGCAGCATAGTGCTGTTGGCATTAGAGCAGAGCTCTGAAATGATTCCAGTCAAGTCCTGCTTAGCATTTGGGAGGCTTTTATTTATTTTATTTATTTTGCTCTTAAAAAACAAACACACCACCCCACAACTAAGTTCTGGAGCCTCCTCTGCTCTTTTAAGACTCCATACTTGGTTGCATGTAGAAATTCTTTGTCATTACAGTTGCAGAATATGATCTGGATGCTCAAGTGCTAACTTAAGGAGTCATTGAAGCAGCCCATCCTGACACTGTTGTCATGTGGGTCTGCCTTTACTGGGTGCACTTAAAGGTAAGGGCCATATACCTTCACTTACAGGCTTGCTTTAAAGCATCATCAAGATGGAGGTTACAACTGCTTGCTTTAAAAACGTTTCATAGCTTGAAAAGTGTCATTTGGTTAGCTGGATGTATAAAAAGTACGCCCAAAATATGCTCCAGTTGTTTGCAGCCTGCTTTGGCAACAGGGTGTGGACCATTACAGGGCCTTCTAACCCTTTCTTTTCATTATCACTTTGGGGAACTTTAAACTGCCTTTCAGACACAGGAAAGATGATTAACCTATTCCTACCTGGATGTCTTTCTCTCTTTTTCCATCTTGTCCCCACTCCTACCATTCTTTCTGTTGTCATCTGCTTTGATACCAGCGATGCTATTAAGTCAAAGCATCTCTCCATAAGAGCACAAAGCAGGAAGTTTTGTAAGTGATGCAAATGTAAACTTGGAAAATCAGACCTGAATTCTTTGGCAGGCAACCAAATGTACAATCAGACAGAGAATGTGTGGCTTTTATCTGAAGTTCTTCCCTGGTTTGATGGCTTTTTGCCAGGAAAACCACACTACTTTGAACTTCTAACTTCACCAATGAAGTTTAAATTGGGACACTTCAGACTTGGTAGTCCTACCTCTTTAGAGTGAATGCACAGGGATTATTTTTTTTTAAACAGAGTTTTTTCCTCTCTTCTCTTGCCTACATAGTGCAGATAACAAAACAAAAGGATAAGAGGGGTCGGAATAACTGAATTCATGCCTCTCTGCTACCTTCTGTAGCCCCTTGGTGAACAAACCTGACAAACTACTGCATATTTCAAGCAATATAAAATCACCCTCCTGCAGAAAGGAGCATCATAGCATGCTTACTGTCTCTGAACAAGCCCAGGCAGTAGCTGGTCCAGCTCACAGTTCACACAAGGCTTTAAGCACTTGCTTTGAGGTTAGAACACAGGCATACACTTCACTTAATGTGTACAACCTTCCCACTGGCACGCAGCTATTCAAAATGTGGTCTTTGACTCTCAACTTCAATATCCCTTTCTTGGTATAGAATTCCTTCCCTTGGATACTCCAGATGTGCTAGAGGTGGAATTAAAACCCCAACATTAAACTTCCTTGTTTTCATGTCCTGACTTCTGCTTAACGCTGTTTGTTAACTGCATTTTGCAACGCAGCATTCAGGAGGTCCAAAACTTTAAACGTTCAGGATGGCTTTAGATAAAGGAATTGAGACTTGTGTCTGCTTTGGACTAAGCAAGTCAATTGCATTCCAGAGTAGCATGACTAAACTGAAGACCAAAGCAGATTGCTTTTATGACTCCCTTTTGGGTTTGTTGTTTTTAAGCAAATTTTGGGTATGTGTTTTGTCACTGTCAAGCTGACCTTGCTGCAAGCATTACTTACATGTCATGTAAGTGTACAAAACACATTACATCCATACTGAAGTACACTTAAAGACTTAAAGAAGGTATATTGCCTCACACTTTGCATTTTCTTAATTCTAAGGGCTTGGTCATGCCCCAACAATCACCTCTTCTGCTGTAAGCATTGCACAAATTAGGCTGTCATAAGCAATTTGGTCCAGAATACCTGGGAGTTTCCAGTCTGTCTTGTCTTTCAAAACATACATCATCTGCCCCTTCTTTTAAAGTATTGTTAAGACCTTTGTCAGACTTTTGTATTATTGTATTATAATAAACTTATTTTAAATAAGCATGGTTTTAAATCTCACTGTCTCCTGTTTCTTTCATTACAAAAGAGGGCCTAAAGTCCTCTTCAGGGCTGTGTCTCTCTAGGTACTGTGTAAACAGTCAAAACCACTCTGGTTTTGTTTCATGAAAGCTACCTGTATGTATCTCTGTGTGAAGAATGTTGACACACACAGAGCCTTTGTATGAAGAATGTGGGTGCACAGTTTTGGTTATGAGAATAAAAGCTATGTCAGGCATATGTTTGTGGGTCCTTGGGCAGTGTAAATATGTGAGGGCTGTGGTTACAAAAGCCTGGCAGTGTGAGAGGAATGTAGAATTGTCCTTCTTTTGCTGCACTTGAATCTTCTCCACAGAGATTTCAATGGCTGTAGGAGCTCCTTTGTGGTCACCTTGAGCTGCAGAACTTCTGTGTGCTCCTTAATTAATGTGAGTGCAATGTCTCCCTTTTCCACCTCTTTCTCTTTGTATAAACACAAAAGGTGCGTACCTGATCTGTGATAACCTGATTATTCCTCTAGCAAGTGCAAGTCTCTCTGTTTAAAGACAGCATCCAGGTGGACATCTGTGAGTAATCATCTCAGTTGGAGGAGAGCAGATGAAACTGAGTCCCTACCTGTGCCTGACCATCTTGGGGCCAGGAGAGAGGCTGCGTTTTTCCTGTTGCAGCAAGCAGCAGTGCTCAGCTACAGCTAGCTGGT
Organism: Pogoniulus pusillus; assembly: GCF_015220805.1. Taxonomy (NCBI): domain Eukaryota; kingdom Metazoa; phylum Chordata; class Aves; order Piciformes; family Lybiidae; genus Pogoniulus; species Pogoniulus pusillus. Next base: position 6,121,895 of record NC_087291.1, on the reverse strand, counting down.
TTCTGTGGGTTACAGGAGACTCTGAACCCTTCTACTTGTGCTAAGCCCCAAAGCATCAGTAAGGGCAGGACCCCCAGACTGTCCCCCTCTAGCTTCCTTCACAATCCTTGTATCTCACCTGCTGGGGCTGAGCTGGTGGTTAGCTGGTATCTTGGTGATGGATGAATAGTTTAGAAGGCCTTCCAGGGCAGACATCACATCACTCCTCTTTTAACACTCCAGGGTTTTGTTCATCTTCTTCCTAAGGAAAGAAGCAGGTTTTCAGGGTTGTGAGACCCTGGCAGTACCAGCTGAATAACAACAGTTAGAAACAACATCAACCAGGTTGGAAGAGATCTCTGAGCTCATCCAGTCCAACCTAGCACCCAGCCCTAGCCAATCAGCCAGACCATGGCACTAAGTGCCCCATCCAGGCTTTTCTTAACACCTCCAGGGAAGGCAACTCCACCACTTCCCTGGGCAGCCCATTCCAATGCCAATCACTCTCTCTGCCAACAACTTCCTTCTAACATCCAGCCTAGACCTCCAGGGGTGCTGATTTCCCCATCTCCCTGGGCAGCCCATTGCTTTTGTTGCTTAGTTATTGCTGTAGCAGTGCACCACCGTGAGTGCAGGAGTTTCACATGCAGCAGCAGGAGCTAAAAGTGGTGATACTTGTGTCACTTCCAGAGCTGTCAATCAAGGAGCCACTGAGATGCCAATTACCCTGCCAGGGCCCCCAGGGGTCCTGGTGCCAACCAGATGCGTGTGTGCACTTTGTAAGTGTGTACCTCACTGCTTTCAGCAGCTGCACTGGTGTGTGGCCTGTGCAGAGCCCTGTGGTGATGCCAAAGACAACAGGTCACTGCTTACTCAAAATCAAACACATCTGAAATGTCAAAATGTGTTTTGCATCAATTTGTCTTTTACTGAGACTCCTGATCCAGCTCTGGCTTTCTGCCAAAAGAATTTCCAATCAATTTAGCATCTATTTCCAGTGTTGGTGTTGCCAGCTCCTCTGTAGTCTTCAGAGCACAGACATGCCTCACATAGTTTCCTATAGGTCATCATTTTCCACTTGCTTTCTTGCTTAGCAGCTGGTTCTCAACCTCCTTCCTGCAAGCCAGAGGAAGCTGTGTGCTGCACAGCCTCTGCTGCCTTTCCACCACTTGCCTGCCCTGCTTTCTCTCTAAAGTGACATTTGAGCTCTGGTCTCAGGTATTCAACACTCTCTGGGGCCAGCACTCCATGTCCCACACACTTCACGCTGACAACAGCTTTCCTGAAGCCAACAAAACCAGAAGCTTTACCCCAAGAGCAGGATGCACCTACATGTGCAGCAGGGTGCTACAGAGTCATAGAACAGAGTCATACAATTCCATTGGGGTTTTTTTGGTCTGTTTTCTTCTAGGACTTTCCTTGGCTGACTCATTCCAGCCTGTAGTAGAAGATGAAGGTAATGGTGGTGCAGTGTGTTAAAGAAAGCTGAATTGGTTTGCTGAAGTGGAGCTGCAACAGCTTCTACATAAGCACTAGAACAACGGGCAATTTTAGTATCAGAGATCCAGTCAGGTTGGAAGAGACCTCCAAGATCATCCAGCCCAACCTAGCAGCCAGCCCCAGCCAGTGAATCAGACCATGGCACTGAGTGCCCCATACAGGCTTTTTTATAACACCTCCAGGGACAGCAACTCCACCACCTCCCTGGGCAGCCCATTCTAATGCCAATCACTCTCTCTGCCAACAACTTCCTCCTAACATCCAGCCTAGACCTCCTCTGGCACAACTTGAGACTGTGTCCCCTCATTCTCTTGCTGGTTGCCTGGCAGAAGTGACCAACCCCCACCTGGCTACAACCTCCCTTCAGGTAGCTGTAGACAGCAGTTGAGGTTGAATTATGAATGTCTCTGTGGAACCTGTGCCCCTCTGAGTACCATGGTGGCTGGGAGGCTTTCTTGTCAAAACCATGATGGGAGGCAGTTGTCAGGAGCAAGAGGCATGCTCACTCACAGCTTTGTTCTGCTGCCTTTCACCCTTCTCTTGAGGCATTACAAGTCCTGCCTCAGCAGAAGTGCCAGCTAGGGACAGGAATCTTCTCTGCAAGTAGTTGTCAGCTCCTCAGGGGCATGCTGAATGTCACAGCCGCACGTTGGATTGTCAGTACTCAGGGCCAAACCTTGAGTGCTGTGTCCAGGTCTGGGCTCCTCAATTCAAGAGAGCTGTTGAGGTGCTGGAATGTGTCCAGAGAAGGGCAACAAAGCTGGTGAGGGGCCTGGAGCTCAGCCCTGTGAGGAGAGGCTGAGGGAGCTGGGGGTGTGCAGCCTGCAGAAGAGGAGGCTCAGGGCAGAGCTCATTGCTGTCTACAACTACCTGAAGGGAGGTTATAGCCAGGTGGGGTTGGTCTCTTCTGCCAGGCAACCATCAAGAGAACAAGGGGACACAGTCTCAAGTTGTGCTGGGGGAGGTCTAGGCTGGATGTTGTTAGGAAGTTGTTGTCAGAGAGAGTGATTGGCATTGGAATGGGCTGCCCAGGGAGGTGGTGGAGTCACCATCCCTGGCGGTGCTGAAGCAAAGCCTGGCTGAGGCACTTAGTGCCATGGTCTGGTTGATTGTCTAGGGCTGGATGCTAGGTTGGCCTGGATGATCTTGGAGGTGTCTTCCAACTTGATTGTTTCTCTGATTCTATGATTCTCTTCATTTTGCCTCTGCAAGCCATGTCTTGAACACAAAGATATCCTCAATGTTTACTGATGTATGTAAAACCAAAGCCTTCATTACTGAGCCACTGTGCTTCACCTGGTGCCTGTGAGACTAACATATTCCTTTCTCTGGCAGGGGGAGATTGGCAGGCCAGGAAGAAAGGTATGAACAAAGATGCTGCCTCAGAAACCTGTCTCATACTTGGCATGTAGCAGCTGCCAGAGAGCCGTGCAGACAGTAGTTGAATGAGCACTGGCTGGTGCTGAGGTGTAACTGCTTTGTGCTGCTTCCCCTGGTACCCAGGGTGGGTGGTAGGGCTGGGTGCAGGGCTGGAGAGCTGGGCCCTCCTGCTGAATGCAGGAGGAGCAATTAAGTTACTTAGATGTCCTTGGGGCTTGGTTCTTCCTTGCCTATACTCAACTCAAACTCTCTTACGCACTCAGTACAATCTCTGTTGTGCTCTCATACTTGCCCCAAAGGCCAGGCACACCCATTCAGTTCTCCTTGCCATGTCCTTACTCCCTGGCAAACCTGCAGGACATCTTTGCTCATCAAATAATGGGGTAGTGTGGAGCAGAGAACATACAACTCAGACAGCTTAGGGCAGAGCCTGCCAACCCCAGGCCACAACAGGTACAGCTTCTCAGCTTTATTTAGAAGCTATAATCCTGCAGCATTTCACACCAGATGTTGTCTTGCTCCAAAAGACCTGGCATGGAGAAAACCTCTTTGCCCTTCACTGTGCCCACCAAGTCCAATAAGACTGCCAGCTTTACCCCAATGGTCCCACACTTCTACTTTGGAGTTGCTACAGAGCTTGACAACTGGTGAAACGAGAGCAAACCAGTAACTTGTCACTGTGGCCACACTGTGCTTTATGATGGTTTAGCTGAATGTGCTGGCATGTATCAGCTTAGATCTGGCCTTTTATTGTGCTTCTCAACCTGCCTGTCTGTGGGTTTTGACCTGTAGCATACTCATTTCAGCAGCATGCCTCTGAAGTACTGTTTCTTACCCTTAAGCAGTCACCCTCCCCTCTAAACCTGGTAGCAAACTTAAAACCTAAGTAGTCCTCAGGATTATCTTGCTTGACAGTAGCAGTAGTGACAGGCAGGTAAAATGACAAACTGAGTGGAAATGTACAAAAGAAATGGTGCTGCTACCAGGTGTCAGGCTTTCTGGGGTTCTCTATATGTTTGTCCATCAAATAACCTCTGAGAGGAAGGTAGGAGAGGCATGAAGCATCACTTGCCCAGGTGTCTGACTGGCTCAGTGCAGCCTCAGTCAGCTCCTGTGTGGTAAATTTCCTGGGCAAACGTGGCAGATGAAAATGAGAGAGCCAGGGAGCAATGTGAGTTCTCTTCTAAACAAAACTCAGCACTAAAAGGTTTCTGGCCTCCCCATGATGGGGGGTACAATATGAGGTCCCCAGGCTATTCCCTTCTTACTCCACCAAGCTGGGCATGCTCTGGTTAAGGGGCTGAAGGAAAATGAGCCTTTCACATCTGTGTTTCCATATCTGAAGGCAGCACTCAGTGCAGTGGCAAAAGGAGTTGGCTGCCTCTTCCTCTTGGAGGGGGTAATGATGAATAACTGTCAACCCACTCTGCTTACCCCACACAGGGGATGCTGAGGACCCTGAGGTCTCTGGCTCCTCTCCAAGATGAATCCTAAAAGCTTCTTCCCCTGCCTGACATGAGAGCTAAACACATACATCTTGTCACAGGCTTGAATTTAACACTGATGTCAGTTTGTTCATTTATTCAGCGGTGACACTTTAGACTGGCTCAGAGGGTAGTCAGTTGCCAAGTTTCTAAATATACTGAGCACACTGCTGTGTGAGATTAATGTTACCTTCTTTTCCTCCTGGGTGATTTACCACGCTGTTACCTCAGATTCCTGCTCTGTTGAGGCTCTATATTTGTGTTGTCACACACCAGGCAGATAGGCTTCCAGCCACACCTGCAAAACAGCTCAGGCAGTGCTTTGCCCTTCCCTGTGTCCTGCAGGAGAAGCCACAGCCTGGCAGAAGGCTTTTCCTGAAGAGTGTAAGATGCTGCAATGCACTGGCACAGGCTCCCCAAAGAGGTTGTGGAGTCTCCTTCTCTGGAGCCTTTCCAGGCCTGTCTGGCTGTGTTCCTCTGTGATCTGTGTTAGATAGCATTGTCCTGCTCTGGCAGGGGGGGTAGACTTGATCATCTCCTTGGGTCCCTTCCAACCCCCTAACATCTTGTGAGCCTGTGACCTGTGGCATGAAGTTGCCTCCTGCACGACGGCCAAAGAGGCTCCAACCCTACTTAATTGCTTGCCTTTGCTGTGGGAGGCTTTCATGAGTTCAGCTGCATGGTTCTCCTTCTCCCTCCTTTGCAAACACCAAGCAGCAGCCCCCGCAGGGAGAGCTCCTCGTTCAGCAGCACATGGGTGGGGAATCTGCAGCAAATAGATGCTTGCTTAAAATCTCTCTCACCCCAGGACATCATGCCCTGAAATGGGACCCTTCATCAGAGGCACAGGAAACTCACAGGGAGAATTAAAACCCCTAAGAGGACAGAGCTGTAACTCAGTGCTTTTTAAGTGCCAAGATTGTGCTGGGGTCAGAGGGAGGGAAGTAGCCACTAATGTAATTTCCATCAGGAGCACACTCTTCTAATATAATTTGGCCTGGCTACCCTTTCAAACACAGCCTCCTCTCAGCTGGGCTTGTTCAAGGTCATCCTTCTGTGTGCCCCAGTAATTACCAATGCAATGATACACCCACGGGTACTGAGAGAACTGGTGGATGAGGTTGCTAATCCCCTCTGTATTCTATTCCAAAAGCCATGACAGTCTGGTGCAGTCCCCACTGACTGGAAATGCAGAAATATAACTCACATTTTCCAACAGGGTGGTCGGCCTGATGTAGGGCCCATGGCAGGGTGGTCGGAACTGGATGATCCTTGTGGTCCCTTCCAACCCTGACTGATTCTGTGTGCCCAGGCTCTGCACTGCCCTCTCCAGATCTGCAGTGACACCATCCTTCAGCCCAGAGGATCCCAAAGCAGGGTAGTTGGAACTGGATGATCCTTGTGGTCCCTTCCAACCCTGACTGATTCTATGTGCCCAGGCTCTGCACTGCCCTCTCCAGATCTGCAGTGACACCATCCTTCAGCCCAGAGGATCCCAGTTTGCAGCAAAGTGCAATTTTTGGGGTGTATAACTGAATGCATTAAACACAGGTTTTTTTTCACTGACCATGTTCCTTAAAGACATAAAACCACTCATCTGCTTAGGCATTGCTCCTTTTTTCTCTTTGGTGAAGGTTTGCTGCTGCTGAGAGGGTCTGCAAGTTGCACAGCCTCTTACCAGATCAGCAAGCAGCAGTTCCTCTGATTTACATGCACTAGTTGCCTGCTTTAGTTGTCTTTCTGACAGCACCTTACGTTGCCTGTAGCAGAGTTCAATAGCTCAGTGGTTTCCTTCCAGGGAAGGGATATAGGCTGGATGTTAGGAGGAAGTTCTTCCCAGAGAGAGTGATTGGCATTGGAATGGGCTGCCCAGGGAGGCAGTGGAGTTGCTGTCCCTGGAGGTGTTGAAGAAAAGCCTGGCTGAGGCACTTAGTGCCATGGTCTAGTTGATTGGCTAGGGCTGGGTGCTAGGTTGGCCTGGATGATGTTGGAGGTCTCTTCCAACCTGGTTGATTCTATGGTTCTATGTTACTATGATTTGCTTTGTTTGCTGTGTCCATCTCCTTAGGTAAAAGCCATTAGAGAAAGAACTTGCAAGTCTATCACAAAGTTCCCTCTGTTGCCTCACCCTTGGTGAATTCAAACTTGATTTTTCCAATAACTCTTTGAAGATCTCCTTACAGCATCCACTTGCCAGCATGATACACTTGAGTATTATCAAAGGATCAAAGAACAGCACTGATTTACTTCTCTAGGGCTTATTTTGGTCTTCTGTTTTAATGCATGCCCTGACTGTATGTGAAAGCAGGAGTGCCAAAGCTATTGAATTGTCCTCCAAAGCTGCTAAGAGGGAACATTACTCCTACCACTCATCAACAGCTGATGCTCAAGGATAGTGCTGTTCTGGGGGATACCCAATTTAAGGGTAACCACAAATCCCCTCTCCCCTTGTCCATATCAGCAGGACTGAAATGGAAATTGCACCATGTGAATTTAATAGACACTGAACTTGGGTTCTTTAAGCAGCCATCCTTTAAAAAGGTAAAAACTGTGGCCAAGGGGCTTTGCTGTGAAGTTTGTGGGGCTGTGACATGCAGAAGAGGTTGGAAAAGGAATGGTGTGTGAGGCTGAAAAAGAAGTTGACAAAACCCAGAGCAGGAAGGATGTTGCAGGGTTTTGGACAAGCTGAAAGGGGTTTATGGGCATTGGTGATGACAAGAGGAACAAAGAAAGGAGAGGAGCTGCATGGCTAGATTTATGAGCAGGGATGGAGTTGGCAGCTATGGTTTTGAGCTATTTGAAACTGAGACATGACGTAGGCGTTTGGGAAGCTAGAGGTGAGTGCCACAGAAGCAGAGCTTTTAGAAAGGACAGGCAGAAAAATACACCACTCCAAAGACCCATCCATTCTCTTGCTGTCAGTGCACTTCCATTTACCCTGGGCACAGACAGCACTACCTTTTCCTGCATGCCCTGCAGTACACAAACCCTCAGGAGGACAAAATTGCTAACTGCTGCTGCAAGGAAGTTGTGCTGGGGGAGGTCTAGGCTGGATGTTAGGAGGAAGTTGTTGGCAGAGAGAGTGATTGGCATTGGAATGGGCTGCCCAGGGAGGTGGTGAAGTTGCCATCCCTGGTGTTCAAGAAAAGACTGGATGAGACACTTAGTGCCATGGTCTAGTTGATAAGTGCTAGGTTGGACTGGATGATCTTGGAGGTCTCCTCCAACTTGGTTGATTCTATGATTCTATGATTCTATGAAAGCCTGGGTACCAGCTGCTAGGAACGACTGAACCCAGGGTGAAAACGTTGCCATTCCCATCATCCAGCAACACTCAATGCAATTGCTTTCTGCTTTGCAGCCTCTGGTGGGAGTTACAAACCAACCAGCAGAAGAAGCTGGAGAAGATATTCCCCCAAACTGCAGCCCAGGCCATTACTAAAATTAGTCCTGGTGCTGTTGATTCTGACCAGAAGTCAAGGGAAGCAGCAGCTTTCTGCACAGTGTGTTGCGTGGCTCTGAGAACAGGCTTGGGGATACATATTGTGGCCGTTTGAGCTGATCCTCTAGCTCAGACATAGGGGAGAGATGAACATTCCAGGGATAGGCCACATAAATGGCAACAAGAGATAAATTAATATCATTTCATTGGAGCATCAAGAACTTAATGTCTAGAAGCACAGTTTGTTCTCCCCCTTGTCCCGCTGGCTTCGGCTGCTGCAGCTTCGCCTATCTTCCCCAGCTGCTGTTTTGGCTCCCAGGCTGTGCCCACTGGTGTGCCTGAACAGAGACAGATCCAGTAGTGGGGAGAAGAGCCAGCAGGCCTGGGAGAGAAGGCACTGACCTTTTCCTTCCCCTGCATCCTAAACCAATATTTTAAAACTGCATTGTTAAAGCTGAAGTTTCAAGAGAGTGATTGGCATTGGGGTGGGCTGCCCAGGGAGGTGGTGGAGCTGCTTTCCCTGGAGGAGTCCAAGCAAAGCCTGGGTGAGGCACTTAGTGCCATGGTCTAGTTGATTAGCCAGAGCTTGGTGCTAGGTTGGCCTGGATGAGCTTGAAGATCTCTTCCAAACTTCTTGATTCTGTGATTCTAAGTCAAATACATGAAAGCAAGGACACAACAGAACTAAGGCAGCATAATTTATTGTCAGGAGCTGCTAATACATGCAGTAGGTAACTACATATATTTAATCATATATTCAGTGCAAGCTGGATCTTTCCTATACATGTAACACAGTGCATGGCACAAGACCACAGCAGGTTTGCATTTGTCTAGAGCTGCATACTAACAGTTAGAAAACTTCCCCCAAGAGCATTTGCTGCTACAAAAGGCCTAGGAACTAACTACCCCAATTCACTTTTGAATCAGTCTTGGCACAGTGTGCTAAGAGCCTCAGAGAAGAAGGGAGAATAGTTCACAGCAGACCAGGTACCAGCCAGCTGAAGAATCCCCAGGTGATGATAAAGCAGGTGTGCCACAGATAAGGAGGAAGGATTTCCTCCATAGATGCTCTATACTTTCCAGATGCCTTTCTCATGCTTTATCATCTGAGGGGAACAAGGCAGCAATGATAGTAAGAATCTTGTTTCATGCCTCCTTTTGTTCAATATGTCTTATGTTGCTTTCTTCTAAGCTTTTAAAGCTGTTTCCTTAAATCTGCTGAGCAGTTCATGCTGTACTAATAAAGTCCACTTAAAATGAGTACTTGGTCAGTGTTTTCTGACTGGATTGATATCCCTGGTCTCAAACATGTGCAGCACAGTACAATTTCACTTCACAACTTCCTCTTTACATCTCCTACCCTTCCTGCACTGAGCTTTGCAACTCCAACGTCTTTTGAAGGTAGGAGCTTTTGAAAATGAAATGACTTAAAACTGAAGGTGAAGGGTTGCTGGGAGTACCAAATTCCCAGTCTTTTGGGGAGTAGAGATCAACTCCTTGGGGAAAGTGAGGGGTTCAAATGAAGCTTCTCCAAGTCCAAGAAGGCAACACCCAGCAGATGCTGCCAGAGATTCGAGCCAGAGGGTTAGCCAGCCAGACATGCTGCTGGGAGAGTAGCTGTCCCCTGGGAGCCTCCTGTTGGGATGTGCACAGTGTAACACTGCTGCAGCCCTCTGCTTGCACAAGCACAGAAGGGTAAAAGGCAGTGTGCTAGTTTGAGCCTAGCTGGGATGTTTTGGTGAGAAGAATTAGATGCTAGGCTGTGAAAAGGAAATAATGGTGATGGCTACTGCACTCATAGGCTTGCTGAGACCTATGAGGACAGGAACATAAGTATATATGACAAGGTTGCTCTCTGTCTCTTGGGGCTGCAGGAACTTCTCTCTCTAACCTGCCTGACTAATCCATCTGCTTCCTAACCCCCCTGGCTGACCCTCCAAACTACCTTGAAGCATAAGGCAAAGTCTGGGGTAAGGTAGAGGGGTGAGGAGAAGGTGGAAGGGTGGTTGGGAGCCCCTCCTGGGGACTCAGGTTTCTGGGAGGGCTGCTGTGTTTCTGCATTACTTTTTAACTGGTATATTTCTGTATCTATTGTAACTATCTGCTTGTCTGTTGTGCTAAGCTGCAAATATAAAGCTTCATTCAATTTCCAGATTGGCTGAGTCTAGTCTGGTTGATTTTCCAAAGTGTGGGAGGGTGGGGAACACCCAAACCATCACAGGCAGCTATGCTAGTGCCCAGGTTTGCACAGCTCAGGGCAAGTTCCTTGCTTCAGTTGTTCCTTGACCCTTTTATTAAGACCTCAATTTAACAAAAGCCCAACCAACCAAACAAAAAAAAAGGTAACAAGAAGAATAATTTTGAACGGTTGCACTGGGCTACAAATGCTGGTGGCTTAGCTTCTTAGCAATCCAAACAGCCCAAGTAAGTGCCAGGCACAAAGAGCACACTCGTTTTGCTTTTGTTTTGCTTCATTTCTTTTAATTGCCTCCAGAATCACTATGGACATGCAGAGTGAAAGCCTTCTATGCAGGTGGTAAAGGTTGTGTACGTTTCTTGATTGCTTTAATGCATTAGCATTGCAATGCCACATCCACCTTTGTGCAGCCTTTCCAGCAGTGCCAGTGCAAGTGCAGCTGTCACAGCCTTTTCAGACAGTCATTTACTGTGAAGCAGAGAAGAGTGGCTCGTGTGGAAATAACACTTTGTTCTGAGGCTTCTAGTCTTTGACTCTGCACATCCCTTGCTTTGCTTTCTTCTGGTACAGCCTCCCTGGCACATGACATTTAATAGGCTTCCCAGGTGAAAGCTGGTTTTTAATGGTTGCTAATAAATAAATACAGACTTGCCCTGACTCCCTTCAGAGCTCACAGAGTGGAACAAAGTTCCTAACAAACAAAAACCACATGTAGCTGACACAGCACAAACAAGGATCCGTGGACACCCCACTCCAAGACTGATTCACAGTGACACTAAAGCGATGATGTACACTGGGGGTACCCCCAACATGATGGAGGAGATAGGGAGGAAGAGAGATGGGGACAAGATGTAAGTGGCAAATGAATGATGGTGGTCAGATGGACGAGGGGATGAGAACAAGAAGACTTTCCAGTGTAGAAACCAGAGTAAAGGCAATATTACACTTTCAGGCAGGTAACTGAAGCTGTCTGAGCCCCTTCAGAATCACACAGCAAGCAGCCAGCTTGACAGAGGTGAAAACTGAGGAAACACTTTCCTTCTTTATCTTCCTTCCTTGGCTGATTTTCTCCTGGGAGACAACTCCTTGGCTATTTCACAGCTTACTTGTCCAGTTTGGCCTTTGTGGTCTACATTTTCAGGCCTCCTGTGGCTACTTGCATTAACTTGCATGCACACAGACAGACACAGCCAAATGTCTGAGCCTGAAGGTGAAGCCAACCAGCTTCTGTGGCTGATTTGCTGATCTTGAAAGCACTTACTGAAGGACCTCCACAGACATGCACAGCCAAATGTCTGAGCCTGAAAGTGAAGTCAACCAGCTTCTGTGGCTGCTTTGCTGATCTTGAAAGCACTTACTGAAGGACCTCCACAGACATGCACAGCCAAATGTCTGAGCCTGAAGGTGAAGTTAACCAGCTTCTGTGGCTGCTTTGCTCATCTTGAAAGCACTTACTGAAGGACCTCCACAGACATGCACAGCCAAATGTCTGAGCCTGAAGGTGAAGTTAACCAGCTTCTGTGGCTGCTTTGCTCATCTTGAAAGCACTTACTGAAGGACCTCCACAGACATGCACAGCCAAATGTCTGAGCCTGAAGGTGAAGTTAACCAGCTTCTGTGGCTGCTTTGCTCATCTTGAAAGCACTTACTGAAGGACCTCCACTCCTTCCACCCCTGAAGGTGTGTCATTAACCTTAATGTCGCTGAAGCCATCAGTTCTGTGGGTTACAACACTTGGGAAGTTCACATTGTGAGAGAAGAGGAAGTCTCTATAAACACTGCATCCAAGACACGCTCTGTGTTTATGCAGGGGAGGCTTAAAGACAACAACCCTGAAGAGCTCACACGTGGATTTAACAGTGCCAAGTCGAGGTAATCGTTACACAATACTCCTGGCTAGTGAAATTCAATTTCCCAGTAGCTTCATGATGGAGAGCAAGTTGCCATCCACAGCCACGTGAAAGTCTTACTGGCAAACACTGTTGGACGTTTCTCTATTAAGACAGGATGCAGTGGTCCTATTTTTGTTCCAATCTGCTTTAATTGAAGAACATGAACAAAAAGGAAAGACATCTTACAATGGCCAGCAGCAGCAGGACATCTCTTTGCTTGTTTTCACGCAGAGACAAGTGAGGGTTTTATGTCCCAGTCCTCGAATCAGTAATAGTTAGCACCTAGCACCCCACAATATGGAGGGTGCTACCCACCTCTGCTCCCCTCATGTGAAATAGCGACACTCTGTAGAGTCAATGTAGCAGTAAGAAGTGCATCTCAATTTTCCATAAGACCTAAAACAAAAGAGAAGAGCTCAGTTTCAATGCAGGACTGTGCTAGTTTGAGCCTAGCTGGAACGTTTGGGTGAGAAGAACTAGACCATAGGCTGTGAAAAGGAAACAGTGGTGATGGCTACTGTACTCCTAGGCTTGCTGAGATGGATAAGAACAAGAACATATAGATAGCAGAGTTGCTTTTTGGGCTGCACTTCTCTCTCTAACCTAACCTGCTGTCTGTGTGACTAATCCTTCTGCTTCCTAACCCCCCTGGCTGACCCTCCAAACTACCTTGAAGCGTAAGGCAAACTCTGGGGTAAGGTAGAAGGGTGGGGAGAAGGTGGAAGGGTGGTTGGGAGCCCCTCCTGGGGAGTCAGGTTTCTGGGAGGGCTGTTGTGTTTCTGTATTATTTTTTTACTTGCCTATTTCTGTCTATAGCTGTAGATACTGTAAATACCTGCTTGTATATTGTGCTAAGCTGTAAGTATAAAGCTTCATTCAATTTCCAGAGCTGCTGAGTCTCGTCTGGGTGATCACAGTCTCACAGTATCATCAGAGTTGGAAGAGACCTCACAGACCATCAAGTCCAACCCTTTACCACAGAGCTCAAGGCCAGACCATGGCACCAAGTGCCACGTCCAATCCTGCCTTGAACAGCTCCAGGGACGGCGACTCCACCACCTCCCCGGGCAGCCCATTCCAGTGTCCAATGACTCTCTCAGGGAAGAACTTTCTCCTCACCTCCAGCCTAAATCTCCCCTGGCACAGCTTGAGGCTGTGTCCTCTTGTTCTGGTGCTGGCCACCTGAGAGAAGAGACCAACCTCCTCCTGGCCACAACCACCCCTCAGGTAGTTGTAGACAGCAATAAGGTCTCCCCTGAGCCTCCTCTTCTCCAGGCTAACCAATCCCAGCTCCCTCAGCCTCTCCTCGTAGGGTTGTGCTCAAGACCTCTCCCCAGCCTCGTTGCGGACACGCTCAAGCATCTCAATGTCCCTCCTAAACTGGGGGGCCCAGAACTGAACACAGTACTCAAGGTGTGGTCTAACCAGTGCAGAGTACAGGGGCAGAATGACCTCCCTGATCTAACAAAGTGTGAGGGGGCAAGGAACACCCAAACCATCACAAGGACATAGTTCACATTATAGTTTCTGGATGCAACTGGGAGTGAACAACATCAGAAATTGCCACGTGCAGCAATATATGGGCATCCAAAATAAGAGAATAATCTCCAGTGGTGCTAAACTGTTCTCCCCCTTGCCAGCAATATAGGAACCCAGGAGAAATTGTGAGTGAAGATTAAATTCCTAGAGAAATCAATTAAAAAAAAACACAATAAATTCCCCACTCTCAGTGGCACTTGAGGATGAATGTTAGGAGGAAGTTCTTCCCAGAGAGAGTGATTGGCATTGGAATGGGCTGCCCAGGGAGGTGGTGGAGTTGCTGTCCCTGGAGGTGTTGAAGCAAAGCCTGGCTGAGGCACTTAGTGCCATGGTTTGGTTGATAGGCCAGGGCTGGGTGTTAGGTAGGACTGGATGATGGAGGTCTCTTCCAACCTGCTTGATTCTATGATTCACAGTTTTTTTTCCTTTAGTTCAGCAGATTGCACGCACGAAAATAAAGGCTCTCAGTTGCTCTTCACAACTTGATTACACAGGGAAAATGAAATGTACAACAAATTCTCAAGTTTTTGGGTGCTATTTCTGGCAACAGCACTCAGGATCTTAGAAGGGAATAGCCTTGACAGTAGAAAATCTCTCCATGCTGCCTAAGGGTGAGACCTCTGTGACTCATTTCAGGTTGTCATGTTTACTGCTCTCGATTTTACACCAGGAGTGCTCCAACAATGGGAGTGGAAGGCTGAGCACAACACTTAATCTGCTATGATATTCTGTGGTTTCTTTTTTCCTGTCAATTAGCAGGTTATTCTTCCATGAAAGATAAGGGCTCTGTGCATAATTCCATTTGCAGATTAAATGTTTCCTGTTAGCCAGTAACAATACCTGACAGTTAAATAGAGGTACTGCTGTTGGAGGCAAAATGCTGACCAGGGGAAGCTGCTTAAAGAAAGGCAAGGGAAGGCAAGACAACAATAAGCAGATGTTTTAAATGAAGGATTCATGGCTTTGCATCTGCTGTTTCCTTGGAAAGGCTGATGACTGGTTGGTTCAGAAACAAAGATACCCAGTAACAGGAGGGGTAAAAGGAAGGTGGTTAGAGGTTGTGGTGTGGGATTGATTTTGTTTCCCTTTGGTGTGATAACTCTCTTCTCATGGTCTTTTCTTCTACTAGCATGTCATGGGTAAGCATCATTGCAATGATAATGTCACCAAAGGAAATCTTCTCAAGTGATGGGCAAACACATGCCTATGCGACCTTCCACCATTTCATACAGCAAGAGGCAAGTGTTTATTAGTGGGAGACCAGATTTAGCCCTTAAAGTCACAGTATCACAGTATCACCAAGGTTGGAAGAGACCTCACAGATCATCAAGTCCAACCCTTTACCACAGAGCTCAAGGCTAGACCATGGCACCAACCACCACATCCAATCTTGGCTTGAACAGCCAATGATACACAGGAAAAATCTGATAGACTCTAGAGAGACTCCAGTGGAACAAAGTTTGAGTGGATAACTCTCTTCTGGTTTAAGGCTGGAAGAGAGAAAATAGAGCAAAGCAAAGTGGACACAGCTCATACATACCCAGGGAGATATGTCCTACATGTCAAATACCCAAAATCCTTCCCATCACAGTCTTCAACCCCATCGTGTCTGTAGCCATCTCCACAGTAAGCTCGGCGGCATCCTAGACAACAACACAGAAACACCTTCAGGGCACTTCACATGTGAAAGAGGCAGGGGAAGGAAGTGAGGTGGCTTTTTTAAGGGTGAAGTACAAGGCTTTTTGAGGTGCAAAATCCCTTTGACATCTCAAAGACAGTATGAAGAAACAGAGTAAAAGGACTCTCAATAATAGAGAGCTTATAAGAGTTAAAACGAGTCATTTAAAAGTAGAAATCATTAATTAACTGAAACAAGGACCTGTTTGTTAGAAATTGATCATTCTAAGATCAAATTTACAATTAAATCCACTTAACATTTGGTTAGCCTTTCTCTTTTGGTTCGGGAACAGAATAGTGACAATGTGCTCATTTGCAAGTCACTAAACAGTAATTCTTTGGGTCACATCAGTGTCAGAAGTCTATAAATGGCAGGGCCTTGATTGCCCTGAAGATTCATCCTGTGTATAGTACAAAGTAGCATGATGCACCTCCAAAGACGGAGTGCACAGTTTTGCAGGCACTGGAGCTAGTGAACACTATTCTACTCTTTGCTCACTCCCCACATTTGTCTGTAAAATCTGATTGAATTCTTTTCTCGTGCTTGGAGCCTAGAGAGCTCATGCTCTCTCACTGGATTACTCTGCAGTCAGGCAAGTTTAGAGGGGCATTTAATTATAGGTGTCCTTATTGCAACTTAATTACCTTTAAATCTCTTTCACAGTGTCATTGAGAAGTTGGTTGGGAATCCCTTAGTTCTAAGGGCACAGATGGTGGTGAACAGGTGGAAGGACACAGTGTGGCTGCATACACCTCAATGTCAGAGTTAGGCTAAATGTAGGAAAGGAAAACTTGCATCTTTCAGTGTTGGCCAATAGCTCTTCTGACACTTGAAGAAGTTTCTGTTTCCTAGAAGCAGCCTAGTACCAACCCTGCTGAGTGGCAGCTGCAGATGATGCAGAGTGCTGCACTCTGGGGAAAGAATCAAGTGGTATCAACCTGATAGCAAAGGTATTGAGGCTGACACCTTCCTTACACAAGTGAGTAACAAAGTCCTCAGCAGTTTTACTGACCCTGCATCAAGCTTACTATTAGAAAGGCATCTTCAGCATCTATCCTAAGGGGTTTTGTGGTGCATTGTAAAGGGATGCGATGTCTTTTGGCTAGAAAGCTGTCAGGCCCCAGGGGTGTATGTAAGCCAGTTGCTGGGGCTGAAATGCAGTGGGTTTGGTCTGACTGCAGACATCTCTGCTCATTGAGGTCCATGGTCCTCAGTGAGGATGCATGGGAAGCATTTGACATCAGCTCTGTCTCGTTGGTGGCATCCACATGCACGAAGGTCTCCGGTGTTCACTCAGTGGCCATCGCGCCTCGCTCTCCCCTTGCCTTCACTCAATCCACAAAGCACACAAGCTGCCGTGAGTGAAACACTTGTGTGGTGTGCTTAACAGTGCACCCTGTGCAAACAACCAATGCACCTGCCCTGGTAGGAGGAGGCTGCTCCTGATGCGCTGCAACTTACTTATGCAGTCATCAGTCACGACCGCATTGCCATCGTCGCACTCTTCCCCGTCCTGAACGATCCCATCTCCGCAGGTGCCTCCACCCCCGAGGCGGTAATCCACAGGATAGAAAGGGCTGATCTGGCCAAACAAACACACAGCAGTTACTGAGCTGGACCACCAGCAGCCTGACCAGCAAGCAGAGGTGAAGGGCTGTGGGAAGCAGATCCTGCACGCAGGTTTTCAATCTGCTCTTTGGTGGTTTGCAGCATCTATACTGAATCTGATCCAAAGTCCTGCGAGTTTGAGCCTAGCTGGGATATTTTGGGGAGGGGAATTAGATTACAGGCTGTGAAAAGGAAACAGTGGTGATGGCTACTGCACTCCTAGGCTTGCTGAGATGGATAAGAACAAGGACATAGATAACACAGCTGCTTTCTGGGCTTTGTGGGCTGCACTTCTCTCTCTAACCTAACCTGCTGTCTGTGTGACTAATCCATCTGATTCCTAACCCCTCTGGCCGACCCTCCAAACTGCCTTGAAGCGTAAGGCAAAGTCTTAGGTAAGGTAGAGGGGTGGGAGAAGTTGGAAGGGTGGTTGGGAGCCCCTCCTGGGGACTCAGGTTTCTGGGAGGGCTGCTGTGTTTCTGTATTGCTTTTAAGCTGATGTATTTCTGTGTATATTGTAACTATCTGCTTGTACATTGTGCTAAGCTCTAAATATAAAGCTTCATGCAATTCCCAGATTGACTGAGCCTCATCTGGGTGATTTTCTTAAGCATAGGGGGGTGGGGAACACCCAAACCATCACAAAAGTCCAGTGGACACAAGAAGGATCCTGCTCCTGATTTCAGCAGGACTTAGCTCCTTGAGGGCTAAAAGGAAACATATGATTTGGGTTTGCAGGGTTTGGGTTGTTTTCCACAGCTCTGTACCCTGGAGAGTTTTGCCTTATTTTGAATTAAATAAATAAAAAAAGACTCTTTAGTATCATAATTTCCTGAACTCAGTCCCAGTTTGTTCACAAGAAGTGATGAGCAAATGCCTCAGTGATTCAGGCTGCTGCAAAGAAAAATCACAGGGCTGCATAGAGTTGTGTCAGTCCTCAAAAATGAGCCTTTCCACCTTTTTCCCCCCTCCCCATTGTTTCTCTATGACATCTTAAGTACAGGAGGATTTTCTGCATTTAAAAATGAAACACACACTCACAAGTTTCTTGAGACCCCAGTCATATTTTCACCTGGATTGGAAGCCATCCAAAGGTGTCCTTGAAATACAAAGACCTCTGATCTCTTCTAAAAGCTAAGGCATTTTCGGTGTTTAGTCGATCCAGTTCTTCTTGATTGTTCACCACAAATATCTGGGGCACAGAAAAAGAGATGATTGGTAACCCTCTCAGGAACCCTTCTAGGCTGCCACTGAATCTGGTGTTGCCAGCAGACATCTGTACCTACAAATAGGTGCATCTTGAATACTGTGTTCAGTTTTGAGCTCCTCAGTTGGAGAGGGACAGGGATCTGCTGGAGAGAGTTCGGAGGAGGGTGATAAGGATGATGAGGGGACAGGAGGGCATGGCTTATGAGGAGAGGCTGAGGGACCTGGGGCTGTTTAGTCTGGAGAAGAGAAGACTGAGAGGGGATTTGATAAATGTTTATAAGTATCTGAAGGCTGCCAGGAAGGGGGGACAGGCTCTGCTCACTGCTCCCTGGGATAGGACAAGGAGCAATGGGT
The DNA here is from genome assembly GCF_015220805.1 of Pogoniulus pusillus. Lineage (NCBI taxonomy): Eukaryota > Metazoa > Chordata > Aves > Piciformes > Lybiidae > Pogoniulus > Pogoniulus pusillus. The sequence goes on along the minus strand of NC_087291.1, from coordinate 6,103,633 downwards.
ATAAGCTGCAGCACAGGAGGTTCTGCCTCAACACAAGGGGGAACTTCTTTACTGTAAGGGTCACAGAGCACTGGAACAGGCTGCCCAGAGAGGTTGTGGAGTCTCCTTCTCTGGAGCCTTTCCAGGCCTGTCTGGATGTGCTCCTCTGTGATCTGTGTTAGATAGCATTGTCCTGCTCTGGCAGGGGGGTTGGACTTGATGATCTCCTTGGGTCCCTTCCAACTCCTAACATCCTGTGAGCCTGTATAAAGTGTACGTGTAGGGACAGGAGCTCAAAAGTCTGACTTCCATGGCTTACAGAGCCTCTTTTTTGGTTCAAGACAGAGGGCCTATGCTTTGGGAGACAGTTCTATCACATGTGCAAAATGCTTGACCCCAAGATTCAATTCTGAAGTCTTGTAATGACAGGATGAGGAGTAATGGGTTTAAACTGGCAGAAGGGATATTTAAACTGGATGTTAGGAAAGAGTTGTTTGCAGTGAGGGTGGTGAGACACTGGCACAGGTTGCCCAGGGAGGTTGTGGAGCACAGGATCACCCAATGTGATCAAAGATCAAGGATCACATTGGGTGATTCTGTGCTCCACAACCTTCCTGGAGGTGTTCAAGGCCAGGTTGGATGAGGTCTTGAGTGACCTGTTCTAGTGGGAAGTGTCCCAGCCTATGGCAGGGGGTTGGAACTGGCTGATCCTTGAGGTCTCTTCTAACCTAAACCATTCTGTGATTCTATATACGTAGAGTAGGAGGTGGAAGAGCATCCTCCAGTTTGAAAGAAGATTTCTAAGCAAGTGCTACATTACTGATGGTTTGAAACAGCTGCAGTCAGCACCTCAATCACACAACCCTCACAGTAATTATGAGACCAGATTCTTGCTCAGATCTCAGAGGCTGTGGATGTTAGATGCCAGATTTTGCTCACATAGTGACATACTCAGAAGCACAAAGTTTCTTAGATTGGAAAAGCCCTTCAGGATCATCAAGTCCAATCATTAGTTTCACACTGACAAGTTCTTGACTAAACCAAATCCCTTAGCACAACAGCTCATCACTATGGTTGGAGAGGACCACCAGCATCATCCAGTCCAACCTTCATCCCAGCATCCTTCATCAATAGACCACAGCCTCAAGCACCACATCCACTCTCCTTTTAAACCCCTCCCTGTGCCAGTGCCTGAGCACCTGCTCCGTAAAGAACTTCCAGCGTCCAGCCTAAACCTCCCCTGATGCAACTTGAGGGCATTTCCTCTTGTCCTATCATGAGTAACTGGGGAGAATAGACCAGCTCCAGCCTCACCACAGCCTCCTTTTAGAATCATAGAACCAACCAGGTTGGAAGAGACCTCCAAGATCATCCAGTCCAACATAGCACCCAGCCCTAGCCAGCCAACAAGACCATGGCATCAAGTGCCTCATCCAGGCTTTTTAGGTAGTTTTAGAGGAGCTGTACTCCTTGTTAAATCCTTGCAGAGGAGCTGTACTCCTTGTTAATCCAAAGTATTAATGAGCAAACCACCACTTACATAAAAGCAAGAGCCACTCACATCCTTTCCCAGAAAAAGCTGCTTACCGCAGGGACTTTGGGATAAGTGTGCCCAAAGACAGACTCCTCATATGAGGGGTTACTCAGATGGTGTGAGGATCTGCAGAGACATCTTCCTGGAGGCCCTGGAAGTCCTCTTTCCCCTTTTGGTCCTATTGCAAATTGCCCTAAGAAGGAAAAAAAAAAAAAGGCAACAGTGGTTTCCAGCTGCTTCTGCTTTTCTTTTCAGATGAGCTGGTGAAAGGCCTGGAACACAACCAAAGCCTGTGAGGAGAGGTTGCAGGAGCTGGGGGTGTGCAGCCTGCAGCAGAGGAGGCTCAGGGCAGAGCTCATTGCTGTCTACAACTACCTGAAGGGAGGTTGCAGCCAGGTGGGGTTGGTCTCTTCTGCCAGGCAAGCAGCAACAGAACAAGGGGACACAGTCTCAAGTTGTGCCAGGGGAGGTCTAGGCTGGATGTTAGGAGGAAGTTGTTGGCAGAGAGAGTGATTGGCATTGGAATGGGCTGCCCAGGGAGGTGGTGGAGGCACCGTTCCTGGAGGTGTTGAAGCAAAGCCTGGCTGAGGCACTTAGTGCCATGGTCTGGTTGACTGGACAGGTACGAGGTTGGCCTGGATGATCTTGGAGGTCTCTTCCAACCTGGCTGATTCCATGATTCCATGATCTGTGTGTGCTGAGAAAGCCCTGCCTGAGCATTCGCTGAGACTGAACACTGAGGGTCATGTGTTGCCTTTCATGTCTATGCCTGATCTCACAAGCTGCCCAGAGTTCCTGTGCAAGCACAGCTTTGAAGCTGTGCAATAGTTGATTACATTTCCCCCCATGACACCATACACAATTGCAGCAAGCATATATCTCCAGCAGCTACTTAAAGAGAAAGTTTTTCTCCACTGCCTTTCTTTCCCTCTGACTCCTATCCCTATCCCTTTCCCTCCCTCCCTCCCTCCCTCCCTCCCTCCCTCCCTTTCTCTCTTTTCTTTCTTTCTTTCTTTCTTTCTTTCTTTCTTTCTTTCTTTCTTTCTTTCTTTCTTTCTTTCTTTCTTTCTTTCTTTCTTTCTTTCTTTCTTCCTTCCTTCCTTCCTTCCTTTCTTCCTTCCTTTCTTCCTTCCTTTCTTCCTTCCTTTCTTCCTTCCTTTCTTCCTTCCTTTCTTCCTTCCTTTCTTCCTTCCTTTCTTCCTTCCTTTCTTCCTTCCTTTCTTCCTTCCTTTCTTCCTTCCTTTCTTCCTTCCTTTCTTCCTTCCTTTCTTCCTTCCTTTCTTCCTTCCTTTCTTTCTTTCTTCCTTTCTTTCTTTCTTTCTTTCTTTCTTTCTTTCTTTCTTTCTTTCTTTCTTTCTTTCTTTCTTTCTTTCTTTCTTTCTTTCTTTCTATTGTGAATTTTATCTTACCTGTTTTTTCTTTTACAGAGCCACACAGGGTGAGTATGCCCTAGCTGATTAGAAATCACAGTCTTTCACCATAAGCTGGGCTATCTAGAAAAGCAGTAGACCTTTGGTGATGGAGATTAACTGGTCCCTCCAAGGTTGCCAGATAGCTTTTCATCATCCCTATCTTGTCCCATAGGAATCACATAATCCATGGTTTTGCCTTTATTTGAAACAACAGAATTCACAATGTAGGCTTCAAAGTAGGGTACAGAGCCCTTGTAATGACAAGGATGGTGTGACCTTCAGGAGCAATCCTCTCCTTACTGTCAGTGCAGAAACTGCCCTGCAGCACTTTGTGTGAAGTGATGAATTGGGGATGGAGAGCAGGGATACTTCTTACCTGATCCTGAAGGTCCAGGGGGGCCTGGCTGGCCAGAAGGACCAGGTCTTCCAGGTGGACCCTGGACACCTGCAGGTCCAATGTCTCCCTTTAGTCCCTAGGAGAGAGGAGACGTCTGTTTATTGGCCAAACTGTTAATAACACACAGCCTCTTCCAGCTGCCACTGGCTTCCCTTTCAAGAAAGTCAAGACTGAAGCATGAAGCACACAGCATAGTCACCCCACCAGGCACCAGGTGCTGCCCTCTCCTATGTGGAGGGAGAAAAGCATGCCCAGGAAAGACTTTTGCACCTAAATGTGAACAGTCCCAGAGATCTGCTCTGCGTGGAGTCAGAAACCACCCTGCTCTGACTTCAACCATTTGATAGCCTTTCTTCAAGGATGTCTTTTTCTACCCTTGGTAGGGCAGAAAAGAGTCAGTGCAGCTGACAGTGCAGCTCAGAAAGGGCTGATGGAGCTGAAACAGCTGACCCTGGAAATTGTTAGTTTCTGTCATAATATACACTGAGGGGAAAAAACCCCAAACCAACACAGAACCAGACCCAGAAAATTCACTAGGGAGTAGGCAAGGTCTTCCACAGTGACATTTTCCACTCTTAGGGTGCAGTGTGTCAGAAGCATGCTAAGGACTTCGGGGCCCACACTGTCTTCAACAGTGCTTTAGGTGCCTGGTATCTCTATGACTTCACTGTGGATATAGCTATGTTAGCAAATCACAGTATCACAGTATCATCAGGGTTGGAAGAGACCTCACAGATCATCAAGTCCAACCCTTTACCACAGAGCTCAAGGCCAGACCATGGCACCAAGTGCCACGTCCAATCCTGCCTTGAACAGCTCCAGGGACGGCGACTCCACCACCTCCCTGGGCAGCCCATTCCAGTGTCCAATGACTCTCTCAGGGAAGAACTTTCTCCTCACCTCCAGCCTAAATTTCCCCTGGCACAGCTTGAGGCTGTGTCCTCTTGTTCTGGTGCTGGCCACCTGAGAGAAGAGAGCAACCTCCTCCTGGCCACAAGCACCCCTCAGGTAGTTGTAGACAGCAATAAGGTCTGCCCTGAGCCTCCTCTTCTCCAGGCTAACCAATCCCAGCTCCCTCAGCCTCTCCTCGTAGGGCTGTGCTCAAGGCCTCTTCCCAGCCTCATTGCCCTTCTCTGGACACGCTCAAGCATCTCAATGTCCCTCCTAAACTGGGGGGCCCAGAACTGAACACAGCACTCAAGGTGTGGTCTAACCAGTGCAGAGTCCAGGGGCAGAATGACCTCCCTGCTCCTGCTGACCACACCATTGCTGATGCAAGCCTGTAATCATCCCAAGGCAAGCAAGAGCTTGGTTTTACTAAGAGCAAGGCAGCGTGTGGCAATGTCATGCTGAGGAATTGTGCCCCTCTGCTCACCTGCCACTCAGCCAAAATGCTGTTACCTATGGGAGATGAGCTTACACACTGTTGCCATCTGTAAAACCAGCCCTAATTTCCCTCGTGGGAGCTTGTTTGTGCAGCCACTTGTGGAAGTTTCACCTTAGGACTGTTCAGCACCTTCCTATTTTTGCTCCTGAATTTAATATGGTGACACTTATTAAAAATAACTATGTTGATCTTCCTGCTTGTATGCTCTCCAGGGCTTGGATTTCTCAGCTTTATATGTCAGAGAGGTACCACAGAGCTTAAAGGTGAAAGATCTGGTCTGGGTTTGTTTTTTTTTTAATGTAACATCAGGCATTATTTAGCATGGCAAAGCCAATACCTACAGTGCACATTTTCTGGTTTAATCACAAGGAGTTGAATTAGAATCACAGAATCAATCAGGGTTGGAAGGGACCACAAGGATCAGCCAGTTCCAACCCCCCTGCCATGCCCAGGGACACCCTACCCTAGAGCAGGCTGCCCACAGCCTCATCCAGCCTGGCCTTAAACACCTCCAGCAATGAGGTTTCAACCACCTTCCTGGGCAAACCATTCCAGGCTCTCACCACTCTCATGCTCAGCAACTTCCTCCTCACATCCACTCTGAACCTTCCCACCTCCAGCTTTGCTCCATTCCCCCTAGTCCTGTCACTGCCTCACAGCCTAAAAAGTCCCTCCCCAGCTTTTTTGTAGGCCCCCTTCAGATACTGGAAGGCCACAAGAAGGTCACCTGGGAGCCTCTTCTTCTCCACACTGCACAGCCCCAACTCTCAGTCTGTCCTCACAGCAGAGCTGCTGCAGCCCTCTGAGCATCCTCCTGGCCCTTCTCTGGACACGCTCCAGCATCTCCACATCCTTCTTGTAATGGGGGCTCCAGAACTGGATGCAGTACTGCTGGTGAGGTCTCAGCAGAGTGGAGTAGAGGGAGAGAATCACCTTCCTCCAGCTGCTGGCCACATTTCTTCTCTTTGACTTGTTTGAAGCTGGTGGCGTTTGAGGCTGTTGGGGGCTTGCAGCTGCATGATGTGTGGCTGCACATCTCAGAGCAACGAAGCACACATACACGCTACAGCAATTTGTTGCTGTGTAATGTGCTGGACCTCATGGATACATTTGCATGTCACTTCCACCATTTCAACAGAGGAAGGCTGATTTTGCCCTGGCTCATTAAGAACTAATAGATTAGTTGCTTTGCTTAATCCTATTAGGTTAGCTGTGTGCCATCAGAACATTGCAGGATTTATGGGAATGTCAGCGATGCTGAGCCCTAATTCCTTCTTACATTATGCAACACAGAAGCAGCAGGCCAGGATTTTGCAGCTCCAAAGAGGTCTATGGGAAACCTCTTCCCCCTCACATAATAAACAGAGATCTGGCAAAGGCAAGGCAGTGCAGGTCCTACATGTGCTGCCTGGAAATGAGCTGCCTTCTGTGTCTGCTGCCTTGGAGGAATGATTGCTTAATGCTCCCTTGCTTAGCACAGATAGATCAAATAATCATATCAGACACTCAAATAATTTTGCTTTGTTTCTTTTGACATGCACATAGGACACCCAGAGATGCTTTTCCCATGGACAATATTAATATTTCTTTCTTTTCATAGAATCATGGAACCAACCAGGTTGGAAGAGACCTCCAAGCTCATCCAGTCCAACCCCAGCCCTGGCCAGTCAACTAGACCATGGCACTAAGTGCCTCATCCAGGCTTTCTTTCAAATTAACACTATCTAAAACTCTAAGTTATTTCTCCTCATCAAGAATGCTTCTTAGGTTTAGTTTCCAAATTACAAAGCTCTGGGTACTGTATTTCACTTAGAGGCAATATCTGGTGCTTGTGACTCCCACCTGCTGGCCACCTTTTAGGAGGAGCCTGCCCCAGAGGCAGGGGAGAACTGAAGAAAGCAGTGAGATAATCAAGATACACATCAAAATGGAAGTGGAAGTGACACCTTCTTAATTTAGCTGTCCTCATCTAGGAGTGCCAGCTGGATCAAGAGACAGGAAACGGCCCCATGTTGATGGAATCTATCCTCTCAGCTGAACAAGCAGCCAGACAACTACAGTGCTTAAAGCCAGACTCACCCAGCCTTAAAATGCAGCTCTCAAGAGGATTAGAAAAGGAGGAAAGAGATAGCTAGCTCACCAGATGCAGAAAGGGAAAGCCAGGTTTCATTCAGAATTGCTTTCAGGACATGAGAAAAGGGCTTGTGTACCAAAACTTGGGTCTGGAAATCCTAGTTTAGGGTCAGACTACAGTTCTTTTAGTCACCTTTTAGTCTTTGTTGCCTTCAATTATGGCACACCACATGCCACCACTTTTTGGTGACGAGACCCCGTAATGTGACAAAGCATCTGAGGTCAAGTAAGAAGTGTGCTGAGTCCAAGTTGATTTTCAGCTGCTACAACCTGCAGAGGGAGATTCTGTGCATGTTACTTTGGCAGCACAAATGGGCACGGCTTACAAAGAGGAAACCAAAAAACCAACCCAAACAAACAAGCAAAGAGCACACATTAGCTTTAAAACATGACAATTCCAGATACTGGAACGTGTCCTGAGATACTGGAACGTGTCCTGAGATACTGGAACGTGTCCTGAGATACTGGAACGTGTCCTGAGATACTGGAATGTGTCCTGAGATACTGGAGCGTGTCCAGAGAATGGTGATGAAACTGGTGAGGGGCCTGGAGCACAGCCCTGTGAGGAGAGGCTGAGGGAGCTGGGGGTGTGCAGCCTGCAGAAGAGGAGGCTCAGGGCAGACCTCATTGCTGTCTACAACTACCTGAAGGGAGGCTGTAGCCAGGTGGGGTTGGTCTCTTCTGCCAGGCAACCAGCAACAGAACAAGTTGTGGCAGGGGAGGTCTAGGCTGGATGTTAGGAGGAAGTTGTTGGCAGAGAGAGTGATTGGCATTGGAATGGGCTGCCCAGGGAGGTGGTGGAGTTGCTGTCCCTGGAGGTGCTGAAGAAAAGCCTGGATGAGGCACTTAGTGCCATGGTCTGGTTGATTGTCTAGGGCTGGGTGCTAGGTTGGACTGGATGATGTTGGAGGTCTCTTCCAACCTGGTTGGTTCTATGATTCTATGAAATCAGGGACAAGAAATAACTCTTGTGGGCCACCCAGCATCACACTTAGATTGCACATACCTTCTTTACTTGGTGGCCTCTTTATTACTCCTTCCCTAGAGCACAACTTGCAATTTTCTCCCCACAATGGCTGTTCTTTTGTTTCAGTCATTAGTTGGTGGCATCAGAGCAACAGTGAAATGGGAATGAGTCTGTGTTTGCAATGCTGAACATAACCAGAATGCAAACCAACTGCTTTCTGCTATGCCAGTTAACTAGTGCATCTACAAGCTCCTGTATCTGAGCAGATGTATATTGACACCAACATTGCTGTAGTGGGACCAGGTTCCCTTTCCTGTTAGTCAGCAGAGAGAAGCAGGTTCCTCAGGTGGCAATTCAGAGCACCAACTCTCTAGCCATCAGGTAAAGCTAGGAATGGAGCTCTGTGTTGCTTAGGATGCAAAGGAGGGCTTTAAGGTCTGCTTAAGCTGTGTTCAGTGAGTTTTGTAACCAAGCTAGGAAAAGCAGAACTTTCTCCATGCTGCAGGGCCAGGGAGCTGAATGCTACAGAAAAGGCTCCTGCCTAAAGGTGGGGTTTAAACTCTTGCACAGCCTGTGCATGCACATGAGGTGTCTCAGGGCTATGCCCCTTCCCTGTGTGATAAAGGACATGGTACCACGAGTACAACCATGTGGTTGTATGCCACGAGTTATGGGAAGAAAAACACTGAGATCCTACTTGTTTGCCTCGCTTTCCAGGTCTTCCTATAGGTCCTCTGTGTCCTGGCACTCCAGATTGTCCCTTCGGGCCCATCTCTCCCTTGGTGGGTGCAGAGGGAATAAAGCAGGATGTAAGTACATGGGTACAGCTGCCTTAAACAAGACAGTGCTTTCATTCACACACTTCCCCTAGGGCATGCTGCTACTGATTCTTTGTCAGAAAGCCAAAAGCAGAATGAAATACTCTGAAACAAGGATGAAGTAGAAAAGGATCTCGAACAGTTTACACACATGTCCCTGAAAAGTTCTTCCCAAAACAGGGGGTCAAAAACATGCCCAGAGACTTGGAGAGGTCAAGGCTAGCAAACTCTCTGACCCCTTGGCAATATCTTGCTTTTGCTGGTAGGATGCATGTGTAACAAAATCACTCAGGGAAAGGGAGGTGCATTCATTAGCTTGCTAGCCTCCTTAGGAGCAACTCATCCTCATTTCAGGGACCATATGTGATTGTGTCATAAAATCAGCCTCTGGTAGGTCTTTCTATCCATAAACCAACATCTGAATCGAGATGATTTTTCAAGCCCAGAATAATGGTGGCATAAAAACTGGTCAGGGTTGTCACTGCCTTTTATACCTGGGCCAAGAAGGAAATCTTTCGTTGCTTCATATGAATAAAATCTATGCAATTAGGGCAGTAATGAATAAGTAATCAAGAGTTTCCTTTGTTAAGGAAAAATGGCTATGACCAAACTGAGGTTCTGAGGTGAGAACACCTCCAGGGATGACCCTGAAGCCACTTTCTAACTATGCCAGCACTCCCCAGCGTATCACACCCACTTACCTTTTGTCCTAGCATCCCAGGGAAGCCCATTTCTCCCTACAAAGTAAAAGGAGAAAAGCCATTAAAAACCAGAGTGACCTTCCCTCCTTGGAAGAAAGCAAAACAAGTGCCATGCACTGCTATCAGCTGAATAACACCACGCTGAGCTCCAGCACTGCAGGTGATGTAGGAGATAGGGAATTGTAAGCAACATTTTGCTGTCAAGACTACCCCTCTGGCTGATCCTCTGACACCTGGTCTCTCCTCCAGCAAAAACACAGTATCACAGTATCATCAGGGTTGGAAGAGACCTCACAGATCATCAAGTCCAACCCTTTACCACAGAGCTCAAGGCCAGACCATGGCACCAAGTGCCACGTCCAATCCTGCCTTGAACAGCTCCAGGGACGGCAACTCCACCACCTCCCCGGGCAGCCCATTCCAGTGTCCAATGACTCTCTCAGGGAAGAACTTTCTCCTCACCTCCAGCCTAAATTTCCCCTGGTGCAGCCTGAGGCTGTGTCCTCTTGTTCTGGTGCTGGCCACCTGAGAGAAGAGAGCAACCTCCTCCTGGCCACAACCACCCCTCAGGTAGTTGCAGACAGCAATAAGGTCTGCCCTGAGCCTCCTCTTCTCCAGGCTAACCAATCCCAGCTCCCTCAGCCTCTCCTCGTAGGGCTGTGCTCAAGGCCTCTCCCCAGCCTCGTCGCCCTTCTCTGGACACGCTCAAGCATCTCAATGTCCCTCCTAAACTGGGGGGCCCAGAACTGAACACAGCACTCAAGGTGTGGTCTAAGCAGTGCAGAGTACAGGGGCAGAATGACCTCCCTGCTCCTGCTGACCACACCATTGCTGATGCAGGCCAGGATGCCACTGGCTCTCTTGGCCACCCATCCTGATGTTGGGTTTGTGTGCTAGTTTGAAGCAGGCTAGAATGTTTTAGTGAGAAGGACTAGATGACAGGCTGTGAAAGGAAAACAAGGGTGATGTCTGCTTCGCTCACAGGCTTGCTGAGATGTATAGGAACAAGAAATAAAAACATAGATAACCACTCTCACTTCTGCTGCTGGTGAGCTCTGAGCTGCATCTTGCTCTCTAACCTCACCCTCCATTTTGGACTAATCCACTTTGCTTCCCAAACCCCCTGGCCAAACCTCCATTCTTCCTTGGAACTGGGGTAAGGTTGAGAGGGGCAGGGGGAAGGTGCAGGAGTGGTTGAAAGCCCCTCCTGGGGACTCAGGTTTCTGGGAGGGCTGTTGTGTTTCTGTGTTACCTTTTATCTTTGTATCTTTCTGTCTATAACTGTATATACTGTAACTATCTGCTTGTATATTGTGCTAGCTGTAAATATAAGCTTCATTCCTATTTCCAGAGCTGGCTGAGCCTAGTCTGGGTGATTTCCAAAAGTGAGTGGGGGTGGGGAACACCCAAACCACCACATTTTGTCTGTAGGCAGCCCTGCTACCTAAGCAACCCCCAGAGCCTTTTTCTTTAGTAGTTAAAAGAACTCCCAAGCCATGAACCTCGCTCACCCCCTCAGCATTATCATATCACCAGCTAAAAATGTTTTGGCAAGCTGTTGAGATTCTGAATTGCAAGGCTAGGAGAGACTGAGGTTACCTCCAGAGAAATCCCCTTCTGACTCACCGAGCCTGCTATGTGCTGAGGCTGAGGGTTGGTAGGAACAGAGAGGCTGCTTCACAGTCCTCCATCAACACTCTTGCCCTTCCAGGAAGATGCCTCCGGGCTCTCTTCCTCCACACCACTCCTGAGTTTTGCTATCAGAGGTACATAAGTCCCCATGTGCACACTCAGCTAAAGCTTACAGTCATTGGGAAAAGAGAAAATCACCTGGTCTCCTTTGACTCCTTTGTCACCCCTGTCACCTCTGGATCCCTGGAGAGAGACAACAGGGTGCCAATGGCTTATTTACTACATTTCACAAGGAAGCAAAACCTTCCTACAAGAGGCATTATTTGGATTGGCACAGGACACAGCAGTATCTTCAGAGCAAGGTGGATGGTAAATAGCTTAAAACATTTCCATGATATTTTCATTGATATTGGAATTAAGAGTCATAGAAAAGAGGACTCATTATGCCCAGACAATCACATTAAACACATGCTTTCCTGGATTCCCCCCGCCACACCCCCCAGTTGGCTTCACCCATGATCAGGTCTTACAGTAAAACTTGCCAAAGTTTAGACAGCCTAAATAAACCAGTCCAACACTGAGGCATGATTAGACCCATTCTACTGTGAGGTGCACTGTAGTGGCTTGCTCACGAGAAGGTGCTGTGTAAAACTCACTTATTCAACATCCCTGCCACGAGGCTGCTGCTTCTTGATGCTTGTTTTAATTTCTCAGCAGGACCTTTCAGACTCCTTTCCATCAAAATCCAAACTAATTTCTACAGCTACATGTTTGACACAACTATTTCTGCCTGTGAGAGTTGACATTATTCTTTGATCACCACTGACCTTTTCTCCTCTAGTCCCAGGAAAACCCTAAAGGGAAGAAGAGATATGTTAATGCTTCTAGCTTTCAAGATCACCTTTCAAAGTAAAGGAAGAAGAATAAAGCACAAATAATTAATTGCATCAACATGTGAATGCAAATGAATATTTATAGCTTCTAAAATGGCACTGAAACAGGTCTAGGAAACACGAAGGCAAGACAAGTCAGCCCAAAAGCCAATGTAAAAAAGCCAGGGGCAGACAGAAGTTTTGATGTTGCTTTACAACTGAAACAAAAGGGGGGAGAAAAAAAAGGAACTGAAAGTGAATAAAGCCCTTGCTTGCATAATTAATAATCTACATTAATTTAAGCAATCATCTTCCTCTTTTGTGTGTTGCTGTCATTCATTATTTGTGTGTGTGTGTTTGTTTTCCCCCTGTGGAATATCCTTGAATTCTACTTCAGTGATCTCCAGTGGGAAGCTCATTAAAAATACTAGCTTCTTTTTAAGACATACAGAGCCAACAATGGTGTTCAGCTCTTCTTCCCCATCTTTTAATGGAATAAGCTGGCTAGAACACTTTTTTTCCAAGTACCTTAAGGTGTTGTGCATTAAATTTGTAAAGGCAGAGCCTATGCCACAGACAACGATGTGCAGATACAATCAATAGGCTATGCCACAGACAACAATGTGCAGATACAATTAAAGGCTATGCCACAGACAACAATGTGCAGATACAACTAGAAGGCTATGCCATTGACAATGGTGTGCAGCTACAACCAATAGGCTATGCCACAGACAATGATGTGCAGATACAACTAATAGGCTATGCCATAGACAATGATGTGCAGTTACAATTAAAGGCTATCCCATAGACAATGATGTGCAGATACAACTAAAAGGCTATGCCACAGACAATGATGTGCAGATACAACCAATAGGCTATGCCATACACAATGATGTGCAGATACAACTAATAGGCTATGCCATAGACAATGATGTTCAGTTACAACTAAAGGCTATGCCATTGACAATGATGTGCAGATACAACAAATAGGCTATGCCATAGACAATGATGTGCAGTTACAATTAAAGGCTATCCCATTGACAATGATGTGCAGATAACAACTAATAGGCTATGCCATAGACAATGGTGTGCAGTTACAACCAATAGGCTATGCCACAGACAACAATGTGCAGATACAATTAAAGGCTATGCCACAGACAATGATGTGCAGATACAACTAGAAGGCTATGCCATTGACAATGGTGTGCAGCTACAACCAATAGGCTATGCCATTGACAATGGTGTGCAGCTACAACCAATAGGCTATGCCATTGACAATGGTGTGCAGTTACAACCAATAGGCTATGCCACAGACAATGATGTGCAGATACAACCAATAGGCTATGCCACAGACAATGATGTGCAGTTACAACCAATAGGCTATGCCATAGACAACAATGTGCAGATACAATTAAAGGCTATGCCACAGACAATGATGTGCAGATACAACTAATAGGCTATGCCATAGACAATGATGTGCAGTTACAATTAAAGGCTATACCACAGACAATGATGTGCAGATACAACCAATAGGCTATGCCATTGACAATGATGTGCAGATACAACTAATAGGCTATGCCATAGACAATGACGTTCAGTTACAACTAAAGGCTATGCCATTGACAATGATGTGCAGATACAACTAATAGGCTATGCCATAGACAATGATGTGCAGTTACAGTTAAAGGCTATCCCATAGACAATGATGTGCAGATACAACTAGAAGGCTATGCCATTGACAATGGTGTGCAGTTACAACCAATAGGCTATGCCATTGACAATGGTGTGCAGTTACAACCAATAGGCTATGCCACAGAAAATGATGTGCAGATACAATCAATAGGCTATGCTGTAGACAATGATGTGCAGATACAACCAATAGGCTATGCCATAGACAATGATGTGCAGTACAACCAATAGGCTATGTCATAGACAATGTTGTGCAGATACAACTAATAGGCTATGCCATAGACAATGATGTGCAGATACAACTCATACATATGCATACTTTTAGTAGAGGACCCAAATGACCTCCACAGTCTTATGAGCTGGGTGGAAAGCATTGCAGCCATGATTTCATGCTGCAGATCTATTTAAGAGCTGCAGTTTTCTAGTGGCATATCATTATATCCAGGCTTTGATTTTAAATTAATTCTTTGCATTGCAAAAGTTTATCTAAAAGCATTTTTTATGAAAAGCCAAAAACACAGCCATGCCCAAACAGACAACATAACCTTGCTTGGAGGAGAACAGATCTTTCTATCTGGATTAGAAAGGATATATCTTGATAAGTGCTCTCCAGCAAAATGATGAGGGAAGCAGCTGTCAGCAGAGCATTAGAAACCAATGTCTGAAAATGCAGCATTTGCTTAACAAACCTTGGAGCCCATTGGTCCTCTTGTACCTGGCAATCCCATCACACCCAACTCTCCCTTTTCACCCTAAAGGGGTCAATAAACAGAGTTATTGATTGTGGCTCTCTGGTGAGGTGGTATTTGAATGTCTGACTGTTCAGTGGTTCAGGTTTTATGTCAGATCTGAGACAAGCCTGGCCTCAGTGTAGTATTGTAGTCACAGGTCTGTATTGTAACTGCATTCTGCCTGAGCCCTCATCTGTTACCTTATTCTCCTATTTGTTTTTTCTTGTATCTGTAGCTTGTCCTCCAGTTTTGCCAGTTGCTAATAAAGGGCAGGTGAGCAAATTAATAGCAACAGCAGCACCTCCTTGTTCTGCATGAAGGTGCATTTTTTCCACCCGTGGTGACTCCCACTGAGCTGCAAAGAAAAGGTATTTTGCTGCAAGCCTTTATGGCTTGGGGGGCAGGCATAGTGGCTACTTACATTCTGTTCTCAGTAATCATGTGCTTTACAGTGCTCCAGGGCCAGTAAATCATGAAAAGGCTTTACAACAACTTCTCTGTCTGATGTCAGCTAATTACACTTAGTGTGAAATAGAGTAGTCCTGGCAGATAGGCACCAGTGCTACCCACAGGATACAGCTCTCATTCTCCCTTGGCTTTCACTGCCCAAGAATGGAGATGATTTTCACATTGGATGCTGCTGTGGCAGAAGTTTAGAAAAGACTTGAAGAGACAGAGTAGGAAAAATAAGGATTGCACCAAGACTGTGTCAAAGAAACCTAAGACAAGTTAGGAGTCTCAGCTGAAAAGATACAAGACACAGAAATGATAATGAGAAAACCCAAACAGCAGCTTCTTGGAGATTTAGATCAAGAAGAGGATGCAGCAAATTGCTATAGTGAAGATGAGTATCAGGAATTTGAGGAGATCAGATGAGAAGAAGAGAAAGGAAAGAGACACAACCGATGTAGGCTGGCACAGAGATAAGCTGGCACAGAGATCTGCTGGCCACTATTTGAGTGGAGCCTTCACTAATGGGCAGGAATGACTAGACAAAATGAAAGTGTAACTCATCAAAAGAACAGAGAAGACAGGGCTCAGAGGAGACAAGAGAAGCATAAGAATTGGAATCAAACAGTCATGAGTGCAGGAAGTCAGAGGGAAGTGCACTGATACTGAACGTGAGGGATTGTTAAAGGAATGTGATGAAAAAGCATAACAGACCAGGAAGAGATAAAAGCAGCTCTAGGAAGACTTCTTTGATAAAAACAGAGCTTTTAAAAGGAAAAGGCCAAGTGAATGAGTTTTCTGACTGTTCTGCTTTCAGCACTAGGACTGAGAGCAGAGCACTTCCTTTTCAAAGTGAACTTTGGTTTAAGTATGCACTGTCATTTCTTCTTCTTCTTCTTCTTCTCCTCCTTTTCTTGTTTTCTTTAACCAGGTTGGAAGAGACCTCCAAAATCATCCAGGCCAACCTAGCACCCATTCCCATCCAATCAACTAGACCATGGCACTAAGTGCCTCATCCAGTCTTTTCTTCAACACCTCCAGAGAAGGCAACTCCACCACCTCCCTGGGCAGCCCATTCCAATGCCAATCACTCTCTCTGCCAACAACTTCCTCCTAACATCCATCCTAGACCTCCCCTGGCACAACCTGAGACTGTGTCCCATTCTTCTGTTGCTGGGTGCCTGGCAGAAGAGACCAACCCCCACGTGGCTGCAACCTCCCTTCAGGTAGTTGTAGACAGCAATGAGGTCTGCCCTGAGCCTCCTCTTCTGCAGGCTGCACACCCCCAGCTCCCTCAGCCTCTCCTCACAGGGCTGTGCTCCAGGCCCCTCACCAGCTTTGGCGCCCTCCTGTGGACATGTTCCAGCACCTCAACATCTCTCTTGAATTGAGGAGCCCAGAACTGGACACAGCACTCAAGGTGTGACCTGACCAGTGCTGAGCACAGGGGCAGAATAACTTCCCTTGTCCTACTGGCCACACTGTTCCTGATGCAGGCCAGGATGCCATCGGCTCTCTTGGCCACCTGGGCACACTGCTGCCTCATCTTCAGCTACTATCTACCAGTCCCTTTCTTCCTGGCTGCTCTCAGCCACTCTGTCCCCAGCCTGTAGCACTGCTTGGGGTTGTTGTGGCCAAAGTGCAGAACCCTGCACTTGCCCTTATTAAATCTCATCCCATTGGCCTCTGCCCACCCATCCAGCCTGGCAAGGTTTCTGTGCAGGGCTCTCCTACCCTCCAACAGATCCAGACCTGCTCCTATCTTGGTGTCATCTGCAAACTTACTGATGCTGGACTCCATCCCCTGGTCCAGATCATCAGTAAAGACATTGAACAGGATCAATAAAGATATTGAACAGCACCACTAGTGCCAGCTGCCAACTGGATGTGGCACCATTCACCACCACTCTCTGGGCCCAGCCCTCCAGCCAGTTCTTGACCCATTTCTGAGTGAATCTGTTCAAGCCACAAGCTGCCAGCTTTGCCAGGAGCTTGTTGTGGCAGATGGTGTCAAAGACTTTGCTGAAGTCCAGGTAGACTACATCCACAGCCTGCCTCACATTCTCCAGGCAGGTAACCTGATCATGAAAAGGGATCTTCTTGCTTGCTACATTTCCAGATACTATAACATAATGTTCTTCATCTAATATAGCTGTCAAGAGCTTGAAGGTTTACTTCCCAGACATGGCTTGACTTCAGAAGGCATCTACTATTATTGAATTAGAAAGAGTACTATGTCATGTCCTCTGAGGTGGGGGAACCAATCTTTATGGAGCAAAATAAGAGTCAAAGGGCTCCAGGAAAGCACATCTTTGAACCTTGCAGGCAGCCCTTCTGCATAATGGACTGAAGAAAAAGAAGTTATCTCAGAAGTTGTGGTAGAAACTCCACATGCTGAGGCTCCTGTGAAGATCTGTATGCTTTTGCCTAAGACAATACTCAGTGAAGGACTCTCCTGCAGCTAATCAACACAGATGAAGCAATGACTCTGCAATAGCAAAAACATGTCCTGCCATTTCTTCTGCTATTGGTTGTTAAAAAGCACAGGAATGAAAGTTTGTTTGTGTGGGAATGGACTTCAAAGATGTGACCAGCAGTCCTCATCTTTTGTTATCTTTGTCCTCTGGCCCCAGCCTTTGATATTTTCCCTCTGATCCCGTGGGCGCAGTTACGCTGCCAGGAGACACACGTTCAGGCAAAGAGATCATCATCAAGAACAGTCATAGAATCATAGAATCAACCAGGTTGGAAGAGACCTCCAAGATCATCCAGGCCAACCTAGCACCCAGCCCTATCCAATCAACCAGACCATGGCACTAAGTGCCTCATCCAGGCTTTTCTTGAAGACCCCCAGGGACGGTGCCTCCACCACCTCCCTGGGCAG
The DNA here is from genome assembly GCF_015220805.1 of Pogoniulus pusillus. Taxonomy (NCBI): domain Eukaryota; kingdom Metazoa; phylum Chordata; class Aves; order Piciformes; family Lybiidae; genus Pogoniulus; species Pogoniulus pusillus. The sequence continues at coordinate 6,086,047 of NC_087291.1, read as the reverse complement.
CCCATTCCAATGGGAAATCACTCTCTCTGGGAAGAACTTCTTCCTAACATCCAGCCTATACCTACCCTGGCACAACTTGAGACTGTGTCCCCTTGTTCTATTGCTGGTTGCCTGGGAGAAGAGGCCACCCCCCACCTGGCTACAATGCCCCTTCAGGTAGCTGTAGACAGTAATAAGATCACCCCTGAGCCTCTTCTTCTCCAGGCTGCACACCCCCAGCTCCCTCAACCTCTCCTCATAGGATTTGTGCTCCAGGCCCCTCACCAGCTTTGTTGCCCTTCTCTGGACATGGTCCAGCACCTCAACATCGGTGATGGTTAGTTTTGGAACACTGATCCATGTGATTGTGAGTCACCAGTGATTGTCAGTAAGTCTTCATTAGATTGACTTGCCACTTGCCTTTCACATATTTTAGCCTACATGGTTACAGAGATACAGAGACTAGGCTGAAGGTGGAGTAATCTAACTTCAGACTGGGCAGGTTTCTGCAGAGCAGTAGATCATAGAATCATAGAATCAACCAGGTTGGAAGAGACCTCCAAGATCATCCAGTCCAACCTAGCACCCAGCCCTATCCAGTCAACTAGACCATGGCACCGAGTGCCTCATCCAGTCTTGAAGTCCTCCAGGGATGGTGCCACCACCACCTCCCTGGGCAGTGCAAGATGTCCTTGCACTGCTGCAGCTTCCCCTCCTCCAACATATAATCACTTAGAGACTTCTTGAGACAAGTGTTCTGCTCAGATTGTGATGTTGAACAGGTTATTCCACATGAATTTTAGCCTTACCTTCGGTCCCACAGGTCCAGGCCATCCTACTGGTCCTGGCATCCCAGGGACTCCTGGGGGACCTGGTCTACCCTTGAATGGAAAACAGTGATTACAACCATTGATATAACATCATGACTATACACAGGCCTCCACCACAGACAGAAGATATGGAGGAGCAAAGCCTTTTGAGGAAAAGACCTACAAACCCAGAGATTTTGCTGCCCACCCTTTTATACTGACAATACAGTTTGTGTTGATGCTATTGGAGGAGGTGTGGGCTTGCAGAAGCACCAGGTAATACCAACTCAAATGAGATCAGCTATGTGCAGTCAAAACAATCACCCCAACCCCCCAGCATCAGTAACTTAAATCCTCTTTTGGTTTAATAATATGATGGAGGTAAAAAAGAAGGCAAAAAAAGACAGTCTGGATCAAATTCGTGTTAAAAACCAGAACCAAATCTTGACCTAGGATACTTTTGTTCACTACTTTTCTTATTCTGAACATTCTCATATTGTTTTTAGCTATAATTGCTCATTATTGGTTACTCAATGAGTAGCAATAGCTACATACATGCAGCTTCTAAACAACACCTCTAACTGATGCTACAGAGTAGTGAGATGCCACTGCTTTATGCCACTTGACAATATGATCTAAGAGATATCATCATGCTAAGAGTTTCATGAGCCAGAGTTGTACTGATTTATGTCTAAACCTAAGCAGCTTCTCTTTTTGGAACCTACTAGGTTGGGGTTTTTTTTTGTCAGAAGAGTAAGTGCCAATGTATTGTGCTTAAGGTTTACATTCTCTAGCAGGTTGGTGGGTGACTTTTCTCTGAGACATTGCTATTTTGGACATTTGAATGTATGTAAGTAATACTTTGGTGTTTGCTGTAGGGCATTTGCAATTTAGATGACACAAAAGACCTCTTGCTTATGTGCTTTGCACTTATTTGGATTATTGATTGGGAGGTGGTATTAAAATCCTTGGTGTGTTATTAGAAGGGGGTCCAAACACTTGGTGTGTTATTAGAAGGGGGTTCAAATCCTTGGTGTGTTATTAGAAGGGGGTTCAAATCCTTGGTATATTATTAGAAGGGGGTTCAAACACTTGGTGTGTTATTAGAAGGGGGTTCAAATCCTTGGTGTGTTATTAGAAGGGGGTTCAAACACTTGGTGTGTTATTAGAAGGGGGTTCAAATCCTTGGTGTATTATTAGAAGTGGGTTCAAATCCTTGGTGTGTTATTAGAAGGGGGTTCAAACACTTGGTGTGTTATTAGAAGGGGGTTCAAATCCTTGGTGTGTTATTAGAAGGGGGTTCAAACACTTGGTGTGTTATTAGAAAGGGGTTCAAATCCTTGGTGTGTTATTAGAAGGGGCTTCAAACACTTGGTGTGTTATTAGAAGGGGGTTCAAACACTTGGTGTATTATTAGAAAGGGGTTCAAATCCTTGGTGTGTTATTAGAAGGGGGTTCAAATCCTTGGTGTATTATTAGAAGGGGGTTCAAATCCTTGGTGTATTATTAGAAGGGGGTTCAAATCCTTGGTGTGTTATTAGAAGGGGGTTCAAATCCTTGGTGTGTTATTAGAAGGGGGTTCAAACACTTGGTGTGTTATTAGAAGGGGGTTCAAATCCTTGGTATATTATTAGAAGGGGGTTCAAACACTTGGTGTGTTATTAGAAGGGGGTCCAAATCCTTGGTGTGTTATTAGAAAGGGGTTCAAACACTTGGTGTGTTATTAGAAAGGGGTTCAAACACTTGGTGTGTTATTAGAAAGGGGTTCAAACACTTGGTGTGTTATTAGAAGGGGGTTCAAACACTTGGTGTATTATTAGAAAGGGGTTCAAATCCTTGGTGTGTTATTAGAAGGGGGTTCAAACACTTGGTGTATTATTAGAAGGGGGTTCAAATCCTGGATGTATTATTAGAAGGTTATTTCTTGTCCTGGTTAGTGACTACCTCTGCATATCTCTGATTTCATCCTGCATTTCTGTCCTCCTTTAGAGTCAATTACATTAACTGGAGGTACTTAGTGACTGAGATAATGTATTCTGTTTCATCACATGTAGGGGCACATAGCTTTGGCAATACATCAGGGGGTTTATGTCACCAGGCGTAGGATTCTAATCATCATATTGCATTGCTGCCAAAATTCTGTACATGTCTTCACTAATGGTTTTCCCTCCTTCAGAGGTGTTTGCCTGAGCCTTGTTTGGACTTTGGACGAGTAAAACATTTGATTTTGCTGTGGCATCTTTTTAGTGTGTCTTTAATGATAGCTCCCCTATTCCATTTCCCCTGTTCACACAGACACAGCTCAGGCAATTTCCATTCTGGTTTAAGTCTCTGGCCAGAGCAGCATGCTTCTGTTGAGGGAAATTGTTGAATCCAAACCAACTGGGACAGCCCTCCAAGCCAGCCCTGCACCCAGCCCTACCACCCACCCTGGGTACCAGGGGAAGCAGCACAAAGCAGTTACACCTCAGCACCAGCCAGTGCTCATTTAACTACTGTCTGCACGGCTCTCTGGCAGCTGCTACATGCCAAGTATGAGACAGGTTTCTGAGGCAGCATCTTTGTTCATACCTTTCTTCCTGGCCTGCCAATCTCCCCCTGCCAGAGAAAGGAATATGTTAGTCTCACAGGCACCAGGTGAAGCACAGTGGCTCAGTAATGAAGGCTTTGGTTTTACATACATCAGTAAACATTGAGGATATCTTTGTGTTCAAGATATTGCTTGCAGAGGCAAAATGAAGAGAGTCATAGAATCACAGAATCATAGAATCACAGAATCAGAGAAACAATCAAGTTGGAAGAGACCTCCAAGATCAGCCAGGCCAACCTAGCATCCAGCCCTAGACAATCAACTAGACCATGGCACTAAGTGCCTCATCCAGGCTTTGCTTCAACACCTCCAGGGACAGCAACTCCACCACCTCCCTGGGCAGCCCATTCCAATGCCAATCACTCTCTCTGCCAACAACTTCCTCCTAACATCCAGCCTAGACCTCCCCCAGCACAACTTGAGACTGTGTCCCCTTCTTCTGTTGCTGGTTGCCTGGGAGAAGAAATTAACCCCACCTGGCTGCAGCCTCCCTTCAGGTAGTTGTAGACAGCAATGAGGTCTGCCCTGAGCCTCCTCTTCTGCAGGCTGCACACCCCCAGCTCCCTCAGCCTCTCCTCACAGGGCTGTGCTCCAGATCCCTCACCACCAGAGCTCCTTAGTCTTCTCTGTGTTCTCAATCCTAAATCTACAGTCATTCCCCTGTATAGCAAAGCAGATAATTATATGCCCATATTCAGCTGTAGGGCTCTTAAATATCATCAGGGAGCAAATGCTTTGCAAACTTGAAGCCATAATTTAACACATAGGCCTGTTTTAATATAGCACCTGATCCATCCAATTACCACTGCATGGGCAAGCTCTGCTTCTCATCTCCTCCTAGGGGTACAGGACACAGAAAGGCCAGCCCTGGACACATGAGCTGATTTCTGAACACATACTCTAGACAGAGGTGGCTATCATGAGAAGCCATAAAGAATACTTCAAGGCTGAAAATGATCACTGCAAGGTGAATCTTTAAATTAGGATTTCAAAGCAATTCACAGCTTTACATTCAAATTACATCTATGGGTTCCACCATTCATTAAACAGCCAAGTTAACAAGTGAACACCCCACTCTTTGCTCCTCAAACCCACACCAAACTCCATAATGACAGCCACTTACTTTCTCCCCTTTTGGTCCCATTACACCAGGAATTCCTTGTGGACCCTATGGAAGAAAGTGAATGCAATTATTCAGCTGCATCAGTAAGGAGGCACTGGTGGCTCTCTTCCCTTGCCCCTGTACATCTCTCCTGCCAACAGTGTGAACCCAGAAGTTTGGGGTAGTGAATGTGGCCTCTTAAATGCCAGATCAAAGATACTGCATAATGGCTGAACTGACATGAAAAGTGCAGAGCATCTTCTAGGCAGAGAACACCAGAAAGAATTAAGGCCTGGGTCAAAGGAAAGATAAGAGGTTATTGGAGTCCTGAAGAATTAGTGATAATGACATCAGCTGGCAAAGCAGGTGCTAAGAGAAGTGGCATAAACATGCAGGAAGGGATCTGCAGTGTTGTATGGATGTGGAGGATTTCCACCACTTATGGATCCTGAACATATTTCTCTTTCAGATTAGTCTGATTATTCTTTTGGGAGACTTCTTAATTCAGCAGACCTCGAAAAGCCCAAACCAATGAGGCAAATGGTTCTGTTTCTAGAATGCATAAAATCAACCAGCTTGGAAGAGACCTCCAAGATCATCCAGGCCAACCTAGCACCCAGCCCTAGCCAATCAACCAGACCATGGCACTAAGTGCCTCAGCCAGGCTTTGCTTCAACACCTCCAGGATCAGGGAGGTCATTCTGCCCCTGTACTCTGCACTGGTTAGACCACACCTTGAGTTCTGTGTTCAGTTCTGGGCCCCCCAGTTTAGGAGGGACATTGAGATGCTTGAGCATGTCCAGAGAAGGGCGACGAGGCTGGGGAGAGGCCTTGAGCACAGCCCTACGAGGAGAGGCTGAGGGAGCTGGGATTGGTTAGCCTGGAGAAGAGGAGGCTCAGGGGGGACCTTATTGCTGTCTATAACTACCTGAGGGGAGGTTGTGGCCAGGAGGAGGTTGCTCTCTTCTCTCAGGTGGCCAGCACCAGAACGAGAGGACACAGCCTCAAGCTGTGCCAGGGGAGATTTAGGCTGGAGGTGAGGAGAAAGTTCTTCCCTGAGAGAGTCATTGGACACTGGAATGGGCTGCCCGGGGAGGTGGTGGAGTCGCCGTCCCTGGAGCTGTTCAAGGCAGGACTGGACGTGGCACTTGGTGCCATGGTCTGGCCTTGAGTTCTGTGGTAAAGGGTTGGACTTGATGATCTGTGAGGTCTCTTCCAACCCTGATGATACTGTGTGATACCTCCAGGGATGGCAATTTCACCACCTCCCTGGGCAGCCCATTCCAATGCCAATCACTCTCTGCCAACAACTTCCTCCTAACATCCAGCCTAGACCACCTCTGGCACAACTTGAGACTCTGTCCCCTTCTTCTGTTGCTGGCTGCCCAAGAGACCAACCCCACCTGGCTACAGCCTCCCTTCAGGTAGTTGTAGACAGCAATGAGCTCTGCCCTGAGCCTCTTCTTCTGCAGGCTGCACACCCCCAGCTCCCTCAGCCTCTCCTCACAGGGCTGTGCTCCAGGCCCCTCACCAGCTTTGTCGCCCTCCTGTGGACACCTTCCAGCACCTCAACATCTCTCTTGAATTGAGGAGCCCAGAACTGGATGCAGCACTCAAGGTGTGACCTGACCAGTGCTGAGTACAGGGGAAGAATAACCTCCCTTGTCCAACTGGCCACAGCAGGACACACAATGTCCTGAATCACAGCCCACTGCTCTCCTGAGGCTTCAACTTGTATCTGATGTTTTCTTTCTCAGGGATGTAATCCTCTAACGTTCAAATTCATTGCACCTTTTATGCATGGACTTGGTCCCTTACATGGAGGACAACAGGACCTAAAGCAGAGAAAAGAAAAAAAACCAAAGATCCCCTGAATGAAGTGACAGCACCTCCTGGATTTTTTTGTGAGTGCTACCCACTCCAAACCTGCACAAAATGGTGTCCTTGAAATTGGGCAAGGTAAGGAAGCCAGGGATAAGAACATATGGTAAAAATCCTACATGATTTATGCACAGCAATATCAAAGTGGAATTAAGCCAGAGCTTGATATGCTTATTAAGTGGTAAAAAGCATTTGCAATGTTTTACAGCTTTGTAAGGACCTTGAAACAAGTGAGGGAATTATGTGGTTTAATCACTAATGCATCACTCACCTGGGGGCCAGGAGGCCCTGAAAGGCAATGTGATTCAGGCAGAGGGGAAGCCTGTATTATCTTGAGCTCCTGACACAACTCTTCCATTTCCAGGGCTAGCAGCTTCTACATAACATAAGACAGACAGGTGAATGTGCAGCCATATGTAGCCCATAAGAGAAACACATGAGAAAGCAGCCACCAAGTGCTAGTGCCTGAAGAGATCCTAATTATCCTCAAGAGAGAAACCCAGGGCTTGTCAGAAGGTTAACTTCATGGATCTTTGAACATTAACACTTCAGCATAGTGTCCTGCCCCACACTTCCCCCTCTGCCAGAGGCACATCTCAGCCAGGCTGCAGCATGGCCCTCCAAGAGAGCGTGAGACCCTGGTCTAATCTTAGAACTGACTCTGCTCTCTCTGTTCCAATTCACAAACAACAGTTCCTCTCCAAAAATAGTGTCTTTGCTCTAATAATAAATGCTATGCTCAGTGAGGCTATAGGCAGTGTGAACTTCACTCCAGAAGACACTAACCCATAGGCATTCATTCACTGCAGATGAGAGCCAATGCTTTTAATTAGGTCTAATCTCTTGACTTCAAAAATAGGCTTGCAGGAATAAACTGGCTGATATACATCCCCTGACAAATGTGGTCTTCCCTGGAAAGGCAGGCAAACTCGATTTTTACATAGGAAATTCTTAGTAGAACTAAGAATTAGGAATTAGTGAGTAGGCAGAAAAAATCTCACTGTTGGAAGGGACAGTCTGTTGGGGTTACCAGAGTGAAGCCAATATCTTACACCCAGTGCTCCCTGGATGTTGCACAGTTGCCATGTGTATGGTTATACACCATATAGAGCAGACATAGCTGGGTGAGCAACAACTCCATCCAGCAATGCATGGCAATTGAGTGAAGCCAATATCTCACACCCAGTGCTCTCTAGATGTTGCACAGTTGCAATGTGTGTGGTTATACATCATATAGAGCAGATAGAGCTGGGTGAGCAACAACTCCATACCAGCAATGCATGGCAATTGAGGGAAGCCAATATCTCACACCCAGTGCTCACTGGATGTTGCACAGTTCCCATGTGTATGGTTATACACCATATAGAGCAGATAGAGCTGGGTGAGCAAAACCTCCACACCAGCAATGCATGGCAATTGAGTGAAGCCAATATCTCACACCCAGTGCTCACTGGATGTTGCACAGTTGCCATGTGTATGGTTATACACCATATAGAGCAGACAGAGCTGAGTGAGCAACAACTCCATATCAGCAATGCATGGCAAGTGAGTGAAGCCAATATCACACACCCAGTGCTCACTGGATGTTGCACAGGTTGCCATGTGTATGGTTATACTTCATATAGAGCAGATAGAGCTGGGTGAGCAAAACCTCCATACCAGCAATGCATGGCAATTGAATGAAGCCAATATCTCACACCCAGTGCTCTCTGGGTGTTGCACAGGTTGCCATGTGTATGGTTATACATCATATAGAGCAGACAGAGCTGAGTGAGCAACAACTCCATATCAGCAATGCATGGCAATTGAGGGAAGCCAATATCACACACCCAGTGCTCACTGGATGTTGCACAGTTCCCATGTGTATGGTTATACATCATATAGAGCAGATAGAGCTGGGTGAGCAACAACTCCATATCAGCAATGCATGGCAATTGAGTGAAGCCAATATCTCACACCCAGTGCTCACTGGATGTTGCACAGCTGTCATGTGTATGGTTATACACCATATAGAGCAGATAGAGCTGGGTGAGCAACAACTCCATACCAGCAATGCATGGCAATTGAGTGAAGCCAATATCACACACCCAGTGCTCACTGGATGTTGCACAGTTGCCATGTGTATGGTTATGCATCATATAGAGCAGATAGAGCTGGGTGAGCAAAACCTCCATACCAGCAATGCATGGCAATTGAGTGAAGCCAATATCACACACCCAGTGCTCACTGGATGTTGCACAGCTGTCATGTGTATGGTTACACACCATATAGAGCAGATAGAGCTGGGTGAGCAAAAACTCCATACCAGCAATGCATGGCAATTGAGGGAAGCCAATATCTCACACCCAGTGCTCACTGGATGTTGCACAGTTGCCATGTGTATGGTTATACACCATATAGAGCAGATAGAGCTGGGTGAGCAACAACTCCATACCAGCAATGCATGGCAATGGAGTGAAGCCAATATCTCACACCCAGTGCTCACTGGATGTTGCACAGCTGTCATGTGTATGGTTACACACCATATAGAGCAGATAGAGCTGGGTGAGCAACAACTCCATACCAGCAATGCATGGCAATTGAGTGAAGCCAATATCACACACCCAGTGCTCACTGGATGTTGCACAGTTCCCATGTGTATGGTTATACATCATATAGAGCAGATAGAGCTGGGTGAGCAAAACCTCCATACCAGCAATGCATGGCAATTGAGTGAAGCCAATATCACACACCCAGTGCTCACTGGATGTTGCATAGGTTGCCATGTGTGTGGTTATACACCATATAGAGCAGATAGAGCTGGGTGAGCAAAAACTCCATACCAGCAATGCATGGCAATTGAGTGAAGTCAATATCACACACCCAGTGCTCACTGGATGTTGCACAGTTATCATGTGTATGGTTATACACCATATAGAGCAGATAGAGCTGGATGAGCAACAACTCCATACCAGCAATGCATGGCAATTGAGGGAAGCCAATATCTCACACCCAGTGCTCACTGGATGTTGCACACTTGCCATGTGTATGGTTATACACCATATAGAGCAGATAGAGCTGGGTGAGCAACAACTCCATACCAGCAATGCATGGCAATTGAGTGAAGCCAATATCACACACCCAGTGCTCACTGGATGTTGCACAGTTGCCATGTGTATGGTTACACACCATATAGAGCAGATAGAGCTGGGTGAGCAAAAATGAAATGGTGGGAAGAGATTGCACAGAAGGATTTCAAGACTTTCATTTCACCTGCTGTGCAAGCAAAGCATGATGCAAAACAGGACACATACATGATGCATGTCCTGAAATCACTCTGAAGAATGGAAAATTGCTTTTCTGTCCTTGCTTGGCTCATTTCATTGCCATTTCATTATTTCAGTTGCCACTGCCATAGTTCAGGGTTGCCTTACTCTCAGAAAGATCTCAAAACAGAGCAAGGGGAGTATTTTAGATTAATTGAATTAACTGCCCTAACAAATCCAGCCTCATTTCATTCCTTAATCTACTGATTTACTTCAATCCCCAGCCTGGGATGTTGAATAATTGTCCTAACAGAGCCATATCAATATGGCCAGACTGTTTTTCTGAATGATACCATGAAACAGTGCTCTAGAGGCTTCTTCAGTCTTTGTCATACAGAAGGAGTCATATAAAGAACAGAGAAATGCTCCAGGGCCACACTTACTGTGCTCCAGCTGTGCCCGAACTGTGGTGGTGGAAACATGGGTGGTGGAGGAGGAGGCCCAAGGAGGCAGCATGCTCTCTGGCTGAGCTGCTGCTTCTGTTCCAGACAGGGGAGATCTGTTCAATGCAAACACTCATCTGTTGACTTGAACACCACAGACATGTCTTACAGAGTAAGAAGCTGATCTTACAGTTACAGAAGCTGGAAGCAAAGATTCACAGAGAAACGGTGTGGAAATGATGGACTTGTACTGTGGGGTGTGGTGGAATCTATTTTCTCCTTGGAAATGACATCTCTAGAGGTTAGAGGCCTTCTGCAAAGCTTTTGCCAAGGACAGCAAACATTTTCTTATGTCTGTTGGTTTCTTCATCTGCTTGGCAGCAGATGGAGTGAGTGCCTGCAAAGCTGGTGGCCTTCTATGAACAGGTCACAACATTCATAGATGAGAAGTGAGCAACTGATGGCATCTCCCTGGACCTGAGCAAAGCCTTTGACACTGTCCCTCACCACATCCTGGTCTCCAGGCTGGTGACACATAGGTTTGATGGGTGGACCAAGAGATGGATAAAGAGCTGGCTTGATGGCTGCACCCAAAGAGTGGCTGTCAATGGCTCCATGGCCAAGTGGACACCAGTGACAAGTGGAGTCCCTCAGGGATTGGTCCTGGCACCAGTCTTGGTCAACATCTTTGTGGGTGCCATGGACAGAGGCATTGAGTGCAGCCTCAGCAAGTTTGCTGATGACACCAAGCTGTGTGGTGCAGCAGCCAGGCTGGAGGGCAGGGATCCATCCAGAGGGACCTGGACAGGCTGCAGAGGTGGGCACAAGCCAACCTCATGACATTCAACAAGACCAAGTGCAAGGTCCTGCAGCTGAGTCGAGACGATGCCAAGCACAACTCCAGGCTGGGCAGTGAGTGGCTGGAGAGCAGCACTGAGGAGAGGGACTTGGGGGTGCTGGTGGATGAGAAGCTCAACATGAGCCAGCAGAGTGCACTTGCAGCCCAGAAAGCCAAGCAGAGCCTGGGCTGCAGCAGCAGAAGTGTGGCCAGCAGGGCCAGGGAGGTTTATTCTCCCTCTCTACTCTGCTCTGCTGAGACCCCACCTGGAGCACTGCATCCAGTTCTGGAGCCACTATGACAAGAGGGATGTGGAGATGCTGGAGTGTGTCCAGAGCAGGGCCACGAGGATGCTCAGAGGCTGCAGCAGCTCTGCTGTGAGCACAGACTGAAAGAGTTGGGGCTGTTCAGTGTGGAGAAGAGGAGGCTCTGAGGTGACCTTTTTGTGGCCTTCCAGTATCTGAAGAGGGCCTGCAACAAAACTGGGGAGGGACTTCTTTGGCTATCAGGGAGTGACAGGGCTGGGGGGAAGGGAGCAAAGCTGGAGATGGGTAGGTTCAGAGTGGATGTGAGGAGGAAGTTGCTGAGCATGAGAGTGGTGAGAGGCTGGAATGGGTTGCCCAAGGAGGTGGTTAAGGCCAGGCTGGATGAGCCCTTGAGCAATCTGTTCTAGTGGGAGGTGCTCCTGGCTCTGGCAGGGGGTTGGAACTGGATGATCTTTGAGGTCCCTTCCAACCTAAACCATTCTATGACTGCTACACTTCACTCTTCCTTTAAGCACTGCCTTCCACTGCAATGGGCTTTGTAAGCATGGTAAGCCCAAGATGCACAACTGTGACACCACTGGCTTGGTTTCTATCAGAAAAGGGTTACCCTGACAAGCTCTCTGCAATTGCAATGTCTATTTTTAGGCTCCAGGTTAGCTTTGTGTGCTAAACACAGAATCAGAGTCCTCCAGTTCCCATCAGTGGAAACAATCTCAGTCCAAGAATAGGACTGTCATCCTTTTCTGTGAAATATGAAGACCCTGCCTACACAGAGCATGTGTTTACATATCTTGTGTGGAAACTGCTCTTTCAACAGCTTCAATATCAAAGAACATATTCCATATGGAATATTGAAGGATGACAAAATGAAAGACTCCCTGCAGCACTTCCCTAAGGGGCAGTTCTTTCTAGAACATAAAAATTGCAATAGTCAGCTTTAAAAGAGAAAGTCTTCACCATTTTCAAACTCAGATTGTTTTTATGGTCCAGACCATGGTTCAAGAAAGTGAATCTCTGGGCACACTGGGAATGGTTGCTTTGGAAGAGAACACATTTTAGCCAAGCTGCTGCAATGCCTGGTTTCGTTGCTGCATACTGCTTGCTTCTCATCGTGACTGGCATTTGGGAACTCTTACCCAGGATGACCACAGAATCACAGAACATTAGAGATTTTAAGAGACCTCCAGAGGTCATCAAGTCCAAGCTCCCCTGCCAAAGCAGGATCCCCTAGGGTAGTTTGCACCAGAATGCATCCACATGGATTAAAAACCCCAAAGCTTGATGACAGGGTCAGATATTCACAGAATCACAGAACTTTAGAGCTTGGAAGGGACTTCCAGAGATCAAGAAAAGCCTGGATGAGGTACTCAGTGCCATGGTCTAGTTGATTGGACAGAGCTGGGTGCTAGGTTGGCCTGGGTGATCTTGGAGGTCTCTTCCAATCTGGTTGATTCTATGATTCTCTGAAGTCCAACCTCCCTGCCATGGCAGAATCACTTAGGGTAGTTCACACAGGAACACATCCAGGTGGGTTTGGAAAGTCTCCAGAGAAGGAGACTCCACAACCTCTCTGGGCAGCCTGTTCCAATGTTCCTTCACCCTCACTGTAAAGAAGTTTCTCCTCATGTTGAGGTGAAACCTTCTATGTTCCAGTTTGCACCTTTTGCTCCTTTTCTTATTGCTGTGGAACACCAGAGAGAGATTGGTCCCAGCCACTTGACTCCCACCCCTCAGACATTTATGCACATTGATGAGATCTCCTCTCAGTCTTCTCTTCTCTGGACCAAACTGCCACAGGTTTCTCAGTCTCTCTTCACAGGGGAGATGCTCAAGTACCCCAGTCATCCTCATAGCTCTCTGCTGGACTCTCCAGCAGTTCCCTGTCTCTCTTGACATGGGGAGCCCAAAACTGGACACACTATTCTAGATGTGGTCTCACCAGGGCAGAATAGAGGGGGCAAAGGACCTCCCTAGACCTGCTGGCCACACTTTTCCTGCTGCACCCCAGGATGCCATTGGCTCTCTTGCCCACAAGGGCACATTGCTGGTCCATGCAGAACTTGCTGCCCACCAGCACTCCAAGGTCTTTCTCCACGGAGCTGCTTTCCAGCAGGGCAGCCTCCAACCTGCACTGCTGCCTGCTGTTATTCTTCCCCAGGTGCAGGACCCTGCACCTGTCCTTGTTGAACCTCCTGTGGTTAGCCTTCACCCAGCACTCCAGATCTCTCTGGATGGCTGCACAGCCTGAGGGCTCTCTGCCACCCCTCACCCCCAGATTTGTATCAGCAGTGGACTTACTGAGGGTACACTCAATGCCCACATCCAGAATGCTCATAAAGATACGGAACAAAACTGGACCCAGCACCGATCCCTGGGCAACACCACTGGCTACAGGCCCCCAACTTGACTCTGTGCCACTGGTGACAACCCTTTGGACTCCATTGTGGAGCCAGTTTTTGAACTACCTCACTCACCAACCATCCATGCCACATCTCCTGAGCTTTTCTATGAGGATGTTATGGAGGACAGTATCAAAAGTATTGCTGAAGTCAAGGTATATGACATACACAGCTCTTCCTTCACCTACCCACTTGGTCATGGTTTCATGGAAGACCATCAGGTTAGTCAAGCAACATCTCCCCTTGGTAAATCCCTGATCCAACACAGAACTGAGTGGGTGATAGGGCTGGGTGCTAGGTTGGACTGGATGATCTTGGAGGTCTCTTCCAGCCTTGCTGATTCTATGATTCTATGAACTAGAGAGAAGCCTTCGCTGAGGCTGAGTTCCATGGAATGGGGGTTTATATGAGCCCTCCTAGAGCAGATCCTAGAGTTGACCTTCAACCCTACCCCTGACAGCTACAATGGAGGTACCAGAGATGTGTTGTCCTGGGTTCAAGTTAGATTTACCAGATTTCATTGCAAGAAGAATTAGGGTAAAGCATGAAAGTGACTTTTACCCTAAAATCACAAAGCTGTAGGCCAGTTGTCAGGAGGAAAGGACAAGAAAGGAAAAGGATATTTAACATGTGTTTCCCTTTCTATTTGCAACCACATTCATCCAGCAAGCCAAGCTGCTATCCAAAGGCTTGGCACCCTGACAGAGAGCTGGTGATCTGCCCAGACTGTGACAGGCAGGACCTTGCTAGATGGAGATCTCTGGTTGCTGACACCCTAACACAGGTGTTCCTTCCACTTGGATGGCACTCAGAATTAATAATAAACAAGCTGGGCAGACCAGTCAGCTCATGAATGTGGGCTTGCCCAGCTGAAACTGAGACTTTCATCTGCTTTGTTGTCATTCATTCAGGATCTTCTTACCCTGCAGGCAAAGAGAGCAGCATCCCAAAACCACGTGTCAGCATTGCTGATGCATGCTTCTTCAAAGTGTGTTTTAGGAAGCTTTCTGACCCAAAATATGCCTTAAGGACATAGAAACAGAGTCAGGGATACAGCTCATATCTGGAGCTGGGTTGGACAGTCAGGCTGGTGAATGGTCTGCATCTCTCAGCACTGTTTTGAACTTAGACCTTATAGTTGATGGCTTAAATACATCTTTTCCTATGAAGCAGCTAATATAAAAATGCCAAAGGAATATATCAAGCTCCATAGCTTAGGTGATGATATCTGCATGGAGGAGGAGGTGATTCATGAAGCTCCCATGGAAGCTGGAGACTGAAACGGGAGGCTGTAACTCCCTCCTCTTTTGGTTTCCTCTTGTTTGAAATGGGGCTCAGAGTCTTTAAGGAAGGGAGGAAAGCTGATCAGAAATTAATTTCCTATCCTTCTGAGTAAAAAATTAAAGAATCCAGCTGCAATCTTGCAGGTTTCATTTCAGCCAAGAGAAACTCGTAGTGATTTCTTAGTACTCTGTAAAAAAAGCTGGGGAGGGACTTTTTAGGCTGTCAGGGAGTGCCAGGACTGGGGGGAATGGAGCAAAGCTGGAGGTGGGGAGAGTCAGAGTGGCCGTGAGGAGAAAGTTGTTCATCATGAGAGTGGTGAGAGGCTGGAATGGGTTGCCCAGGGAGGTGGTTGAGGCCCCATGGCTGGAGGTGTTTAAGGCCAGGCTGGATGAGGCTCTGTTCAGCCTGCTCTAGGGTAGGGTGTCCCTGGGCATGGCAGGGGGTTTGGAACTGGCTAATCTCTGTGGTCCCTTCTCAACCCTGATTCTATGATCTTTCTAATCCCCAAAGTGGCCATGGGCTGTGGCAGCAGTAGTGTGTACTTAACCAGTTGGCTCACACACAGAAGCTGTCCTAATAAATAAATTAAGGGGGAAAAAAACCTCAGTCAGTGCTAAAAAAGCATCACAACAGCAGCTGGCATACTGCCTGGCCAAGGATCTCACTGCTCACTCATCTGGAGAAGCAAGGACTCTCTGTCCTCTATCTCCATCTAATATTCAGCCCACATGCCCCAGCATCTCCTGGATCCTCCTGCATGCTCACATGCAGTAAGGCTCCCAGTGAGACCTTTACAGCCCAGCTAGTGAGTGGTAGGTGGCTGCCTTTTGCAGCTCAGCCATAGAAAACACTGCAGAAATGGCAAGACACAGGAAAGCAAAGGGGTGTGTGAGATTTCTGGGTGAGGGAAAGGCCTTTTGCTCCCTACACAGAAACGTTTCAGACACTTAATCTCTGTCTGTGTGCATGTGTGAGGACAGCACATATGCCAAAAGGTTATATACTCTTCTATCTGATTGATTGCAGGAGAAAAATCCTGAGATCAGTACAGAAAGAGAGGAGCATTTGTTTGCCTTGTCTCTGTGCTCCAGTTTGACAAGAGCATGAAAACCCCAATAAAATCTGCTCAGTGAAACATCTCAGTGGGTTCTAATATGGATTTGTAAAATAAACCCATGTCTTATAACCCCAACAGGGGGGTTATAAACACAGGAGTTCAATACAATAACCACAACAAGGCTATTTTTGATCCATTTTCTCTCTACTGCCTTCCATTTGCAGAGGTCCAGAGCTCTAGACACTGCTAAATGATGTTGACAACTCGTGGCTCTCTGATGGACCCTCCAGCAGTTCCCTGTCTCTCTTGACCTGGAGCCCAAAAGAGGCACAGAGAAGTGAAGGAGTCCCTCAAAGCCACAGATGACTCAATGACAACTTCAGAAACAGAGTTCCAGTGTGGAAAATCACAGTATCCCATCTTAGTGGGACAGGACTGGGGGGAATGGAGCAAAGCTGGAGGTGAGGAGGAAGTTATTGAGCATGAGAGTGGTGAGAGCTGGGAATGGGTTGCCCAGAGAGGTGGTTTGATGCCCAATCCATGGAGGTGTTTCAGGCCAGGCTGGATGAGGCTGTGGGCAGCCTGCTCTAGGGTAGGGTGTCCCTGGGCATGGCAGGGGGGTTGGAACTGGCTGCTCCTTGTGGTGCCTTCCAACCCTGACTGATTCTATGGTTCTCTGACCACAGAAATCATCCCCCACTTCCATTTCATTAAAGCAGTGACTCCTTTGAGACATGAAGGAAGAAACAGAGTAGCTAAATCGATGTCTGGTAATTCCAGTGGGGATTTTTTTCTCTCCCTTCTGTTTCTGGTCTTATTCAAAGAATTCCCCCTACAACTGATGGACTTTCTCAGCTATCTTCTACCTGCTAGGCTGCAACATGAAATAGTTTCCTGGACATGTCCTGGGTGAATCTTATGTTGCATTACAGCTGAATATGCCCTCTGATTTTGCAATCCTAGCAGCAAGAGGTGAAGACTCCTGCAATGCATAGCTATCCTGACCAAAAACTCTTCCTTCTTTATACACAAAAATAGTGTTTCCCTGCAGCTGTAACCTGAGCCAGCAGTTTCTCTTGCTGTGGTCATGGTGCTGGTGCTCCCATCCCACCTGAACAGCCTTTGCAAACTAAGCAGGCTCAAGTGCAATGTCACAGGCTGTGCCCCCTCCCTGTGCAGGGTGCCATATATTGACAGACACACAATTAAGCTGTCTGCAACAGCAGCAGAGGCCTATGAACACTGTCTAGAAATGCATAGGCAATAAGCTGCTTCTCCAGCACTTTGGGTTGCTCGTTGGTGGAGCTGCCATACTTCCACTGGAAACATTTGGTGTTGAGGCAGATGGTGCTGCTGGGCTGGGATTCAAGGCTTCACCTCTCAGTCTGGCTGCAATAAGAGTCTAGTACTCACTAACAGGCCTAGCCTTGAGCTCTGTGGTAAAGGGTTGGACTTGATGATCTGTGAGGTCTCTTCCAACCCTGATGATACTGTGATACTGTGATACTGTGAATGCCTATGGACTATAGACAGTGGTGTGCTCGAGCACAGCCACAACACAGCATGGGCAAGCTTGCTAGAACCAGTTGGAATCTCCATGCCAGCTGCAGCATCACTTTCAGCAGGGGTTCTTTTTTGACTGGTTGCTGCCTGTCAGAAACATTCCCAGTTAGTGCTTCCTTCACTGGAAAACCAAGCCAGCACTGCCTCAGCTCCTGTCCTGACTTCTGTCCCTGGCCACAGGAGCACTTGTCCACCACGAAACAACTACCTGAAAAATGCTGGCTTTGCTTGGGTTGCACCTCCAAAGCAGCTTCCACAGCCTGAAGTCTGACCCCTGCCTTATTTGCAATACAAATGCAACCCAGGGAAAACAAGCAAACTGGCCACCAGCACAGCCCCAGCTTCCTGCAGTTCAGGAGTCCAGGTATCAGATTTGGCTTCTGGACTTCAGCATGCCTCTGCCCTGATCAGTTCATCACATGAAGCCACATGAGTTTGCCTTTATGTTGAATCAGGAGAAACAGGGGACCACAGGGGGAACCCATGGTCCTTTGACATGCATTTTCCTCAGTGAATGAACATTCATGACACTCACCTTAAGCAGCATCTAACTCACCTCTTTCTCTTGATTTCCATTACAGCCCCTGAGCCCTTTTTAACAAGCCAGATGCACTGTCACCCAGTAATCACAGAATTTCTTAGACTGGAAAAGCCCTTCAGGCTCACTGAGTCCAATTATTAGTTTCACACTGACAAGTCCTTGACTAACCCAAATCCCTCAGCACAGCATCTAATCACTGTGAATTGCTATGGTTAGAAAGGAGCACCAGCATCATCCAGTCCAACCTTCGTCCCAGCAGCCTTCATCACCAGACCACAGCCTCAAGCCCCACATCCACTCTGCTTTTAAACCCCTCCAGGGATGGTGACTCCACCACCTCCCTGGGCAGCCTGTTCCAGTGCCTGACCACCTGCTCAGTAAAGAACTTCCTCCCAACATCCAACCTAAACCTCCCCTGATGCAACGTGAGGCCATTTCCTCTTGTCCTACCATGAGTAACTGGGGAGAAGAGACCAGCTCCAGCTTCACTACAACCTCATTTCAGGTAGTTGTAGAGGGTAATAAGGTCTCCTCTCAGCCTCCTCCTCTCCAGACTAAACCAGCCCAGTTCCCTCAGCTGTTTCTCATAGCTCATAGTGCCACAAGCAGGTCAGAAACTCCTTTCCCCTCCCTGATGCAAGGCCCAGAGCTGTACTTAAGGAGCCTGGTCACAACTGGCTTCCACCTTCCTCACTAGTGGCAACATCTTCTGGTTTTTATTTACTGCTGCAAAGCAAATGCCACAACCTCCAGAACTTCCTCTGATGTCCTTTCCTTGTCCCTCACCCACCGGATCAAGGAGGCCACTGCTCATTTCATTGCTCTGCTGCTAAT
Source organism: Pogoniulus pusillus (assembly GCF_015220805.1). Taxonomy (NCBI): domain Eukaryota; kingdom Metazoa; phylum Chordata; class Aves; order Piciformes; family Lybiidae; genus Pogoniulus; species Pogoniulus pusillus. The sequence continues at coordinate 6,067,216 of NC_087291.1, read as the reverse complement.
TGCAGAGGAACTCTGGGGGTGCTTTGCTATGGCAGCTTGCATTGCTCTTCCCTGTGCCCTTCCTGCCACAAAGCTGTGGGCAGACACAAAGCTGTGGCCAGGGCATGCACTAGCATGGCCGCTCAGCTCTCACTTGGCTCTGCACAGCTTTGCACACCACATGCTACCAGAGGAACTGTGAATCCTAAGGTGATTTCACCCTTGAGTGTTACTCACATCAATCTGAGCAGGAAATCCAGTTTGGAATTCTCACAGGTTGTATCTGCCAGGGAAGAAACTACAGATAAAGAAGAATCAGGTGCTTCTTTAATCTAATTGTGTTTATTCTGCAGATCCATTTACTTAAAGCCACAGTAACCACACTCTTATTGAACTACCAGCCAAAGTCTCCCCAGAGGATGTTCAGAAGCTGCCTTCTTTATCAGCTTAGAAGGGTAAACACTACACAACCTTCCTTTTGGCTTTTCTTCCTAGCCACTCATTTGAGACACCAAATGCAAGAACCCTATTCCAAGGTGAAATCTGAATCATGAGCCAGAGAGATATTCTATTGAAAAGAATCTTCTGTCTCCCATTCAGGCTTCTCTGAGTCACAAACAAGATAAAAAGCTTTTAAATGCTCAGCTGAGGCCAGCTTCAAGACCTCTGCCCAAGCAGATCCACAGCCAGATTACTGCCTTCTTTTATGGGCGATGTACTTTGCTTTCCTTCCCCTAATGAAGCTGTAGCCTTTGCCAGTGGCTCCTTTCCATCAGGAATTTTACTATCACAAAAGCTTTCCTGCTCATGCACATTCCATGAGAAGCTCCATGACTGACAACAGCAGGATCCTGGCTATCTGCTGGGCAGATGCTGACTTTCCAGAGCAGAACCTGCCTTCCTTACACAGTCTGATGCATTTTCCCCTCAGAGTTGCACCTCTGCTTGGTAGCCACCCTTTGGGCTGCTTTCCCAACAGGGCATGGAGTCAGTCATCAGCAAGTTTGCAGACGACACCAAGCTGGGGGCAGATGTGGCTGGGTTGGAGGGCAGAAGGGCTCTGCAGCAGGACCTTGACCGTCTGGACAGATGGGCAGAGTCCAAGGGGATGGCTTCAATAGCTCCAAGTGCAGGGTGCTGCACTTTGGCCACAGCAACCCCATGCAGAGATACAGGCTGGGGTGGGAGTGGCTGGAGAGCAGCCAGACAGAGAGGGATCTGGGGGTGCTGATTGATACCCACCTGAACATGAGCCAGCAGTGTGCCCAGGTGGCCAAGAGAGCCAGTGGCATCCTGGCCTGCATCAGCAATGGTGTGGCCAGCAGGAGCAGGGAGGTCATTCTGCCCCTGTACTCTGCACTGGTTAGACCTCACCTTGAGTACTGTGTTCAGTCCTGGGCCCCCCCAGTTTAGGAGGGACATTGAGATGCTTGAGCGTGTCCAGAGAAGGGCGACGAGGCTGGGGAGAGGCCTTGAGCACAGCCCTACGAGGAGAGGCTGAGGGAGCTGGGATTGGTTAGCCTGGAGAAGAGGAGGCTCAGGGGAGACCTTATTGCTGTCTGCAACTACCTGAGGGGTGGTTGTGGCCAGGAGGAGGTTGCTCTCTTCTCTCAGGTGGCCAGCACCAGAACAAGAGGACACAGCCTCAAGCTACACCAGGGGAAATTTAGGCTTGAGGTGAGGAGAAAGTTCTTCCCTGAGAGAGTCATTGGACACTGGAATGGGCTGCCCGGGGAGGTGGTGGAGTCGCCGTCCCTGGGGCTGTTCAAGGCAGGACTGGACGTGGCACTTGGTGCCATGGTCTGGCCTTGAGCTCTGTGGTAAAGGGTTGGACTTGATGATCTATGAGGTCTCTTCCAACCTTGGTGATACTGTGATAGGCCATGAAAACAACCTCAAATGTATGCAAACCTCTTCAACACCATTTCTGAGGTCTGTGACCTCACACCTTAATGCAAAGCAATTCAGAACGTACCAGGGAAAGCAAACCCTGCTGATACCTGCACCTCAACAGGATGGAAAAGCCACATCCAGTTGAACAGAAATGCTAACAGATGCAAATGCTCATTATTAACATTCAAGGTTTCCAAAAAGTGGATGAAATTGTTTATCAGAGGATGTGCTTCTCCAAACATTAGGCTTCCCTAGATGCTATCTTAAAAGCTATGTGAAATGACTGCAGAACTGTAATGGCTGTGTTATTAAATGCTGTAAGACTTTTTCCCCCCCAAGGATATCTACATTACTGTTGTGGCCCTCAAAATCATATTACTGTAATATCTTTAACTGAATGGACTGTTCAAAGCACTGGGAATGAAACACACTCTGCAAGGTCTGCAGGTTTAAAAGCTTCAAAATACCCCAAACCCTTAGAAGGTATCATGCATACTGCTGCTGTTAGGGCAGCAATCTGCCATCTCTTCTTAGCTTCCCTCCTAATCATCCTTCTCTTGTAAATTCCTTGAATGTGAACCCCTGGACTCTGTGGTCACATCAGAGACATTAGAAAGAGAGAGAAAGGCCATGTGTCTTCAGATTCAGCTCTAAGGTTCATGCACCCTTTTAGTCCCTGCCTTCAGGAGGATCTGTAGAGGTAGGTGACCTTAACAAATCTCAGCTGAGCCATCACAAACGTGACACTGAAGGAATGCAGCATGTTAGAGGCATCTCTGTTGACAAATACAGCAGCAGAATGCCATAATGTGGTAAAAGTTCCACAAAGGAGAGATGGAGCAACCATCCTCTCACCAACTTTCCCCTCCCTTAGCACAGAATGTGGCTAAAGGAGAGTCTTGCTGCTGAAACTGTAAAATCTGTTAAGTGGGATTTCCAGTGCCCTGGCTCAGCTGACAGCTAATTTGTTTTGCCTTTGCCTAGCAGGGATTTTCCATGCCATGGGCTCTTGTTTGATATGTAAGTCATCTGAGTATTGGTTAGTGTCATAGCCAGAGCCAGAAGATGTTTATTCTGCTAACATCCACTCGGACTCTGGCAGTGCTCATTGAGGTCAGGGCTCTATTTATAGAAGCAGATATACATTGAGATGAATTTTCTTTCCTTTGCTGGAATCTACCTAAGCCCATTCAAAACAGAAAGAAACATGCAGACGTGCAAGCAATACACCAATGGGGCAGATCCATAAAGCAGCACAGCACCACAGAAGCCCATGGAAATAAAAGCATTTCAGAGGACCTTGGCTGTTGCTTCTCGAAGGGAAGGCAGGGGTTTAAACCCAGAAACAACAAAGCAAAAGGCAAAACCAAGCGAGCAACTCCATGTCCCAGCATGTGGCAAAAACAGGTCTGCAATGCAAAAATCCCTCCACCAAGATGGGCAATTTGAATTATTCTCCCCCCCTTGTGTTCCAAACCGCCAGAAAGTGCAGGGAGGAGAGCACAGAGAGCTCCGAGCAAGTAAAAGTAACAAGACTTAAAGCGATTTACCTGCTGAAACTGAGAAGTCATTGCCAACGTAGGCGGTCTGAGATGAAGCAAAGCAGAAGAAAAGCTGCAGGTAAGATCCCCAGACAAGCAGGCTGAGGACCAACATGCTGGCTGTGCCCTGGCAGATCCCAGCTCAGAGGTGCAGGGCTGCTTTGGGGAGCTCTCTCCCCTCACTCCCTCTCTGCCTTGCCTGCTCTCTGCCTCTTCCCTCACTGTGGGATGCGTGTGTGTGTACGTCTTTCTCTCTCCCTCCCTCTCTCTCTCTCTCTCTCTCTTTCCCCTCCCTGTGCCTTTAGGAAGAAAGAATGCTAACCATTTCCCATTAAATCTTCTCCTTACACTAGACTCAGTTAAATATAACTCCTGCACTGGATCTGTTGCCCCTATTGTAACCATTAGCTGCTAAAACTGGGGCATGGGAGATTCTGGTTTTGATAACAGAAGCAAAAATACACTTTGCATAATAATAATGATGATGATGATGATGATGAGCAGGAAGGGGGAAAATTATGACCTGAACTATAAACAGCATCTTTTGGTGCAACCAGATGCAGCTATGGAGATGGATAAACTCCCTGATTGATCATCTTCTGCAGGTCACTAATTGCCTTAATAAGAGGCAGTGACCCAACATCTGCTTACCACTGGTAGTTACAAGCCTTGCATTAATCTCCTGAGTGCAGCTCAGGCAAGGGGATGCCATAAAGACTTCACAAGCTGGAGAACAGATTGTTATTTAGGCTTGAAGTGGAAATGGCAGCATCACTGATAGTGCCAGATAGCATAGGACTGCAAAGAGTTTACTGACAGGGTGCAACAGGTGGAAGAAACAATATGTGTGCTATGATGGGGTGAGTAAAATACCCTGGTGACAGTCAACACATGAGATGACACAGCACTGTGGAAAGAAAACAAAGCTGTGAGTCTGGAGAGCAACTTGTGCCCTTTGTCACCTGCACAAAAGTTTGTTGTTGCTGTGTCTTATTGCAACTTGCAGAGCATTGCCAATAAATTCCCTCATCCCCTGAAGGGCTTCTCTTTTCTGCCTAGTATCTACAGGTGGTTTCCATGGAAAGCAGACAATCATAGAATCATAGAGTCATAGAATCAACCAGGTTGGAAGAGACCTCCAAGATCATCCAGTCCAACCTAGCACCCAGCCCTATCCAATCAACCAGACCATGGCACTAAGTGCCTCAGCCAGGCTTTGCTTGAAGACCCCCAGGGACGGTGCCTCCACCACCTGCCTGGGCAGCCCATTCCAATGCCAATCACTCTCTCTGTGAAGAACTTCCTCCTAACATCCAGCCTATACCTACCCTGGCACAACTTGAGACTGTGTCCCCTTGTTCTATTGCTGGTTACCTGGGAGAAGAGGCCACCCCCCACCGATGGTGACAAGGCCTCCTGGGGGTTAACTCCTAACGAGTACTTCACTAAAGGGCTGTCTCAGCTCGAACTTACATTTCCCAGAGGCTCAAATATAGTTGATAGAACCAATAACAGTTTATAGGATGCCCTTCCCTCTTCCCCCAAAGCAAAGGGATTAGATGGAGAGAGAGGAAAGGTAAGCTCACCCAAATAAATGATCTCACTGTGATTTGGAAGTTAAAAGAGGAGAAGTTTAACAATAAATACAAGTTAAATGAGGTAAGGAAGTTACAAAGGGAAGGGAGAAGAAGATACAAAACATATAAATATACAACCAGGTTTGATGGCAATGGGTTTTGTCTGCCTCGTTGGGTGCTGGCCACGTGCTAAGACAAAGAGCAGCAGGAAACAGGACTGGCGATGCTGGTGAGCAGGCAGGGGAGAGAGAGAAGAGAAAGTCCCCCTGCTTTTGTGGATCTCAGACAGGAAGGGGGAGTGGGCTAACCACCACACCTGGTAGTGCTCAGACCCACCTCTGGGGAGGGGTCAAGAGCACCTGGGGTCAGGTTCAAGCTCACTCCCCCAGCAGGGTTAACCCTGTACGAGGGCTAAGTGATGTACTTCCACAATTCCAGTCAAGCAGCCTTGTCTGTGACTTTCAAGACATTGCAGACATATTAACAAGGTCTTTCTAAATGTAATGATTTGATAGGAACAATTACATCTGCCTCATATATTTCCCTCCTTAAAGGACATGCTTAATGTAATGCTTTCTAAAATCTCTTCCCAGTACTGCAATGCTTTGGGTAACTGAATTACTTTTTAAACATAATCTGGTTTCTCCCACTGGCTTTTGCTTTTTGATATTTGGCTATTTTTAGTCAAGATACTCATTTGGTCTCTTTCTTCTCTGACCAAGATTACCATGGATTGAATGCCATTAGCTGTTTGAGCATGATGCATCTGAGAGGGAAAAGGGATAACTCCTGCAAAGACTGTTGTGGTGAGCCCTAAGTACAGAAGCTGTGAACAAACCTAGAGGCCTGAATGGATGCTGGGGAAAAACTGGTCAGAAGTTAAAGTCAAGATTTGATCAAATGATTCACTTCTGAAAACATTTCATCATAGAATCGTAGAATCAAACAGGTTGGAAGAGACCTCCAGGATCATCCAGGCCAACCTAGCACCCAGCCCTAGCCAGTCAACCAGACCCATCCAGGCTTTTCTTCAACATCTCCAGGCTCAGCGACTCCACCACCTCCCTGGGCAGCCCATTCCAATGCCAATCACTCTCTCTGCCAACAACTTCCTCCTAACATCCAGCCTAGACCTCCCCTGACACAACTTGAGACTGTGTCCCCTTCTTCTGTTGCTGGTTGCCTGGCAGAAGAGACCAACCCCACCTGGCTACAGCCTCCCTTCAGGTAGTTGTAGACAGCAATGAGGTCTGCCCTGAGCCTCCTCTTCTGCAGGCTGCACACCCCCAGCTCCCTCAGCCTCTCCTCACAGGGCTGTGCTCCAGGCCCCTCACCAGCTTTGTTGCCCTTCTCTGGACACGTTCCAGCACCTCAACATCTCTCTTGAATTGAGGAGCCCAGAACTGGACACAGCACTCAAGGGGTGGCCTGAGCAGTGTTGTTTACAGGGTCAGAATAACCTCCCTTGTCCTCCTGGCCACACTGTTCCTGTCCTATTAATTTTTCTTACTTATTTCTGCACTATTTCAGGCAGCCTAGAAATTCCTGGAAAGAACAGACACTGAAATCTCATTTACATTAGTGTGTGCCACAATTAGCTGGAAGGGTCTGCTTTACTGAGGGCCTCTCTAAAGCTCATCTGGTTTCAATCAAAGCATCAAAAGCAAACAGCAAATGTTTAGAGAAGCTCTTTCTTATTCATCACAACATCCAGTTATAAATAAATCAATCAGCCATAATCACATTGCCTGTATGTTGCAAAGGTCTGATCACAGAATCATAGAATCAGTCAGGGTTGGAAGGGACCACAAGGAGCAGCCAGTTCCAACCCCCCTGCCATGCCCAGGGACACCCTACCCTAGAGCAGGCTGCCCACAGCCTCAGCCAGCCTGGCCCTAAACACCTCCAGGGATGGAGCCTCAACCACCTCCCTGGGCAACCCATTCCAGCCTCTCACCACTCTCATGCTCAACAACTTCCTCCTCACATCCAGCCTGACTCTCCCTGCTTCCAGCTTTGCTGCATTCCCCCCAGTCCTGTCACTATCCGATATGGCTGAGCAGTTCCAACCCTGCCACAAAGGAGCCAGGGACTATCTTGGAAGTTCTACTCCACTGCAGTGAGCAGCACAGACTTTTCTTAGGGCTCCAGGCTGCCCATTTGTAAGTGAGGCAAAGCCATTTTGTGGCTAAACCTTTTCCTTATTTGCCTGACTTTCCTAAATTACTACATTGCCCATAAGCATCCTTGTGAAGATATTCCAGACCAAACTAGAACCCCAATTTAACTCATTAGTATATAGTTTGGGGGAGGGGGATTTCCAGAAATAAAATTAACTACATATTTTATAATTCCTGCCTCATTAATTGTCCCAGCAAACCTGTGCCAGTGTCTCACCACCTTCACTGTAAAGAACTTCTTCCTAACATCTAGTCTGAATCTCCCCTCTGCCAGTTTAAACCCATTACCCCTTGTCCTGTCATTACAGGACCTTGTCAATAGTCCCTCCCCAGCCCTCCTGTAGGCCCTCTTCAGATACTGGAAGGCAACTCCAAGGTCTCCTCAAAGCCTTCTCTTCTCCAGGTTGAAAAGCCCCAACTCTTGTAGCCTGTCCTCATAGCAGAGCTGCTGCAGCCCTCTGAGCATCTTCATGGCCCTCCTCTGGACTCACTCCAACAGTTCCATGTCCTTCCTGTGTATACTGATGGAATGAACATACTCACATTAAGAAGAGAAACAGAATGAAAAAAAAAATCACTTTTTATTAAGTTTACTCTTTTTAAACATCAGAGAAGGATTAGTGCACTTTTGTGGTTCTGCCCTGGGGTCAGTTCCAGCACTCTCTTGCAATATTTCACATCATCACAATGGATGCTGTTCAGTCACTGCAACATTGACATTTTTGAGAATTAGAAGAATGAAACAAAATCAGTGGCAAGATAAAATGTTGTTCCACATTCCTTGCAGGGCACCTCTGAGAACAGAGCAATTCTGCTGTCTCAGCAGCATTACACTCCATCATGACTTGTATCCATTCTACAGACCTTACGGTTTTGCACTTCTTAGCCCTTTGCCTCCCTGGGCAGCCCATTCCAATGGCAAATCACTCTCTCTGTCAGGAAGTTCCTCCTAATATCCAGCCTATACCTCTAGTGGAAGGCACTTAGATGACCCAAGAAAGAGGAGGACTGGGCTAGCTGAAGATCCTGGCCCACAGGTAGGTTTGTTACCAAAAGCCTGGCTTATCAGTACTTTCACATGGGTCTAGGCTGGATGTTAGGAGGAAGTTGTTGGCAGAGAGAGTGACTGGCATTGGAATGGGCTGCCCAGGGAGGTGGTGGAGTTGCCATCTCTGGAGGTGTTGAAGCGAAGCCTGGATGAGGCTCTTAGTGCCATGGTCTGGTTGATTGGCTAGGGCTGGGTGCTAGGTTGGCCTGGATGATCTTGGAGGTCTCTTCCAACCTGGTTGATTCTATGATTGCAAAATTGCACTTTGTTGTAGTGCTTATGTAGAAGTTGTTGCCGTTCCACTTCAGCAAACCAATTTAGTTTTGTTTCACACACTGCACCACCATTATCTTCATCTTCCTCTACAGGTTGGAACGAGTCAGCCAGGGAAATTCCTAGAAGAAAATAAAAGAAAATAAACCCAATAGAATGGGAAAAAAAAAACAACCCTAAACCATATTAGAATGGACAAACAATTGACTGGACAGGATACAGATACATCTCAACTACCAGATGGAATCCATAAGAAATAAAGACTGCTTAAAAATATTTAGTCTCCTTTTGTCAGGAATTCAAAGGAACCATAAATTCAAGACACAGTCATTAAAGATATTATGTATTAATAACAGCCAATGGAAAAAACTAAAGTCAGAACAGAACCCATGGAAAGCAGATGGGACAGTGTAAAGGCACCCATTCTCCTGTCTTTGAGATCTAAAGACAGTCATTCTGCCTTACAACTATCCCTGCCTTCTCTGCAGGTTTAGGGACAGTTCCTGAGGCCTGCCCACACAAAGCTCACAGAGAAAAGAAACACAGACACATACATACAGAAGCACAGAAACAGCCAGCTTGGAAAAGACCCTCAGGATCACCAAGTCCAACCTATAACCCTACTCTACAAGATTCACTTTAAACCATATCCCTAAGCACCACATCCAAACAATCCAGGGTTGATGACTGCACCACCTCCCTGGGCAGCTCATTGCAGTGCCTGACCACTCTCTCAGTGAAAAACTGTTTCCTAATATCCAGTCTAAACCTGTCCAATCTCAGCTTGAGGCCATTCCCCCATACCTGTTTCTTTCTCTCAGACTGTGGATCAATCATCACATTTATAAGGGAAGGTGTTTGCTTGTCAGTCAGGCTTCTTCTCAGAGCATTTTGCAATTCTTCTGGTGTTTTAACAAAGTATCCTTTGCCTCCAAAGGCAGACATAATTTCCTCATAGTGTGAATTTGGCAGGAGAGAAACAGGAGGTACACTGTAATGAAATTGAAACCTCTGATTAATGGTAGGGAAGAACTGCCAGACTGAACGATTACCTCAGCACTGATCTTAAAGTGTAAGATGATTGTTGTGCTGGCCAGATGGATTCTTCTGGGCTGGAAGAAGTATGTTTCCTATACCACTTCAGCTGTGTTTATAAGGTGGCATTCCCATTTTCATCTTCAGGAGACACTCCTCAGCAAAGCTGCCTAAACAGTAGCCTGGAATTAGGTTGCTTGCTTGTAGTAGCTGGTTCTTAAATGAATTTAGCTAGGACTAAGCTCACTTTATGGATCATAAAGCACTGAAAGTGAAGAGAATAACCTTTTCAGTCACTTCTTTCTTAATTAACAGGACATACTTTAAGATGCTCACCATGTAGCAGGATCTCCAAACTTTAACATAGCCTTCCAGGAATCTGCATCCAAGCCAGTGTAAATCCCATTGTTATTTACTACAATGATCAGGATTGGCAAATTGTATCTAAAAAAGATACACGTGGAAGAATGCTGAAATACCTGCAGCTTTCTGTAAGGCATTACTTTTCCTTAAAAGTAGAAGGAAAACAAATAATAATTACAAAACCCCCACTTGAAACATGATTTACTCATCACTGGTAATAGAGGTCACAACATACATCCACTAAGAACGATCACGTGTATTTTTAAGCCTCTTCTCATGTGTGTAACTTCAACCCATCTAACAGCAGCATCCTTGTCTTTCTAGTGACATTGATCCTGGCAATATATGAAGAGGGTCCTCTGGAGCAAAACCAAGTTACCTGCAAATAGTCTCCACCTCCATCCCAGAAAATCCAAAAGCACTGTCTCCTTCTATGCAGATGACTCGCTTTTCAGGTGTTTGGTCTTTAGCTACCATTGCAGCTGCTATAGCAAAACCCAGTCCAACTCCCATCGTTCCAAAAGTACCTGCATCAAGCCTACAGGGGAGAATACATAGAATCAACCAGGTTGGAAGAGACCTCCAAGATCATCCAGGCCAACCTAGCACCCAGCCCTAGCCAGTCAACCAGATCATGGCACTAAGCACCAGGCTTTTCTTGAACACCTCCAGGGACAATGACTCCACCACCTGCCTGGGCAGCCCATTCCAATGGCAAATCACTCTCTTTGTGAAGAATTTCCTCCTAACATCCAACCTATACTTCCCCCAGCACAACTTGAGACTGTGTCCTCTTGTTCTACTGCTGGTTGTCTGGGGGAAGACACCAACCCCCACCTGGCTACAGCCTCTCCTTACGTTTGCCTCATTCTTCAAAAGCACTTCAAAGAAAAAACTCTTTGTATGCATTCATTTCAACATCAGAATGATCATTTTTATTTTAAATATAGACTCTGAGCTTAGAAATAAACATTTAGACCAGGGAATTCAGCATGATTCATTCACTTTCCACAGGAGAGTGAGAAACTCTCATCATTCTGTTGCAGAGCAGGCAGAATTGCTAAAACCCCTGACGGGCGATTAGTGGATGAGTGGAAATCTTCCCTTAGCCCCTCTACCAATATACTCAGTTTATGGTTTTGATTTAGAACTTCTATATAACATTACAAATATTCTGGACAATCATACCTCACAGCTGAATGAAAACGTTTCTACATAGGTTTAGCACAACAAAAGAAATACAGCACCTTTGACGAGGGTAGTAATTTGGGAGCATAGTTCGTCCGATGTCCATGGTGTTTGCTCCCTCACTTACTAAGATGCAGTCCTTGGGTATCAGCTCTCTGATGTGATGAAAGACTGTGTAGTAATTCATAGGCAGGGATTTCTGTAATGCTAAAGCCTTAAAAAGAAGAGACATTAGTAACTCCCAGAGGTAGAATTGATAATAAGGTGCAGAACCACCAAAGCATGTAAACCGTAACAAAGTGTGATGGTTTGGGTGTTCTCTGCCACCCCCCACTTAAGAAAATCACCCAGATGAGGCTCAGTCCATCTGGAAATTGAGTGAAGCTTTGTATTTACAGCTTAGCACAATAGACAAGCAGATAGTTACAATATATACAGAAATAGACAAGTTAAAGAGGTAATACAGAAACACAACAGCCCTCCCAGAAATCTGAGTCCCCAGGAGGAGCTCACAACCATCCTTCCACCTTCTCCTCACCCCTCTAACCTTAACCCAGACTTTGCCTTATGCTCAAGGCAGTTTGGAGGGTTGGCCAGAGGAGTTAGGAAGCAGATGGATTAGTCACACAGACAGCAGGTTAGGTTAGAGAGAGAAGTTCAGCCCAAAGCCCAGAAAGAGGCTCTCTTATCTATGTTTGTGTTCTTGCTCTTAGACATCTCAGCAAGCCTATGAGTGCAGTAGCCATCACCACTGTTTCCTTTTCACAGCCTATCATCTAATTCTTCTCACCAAAACATCCCAGCTAGGCTCAAACTAGCACACAAAGGAAATAAAAACACACTCTGCAAGGTAGGGCTGATTTAGGCTCTCATGGACCACACCAAGGTCCTTTGGAGTTTATCCTGGTGACACAAGGCTCCCTCAGCTCAGCAACCCTTGTATGGCCTATGATTAACAGCAAGCAATTAAAACTCAGGTTCATCTGAAAGGCACAGGGAATTTTTCTGCACACGTTTGACTCTTCATAACCCTGACCTGTCATCTGTGCACTGGGAGGTGGTTCAAAGATGTCACCTGCTGGAACAATTGTATTTTAGATCTCAATCTCTGAACTCGCAGCGTACAAGTTGTGTATATTAAGCATTATGTCAAGCATCTCTTGCTCTTTTTGCCTTAACAGCTACCTTTTCACATAGATGGTACTTTCACCAGCACTGGTAAAGAGCAGAGTTACAGCAGAAAGTTAAGAATGCATCTTCATGTAAGTTGGATTCCCCTTAGAGGTACCTGGACTACCCCTCCATTGCTTAGAAGCCACTGTCAATAACACAGCAGTAGGGGCTGTGGCCTCTTATTACAGGCTTTTAAGAACCCAGGCCCTAAGTTCAGTGATTTCCAGTTTGAATTTACACAAAACCTAGAAAACTTACAGCTAAGGATTAACTTACAGTTCATTAAGTCTGGCAAGAGCAAGCCTGTGCCAGAATGGTGTAAACTGTCAAAGTCTGGGTGCCATGACTGTCAGAACTAATTGAGGAGCTTGGATACAGGTGAATGACAAAACTGAGTATGCCTCAGTGCCTGTTAAGGTGAGAAACCTCCTTTTTTATCTTAACATAACCCTACCTTTGATCTTTCTTCATTGGTTGATATTTTCTCCTTTAGCCTCTTCCACCACTCTGAATCAGAAGGATATTTCCATGGTCTTTTGATGAATTCCTCTAAGAGCTGGAACAACATTGACAGGTTGCACAGATTGATTGCAGCACGTTAAAAATAAACCATCATGAGCATCAAGAAAAACAATCACAGCCAACACTAACTAGAATCTGTAACATTAAATCTGGGAACAGATTGGATGCACAGCATGAATATGTTGCCTGAGAAGTTGTTTTTCCCTGAGCATTTTTTGTTTAGTTGGTTTGCCAGCAGTGTGCCCAGGTGGCCAAGAGAGCCAGTGGCATCCTGGCCTGCATCAGCAATGGTGTGGTCAGCAGGAGCAGGGAGGTCGTTCTGCCCCTGTACTCTGCACTGGTTAGACCACACCTTGAGTCCTGTGTTCAGTTCTGGGCCCCCCAGTTTAGGAGGGACATTGAGATGCTTGAGCGTGTCCAGAGAAGGGCGATGAGGCTGGGGAGAGGCCTTGAGCACAGCCCTACGAGGAGAGGCTGAGGGAGCTGGGATTGGTTAGCCTGGAGAAGAGGAGGCTCAGGGCAGACCTTATTGCTGTCTACAACTACCTGAGGGGAGGTTGTGGCCAGGAGGTTGCTCTCTTCTCTCAGGTGGCCAGCACCAGAACGAGAGGACACAGCCTCAGGCTGTGCCAGGGGAAATTTAGGCTGGAGATGAGGAGAAAGTTCTTCCCTGAGAGAGTCATTGGACACTGGAATGGGCTGCCCGGGGAGGTGGTGGAGTCGCCGTCCCTGGAGCTGTTCAAGGCAGGATTGGACGTGGCACTTGGTGCCATGGTCTGGCCTTGAGCTCTGTGGTAAAGGGTTGGACTTGATGATCTATGAGGTCTCTTCCAACCTTGGTGATACTGTGATACTGTGATTTTTTTAACTGGTAGCTTATTTTACATAAATCAGAGGACAGGAAGGTCAAAAGAGGAGGACATTGGACATTACATTACCTGCTTAGTCACAGCGTTTATGTCACCTAATAAAATTGCAGCTGGCCTCACATTATTCCCCAGCTCTTCTGCACAAATATCAACCTGTATTTCAAAAAGAAAGATCACCTTTAACTCAAGGACATTCAAGATATTCTTCAGCTCAGGTGAGGAACATTGTTAGACAATGTCTTCATGCCATACTTTGGCTATACAGATAAATTTCTTTGCCTTTCCTTGAAATGGCATCAGGAAAAAAATCATTCCTTTTATTCTAAATACTATAATACACAGTCATTAGGCTGCCAGGGAGTGACAGGACTGGGGGGAATGGAGCAAAGTGGGAGGTGGGGAGATTCAGCCAGGACATGAGGAGGAAGTTGTTGAGCATGAGAGTGGTGAGAGGCTGGAATGGGTTGCCCAGGGAGGTGGTTGAGGCTCCATCCCTGGAGGTGTTTAAGGCCAGGCTGGATGAAGCTGTGGCCAGCCTGATCTAGGGTAGTGTGTCCCTGCCCATGGTAGGGGAGTTGGAACTGGCTGCTCCTTGTGGTCCCTTCCAACCCTGACTGATTCTACATATTCTACACACACATACACACAAACACACACATGATTTCAGATATTTTATATACATATTTAATATATAGGAATTGATATATTTTTTGTATTTCCATATATATGCCTTGAGCTCTGTGGTAAAGGGTTGGACTTGATGATCTGTGAGGTCTCTTCCAGCCCTGATGATACTGTGTGTGATATGGTTTCATATATAATTCTATATATCATTTTATATATTTTTATATCTACATACTTTTTCATATACCCCCCCCACACACACAGAGAAACTTAGAATCCACTGTTTGCCTCATTCAGACTCTTGCAGACTTAAGAACATTAGAGAAGGTGATTTGAGCTCTGTGGTAAAGGGTTAGACTTGATGATCTATGAGGTCTCTTCCAACCTTGGTGATACTGTGATACTGTGATTTTAGTGATAAATACATGGGAAGTAAAAATCTAGGCCAAAGTATACTTTTAAAGCCTGTACAAAGCATGAAGCTTCTTACTGAGAAAAATCTGTAATTTTTCCAGTATGCAGAAACTAAAAAGTTAAATGCAACCACTAAAGAAGCTTACCCACTCTTTATCACTGATGTAACATTAAGGTCACATGGAATACTAACTTATGACCATAGAATCACAGAATCATAGAATCAACCAGGTTGGAAGAGACCTCCAAGATCAACCAGGCCAACCTAGCACCCAGCCCTAGCCAGTCAACTACACCATGGCACTAAGTGCCTCAGCCAGGCTTTGCTTCAACACCTCCAGGGAAGGCAACTCCATCACCTCCCTGGGCAGCCCAATCCAATGCCAATCACTCTCTCTGACAACAACTTCCTCCTAACATCCAGCCTAGACCTGCCCTGGCAAACCTGAGACTGTGTCCCCTTGTTCTGTTGCTGGTTGCCTGGCAGAAGAGACCAACCCCACCTGGCTACAGCCTCCCTTCAGGTAGTTGTAGACAGCAATGAGCTCTGCCCTGAGCCTCCTCTTCTGCAGGCTGCACACCCCCAGCTCCCTCAGCCTCTCCTCACAGGCCCCTCACCAGCTTTGTCGCCCTTCTCTGGACACATTCCAGCACCTCAACATCTCTCTGCAATGGAGGAGCCCAGAACTGGACACTACTCAGGTCACACAGACTATGAAATGAAGTGGCATTTTAATAACAGCTCTTGACAGTGATCAGACTTTAAGGCAGAGATTTTAAGGACCTAAACAATTTAATGACTTGTCCTTTCCAAGGGCTGGCAGATTGCCAAATGCATTTGTTTGTTTGTTACTAACATTTTGGAGTCACAGAGCTCTTACAATAACTGATTCTGGATGGGAAAAGAATTCTGTTAAAAAAAATGCTGCTGTGCTAGTTTGAAGCTGGCTAGAATGTTTTGGTGAGAAGAACTAGACTACAGGCTGTGACAGAGAAACAAGGGTGATGTCTACTTCACTCATAGGCTTGCTGAGAGGTATAAGAGCAAGAGTCCAAACACAGATAAGGGAGTCACTTTTTGCCCAGGCTCTGGGCATTTTCTCTCTAACCTCACCCTCTGTCTCTCTGATTAATCCACTTTGTTTCCTAACACCCCTGGCCGACCCTCCATTCTTCCTTGGGGCACAAGGCAACGTCTGGGGTAAGGCAGGGGAGTGGGAGAAGGTGGAAGGGTGGTTGGGAGCCCCTCCTGAGGACTCAGGTTTCTGGGAGGGCTGTTGTGTTTCTGTATTACCTTTTCCCTTGTCTATTTCTGTCCATAACTGTATATACTGTAAATATCTGCTTGTATATTGTGCTAAGCTGTAAATAATAAGCTTCACTCAAATTTCCAGAGCTGGCTGAGTCTAGTCTGGGTGATTTCCAAAGTGTGAGAGGGTGAGTAACACCCAAACCACCAGAGCTGCTGAGAGAGCAGCCAAACAGTATGAAAGATTTCACAACTTCAAGACAATTTTCCTTCAGTCACAGCAAACTCAGTACACCAAAGATCACACAAGTACCATGAGTCTAATCCTGTATGAGCCAATTACATAAGTGCCTGCCCTCCTCATTACAGAAGCAGCAAGTTTTTGATATCTATGCTGTAACCATATCCAGAAAAAATAAGGAGAAGGGAAAAAGAGAAATCAGAATTGCTTCTGGAGACCTACAGTAACTGCATCCACTGCACTGCACTGTCCCCAGGGCAGCATTTGCCACACAAAGTAGAACACAAAGATAATTTACAGCAATTGCTCTAGGCAATGCTAAAATACCAAGGACTTCTTTCACATGAGAGCCATTTCCCTGCTTACCTGAATCACCTTTACATCTTGTTGAAACCTTGGGGGAAGACCAAAATGCAAAATCCAGTTCAGCCTTGCACCAAGCAAGACGATCACATCAGCATGCTGTAATGCCCTAATAAAGGGAAACAACAGAATCAGGTGAGGGTGAATTGCTATTAAGTGTTTTCAAACCACCACAGCAAACCCTAGAATATAAATACAAACCTTTCCTTCTTCTAAGATGCTTCTTTAGCCCCCAAACTCTGCATAGAATCATAGCATCAGTCAGGGTTGGAAGGGACCACAAGGATCATCCAATTCCAACCCCCCTGCCATGCCCAGGGGCAACCTACCCTAGATCAGGCTGGCCACAGCCTCAGCCAGCCTGCCCTTAAACACCTTCAGCCATGGGGCCTCAACCACCTCCCTGGGCAACCCATTCCAGCCTCTCACCACTCTCATGCTCAACAACTTCCTCCTCACCTCCAGTCTGAATCTCCCCACCTCCAGCTTTGCTCCATTCTCCCTAGTCCTGTCACTCCCTGACAGACTAAACAGTCCCTCCCCAGCTTTGTTGCAGGCCCCCTTCAGATACTGGAAGGCCACAAGAAGGTCACCTCAGAGCCTCCTCTTCTCCACACTGAACAGCCCCAACTCTCTCACTCTGTCCTCACAGCAGAGCTGCTCCAGCCCTCTGATCATTCCATTGCATTCTTCCACATAGCAAGCAATTAAGTTCAGGAACTCAAGAAGAAAATGAATTCCTGTTCTCCTAATACACTGTGTTTGGGAGAGGAACTGTTGCATTAGGAGATTAAGAAGCTGTAAAGATGCTGAGGTTAAAACAAACGATGTAGTACTGTGACACTGGCAACAAGGAGCACCAAAGTGAAGATTGCTGTGGACCTCTCATCTTAGACTCCAGATAATTTACCTTTCAGCTGGGTAGACAGTACTTGTTAGATTCTTATACTCTCCATTTTTCTTGAGAGCATTCTCAACAGTGACAAATCTAAGACGCTCAAGTACCCAAATGCTCCATCTGCAAGCTGACCGTGCATATTAATTCCTAATAAGCTTCTTCTAAGTCCCTTCATATTAATATTGCCAAAAGCCAAAAAGACTCTTGGAAGTGACACTTAAAACAGTCCTTCAGTGTACCTTGAAATACCTTTTTTCCTAAAGCTAGTGTGCAATTTAGTGAGGATGTACTCCAAACACCATGCAGGGATAGCAGATAGCAAACCTTCCGCTGCAACACCTGCATCTTATGCTGCTATTTATGGTGATGAAACAAAAAGATACTACTTTCTCTAGAGCACTGAGTTAAATGTTTAACAAATTGTTCACCAGTTTCAATGTATGTTACAAAACACATACTGCTTGCCATAGGTTTTATAGTTACAGAATATCAGCTCTCAGAAAAAGAATCTTCCTGACCAGCATCGTCAAAAGTGATCCACCTAAATCTGTTGTCTCTTTCCAAGCAAGATCTTCAGTGCTCTAAAATGAGGTGCAAAACATGGGTGAAATCTTTCTGTTGTATGCATTTTGTCTTCCCTGTAGACCACCAGAATGCTTAGTTGTTGCTCAGAGGTTAAGATGAGAAGCTTTGGTTTATATTTACGTTGATCTGGCTGCAGCTACACAATTCGGATGGTTATCAGGAACTACTCCTTTTGCCATTGGTGTAGGCAAAAAAGGCAGTCCACAAAGATCCACCAACTTTCTGATGTTGTTTTCAGCACGTGAATAAGCAGCACCTGAAAGAAAAAAGATAGAGGAATTGGTAGATAGTAGCTGAACATGAGCCAGCAGTGTGTCCAGATGACCAGGAAAGTCAACAGCATCCTGGCTTGGATCAGAAACAGTGTGGCCAGCAGGACAAGAGAGGTGTTCCAGAAAAGACTGGATTAGGCACTTAATGCCATGGTCTAGTTGACTGGATGGGTGCTAGGTTGGTCTGCAGGATCTTGAAGGTCTCTTCCAACCTGGTTGATTCTATGATTCTATCTCACCTCAATCATTTCACCCCCTAATTAACACAGAATTTCTCTCCAAACTGCAGATTATTCCCACATCTGCAGAAAACAGTCTGGGTGAACCAAGTTGGTTAGTTCAATTCTATTCCTTGCAGGCCTGTATCTTCACTGTGGTGACTTAAGACTCTGCAAGGAAGGACTAAAAATAAGCAAACCAGCACAGAGGACAATTATTCTCCATCTTTAGGGGCACCTTAGTCTAGAGCAAGATAGATGCACAAGCCCTGTGGGGAGAGTCTGAGGGAGCTGGGATTGGTTAGCCTGGAGAAGAGGAGGCTCAGGGGAGACCTTATTGCTGTCTACAACTACCTGAGGGGAGGTTGTGGCCAGGAGGAGGTTGCTCTCTTCTCTCAGGTGGCCAGCACCAGAACAAGAGGACACAGCCTCAGGCTACACCAGGGGAAATTTAGGCTTGAGGTGAGGAGAAAGTTCTTCCCTGAGAGAGTCATTGGACACTGGAATGGGCTGCCCGGGGAGGTGGTGGAGTCGCCGTCCCTGGAGCTGTTCAAGGCAGGACTGGACGTGGCACTTGGTGCCATGGTCTGGCCTTGAGCTCTGTGCTAAAGGGTTGGACTTGATGATCTGTGAGGTCTCTTCCAACTCTGATGATACTGTGATACCTCTTCCAAAAAGGGATGAAAGAAAAATGCTAGCACAAAGGCTTGGCTAGAATTGCAAACTTTAAATGGAAATGCTGTTCATAACTGCATGCAACAGTACAAAGCACATAAAATACAAAGAAATCCATAGTCCACCTTGGACACAGTTCTCCAAGAACCTCCTTAGGCCAAAGCTTCACATAAACCTCCCTTTAAATCAGGCCATCAAACTCAGGTCTTCGTGCACCCCTTCCACTATGCCTCCCTACCCCTGATGCCAAACCAACTGACACAGCTAAAACTCAGCTTGGCAGCTCCAGGCCCCAACTGGCAGCATTGCCAAGGCTGAAACTAGGCCTCACTCCCCTGAAAGGTAACAGCTTGTGCATCCTTCCAGGAGGTGAGAGAGAGGGAAAAGGCAAGAAAATTGACCCTGCAGCTAGTTTATAGGGATGCAGAACTTAGGGGAATGAAATATACTTCCCAATCCACCTCTTGGACCTCTTTAACCTCTGGAGGCCCTCAACTTTATGGTTCTTAAAGGCACCTAGCCTCAAACTATCACAACCTCCATATCAGGAATGAAATATACCAGCAGAGTACAATGGAAAGTCTGTACAACAGCATCAAGAGTAGCACTGTGTTTTGCCTCATGTCCCCACACAGCTGCCACTTGTGGTAAGTCCAAGTAGAAAAATAACCTTTGGTTATTCTTATTCTTGCTATATATGGCAGAGTATCAGACAGGGAATACCACTCCTGTATTCTAACAGATTTAGTTTGGAATCCTGCAAGTGGTCCTCTGGTACTGGTTCTAGGCTGAAGACAATGCTTAGATTTTTTTCCTACTTAACCTTGTGTTTGATTAATTATCTCTTAAACTAAAAGAAAAAAAACCAAGAGTGACACAACAGGGTAGATGTGACCATGAAGTTTCAGAGAAGTTTGTATGTGGTTTTTGTTTGGGGTTGGTTTGTTTTAACAGGGAAAAGGAGATGGCTAACGCTCATGGGGAAGATAAATCACTTTGGTCATTCTTCCTATTCCAAACTTGTACAGTTCAAAACTACATCAAGGCACACTACCTTTACCAATGATGAGGAGAGGCTGCTTGGCATGAGCAAGGATAGATGCTGCTTTGGATACAGCAGAGCATTCAGCTGTGCTGATGGGAGGTGGCAGGCAGCATTCTGTGTACCTGGAAATCAAGCAAAGCAAAAGAAGCTCATAAAAACTCAAACCAGGAAATGTGTGAAAGCCAACACCTATGTTTCAGCATACAATCATGGTTGTTACACACCATTTTACTCACAGCACCCATTAGAATACAACATATTTTATTGGCACAGGCTTTGAAGATGTTCTTGTATGTTGTGTTGTTCCAGGGCTTTACAAAGTGATGCCATTGTATTACCAACAAGTTCATTCACTCCTTCTCTTAGGCATTTCATCACAAACCTGTCCAACTGGAGGTGACAACTGCAAGCTAGTTTTTAAGTATCATTTCAGCCTTGTGGCAAATTCTTTTATCTCTTGTTGCTGTTTATCTACTTATTGCTTTAAGAAAGCACAAAAGTAACTCAACTACAATTTGTTTTTCAGCGACTTGAAAAAAGTGATGAATGTAATAATTACGCACTTGACAGAGCTCTTATTCACCTGAAGATTCACAAAATCCCCAGGTATGTCAATGTAGCAGGAACCTGGACGACCATATATGCTGCTTCTTACTGCCTAGAAAAGAGATAACCACAGGTTTAACCACTTCTGGAAAGGATTTTTAAGAATCGAGGGTGCCTGGGTCGAGGCAATCCCAAGCACAACTCCAGGCTGGGCAGTGAGTGGCTGGAGAGCAGCCCTGAGGAGAGGGACTTGGGGGTGCTGGTGGATGAGAAGCTCAACATGAGCCAGCAGTGTGCACTTGCAGCCCAGAAAGCCAAGCAGAGCCTGGGCTGCAGCAGGAGAAGTGTGGCCAGCAGCTGGAGGAAGGTGATTCTCCCCCTCTACTCTGCTGAGACCCCACCTGGAGTACTGCATCCAGTTCTGGAGCCCCCATTACAAGAGGGATGTAGAGATGCTGGAGTGTGTCCAGAGAAGGGCCACAAGGATGCTCAGAGGGTTGTAGCAGCTCTGCTATGAAGACAGACTGAAAGAGTTGGGGCTGTGCAGGCTGCAGAAGAGGAGGCTCCCAGGTGACCTTCTTGTGGCCTTCCAGAATCTGAAGGGGGCCTACAAAAAAGCTGGGGAGGGACTTTTCAGGGTCTCAGGGAGTGACAGGACTGGGGGGAATGGAGCAAAGCTGGAGGTGGGGAGATTCAGAGTGCAGGTGAGGAGGAAGTTGTTGAGCATGAGAGTGGTGAGAGGCTGGAATGGGTTGCCCCATGAGAGTGGTTGAGGCCCCATGGCTGGAGGTGTTTAAGGCCAGGCTGGCTGAGGCTGTGTGCAGCCTGCTCTAGGGTAGGGTGTCCCTGCCCATGGCAGGGGGGTTGGAATTGGATGATCCTTGTGGTCCCTTCCAACCCTGACTGATCCTATGATTTTTTAAAATCTTAGTATAAAACCCTTCTACAGGCAGAGAAAATTCCTCCTGTTTCACACTGCTGAACTACCACAGGGAAACCTCTCATGGACTGAACCATAGCCATAAATTCACATCTTGATACCCATTTACATTTTCCTCTATATGGCTTCTGCAGCCTTTCAGTAGATGCACAGTATTAGACCACACATGTTTTCCTTAATTTCCAATAAGACAACTGCATTACCAGTTGTTGTATTTGGAACTATAAACAGAATTCAGCATGGAATTTCTCATTTAAAAGCAGTGCAATCAGGAAAACCCAAGACAACAAATGCCTCTATTTTCTCTCACTTTTGATTCCAGTTCATCTACTACAGGTAGATGTTTTGCTGAATTTGCACTTCTGGAAACAGCACCACAGTGTGCAGAGTGTAGGCTGACACGAGTGAAGTGTTGCTATAGCAATAAACTTTTGGAACCCTTTCTGAGATAAGGATGTTCCTCTCTCAAAAAAAACTCCAACCAAAGCAACAAAGTCAAAATTCAAACACAACCACCTCCACCCTGCCACCTCCAAATCTTCCTCACAACTGGCAGAAGAGCTGAAGTTTGCAGTATTACATTTCTAGTTACTGCACTTCTCCCTAAAACCATTTTCAGCTCTGACTGAGGCAAATGAAAAATGCTGCAGGAATCAGTAAGCATCATAGAATCATAGAATGGCCTGGGTTGGAAGGAACATCCAAAGATATCTAAGTCCAACACCCTCTGCAGTAAGCAGAAGCATACATTGAATCATAGAATCAGTCAGGGTTGGAAGGGACCACAAGAATCATCTAGTTCCAACCCACTGTCATGGGTTCCTCAACTAGATTAGGTTGCCCAGAGCCCTGTCAAGCCTCTCTTTGAATATCTCCAGGGATGGAGCCTCAACCACCACCCTGGACAACTTGTTCCAGCATTCCACTGCCCTCATAATAGTCCATATTGGACCAGAATCTATTGCTAACTTGTTGCATAGCATTGTGCATAGGAACAACCTCTCTGGTTGTTAATTTACTGATCAACCATCACCTAACAAAGAATCATAGAATCAACCAGGTTGGAAGAGACCTCCAAGATCATCCAGTCCAACCTAGCACCCAGCCCTAGCCAGTCAACCAGACCATGGCACTAAGTGCCTCAGCCAGGCTTTGCTTGAACACCTCCAGGGACATCTGCAGAATCAAACTGTTTACAACAACTAAGAATAAAAGAATAATGCCTCAGAATCTACAGAGGAGAAGAGAAGCATTGAACATTCTGTTGCTGATGTAGTATTTTTTCATACCTTTTCAATAACAGCAGGAATAACTTCTAAGCTGCTTGGACGGACAGACAGCTTGCTGTACAGCCTACCAGCTTCAACCTGAATAAATGCATATAACCATTATATCCATTAATCAAAGCAATTAGCTTGTTGCCATCTCACTTCAACATGAATAACATGGAAGAAATTCCAACTAGAAAGCAACAAGCCAAAGAAAAATGCAGTTCCTTAGCTGATGGAAATTGTCAAAGTCATAGAATCATAGAACGGTCTAGGTTGGAAGGGACCTCAAGGAACATCCAGCTCCAACCCCCCTGCCATAGGCAGGGACACCTCCCACAAGAGCAAGTTGCTCAAGGCCTCATATTCATTCCCCAAGTGCTCAAGCATTTTGGTTTAAGTATTTTTTCCAGAAAGTGGTGTTTTTTTCTTTCTTGGAAAGTTTACTTTGCTTTATTCCATGTCAGAAGAGACAGAGAAAGGCAGCTTCCACCAGCTGAAAACCCAAACCAGAGCATGCATTCTACCATAAGTATGGCAAAGACATTGTGCAAATACAGATTACCCAGAATGTCAATTTTAGACCAGGGAAGGGAGAAAACCAACAGCATTGTTAAGATCTGTTAGTAAAGGTTAATGCCTGGGATTGTTACTCCTATATCAATAAAGAAGCAACATCAATTATTTAATAAAGGTTAATGCCTGGGATTGTAGGGGGGTGGGGAACACCCAAACCATCACACACTTTGGAAAATCACCCAGACTAGACTCAGCCAATCTGGGAATTGAATGAAGCTTTATATTTACAGCTTAGCACAACGTACAAGCAGATAGTTACAATAGATACAGAAATAGGCAAGTTAAAAAGTAATACAGAAACACAGCAGCCCTCCCAGAAACCTGAGTCCCCAGGAGGGGCTCTCAACCGCCCTTTCACCTTCTCCCACTCCTCTACCTTACCCCAGATCTTGCCTTATGTTTAAGGTAGTTTAGAGGGTCAGCCAGAGGGGTTAGGAAGCAGATGGATTAGTCACAGGGACAGCAGGTTAGGTTAGAGAGGGAGAGAAGTTCAGCCCAAAGCCCAGGCAGCTACTGTGTTATCCGTGTTTATGCTCTTGTTCTTACACATCTCAGCAAGCCTATGAGTGCAGCAGACATCACCACTGTTTCCTTTTCACAGCCTGTAATCTAATTCTTCTCACCAAAACATTCTATCTAGGCTCAAACTAGCACAGACTGTTATTCCTACACCATTAAAGAAGCAACATCAACTACTTAGTAAATGTTAAAGCCTGGGATTGTTATTCCTACACCCAAAAAGTAGTAACATCAATTATTTAGTAAAGGTTAATACCTGAGATTGTTACTCCCACACCAAAAAAGTAGTAACATCAATTATTCAGTAAAGGTTAAAGCCTGAGATTGTTATTCCCACACCCAAAAAGAAGCAACATCAATTATTTAGTAAAGGTTAAAGCCTGAGATTGTTATTCCTACACCCAAAGAGAACTAACATCAATTATTTAGTAAAGGTTAATATCTGAGATTGTTATTCCCACACCCAAAAAGAAGTAACATCAATTATTTAGTAAACGTTAAAGCCTGGGATTGTTATTCCCACACCCAAAAAGAAGTAACATCAATTATTTAGTAAAGGTTAAAGCCTGGGATTGTTATTCCTACACCCAAAAAGTAGTACTATCAATCATTTAGTAAAGGTTAAAGCCTGAGATTGTTATTCCTACACCCAAAGAGAACTAACATCAATTATTTAGTAAAGGTTAAAGCCTGAGATTGTTATTCCTACACCCAAAGAGAACTAACATCAATTATTTAGTAAAGGTTAAAGCCTGGGATTGTTATTCCTACACCCAAAAAGAAGTAACAACAATTATTTAGTAAAGGTTAATGCCTGAGATTGTTATTCCTACACCCAAAAAGAAGTAACAACAATTATTTAGTAAAGGTTAATGCCTGAGATTGTTATTCCTACACCCAAAAAGAAGTAACATCAATTATTTAGTAAAGGTTAAAGCCTGGGATTGTTATTCCTACACCCAAAAAAGTAGTAACATCAATTATTTAGTAAAGGTTAATACCTGAGATTGTTATTCCCACACCCAAAAAGAAGTAACATCAATTATTTAGTAAACGTTAAAGCCTGGGATTGTTATTCCCACACCCAAAAAGAAGTAACATCAATTATTTAGTAAAGGTTAAAGCCTGGGATTGTTATTCCTACACCCAAAAAGTAGTCCTATCAATCATTTAGTAAAGGTTAAAGCCTGAGATTGTTATTCCTACACCCAAAGAGAACTAACATCAATTATTTAGTAAAGGTTAATGCCTGAGATTGTTATTCCTACACCCAAAAAGAAGTAACATCAATTATTTAGTAAAGGTTAAAGCCTGGGATTGTTATTCCTACACCCAAAAAAAGTAGTAACATCAATTATTTAGTAAAGGTTAATGCCTGAGATTGTTATTCCTACACCTAAAAAGAAGTAACATCAATTATTTAGTAAAGGTTAATACCTGGGATTGTTATTCCTACACCAATAAAGAAGCAACATCAATTATTCAACTGAAACTTTTCTAGAGGAAGTTGTATGTCTGTTTACCTGTGGGAATTCTTGGAAAGCTCCCATGGTTTCCTGATTTCTGTCAGAAGAGCCTCCAATAACAATCAAAGGCCTAGAAAAGTACATTAAAACAAAACCAAACCAACAATCTTAAGCTTTTTTTTTTGTTTGATTAGGTTTGTTTTAACTGCAATCACATCTCCTTATGGTCAAATCTTAATGCTCTTGGGATCTTGTGCACCTTTGGTGTCCACAGATGTGAAGAGAAATAGAAAGTGGCCAGCACAAGACAGGAGTAACTTCTAAATACCACTCTGCCATATGGTAGGCTACAGCTCAAAGTAGCTAAGCTTTTCCTTATGTTTAAGTGAAACCTCCTGTGCCCTAGTTTGTACTCACTGCCCCTTATCCTGTCATTGGTCATCACTGAAAAGAGTCCAGCCCCATCCTTTTGACCCCCACCCTTTAGATATTTATAAACACTGATAAGATCACTTCTCTGTCTTTACTCTTACAGGCTAAGGAGCCTCAGATCTCCCTTCCCCTTTTACCACATGCATAGGTTTATGCAAGATCAAGTCATGCAACTGAACCTTATGACAGATACCAGGAAGTTTGGAGCTTCTACCCAAAATACCTCATGGAACTTTTTGAACAGGTTTCAGTGGCAGATCAACTGAAGTTGCCACATACCACTGAAGGTTTGTGGAATTAGAGAGTGATGGATTTACAGCATTGAAATTAGTACAGAACTGCTGCTCTAACTGCCCAGGTAGGGCTGGGTGCTAGGTTGGACTGGATGATCTTGGAGGTCTCTTCCAACCTGGTTGATTCTATGATTCTATAAATATGGCTTTTACCAACACAACTATCAGTTTGCTCACAATCAGCTATGCCAACAGATTGTCCAAGCTATGTAAAACAGGGCAGGGCAAAATGAAGGATTTTATTCAGGAAAATACACAATAATGGAACTAAACTATTTTCAGCATTGATGAATGAAGAATTATCCACATTATCTCTCTACCCACAGGAAAGAAGTCCTGAACTATACACTGTGAAGTTTAACATCTGAAATGTAACAGCAAGTCATTACTAGAATTTTAAAAGAAAAAGGTAGTTAAATTACCAGCAGTTGATGGTTGCATTTGCCATTCCACCTAGGACGTGTAAGAAACCTGGACCAGACACTACAAGACATACACCTGGTCTAGAGAAAAACAAAACAAACAAAAACAGAGGAAAAAGAGAGAAAAAAGGAAAGTGAGCACAGGGAAATAAACCAACAATCAAATTAACATCACAGAATTGTCAGGGACTTCAAGGCTCATCTACTTCCAACACTTCTGCCATGGGCACGGACACCTTCCACTAGAGGGTGTCAGGCTTGCAGACAGAAAAAGCAGTGATCATCTGCATTATCAGGTCTGCATTTCTAAGCAAGCAGATGTCAGATTTTACTTTAGAAAAGGATCCATGGAACACCCAGGAAGCAAACCTCACAAGTCACAAGAACACTCCTCAACATTAAGAGCAAAAAGACCCAAAAGGCAGTAGTCATGTCAGGAGAAGCACATAGGAGCCTGGAAGGCATAAGATTAGTGTCTCTATTGATTTGTCAAACAATACACCCAGGTGATGAGATTAATGTATGGCAGGTCCACCCAGCTGCAACCAACAATAGTGGCATGATTTCTGTCCCTCATACCCATGCTGTTAAGATACTATTCAGATACTAAATGGGGAAAAAAATAAAGAGTTATAAGATGAACATTATCATGAGAGCTTAAGCACCTCCTCACGTCTGCCATTAATCACTGCAACAAACATATCAACAGTTACTGACAGTTTCTTTTAAATCCACGTTCCATTTTAACTGGCTTACATCTGCACACAATAAAACCACCCAGCTCCAAAGCAGTAAAATGTTCTGTTTGGACCCAAAACCCAGACAGAGAGCAACTCTCTTCTCTATGTTTACGTTCTTGTTCTTATCCATCTCAGCAAGCCTATGAGTGAAGTGGACATCACCACTGTTTCTCTTTCACAGCCTGTAATCTAATTCTTCTCACCAAAACATTCTAGCTAGCTCCAAACTAGCACATGTTCCTAGCTTTTGAGTCTAACACACTTAATTTACACATTATACTACAGTCTGAAGAAGTATGGAACATACCTGCCAGTCAAATATCCAACAGCAGATGCAGCATAACAGGCCTATGGAAAATATTAGAGTTAATGGTATTTAACAGTAATCATCATCATCATCACCATCATCTTTTCTGGTATCTGGGAGCCCCTCCTGGGGACTCAGGTTTCTGGGAGGGCTGCTGTGTTTCTGTATTACTTTTTAACTTGTCTATTTCTGTATCTATTGTAACTCTCTGCTTGTCTATTGTGCTAAGCTGTAAATAGAAAGCTTCATTCTAATTTCCAGGCTCGGCTGAGTTTAGTCTGGGTGATTTCTTAAGTGGGGGGAGTGTAGGGGTGGGTAACACCCAAACCATCATATGTGCAAAAGATAAGAAATATTTGGAGTAGGTGTTACTAAAAAGTCTTGTTAATGCAGCTTGAAGCATGGTGTGGAGTTTCCATGGCAATCATGTTTTAGAACTGAGTGGCAAGATAGAGTGGCACATAGAATCTGGGTTCATGTAGAGCCATTGACACCTAAACGTTTACTATTTGATTCTGCAAGGAAGTACCATGACAAAAGCTATGGTTATTTAGAGGAGGGGAGCTTGCAACTGATCTTGAAGGTATATCTGAAAGATATTTTTGTGTGGACAGTGAGAATGAAAGCCCATTTCACTCTCATCACTAAAATGTGAGTGACAGCACTCATTATCAGTCACAACACAGTTGATGGATGAAAGCAGATCATTACATGCCTCAGAGAGGCAAGAAAGATGCCAACAAAACCTCAATCAACCTTAGGGAGAAGCGTGGGAAGTCTAGACGTGGGCACTGAACTCAAAGCTTGTAACCACTTGGGTTTGAACTGTAGCCAAAGCAGAGGCCTTCTTCCTCCCATACAAGGAGCACGTTAAGCAAGGCTTAATTAATCTGTTTTGAACTTAAACTTAAGCAATCCAATATACATAGCAGGTAAACAATGGTTAAGCAATTCTGTACCCATGGCCCAGTTAAACTAGTACTGCCATGGCTACCAGCAGCTCTGAGGCCCTTATAATGGCACCCAATGCTTTATGTTTCAGGACTAGCCTATAGGGCATGTGATCAACTTGGTAGCTAAAAGCCTGCTGTGTGAACCTGAGCTTGGTACATGGTGTCTTTTGTTACCACACATGTCTTCAGTGCAAGCCTTGAAAATAAGGACACAGGCTGCAAGCAGCAGCCTCAGAACAATAAACAATTTGCTGGTCACCGAAAAAAGTGCACCTCTGGGAAGCCACTGGTTTTGCTTTAGGTAAAGTAGCAATGGCAAAGCAAGGGGGAAAATCAAAACCAGAAAAAAGTCCCCAGGAGATAGGGAGGCAGAGCTTTCTATAGAGTTTCTGTGATACAGAAAGCCTGGGTGAGCTGCTTCTGGGACACAGAAGCCTGGATGAGCTTCTTCAAAAAGTGGCAGGTAACCAGGTAATACATCATTTGAAACAAAATGATCCTTTTCTTTCTGCAGTAAAACACCTTGTTCAAATTCCTTTTCTCCCCATTTTCATCCCACCTTCTCTCTTTTATGGGACAGAGGCAACTAAAAATGAAAAGAAAAACCAACAACAAAGAACCAAACAAAAAAACCTCACCAAACCACAACAAAAAACAATGACAAACCCCCAAAACTGTAATTCCCTTATGAGAAGAGAAGGTAGCAGTTTGGAAGAGGGGTGAAGAACACACAAACCACCAATTCTAGGATAACATTCACTGCTTCTCTACAGGTTCTGTAAAAAGGACATCCAGAAGCTATACTCTTCCTGGCAAGAATAGGAAAATTAGACTTCACTCAGCTGTAAAACAGTTAAAACAAAGAATTGGTCTTACTACAGATATATACTTACAGCCTGTTCATTTCTCATTCCTACATACTTTATTCCAGCTGCCTGGGCTGCAACTGCAATTTCAATAACTGGAATGCCAACAACACCAAACATGTATTCAACATTCTAAGAAGAAAAAAAAAAGATATTAAATCAGATTTGCTTCAGGAAAAAAAAGAAGTTTTAATGAGCATATGCCAAACAGTCATACCAGCCACACACAGAGTCCCAACAAAACTGTACTAGTATCACAGTATCATCAGGGTTGGAAGAGACCTCACAGATCATCAAGTCCAACCCTTTACCACAGAGCTCAAGGCCAGACCATGGCACCAAGTGCCACGTCCAATCCTGCCTTGAACAGCTCCAGGGACGGCGACTCCACCACCTCCCCGGGCAGCCCATTTGTGATGGTTTGGGGGTTACCCCACCCCCCCACACTTTTGTATTTGCCCCAGCTAACTCAGACGGACCCTGGGAATATAGATGAAGCAATTTATTTACAGCTAGCAGAATTTACAAGCAGCTATTTACAATATATACAGTTATATACAATTATATACAGAAATATACAAAGGATAAACAATACAAAAGCACAACTCCCCTCCCAGAAACCTAAGTCCCCAGGAGGGGCTCTCAAACCACCCCAACACCTCCCCCCGGCCCCTCTCAACCTTACCCCAGTTCTCAGGAAGAAAAGAGGTGCAGCCAAGAGGTTAGGGAGCAGGGTTAGTAGGAGCAGGGTTAATGAGATGTGACCAGGTCTAAGGCAAAAGCAAGAGTGAGAAACAAAATGGAGAAAAAGTCTTTCTTCTTCCCAGAGTTCTCAGCGTGACTGTGAGAGAAGTAGACACAATTGTTTTTCATTTCACTGCCTGTTATCTAGTTCTTTTACCAAAACATTCCAGCTTGCTTCAAACTAGCACAATCCACCCCTGTCTACTTCGCTCAGAGTATCGCTGAGAATTATCCAATCTAATCTAAACCAATATTTACACTAAAACAATATATACAAGTTCAGTTCACACTTCAATCAGATGTAGGTGATTCAAAAGCTCAGAACAGGGACTCCCAGGTGATGTTGGGTTCGTGCTCACGTACTGTAGATTCTATCGTAGATTCTCTCAGTGTTGGGCGCCGATGTTACCTAGAACAGAAAAACTCCTAACAGCTTGAATTTAAACTCTCTCAGCTAAGGTTAAATTTCTCTGTGGAATACACTGGATTTCACCATTCTCCTGCATTACCCAGTATGTATGACCAGGACCTTCAGCAGAAACCACCCCTCGGACAGGTTTCCCTTCGCCCGAAGGAGAAAATACCCAAACAGTTTTCCCTAACAGATTCTTCTCACGTACAACAGGAACTTTATCACCGTCTACTGTTTGGACCAAATCTGATTGTGCAGGTCCTGCTCTGTTTACTGAACCTCTACTATTTACCAACCAAGTAGCTTGTGCTAAATGTTTGTCCCAGTTTTTCAGAGTTCCACCCCCCATGGCTTTTAGGGTGGTTTTCAGCAAACCATTGTAGCGTTCAATCTTCCCTGAAGCTGGTGCATAGTAGGGTATGTGATAGATCCATTCAATACCATGCTCTTTGGCCCAGTTTTTCACAAGATTATTCTTGAAA
This sequence comes from Pogoniulus pusillus, assembly GCF_015220805.1. Lineage (NCBI taxonomy): Eukaryota > Metazoa > Chordata > Aves > Piciformes > Lybiidae > Pogoniulus > Pogoniulus pusillus. Next base: position 6,036,022 of record NC_087291.1, on the reverse strand, counting down.
TGAGTACCATTGTCTGACTCAATTCTCTCTGGAGTTCCATGTCTCCACAAGATCTGTCTCTCCAAACCAACAATGGTGTTACGTGCAGTAGCATGTGGAACTGGATAGGTTTCCAACCATCCAGTGCTGGCTTCTACCATCGTCAGCACATACTGCTTACCAGAACGTGATCGAGGTAAAGTGATGTAGTCAATCTGCCAGGCTTCACCATACTTGTACTTTGACCATCTATCACCATACCATAAGGGCTTGATTCGCTTAGCCTGCTTAATAGCAGCACAAATGTCACAGTCATAGATGACTTGGGTGATAGCATCCATGGACAAGTCAATTGACCTATCACGAGCCCATCGGTATGTTCCATCTCTGCCTTGATGTCCAGACGAATCATGGGCCCACCGAGCTAAGAACAGCTCACCTCGGTGTTTCCAATCAAGGTCAATGTCAAGTTCAGAGTTGGTGTCAACTTGAGCAATCTTAGCAGCTTGATCTGCCTTCTGGTTGTGTTGATGTTCCTCAGTTGCTCTGCTCTTAGGCATGTGTGCGTCTACGTGCCGCACCTTCACTGGAGTTCTCTCCAGTCGTGCATCAATGTCCTGCCATAGATCAGCACACCAAATAGGCTTTCCTTTCCTCTGCCAACCATTCTTCTTCCAGTCCTTCAGCCAACCCCATAGAGCATTGGCTACCATCCACGAGTCGGTGTAGAGGTAAAGGATAGGCCAATTCTCACGTTCAGCCACATCAAGAGCAAGTTGAACAGCTTTTACCTCAGCGAACTGACTGGATTCTCCTTCGCCATCTTTCGTTTCGGTAACTCTCCTGGTTGGACTCCAAACCGCTGACTTCCATATTCGCTTGTTCCCAACAAGACGACAGGAACCATCTGTGAACAAAGCATAGTTCTTTTCCTGATCAGAGAGATCACCATAGGGAGGAGCTTCCTCAGCACGAGTTATTTTCTCCTCTGGAGGTTTGGGACAGTCTGTGCCTTCCGGCCAGTTGGTGATCACCTCCACCAGACTAGGTCGGTCAAGATTACCCATTCGTGCTCGTTGGGTTATCAAAGCCATCCATTTAGACCAGGTTGCATCTGTGGCATGATGTGGTGATGAACCTTTGCCCTTGAACATCCAGTTTAGAACTGGCAGTCTAGGAGCTAAAAGCAATTGTGACTCAGTTCCAATCACTTCAGAAGCTGCTTTCACTCCCTCATAGGCTGCTAGAATCTCTTTCTCAGTTGCAGTGTAATTTGTCTCTGAACCTCTGTAACAACGTCCCCAGAAACCAAGAGGACGACCACGTGTCTCCTTTGGAGCTCTCTGCCAAAGACTCCAAGTTGGACCATTATCACTGGCAGCCGTGTACAGAATGTTTTTAATGTCTGGACCAGATCTCACAGGTCCCAAGCCCACTGCATGGACTACTTCTCGTTTGATCTGATCAAAGGCTGCTTGTTGTTCAGGTCCCCACTCGAAATTGTTTCTCTTACGAGTCACATCATGCAGAGGTTTGACAATCTGACTGAAACCAGGAATGTGTAGTCTCCAAAATCCCACCACACCAAGGAAAGAAAGTGTGTCCTTCTTACTGGTGGGAACAGCCATGGTAGAGACTTTGTTGATCACATCCTGAGGAATGTAACGGCGACCATCCTGCCACCGCACTCCCAGAAACTGAATTTCTCTGGCAGGTCCTTTGACCTTGTCTCTCTTAATGGCAAAACCTGCTTGCAGCAGAATGTCAATGATTTTGTTACCTTTCTCGAAGACTTCCTCAGCAGTTTGGCCCCACACAATGATGTCGTCGATGTACTGGATGTGCTCTGGAGCTTTACCTTTCTCCAGTGCATTGTGGATGACTGAGTGACAGATGGTTGAGCTGTGTTTCCACCCCTGAGGCAAACGATTGAACTGGTACTGGATTCCTCTCCAGGTGAATGCAAACTGAGGCCTGCACTCCTTTGCTATGGGAATAGAGAAGAAAGCATTAGCAATGTCTATGGTTGCATACCATTTAGCCTCCTTCGACTCCAGCTCGTACTGGAGTTCCAGCATGTCCGGCACAGCTGCACTCATGGGTGGCGTCACCTCGTTGAGGGCACGAAAGTCAACTGTCAGTCTCCAGTCGCCCGTAGGTTTGCGCACAGGCCAGATGGGACTGTTGAAAGGTGAATGAGCTTTCTCGATGACAGCCTGACTCTCCAACTGACGAATCAGCTGATGAATGGGCAACAAAGAGTCACGGTTAGTTCTGTACTGCCTATGATGAACAGTTTGAGTTGCAATTGGCACTTCCAGGTCCTCTATGTCATGATGTCCTACAACTGCAGATTCATCAGAAAGTTCAGGTCTAATAGACAATTTCAATTTATCATCCTCAATCTCTACAGATGCTATTCCAAAAGCCCATTTATGACCCTTAGGATCTTTGAAACAACCTTGTCTCAAAAAGTCAATTCCCAGAATGCAAGGCGCATCAGGACCAGTTACAATAGTATGTGTCTTCCACTCTTTACCAGTTAAACTGATCTCAGCCTGTACCTTAGTTAACTCTTGAGATCCACCAGTGATTCCAAAGATAGAAATGGACTCTGTCCCTTTGCAATTTGATGGCAATAAAGTACACTGAGCACCTGTGTCAACTAAAGCCCTGTATTTCCGAACTCTTGAACTGCCAGGCCACCTAATGAATACATTCCAATAGATTCGGTTCTCTCCACTATCCCTTTCCTCCTCCTGGCTGGAGGCAGGGCACCCCTAATGCTGAACATGGCATGTAGGGTGTACACAATGATTGGTGTTGTTGTGAGAGGAACTGCAACTGTTGGAACAATTGCAGTTGCTCTTAGGAGCTGAAGAAGTGACAGCTACTTTTCGGGCATTACTGCCTCTGTTTCTGCCACTCTGCAGATCCCTGACCCTCTTTGAAAGAGCTGAAGTAGGTTTACCATCCCATTTGTTCATGTTCTCACCGTATTTGTCACGCAGAAGTATCCACAGTGACGCACGTGATTGCTGCTGTCTAGGTGGAATTTGTCTCCTCCTGGGCTGGAATTGCCTTGCAGGAGGTGGGCGTCTGTTCCTGATGGCAGAAACATGCACCCATTCAGATGATGCAGGAATAGTATCCTTTACCAGATTTTTGAGATCCTCCTTCAGTTCTTTCATAGTATCTTTAATCTCTGTAGTCATAGTTTTTATGGCACAGATTATACCAGAATGTGACAAGCTGTCCTCAATCTGCCTGAGCTGATCAGTGAATTCACCAACAGTGAAAGATCTTCCATTATCACTCCTTGCTAGAAATTTACTGGCCAAGATGTTAGCATAGGATGAAGGAGCAAGCTTAATAAGCTTCTTCATGAGACCTGTTCCCAAAGGAATATCGTCAGGCTCATGAGTGCCATGATCTCCATAAAGCACTTCCTTCACAGCAAACTCCTTCAGAAGCTTAATTCCCTGCTCAACGGTGTTCCACTTCTTGGCAGCCCATGGCAAATCATCTCGGGAAGGATATCTCATAGCCACAGCCAACAGAAGGCGTGTCCACAAGCTAACCCTACCAAGAGGACTTGCTAGGTGTTTGTCCACTCCACTCTCCTTAGTGAGTGGTCCCAGCTGCTTGGCAGACTTGTCTCCTACCTGCAGAGCATTAGCACCAATGCCACGGCATCTCACTAGCCAGCTTAAGATTGGCTCATCTGATTCCCTTGTGTATTCCTTCCTAACTTCCCTGACCTCTCTGAGTGGATCCTTGGAGCCTTGGATGTCATCTTCCTCCTCTTCTTCCTGTTGATCTGGTGGTGCCTGGCCTAACACAATCTTCCTCATAGCATTCCTAAACTCATGGGAACCATCCTCTCTCTTAGCAGCTAACCTCACAGCACTCCTCTCACTTGAGTATTGCTGTCTCAGCACATCTACAAGGTCTCGCAGACTAACTGCCTCCTCTTCCTCTTCTTGCTGCTGATCACCAGATGTCCCCTGTCTTACATCCTCCTGTGAACCACTCTTTGTCTTAGCTTTTGCCTTAGCAGGTGCCAGAAAGGCCTGAGCAGCAACAGACTTGGATGTGTCTGCTGGAGGATTTGAATCTTTAGGAGTCTGACCTGAAGGGTTTGAATCCTTAGGGGTCTGACCTGGAGCTTGTGAGTTCAGATCTGCCTTGCTTTTAACAGGAGGATTTTGGTTCTGGTCTGCTGGCTGGGGGTTCAAATTGGCTGAGCTGGTGTCATTAGGATTTGGACTGACTGGGCTAGCGTTACCAGCACTAGTAGTATTATTAACATTAGTGGGATTATTTGCCTGTCCTCCTGGGATGCCTGCCAACCCTGACTTGTTTTCATTTTTGCTAGGAACATTCTGATTTTGGGTATTTGCCTGTGCTCCTGAGGCTCCTGCTGAACTCTGTGGCTTGTTTTGGTTATCCTTATCATTGTTTACGTTAGTGGCGGGAACGCTGGCTGTGTTCCCAGAACCTACAGAGGAGGGTGGAGAGGCTGGCATGGGGGAAGCCGATAACTGTGTTCCCTTGTTTTGCTGTGAAAGAGACTGCTTCTGAGACACAGAATTTTTCCTAGCTCTTACAGAAGCTGGTTTTGAATTTTTCACCAATAATGCCAAAATTAATATGAATATTAAAATCATGAGGCAAATATTAAAAACTGTGAGAAGAAAAACAGTTTTACAAGAGCATGTACCTATGCAAACAGTTGGAATTCCTGTCTTAGGCTGAATAACTCTCATTAGAGCCATATTTAAAGCAGAATTTCCATTGATTGTCACATTATTGACCAGAGCTCCTGTAATGTCCTTGGTAATATTTTCAGAGATATTAAAACCAGCATAACCAAGAATAAAATCACCCCAGCTCCAGAACATGTTTGAAAGCTTAACTTTTGCCTTATTATAAGCCAGATCAATGAAATAAGCAACAATTTGACCTTTTAACCAACTAAATACCAAGAAAACAAAACCAGACCAGAGCAATGCACCAACCAAATACAATAGCTGCTTGATTAGCTTCATCTTAATTCCCAGAGCTAATTTCCACTCACTCCAAAATATCTAGCCCCACGTTGGGCGCCAATTAAAAATGTGATGGTTTGGGGGTTACCCCACCCCCCCACACTTTTCAAGATTTTGTATTTGCCCCAGCTAGCTCAGACGGACCCTGGGAATATAGATGAAGCAATTTATTTACAGCTAGCAGAATTTACAAGCAGCTATTTACAATATATACAGTTATATACAATTATATACAGAAATATACAAAGGATAAACAATACAAAAGCACAACTCCCCTCCCAGAAACCTAAGTCCCCAGGAGGGGCTCTCAAACCACCCCAACACCTCCCCCCGGCCCCTCTCAACCTTACCCCAGTTCTCAGGAAGAAAAGAGGTGCAGCCAAGAGGTTAGGGAGCAGGGTTAGTAGGAGCAGGGTTAATGAGATGTGACCAGGTCTAAGGCAAAAGCAAGAGTGAGAAACAAAATGGAGAAAAAGTCTTTCTTCTTCCCAGAGTTCTCAGCGTGACTGTGAGAGAAGTAGACACAATTGTTTTTCATTTCACTGCCTGTTATCTAGTTCTTTTACCAAAACATTCCAGCTTGCTTCAAACTAGCACACCATTCCAGTGTCCAATGACTCTCTCAGGGAAGAACTTTCTCCTCACCTCCAGCCTAAATTTCCCCTGGCACAGCCTGAGGCTGTGTCCTCTTGTTCTGGTGCTGGCCACCTGAGAGAAGAGAGCAACCTCCTCCTGGCCACAACCTCCCCTCAGGTAGTTGTAGACAGCAATAAGGTTGTAGACAGCAATAAGCCTGAGCCTCCTCTTCTCCAGGCTAACCAATCCCAGCTCCCTAATACATACACTCACATACAAGTTCACAGGCTACTGGGGAAACACACACACAGTGCAAGCTGTCATTTGTAGCTCAGTACTCAGTACAGATTGGAAGCTCTTCACCATGAGGGTGGTGAGACCTTGGAATAGGTTGCCTAGAGAGGTGGTAGAAGCCTCATTCCTGGAAGTTTTCAAGGCCAGGGTGGATGGGGCTCTGAACAACCTGATCTGGTATGATGTGTGCTTGCTCACGGCAGCGAGGCTGGGGCTAGACGATGCCTGAGGTCCCTTCCAGCCCTGGCAGTTCTGTGATGCTGTAAGCGTTCTCTAGTTGTGAAGGCACTGGATTTTGAAGGCTGGTAAGCAGTGGAGCAATGCTTCACTCCAGTTCTTCTGCCAAAGTGTCTAGCACTTTTTACTGACAGCTTTTCAGTGGGAATGCCCCTGCCACACGACTGTCCTGTTTCTCAGCATGCCAAGTTTGCCTCTGAAAATTCCTCATCGTGGTTCATCTTTTTAAGCTTTCACTGGAAAGCAACAGATACCAAAAAAAAAAAACAACCCCAACAACCCAAAACTGCCAGGAATCAGCCGGGATAGTACCGGCCCCAATGAGGCTAACAGATAAGACTGTGCTTATTTTTAATCGCAACTGAACTACCTTTTTGTGCATCATTGGTCAGAGCGTATTTCGTTGCGAGCAGTGTCTGCTCAGGACCACGCCAAGCTAAGGGACAAGGCAGCTTCGGTATTTGCAGAGGAGGCGCAGGAGGCACCGCGAAGCTGTCACAGGACCGCAGAGGGGCGGTCAGCGCTGTTTGATGGTTAACAGAGCTGTCGGGCAGGACAGCAAGCGAAGGACCAGGGAAAGCTGCACAAGGGTCACCACCTCACGCCCGTCCGCGGCAGCACAGGCACCCGGCGGGGACAGCGCTCTCCTTGCCACCGAGCGGTAAGGCGAGCCCTCCTCGCCGGCTCCGTGCGCACCACCGGCACCCCGGGTGAGTCGGGCCGTGCACACTCGCTTTGCGGGAGCTCCGCGGGCACTCGTGAGCTGACCCGGTCGGGCTACGGCGTACCCCGCGCTGTACAGCTGCCAGGAAATGTCCCTGCTCGCTCGCCGTAGGGAAGCTACTTGCCGGTCCCACTGCCCCTCCCCACCCCCCGCTCTCACCTGAGCCTTAAGGGACTCGGCGATGAGCTGGGCTCCGCTAACAGACTCCCCGTCTGCACCGCCGCTAGACGACATTGCCGGTCCGTACAGCCCCAGCAAAGGCGGGAGCTGAGGCTGGGGAAGCAAAGGGAGCAGGACCGCCGGCCAAAGATCGGGGGCAGTTGACTGGCATGAGCCCAGCCAATGAGACAGCGGAGGGGGCGGACCCGAGCGCCGGAAATAGCCGCGCCTGACCCCTCGGTGGGGGCTGAGGCAGCCTCCTATTGGCCGGAGCGGGCACCAGTCAGAGGCCTGGCGGTGCCTGCCCTCCCCTTGTCCCCGCGGAGCATAGGCTGTGCCGAGCGCGGAGCATAGGCTGTGCAGAGCGCGGAGCGGCCGCCAGGGGGCACGGGCAGCCCGGCACGCCGCGGCGGGAGGCGGTCGTTAAGCTGCGGCGGCGGCGGCGCTGACCGCCGTGGTGGTGTGTGAGGGGTCGGGGTCTGAGGGCGTCGGGCGTGCGGGCGGGCAGCCTCAAGGTGGGGGAGGCGGGAGCGGGCGGTCGAGTTCCCCTAAGGCCGGGCTTGGCGTGTGGGATCCGCGGGGCAGGTGGCGTTTGTGACTAGGCCGGGTGTGTGATACGCCAGCTTCGTGGACTTTGATTCGGAGGGCGGGACACGGTAGGGGTTTGGTTTCGATGAAGATACCTGAGGCAGCATTCATGAGGAGGCCCAGCTCCCTCCGTGAGGGATGCTGTGCATCCTTGCCCTGCTGCGTCGAAGTGACAGTGACAGTATATTTTGCCTCGCAGTCTGACTGGCCTGTGCTGCCGTTTTCGAGTCGTACGAGCCTGACGACTAATAAGGGCAGCGTTCAGTTCATCCTCGCCAACACAAGAGGGGCATGGGACTGTTGGAGCGAGTCCAGAGGAGGGCCACGAAGATGATCGGAGGGCTGCAGCAGCTCTGCTATGAGGGCAGGCTACGAGAGTTGGGGCTCTGCAGCCTGGAGAGGGGAAGGCTTTGAAGAGACCTTATAGTGGCCTTCCAGCATCTGAAGGGGGCCTACAGGAGGGACTATTGACAAGGTCCTGTAATGACAGGAAGAGGAATAATGGGTTTAAACTGGCAGAGGGGAGATTCAAACTAGATGTTTTAAGTTCTTTACAGTGAGGATGGTGAGACACTGGCACAGGTTGCCCAGGGAGGTTGTGGCTGCTCCCTCCCTGGAGATGTTCAAAGCCAGGTTGGATGAGGCCTTGAACCTGTTCTAGTGGGAGGTGTCCCTGCCTATGGTAGGGGGTTAGAACTAAATGACCATTGAGGTCCCTTCCAACCTAAGCCATTCTGTGATTCTATTAAGTTAGGTAATATAGATCTTTAAATTACTTATTGTAAAGCCTTAGAATGGTCAACATTCTTTAAAACCAGATTGCACCTCTAGATGAAAGACAGGAAATGAGAGCAAGATTCTATATAATACATTGCACAGAGAAGAATCATTTTTCAGAACAGGAAATGCAAGATCCCTGTTTATACCGAGCTATGATTGCATTGCTTAAAAACCCTTCGTAGTAAAGTACTGTGTTAAGATTTGCTGCAGCATATAAAAGCAGTCTAGGTGAAGGATCAGTGAAAAAAAGCTGTGTTTTGCTATTTTTATATCTATATGGGGGCTATTGTGTTATATTCTATACATTAGAACATCAGCAACATCAAGATTTATGAATATCACAGTATCATCAGGGTTGGAAGAGACCTCACAGATCATCAAGTCCAACCCTTTACCACAGAGCTCAAGGCTAGACCATGGCACCAAGTGCCACGTCCAATCCTGCCTTGAACAGCTCCAGGGACGGCGACTCCACCACCTCCCCGGGCAGCCCATTCCAGTGTCCAATGACTCTCTCAGTGAAGAACTTTCTCCTCACCTCCAGCCTAAATTTCCCCTGGCACAGCCTGAGGCTGTGTCCTCTTGTTCTGGTGCTGGCCACCTGAGAGAAGAGAGCAACCTCCTCCTGGCCACAACTACCCCTCAGGTAGTTGTAGACAGCAATAAGGTCTCCCCTGAGCCTCCTCTTCTCCAGGCTAACCAATCCCAGCTCCCTCAGCCTCTCCTCATAGGGCTGTGCTCAAGGCCTCTCCCCAGCCTCGTCGCCCTTCTCTGGACATGCTCAAGCATCTAATATCACTCAGTGTTAAAAAGACTAATTTTTTTCATAGCAACTATACTGTTTTGCCTAGTAATTATTGTTTATATTACCATATCTTAACAGGCACTTGCTACTGATCACTTGTTGGGGAGGGGAAATTAACTAATGCAAGAAGATATTTTCCACAATTAATATTGTTTATTAATGTTGCTATTCAGAACTCTCACCACCCCTGACCACTAATTTTAATAATATTTGGGTTCTTACATGGTTATGGAAACATTCTATGGATAATATCTACATCTAATATAACCAGCAAAATACATAAACATTAATTGAACTGGAAGAGACTATTCCCATGGTCAAATGCCGCTTGCAGCCAATACACCATTTGCCCATTAGCTGGGCTCGAGCTCTTTCTGCTCTATGGCAGAAGGCAGTAGAGAATTACAAAGAGGCATTGAGCATTTACTCACAGATTATTGTTATTGCCCTTGCTGGGGCTAGCCACAGTCCAGACAGTGCCCAAATACTTTCAGGGAACTCTGGCTTGTTGGACGTTGAGGCTTGAATCTTCCTGGCTTCTGGGCACAGGACTCAGACAATCTCTGGCCTTGTCTCCTGGCTTCTGCTGGATGATCTGTGTATGTGTCCAGGGATTCTAGGCAGGACCTTCAGGTGCAGAGGCAGATGTGGTGCAGTCTCAGCACCATGTCACGCTGGCCACACAGGCTGATGGCATGCAGACATCCAGGGTCTGCTCCTGGTAACTGGCAGCAGTGGAGTTTAGCAGGCAGCAATAAGGCAGTGTGCAATGGCAGCAGGGCTGGGCACAGCAGAGAGAGCAGGCACAGAGCAGGGAAGCAAAGCAGGATGTTCACCTGCCTATCTCCTTTGATCAATGTGGGCCGAGATTAATTGCCCTTTGGACACAGAACAGCCAATCAGGATGGCAGTTAGCCAAACCTTACCATATTAGGCAAAGCCACAGGCTCACTTTTCCCTAATTAGGGAAAAGCACAGGCCTTGTGCTAGGCAGGCACAAGCTAAGTGTGTGTACCTTACACCACAGGACCCTGGGCAGGCAAACTCAGTGGCTCCAGGTTCTTTTGTGTCTGTTTCCTGTGATTGCCTCTCTGATGGAGCAGAAAAATATGCCTAGGCAAGGCAGGACATGTGTAAGCCTACTTTGGGCCTATCAGGCCTACCACAACATCACTTGAGAGGACCCAGAGTAGTTCTTTGCTACTGTTTTTTATGGTCTTTGGATTCTTCTGAGTATAGAAGTGCTGAGAAGCAGGGTATGTGTTGCTTTTCTTTATGTATCCATCTGTGTATGGTGAAAGCTGACAAACTCCTACATTTCTGAAGTTGCTGAGAAGTGAGAGGATGCTAAACAGTATTCACAGTTAGATGGTGCTGAAAAACTGAAAACACTGCACTCAGGGAAAAATAGTGTGAATCAGCATCCAAACTTAAACCACCAATGTTTTTACCTCTTGTGTGGAATTATAACTAGAATACTGTGAGTGGGTGACTGTAATGCTGCTATGGACAACCTGTTTTGAATGAGATGATCTTACTGAAGCATATCTGCCAGGAAAAAGACCATACTAATCACAGGCAAGGAACAGAAAATATATGAAGTTACAAAGCATTTCAGTTCATGAAAGCTTCTTTAAAAATCACACTTCTGGTGTGAGGCAACAGCTCTGTAGCCGCTAAACACAAGGAAAGCATTTAATAGACGCTGCACCACTTTCCATTATGGAAAGAAAACATGACTGAGACTTATTTGGGAATCTCACAGCCTAGGGGCTGGGGAAACCCTGATGGAATCCTAATTTTGGCTGGAAAGATCACTGCCCAAGCCTAGCACTGGTGATTGTCACAGCTCTGCTTGTTTGCAGCAGTTCATTAGGTGACAGGGTTGTGCTGTTGAAGATGACACATAAGGGAAAGACATTAGGGAGCACTCACAAGGGCTCAGCCACCATTGGTGGGACTAGCAGCAATCACAACCAAGGATAAGGACTCAAATGAACAATTTTAGTTATTAAGTTATTTCAGTTGGCCCAGGTTTGGGATTGTGCAGTTGGATAGTCAATGTGTCCTGAAGAAGGAAGAGATTCAGTGTTTCTCACCACCAGAAAATAAGGAAAATGGCAGGAAAATGAGAATTCTCCAAGCATGTCTATAAAATACAACACTTTGTAGAACCTGTTATTTTTTATGTTGCTAGGTTTGGCAGCTCCAACCCATGATCCAAAACTTTCCCAGCTTTTTCCATGGCTAGTAATGATGGCCTCTAATTACATCTTAGCTGACAGCTTCATTGAGGAATGGCTGACTAGAGCCCATTCCTGTCCTAAATAGGTATTTTGGTTTTGAAGGGATGACAGAAATAGAAAAGATAGTTTTGTCAGTGAAGCTCAACACAGTAAGTTTACTTTTTTAAGGTACAAAACTACATTTCATGTAGTCTGAATAAAAATGAGATTAGTTATGATTTTTTTCCTGCTGAACTAGTTGGAACTAGAGAAGGCTGTTCATGCATGTGTCTTTTCAGTCTGCATTTGCTTTGGAAACATTCAGGGAGTTGTGGATCAAAAAGTCTGAAATTGCTGAGTGTTTTGGAACATTTACTTTTGGAGAAGAGCTACTGGAGAGCACATAAAATTAAATACTCAGTGACTGAAACTGAAGAGTGGGGGCTATCAATTTGTAGCACCAGTGCATCTCTTGACTTCACTGATGGACAAGATACTAATAAGTAGCACTGGTGACAAATGCAGGTTATTGTGAGAGTAATTCTGATTAACATGACTTTTCTGTAGTATTTCTTAAGCATTGCACAGCCACTGACTGTGTCAGGCCATCCTTGTTCTGTGTAAATATGTTTCCAACTTGTGGAGTTAAAAGGCTACATAGGGAGCCCACATTGGAGAGAGTGCCCCAGGCTTCTAGACTCAAAAGATCTTTGCTTTTCTGCATATTTTCTGCATTTTATGTGTATTTTTGCTGAGCATTTTCACCTTAACTGTCTGTGTTGTTTAGGAGAAATGCAGATATGAATTGTACTCAGCATTTTTATAGATGTGGAAAAGAGCTGCAGTGTATGAGGCAAATAAGTCTGTTGGAACAGAGTGAATCCATAATCCATCAGGAGAGGCATTTTCATGATTGAAAGAGAGATAAATGCAAGAACAGTATCTAGTGTAATATTCTTGGCAGTTGATAACTTCTGTTTCTATTTGACTACTAAATACAATGTTCAAGTAATTTTGGGAAATGCTCCTTCTAAATGCATCCTCAACCACCAACTAGGGGAAGAAACTGCAATTTTGCAAGCAGCTTTTAACTCTGTCCAATCATTATTTTGATATATGCTGCAACAATCTATAAATTGCCCCTTGGCCTTGATCAAGAACAGTGTGGCCAGTAGCACAAGGGAGGTTATTCTGCCCCTGTACTCAGCACTGGTCAGGCCACACCTTGAGTACTGTGTCCAGTTCTGGGCTCCTCAAGTCAAGAGAGATGTTGAGGTGCTGGAATGTGTCCAGAGAAGGGCGACAAAGCTGGTGAGGGGCCTGGAACACAGACCCTATGAGGAGAGGCTGAGGGAGCTGGGGGTGTGCAGCCTGCAGAAGAGGAGGCTCAGGGCAGACCTTATTGCTCTCTACAACTACCTGAAGGGAAGCTGTAGCCAGGTGGAGCTGGTTTCTTCTGCCAGGCAAGCAGCAACAGAACAAGGGGACACAGTCTCAAGTTGTGCCAGGGTAGGTCTAGGCTGGATGTTAGGAGGAAGTTGTTGTCAGAGAGAGTGATTGGCATTGGAGTGGGCTGCCCAGGGAGGTGGTGGAGTCACCGTCCCTGGAGGTGTTGAAGGAAAGCCTGGATGAGGCACTTAGTGCCATGGTCTGGTTGACTGGCTAAGGCTGGGTGCTAGGTTGGCCTGGGTGATCTTGGAGGTCTCTTCCAACCAGGCTGATTCTATGATTCTATGAAATGAATGCTAAAATTACTTTGAAAGGGACACCAAGCAAAGAAATCATTAGAACTATGTATGAAGCTAAATTGCTATTTATAGTTTAGCAACAATGTACTCATTATCATTCAGGAATTCAGACCCACCACACTCACTTCAGACACCGCTAAGTGCCTCAGTTACGCTCCATATCTAATAATAAATTCCTGGCATGACTCGTTGCTCAGGTTCTCCCCTCTCTGTTGCTCAGGTTCTCCCCTCTCTCTGTTGTTCTTTTTCCCCTAGATTTATGGCATACACCATGGTGGATGTGTGCTGGAAGCTGTCTGTCTGTTTTTTTTGCTATCAAGTTGTCTCTGCAAGAGTTAAGAGGGAGGGACACTATGTTGCTGCTGTCTATGAACATGAGTCCATCCTGAATCCTACCCCAGCAGCTCTGGTTGATCGACAGTCTGCACTGGAACACATGGGCAGAAACCTCGACATCTATGAACAGCAAGCAGTGGCTGCTGCCAGACAGGTATGCCACAGCTTAGCAGCACTTGCATGTGTCCTATGTATATATAGAGTGGGTGCTATTTGAGGAGAATCTTTCACATTTGTGTTCCCAGGCAACTGGAGCCATATTTACATACATAACTATGGTCTGGTTTTTCAGACATTCTGACCTGCCAGCAGCTCTGAAAAAAATCAGGCCAGTTAGCAGCTTGCCTGACTTGGGTTATTCCAAGCTTGGAAAAACATGCCTATAGTTACTTAATATAGGGAAGTCAGTGTTCTATTTTGGTTGAATACCTGGCTCCCTTCTGTTTTCTTACATGGAGTGCTTTTATTGCAAGATTCCCTTACAGGCACCTGTCTTTGGGTTTGATTTTATTCCAGTGCTCTCAATGGAAATTCCAGAATGGTTCTAACAACCAAGAAAGTTAATGGCGGAACATTCATTTCTAAAGCATTTAACAACTTTGTGGCATTAAAGGTTTCCATTCCTTTCTCCTACCATCTCTGTGATGGTTCTTAGTCTAAATATATGTAGAGCAAAGAGATTAGTATTTTTAACTGTTCTTATGCACAGCCTCCTTTCCTTCCTTCCCTAAGAAAGCCCACAGCTGGTTCTAGTGAAAGGAAGCAGGCAAGACTGTCCCTTTGCAGAGAAGATTAACCTACAAGTTTCACACATCTCTTGTTTTGGAACAGAAGAATTAAGTCTTTCATATAATTTGAAAAGGGAGGGATTGGTTTTGTGGTGTTGGGGATTTTTTGGATTGTTTTCTCTCTTTTTATTTCAGAATGATGGCTGGGCATCACAGTCCAGAAGCTTAATAGCTATTTTTATACAGTACTGCATTTGAGACATTATCCTAAAGCCATAGAACAGATAACATATTGGAATTCACATTTGAGTGGCCACAGGAATTTGATGCCAGATTTGATTTAAGAGGAATTCACTATATATTTAGGAACACATTTCCCTGAACTTCAGGTAGAGACAATCTAGTTCTGGCACGGCTACATCTCTACCAGAATCTGCATTGCTTCTGCAGCCAAGGGTGTTTCTGAAAGCCAGACTTCCAGTACCCTATACAACCCCCTATGTCTAAATGAGGTGTGGAGTCTGGACTAAGTGATGCTGCATCTTTGACACAGGTACAGCCTCTTTGACAAAGTTCATATAAAATCCTGGGAAAAAAATTAAGACTTCATCAATGTTCAACCTAAAAATGATGTAATTCTCTTGACTCACGTGCATGGATAATTTAGATGAAGTCTCCTCTTATTTGTATGGCCTTTAAATAATGTTAACTAGGTTATTTTTCAAGCTAGAGATAGTTACTGTGAAGTCAAAGAAAGGATATTTTCAAACTGCATTCTTGTCAAAACATGTTTGGGTTATCCATAGCTGTCTTCAGCTCTTTTTACCCATGAGGTTCCCATTATTCCTTTCATATTTATGTTGGGTTTGCTATGCCTACAACACATGTCTTTGTTTTATATACAGGGGGCACAGATCATTGTTTTTCCTGAAGATGGAATCCATGGCTTCAACTTCACCAGAAACTCCATTTATCCTTACTTAGATTTTGTCCTGCATTCACACTCTGTGAAGTGGAATCCATGCAAAGAGCCGTATTTGTTCAACGACACAGAGGTAAATGGAGGACTGATTTCTGCAAAGATGTGGAATGAATGCTAGAGTCGTGCTTCAAGTAGGAAACTAGCTCTAGTAGTTTTCTTTAGGGAAGTAAGAAACTTGAAGTACTAGATTCTGTTTTCACATATTCTCAGTTTAGCACAGAATCACAGGAACATCCAGGTTGGAAAAGATCCTCAGGATCACCAAGTCCAACCTATAACCCTACTCTATAAGATTCACTTTAAACCATATCCCTAAGCACCACATCCAAACGACCCTTTAAACATATCCAGGGTCAGTGACCCAACCACTTCTCTGGGCAGCTCATTCCAGTGCCTGACCACTCTATTCCTGAAGGTGATAAAAAAAAGACTGGATGAGGCACTTAGTGGATTGGACAGGGCTGGGTGATAGATTGGACTGGATGATCCCAGGTCTCCTCCAATCTAGTTCACAGTATGCTGGTTTCCTTAATAGCAGAGGAGGGGTTTTGAGATGTATGTGCAAGAAGGTAAGTGTTTGTAAGCCATCTCCTCCTCCCCAAACTATGAAATGGTAATGTGATGGTTTGCATGTTACCCACCCCCCCACACTTAAGAAAATCACCCAGACTAGACTCAGCTGAGCTGGAAATTAGAGAATGAAGCTATATTTACAGCTTAGCATAATATACAGATATTTACAATATATACAGCCATATATATAAATATACAAGTTAAAAAGTAATACGGAAACACAACAGCCCTCCCAGAAACCAGAGTCCCCAGGAGGGGCTCCCAACCACTCTTCCACTTTCTTCTCACCCCTCTACCTTACCCCAGACTTTGTCTTATGTTCAAGGTGAATTTGGAGAGTCAGCCAGAGGGGTTAGGAAGCAGAAGGATTAGTCAGGCAGCAAGTTAAGCAGAGAGAAGTTCAGCCCAAAGCCCAGAGAGCAGACTCTGTTATCTGTGTTTGTGTTCTTGTTCTTATACGTCTCAGTAAGCCTATGAGTGCAGTAGCCATCACCACTGTTTCCTTTTCACAGCCTGTAATCTAGTTCTTCTCACCACAATATCTCACCTAGCTTCAAACTAACACAGGTAATTACTCTCTCATAAGATACACTGTGTGTAGTTTTACTTTGAACCCTGTTTTACATACGGCAATACAGCAGCATCTTAAGTTTTGATGCATTCTTAGTTTTAATGACTTAATGAAATCAGAACATTCTGACTTAGTGACTGTGTGTAAAATGATTAGCACAAGTAATAGGACTTGACCCACTCTAATGTAATAGAAGCCCCAGCTTAGCACAGACCAAGTATGATCACATAATGTGAAAACAATACTTTAAAAACTGTTGAGTCATAATTGAGACCTCATTGCTGTCTACAACTACCTAAAGGGAGGCTGTAGCCAGGTGGGGGTTGGTCTCTTCTCCCAGACAACCAGCAACAGAATGAGGGGACAGAGTCTCAAGTTATTGCGGGGGTTAGTATAGGCTGGATGTTAGGAGGAAGTTCTTCCCAAAGAGAGTGATTTGCCATTGGAATGGGCTGCCCAGGGAGGTGGTGGAGTCACCGTCCCTGGAGGTGTTCAAGAGAAGACTGGATGAAGCACTCAGTACCATGGTCTAGTTGACTGGCTAGGGCTGGGTGCTAGGTTGGCCTGGATGATCTTGGAGGTCTCTTCCAACCTGGTTGGTTGTATGATTCGATAACTTGCTTAAGTGAAAGCTACTCCTCCATATTCTGAAACGCTTACAGTTTCCCATTCTCATCTCCAGGTTCTGCAGCGCCTGAGCTGCATGGCACTGAAAAACAAAATATTCCTTGTGGCAAACTTGGGAACAAAGCAGCCCTGTGAGCAGCCTGATCCTCACTGTCCACCTGACGGAAGATACCAGTTCAATACCAACGTGGCATTCAGTGAGGATGGCACGCTGGTAGCCACATACCGCAAACACAATCTGTATTTTGAGTACGCTTTTGATACTCCCCCAGAGCCTGACTACAAATTCTTTGACACTCCTTTTGCTGGCAAGTTTGGCATGTTCACTTGCTTCGATATACTCTTTTTTGAGCCTGCAGTAAACCTCATCAAACAATACAACTTGAAACAAATCGCCTATCCGACTGCCTGGATGAACCAGCTCCCACTCCTGTCTGCTGTAGAGTTTCAGCAAGCTTTTGCAACAGCTTTCAACATCAATATTTTAGCAGCTAATATCCACCACCCTACCTTGGGCATGACAGGGAGCGGCATATATACTCCAGGCAAATCATTCACCTACCACAACATGGAAAGTTATGGAGGTAAGCTCATAGTAGCAGAAATTCCTGTCGTTACCACAGATCATGAAACCCATTTGGACAGTAATGAAAGATTCAGAGAGAACTTACATCATTCATGCAAGACCTCTACAAGCATCTTACTGGATGATCAAGTTTGCTTTAAGGAAGGAGAAGAGACCCTCAGCAGAGTATCAGAAAAAGGAAACGAACAGTTACCTCCCCTGTTTTATGCAGAAATGATGTATGACAACTTCACTTTTGTTCCTGTATGGGGAGAAAAAGGAGAGCTGCAGGTGTGTGCCAATACCCTTTGTTGTTACTTGAATTACCAGAAAGCTCTTTTAACTGATGAACTGTATGCACTGGGAGTTTTTGATGGGCTGCACACAGTGCATGGCACATACTATGTCCAGGCCTGTGCACTAGTGAAGTGTGGTGGTCTCAGCTTTAGCACTTGTGGACAGGAGGTTACAAATGCCACTGCTCTGATAGATTTCCAGCTATGGGGAAATATGAGCACCCCTTACATCTTTCCTTTGCTGCTGACATCTGGTATCACCTTGGACTTTGCTGATCACAGGGGCTGGAAAAACAACCACTATTTCATAAGCAAAAATAGAACATCTTTTGGCCTACTGACAGCTGCTCTGTATGGACGGTGGTATGAAAAGGACTAGCACAAACATTTCAATCAGAAAACAGCCACCCCTATGTTCAGAGTATACATCATCTTCTGAATTGTTGAACATCTGTACTTCCCAGGGCTTTAGGTATGTTTATAACATGGCTGACTGATGCAATGCCACATCTGAAATAAGGAAATCACTTAAGAGGCAGTAAGTAGAGTCTGTACCTTGTCAGCTTATGTCCTAGCAGGAGTAGAAGAACTACCTTGCAAAGTTAGAAGGCCTGCTGCAATGTGATGAGATACTCTATACTGGGAAAATAACATGTCTCATTTCAACTGAGTTTGTTCCTTTTAATTTAATCCTTTGGTTTTCTGGGGCTCTGGCTAGGAGTACAGAAATTAATGGAACAGAAAACCACTGCAAAAGCAAGAAAAATAGGGAAGAGAACAAAAGACACAAATACCATGCATGATATGCATGAAAAGACATATGCAGACATACATTCTGTAAGTTGCATATGGTGAGATTCTGATTTCTGGTTAGGTTGCTTTGGAGCAAAAAAATTCCCATCTGACGTCATTACCATTTTCTGGCCACTTAGCTGTCTGTAATCCTGTTATAAAACTGTAAATGAATGTTGGAGCTGAGAATGTCTACAAACATCTAGTCTGGAGAAGAGGGTATCAAATGAGTATGACAAAAGTAGGCTGCATTAAGACAATTTTCAGTCTGCTGTGCAAAGAACTGTGCTTAAAGAAAACATTGGCAACAAATACCAAAGACTGTGTTACAGAGTGTGAAGTACTGGTGGCTTTCCCAGTTTAAAAAGGAGGTAATTTCAAGACTGCTTTGACTTTTATATTCTTTCAACAAGAAAAGCACACCGTGGGACAAGGATTTTACATGAATACTTTGTGTGGAGCAGCTTCCTGCTGCTGAAGGAGTAAAACCATGCTTTTCAGAACAAGAACTAGATTAGGTCTGCAATACTGTACTGCGGTAAAGAAGTCGGGAAGAGAATATTCAAAGGAGTTAAATTCAGATAAAAGAATTTCTTCTAGTATTATGATTTTGTGTGGTCTTACTGGCTGTTATATCATCTGCATAAGACTGGCTGAGTTGTGGAAAAAACACAGCTGTTCCTTTGGCAAGCAGAGTCTGTTGGTCAGGCTGAGAGGAGCAGAAGCCCAGCAGGAGAGCTGAGAGCCTGTTTTGGTGGTCTGTGGTGGTTCAGAGATGTGTTCAAACTACTGTGGCATGCACTACAGTGTGTATACTGAAAGGTCATCAGGAAGCTCCTTCTTCAAACTTACCTTGTGGTCTCTGAAACCAAGAAACTGCAGGACCTCCCTCTCACAGTTTCTTAACTGCTCACACAAAACAAGTTTGTAAAGAGTGATGTTCTGGGGCTCTATCAGACTTTCCTTCTTCAAGCTGTATTACCATGAGCTGGAACCTATTCATAGTCAGCTTTGATGCAGCAGCACAACAGGTTTGTTTATCCTGCAGCACATTCTGGACAGAAATATGATGAGAGGAGTGTCTGTATTTCATTAGACATAAATTTCCTCATGGAAAATAGGCCACCCTGCCACAGGGTTATTAGGAATCATTAATTCTTTGGCACCCATAGCGGGGTTCTTGCGCAAATTCCAGAACATAGAGGGCAGAACAAAAACCCATTTGTGGTACTTATTTGTGCTTGTGGTTATACTACCATATGACCAAGCCTAAAAGAAAAGAGCAATGAACAGCTGGATAATTTCAGCTCTCTGGCTAAGCCTCCCCACTTCACTTTGTAGACTGGAGAATGTGTCCTCTCGCACTAAATAGTTGTGGATTTAGTTCCACAGCAGACCATTATCAGCGTAGTAAATTAGGCTAAACAAGTAAATGGTGTCACACACAGAAAAACAAGGCATTTATCTGTGAGATACTTGCCAAGTGCACTGCACAGCACCAGTGAGTATGTCAAGAGTACAGAAAACAAGACCTTCTGGTCTTACCATTTGCATGGGGACGTTGCTCTGTTCCTCCCTGAGAAGAGCAGGTGGATTAGGAGTGCGTTCTCCTATCTTGATCAGCAGATTCTGGAAGCCTGCACTAGAACAGCAATCCCAGCATTGCTCTGATGCACTGTTTCCAAACAACCTGGTGTTCACGTGAGAAGCTACATACCATTTAGTGGGGAAGTGTGGAAGCCTTCAGCAAGGCTGGCACTCACCTGGGCAAGTTCACAACACGCTGCAGTGCAGCCCATCATCCACTGTCTCTTCAGCAGATGCTTCCTGAACACTTCCCATCTGCGAGTGCAACAAAACCAAACCACAGGAACAACATTTGGCAAGGGATAGGAAATGTATGACACAGGATGTGAATCTTTAGATTCTGCTTTAAAATCTATGCTTTCAGTATAAAAGTTGACTGGATAAGGCTGTGTGATAGGTTGGATTGGATGATCTTGGAGGTCTCCTCCAACCTGGTTGATTCTATGAGCAAATGATTCTATGAAAAGAACATCTGAAATGCTCAGTGTCTTAAGCTTTCCAAGTTAACTCCCAGACAATGCATCTGTCATTGGATAAGGCTTAGAAGTGGGGGCTGGTGAAACTGAACAGCAGAATTTGTGGTTATTGCAACCTTAATGAAAAAAAAACAGGATAGAAAAGGTTTCTCCTTCACTTAGTGACATTAGCAATGCTCAGACACCTTGAAAGGCTCTTTACATTCTGTATTATTGATCTGTAAACATAGAATCATAGAATGGTTTAGGTTGGAAGAGATCTCAAGGATCATCCAGGTCCAAACCCCTGCCATAGGCAGAAACACCTCCCATTAGAAGAGATTGCTCAAGGCCTCATCCAACCTGGCCGTGAACACCTCCAGGGAGGGAGCAGCCACAGCCTCCCTGAGCAACCTGTGCCAGTGTCTCACCAACCTCACTGTAAAGAACTTCTTCCTACATCTAGTTTAAATCTCCCCTCTTCAAGTTTAAACCCATTACTCCTTGTCCTGTCATTACAAGACCTTGTAAAACAGTCCCTCCCCAGCTTTCCTGTAGGTCCCCTTCAGATACTGGAAGGTCACGTACAGTTACATAGTGACACACTGCAATGTTCCTTTTCCAACCTTAGCTTGAAAACTGCAGCATGGAAAGGAAGGAGCTTTGTCTATCTTAATGTAATATGACACACAGCATTAGGAAAATGGAAATGTGAACACTGCTTTAAAGACAGGGATCAGTGCTAAAGAGACCAGGATACTGGGTTTGGAAGTGTTGCAAGGCATCTTCACCTTCTGCAAGCAGGGACATTGACCTTCTTTCCCCATCAGAAATGTTCAGTTGTGAGGCAAGCTGTAGAAAAAGCCCATGGCTTGAAAATGTTAGTCACAGCTGTAACTACTTTTTCCCCAGAGAAGGGAAACCAAACTACTCCTGTCCTTTTCCTGGGTTCTAGCTGATGGAGCACCTGAGAGAACCGTTCTTTCCAAGGCTGCTATTTCAGACAGTTTTTCCTCATGCTAGGTATGAGAGGGATACATAGACCAGACCATGGGCTTGGGTGGCATTTACAACAGCTAGCCAGGCACTTGCTTCTCCTGTTTAGCAGTAAAACAAAAGAGGTTTTTGTGATGAGGTTTGCAGGTCATTCTAAATACAATAATAGGCTGTTTTCTCTAAGAATAACCATTTGTCTTGCCACTTCCCATTAATGCATGGTGCTTGTGTCCAGAGAAGGGCAACAAAGCTGGTGAGGGGCCTGGAACACAAACCCTATGAGGAGAGGCTGAGGGAGCTGGGGGTGTGCAGCCTGCAGAAGAGGAGGCTCAGGGGTGACCTCATTGCTGTCTACAACTACCTGAAGGGAGGCTGTAGCCAGGTGGGGTTGGTCTCTTCTCCCAGGCAACCAGCAATAGAACAAGGGGACACAGTCTCAAGTTGTGCTGGGGGAGGTCTAGGCTGGATGTTAGGAGGAAGTTGGCAGAGAGAGTGATTGGCATTGGAATGGGCTGCCCAGGGAGGTGGTGGAGTCACCGTCCCTTGAGGTCTTCAAGAAAAGCCTGGCTGAGGCACTTAGTGCCATGGTCTGGTTGACTGGCTAGGGCTGGGTGCTAGGTTGGCCTGGATGATCTTGGAGGTCTCTTCCAGCCTGGCTGATTCTATGATTCTGTGATTCTATCATCTAGTGGAGAGGCCTAGATGTGAGAGCTGTGTTTCAGCTCTTCAGATTTCAGTCTGTGAAGGAGAGCCATCTTTAGAAATTCTTACCTTGTCCTAGCCAGAAGGTCATGGTTACAGATTCATTAAAAATAAATGTTTTAAACCCTATTCTGGAAGAATTTGTCTCCAGCTGTGCTATCAGCTTCCACAGCATATTAAAGGATCATAAAGGAAGTCATCACAAATCATTGAACAATTACTGCAAGAGGCAACAACTCTTGGGCAGTCCTGGATTTAAGGCTTTATATGAATTTGCTGGGCCAAGTTAAAATAACTTCAAATAGACTTAGTTCTTCCTGGGATTAATTTTGCTGAGCTTATATCGAGACTTATGGAAGTGGAGTTTCAAGTTCAAACTGCTTACTAAGAGATTTCCAAGGCTCTTAGCTCCAAGGTTGTTAGTTTGACTCCATCCAGGGCTGAAATATCAGGAATTATTGCTATTAGGCACCAATTTAGTTTGACTCCATCCAGGGCTGAATTATCAGGAATTATTGCTATTAGGCACCAATTTAGTTTGACTCCATCCAGGGCTGAATTATCAGGAATTATTGCTATTAGGCACCAATTTAGTTTGACTCCATCCAGGGCTGAATTATCAGGAATTATTGCTATTAGGCACCAATTTAGTTTGACTCCATCCAGGGCTGAAGTATTGTTATCAGGCACCAATTTAGTTTGACTCCATCCGGGGCTGAATTATCAGGAATTATTGCTATTAGGCACCAATGCTTTTTAACCAAGACCATGATGGAATTTCTTTTAGGAAACAGGTCTGTACCCTCAGCAGAGTAACAGAGCAGACAGTGGTGGGAAACGAGGAGGGTACTCCTCCTACAGCTCTTCCAACTGCTGCTGGGGAAGCCCATGGAGCTCCCTCCCTCACCCTGTGGTACACTGTGCCAAAGAGCACATCCTGTGGTGCTTAGAACTGCTGTTTCTATAAACATCCTTTTTATCTAGGTTCCTCTTTTTAAGATTGGAACTTCCCTGACCCAAACATGGAATTACCCAGCATGGGCACCCCCAGACATCTTTAGCACTGCTAAAAATGCCATGCACATGAAAAAACTTCTCCTAAGTATGTGCTAGACAACGGTGCTTTGTTAAGGGTTCACAGTTGCTTACGGTCTCTCTGCACTTACCCTCTCACACAGTTGTTGTATGCTTAAAACAGAAAGGTCACCACTTTTTTTCCCCCTGTAATAAAGGGGCTATCAGCACACCACTTGTGTTCTCCCAGCCAGCTGGGTTTAATGAGCATTCTCTCCTTTTTGATAAACTAGAAATAGAATTATGTCATTCTGGAATACTACAGAAGTTGTTGCCATTAAATGGACATCATTTCTGGGCAAGACAGGAAGGCTAAATCCTCTCAACCCCAGAACTATTGGGTTGAAGAATCTGTAAATAACATCTCATGCTCCTTTTTAGAGATACTCCATAAAACTTAGGTAAAAGCTCTGCTGCCAGAGCAGGACCACACAGTCTAGCTCAGGGCACACAGGAACACATCCAGACAGGTCTGGAAAGGCTCCAGAGAAGGAGACTCCACAACCTCTCTGGGCAGCCTGTGCCAGCGCTCTGGGACCCTTACAGTCAAGAAGTTCCCCCTTGTGTTGAGCTGGAACCTCCTGTGCTGCAGCTTACACCCATTGCTCCTTGTCCTATCCCAGGGAGCAGTGGGCAGAGCCTGTCCCCCCCCCCCACCTTGGCCCCCAGCCTTCAGATACTTACAAACATTTATTAGATCCCCTCTCAGTCTTCTCCAGACTAAACAGCTCCAGTTCCCTCAGCCTCTCTTCATCAGGCAGTGCTCCAGTCCCCTCATCATCCTCATAGCCTTCTGCTGGACCCTCTCCAGCAGATCTCAGTCCCTCTTAAACAGTGGAGCCCAAAACTGTTTTGACACAATTTTCTGGCAATGAAGTGTGAACACAGAACCCCTCCAGCCACACACAGCATTAACTGCTTCACAGAAGGCACCTCTCATTGGGAGAGTTCTCTCACAGCCCCATGGTTTCTGAACGAACAACATGCCATTTGTGGAATGTCAACACATTCTGCTAGCAGTCCAAACTATCACAAGGCACAATAACTGTCCTACCCATCCTGACAGCTGGAGTTGGGTTTTTTATGTGCTCTCTTTGTGGGTTTGTTTGGGTTTGTTTTTTTGGGGGGAGGGAGGTGTGTGTGTATTTCTGTTTGTGTGTTGTTCTGTTTCTTTCAATAGGATCAAACACATACAAATTACAATCTACAGCCAACAAGTTCTAATGATGAGATATTTGAGACAAATAATGTAACTCTGAAATCCTAAAAGGAATGAACAGTTTGTGATCAACCCTCCAGAACTTTAGCTCTGAGGAGTTCACAACATTTAAAAAGAATGGAAACTTAATGCAGCAGCAAAGTTTACTCCCTCAAGAGATGAGCAGTCATGAAATGGATGAGGTATGACTTCTGACTGACACAAGGAAACAAAGGTGTCCAGCAGCTCTTTTTTCTGCATTTGCCTATATTCTGTATCCAAATCTTTTAACTTTTAAACCAATACCTTTAGAATTTTCCCTCCTCCATCATCCTAGCACACAGTGACCATGAGTAGCATAGTGCTCAGTCTTTGTCATCCTGCTAATTTTTCAAGACAGGACTGTCTCCTCCTATAAACTGCCCACTGGCCTCAGACACCACCCACTGAGGTAATAGAATCAATCAGGTTGGAAGAAACCTCCAAGATAATCCAGTCCAATCTATCACCCAGCCCCATCCAATCAACCAGACTAGGGCACTAAGTGCCTCAGCCAGGCTCTTCTTAACACCTCCAGGGACAGCAACTCCACCACCTCCCTGGGCAGCCCATTCCAATGGCAAATTAGCACAATACCATCTGCTGACAACTCCTCTCAAGAAACAAAAATTGGAGTTTCGTTAATAGAAAAATGCAGTTGTTACCTTTTAAATTACAGGCTGCTTCTTGGCATTCTGGTTCTGAGGAAAACAGGTCCATGCTCCTTCAATCTCTGTAGTTAAGTGGATGCAGTGATTCCAAAGACAGGCCAACATGGATTGTTTGAGTGCTGCTGCATGCTCATCTGAGGCACCTATATCACTCCCACACAGCCCCATACTTGACAGAATCAGAAGGAAGCATGTACAGGAATCATCATCTCTCTCTGACACAATCTAATTCACCTCACAGACAAACATACTGCATATAAACAATGAACACAGGCACAGATGCTTAAGTAATATTTAAAAGGAAGCCTACAGCAATAACGAAGTAGTTCAACATTTAGAATGACTTCAGATTTAAATATCTCACCTTTGCTTCAGAATTAAAATGCTGGCATAATGAAGCAGTTCAATGTTTAGAATGACATCAAATTCCAATAGCTCACTTTTGTTTCAGAATTAAAATGCTGGCATAATGAAGCAGTTCAACAT
This sequence comes from Pogoniulus pusillus, assembly GCF_015220805.1. Lineage (NCBI taxonomy): Eukaryota > Metazoa > Chordata > Aves > Piciformes > Lybiidae > Pogoniulus > Pogoniulus pusillus. The sequence goes on along the minus strand of NC_087291.1, from coordinate 6,010,178 downwards.
TTAGAATGACTTCAGATCTAAATATCTCACCTTTGCTTCAGAATTAAAATGCTGGCATAATGAAGCAGTTCAACATTTGGAATGACTTCAGATCTAAATATCTCACCTTTGCTTCAGAATTAAAATGCTGGCATAATGAAGCAGTTCAACATTTGGAATGACTTCAGATTTGAATAGCTCACCTTTGCTTCAGAATTAAAATGCTGGCATAATGAAGTAGTTCAATGTTTGGAATGACTTCAAATTCCAGTAGCTCACCTTTGCTTCAGAATTAAAATGCTGGCATAACGAAGCAGTTCAACATTTGGAATGACTTCAGATTGAAATATCTCACCTTTGCTTCAGAATTAAAATGCTGGCAAAGCCTTTGCAAAGCAGACTTTATAAATTCTAACAGTTCAACAAAAGCAACTTCGTCATTAATGCTTAGTAGATACAAAAGTTATTCATTAGTAGAACTCACATTTGAGTTTTATTACACTCCATAAAATATACAGGAATCTTGAAGTACTGAAAGAGTGCAGGTAAATACAGTATTCAAGCAGTCACTAGTTCTATGTACATGCTCATTAGTTCTTCAAAAACCCCACCAAATTATCAAATAGATCAAAATATTGTCCTGTGTTTCCACACCATGTTCAGAAAATCAGCAGGTAATTTACAGTACCATAAAGGTTTCCAGTTTCACAATACAAAAAGGCTAAAAAGGAAAATTGAAACCAGTTTGCAGTGATTTATTTGTACTTGACCAGGACACGCAAGGATTCCTTGCATGTACAGAAACAAATTCACTTGGTAAGTAGCAGTTATAGTTAAAGCAGAGCCAAATTAAGGAAATAGTCATATTTAACAGACAGAACTTCAGCTTACTTATGTCAGTTTTTCAGTTTTCAGGCAATTATAAAACCCCCCACAGTAGTCTGTTATAAATAAAAAGAAAAAAAGAAAGAAGTAATAAAAATTTGGGCAAGCCTGAACTACATTACAGGGGACCTGTTTCTGCTGTTCATGTTCTAAATGGAGCACGACAAAGGTACACAGCTTCTCCCACAGACCAACACTGTACTTGTTTCTCTAATAGGGAAATATACTTTCAAATTCACTTCCCCCACCCCCACCCCCCTACACCCCTTGCTCCTTGCCACTCCAGGATTTAAAACGAAAACTGATGGGGATATACAACTTTGCATCTTACATACAAACGTATGATGTAAGGAAGTGGAGAAATGACTGGCAAGAGCTCTCAGTCACGAGAGGGCTACCAAGATGTTTTGATTGGTTATGTGGTTTTGTAGTTTCCAAGTCACTAGTGTAATTTTAAATGGAAAAATAAAAACCTCCATCTAAGAACTCAAAAAAGAGATCACCTAAACCTGTGCAACAATTCCTGCTTCCCTTCCGCGTCTCCCGCCCCTTCCCCTTGCTTTATTACACTGTACATTTGTTTTTCACCCTGACTTCACCTCGTTAGCTGGTTTAATTTTAGTATGAGACTTCATTTTCACTTCACCTGAAAGAAAAAGAGAACAGAACTTTGAAGCACATCTGCTTGCTTTTCGTGATACATTTTATAGCATCGGAAGGCTCTCGGATGATTAAGCAAAGGAAAATAATCAACATTTAAAACCAAATCTAAGCTTTTCTTTTCCAGAAGGAATTAAGGTTTGGTTGAAACAACTTCTCAGATAACCTATTCCAGTTTTCACAATAACCTACTTCATTAAAAAGAAAAAAAAAAAAAATTAATCTTTTAAGTTATTTGGTCCTTTGGCAATTTGCAGCACAAACAATGCCTACTGTACCAAACTCATTTATTGCCTTCAAAATGGTTTTAGTTTCATTGATAATATTTAAGTCTGGCATCCTTTGTGTTGTACAAGAGTGGTGTTCATTTACATCGAGTAGGGTTGCCCAGCCTGCAGAAATTACTCCTGGCACCAGCAACAGAAAATAGAACACAGTTAAATAAAAAGAGTTTTGACATTCCTTTTTTTTCCCCCTCCCCCCCCGGGTGGATTCCAAGTCCTTGATTTGAGAATTTATGTTTCTTCTGCAAAATATGCTCTTAAAAATCCTCCTAGAGTCTCACAGGTTAACCACAATAAAAAAAAACCAAACATCTTCTCCAAGGTCTGTCCTCTTTTGTGACAGCTTTGTGACAGCACAAGTCTGACCTTCCAGCGTGAGCGTCCACTCCAGACCTACAAAACGCAGCTCCTAATAGGTCTCAGAATCTGAGTCATTGAGTTCATCTTCTTCTGTATAAGGGTAGCCACCTTCCCTGCCAATGTTGTTGAAAGTACAGTAAGAGCTATGGTCACTCCTCATAATTGGCAGGGAATCGAAGGTGACAGTTTTTGAGGTGTTGGTGTAATGATTAATGGCATTGAATGTAAGGGAAGGTAAGGTGCTGCTGGATGAAACAGGCATCATCGTGGCCAGAATAAGAGCTAGGCAATCAGCCACGTCCTTATTGGGTGCGCAGGCCAAAGCTGGTGTGTAACCTAGAAAGCCAAGAGAAAACCAAAACCTTCATTTAAAACAAAAGAGAATGTAAACCTTCCTCCAAGAGCTTATAAGCTTTCAGCTGCAAAAGTACTTTGTATTGACTTAGTTCTGCACCACTTAAAACCCCCAAACACATGAAATGCGTTATCAAATAGAATTTTTCGGCCTTTGGGTTGCAAAAACACAGCCAGAAGTTAGTGAGCTTTGGAAATGAGATGTAACTGCTTCGTTAAGCACACTCAAGACACTCTAGGTCAGAGAGAAAAGCCTGGCTTTGGAAATGGTGAGAAAGTCACCTGGCTGTGAAGAGACAACTAATGGCAGCCAACGGTGATGCACAAAGGCGTTCACTAGAGAGCCACTGCAGAAACTACAGCTTAAATATTTCTTCACCCCAAAGCTTTCATGCAGCTGTTCATCACAGAGTTATCTTAATAAGACTCTCCTGTCTCAGTAAGAAGCTTGCTAAAGCCTCAAGAGCAGCGAGTTGAAAGGGCAGAGTACACAATTGCAACCAACCTATAATTTATTAGAATATACAGAAATATGATCTATAAAGCTACTGTCTGACTTTTATCTGGGGGATATCAATTAAGAAACCCACAGAAGTTTGAGGAAATACCAGCTAGGTTAGCAGACTAAGGTTGCAGACAAAAGCTACACCTCTCAAGTTTCCCAACTGGCCTGGTGAAGCTCCTTCTGCCAGGCAATGCTACTGCAGTAACTCCAAAACGCAGGAGGACAGTCAAGTCAGATTTGTGGTTGGGGTCACAGCTGTAAAATCTCTTCTGGCTAACTGTGTCTCTAACAATCCTCCAACATTTCTCCTTTTGCAGCTTGCTCCCTGCCCATCTACTGGAAATGCTTCAAACTCTCTTTAGTGAAGGTCCAAGCACTGGTCCTGTCTTGGGCTTTAGCCATAATCATTCAGCAAGGTGCCCGAGGATAAGATTTGGCACAGCTCTCAGGGTGTATCTACCACATGGAGCCACTGCAACCAGTAGTGACAACAGCAGCTCTAGGAGCAGGGCAGTCACAAGTACCACCACAGATAACTGCTACTTCTGCTGCCAAGACCAAAATCCTTCTACTCAGCTCCACACAGAAGCAGGTGTTCAGATCACCTTGTAGCACCTTCACAGTATCTCTTAGTGCATGCAAGTAGACATTCCCATGATAAGCTGAACAGGAAGAGTCATGTTCAGGTACATTTGGAAGTCTGAAGTCCTGCACTACCCCCAACTCCACAACTTCAAGGTGTACAATAACCAGGTAAAAAGCACACGAGGAATTTTAAACAACAGAGGGCTATCTAGACCTTAGGAAGGCCCAGAAACAAGGCAATGTTTGTTCTACCAGCAAGAGTTTCCACTACTAAGGAATCATCTCTATCACAGAAGCAGATCCAGGGCAAGTGTTAGGCTGGAGCTCAGGAGTGGTTACCACGTCGTACAACTGCACAGTTTTAAACAAGTAGGCACATCATGGAAAATAACAGCAAGCAGGGGGGGACAGACAATCTTGCAGTTGAATTATTATTGGCTCAAACAGACCTCGTGCTTGATGCTTGGAAGACAGTAAAGACAACAGTCCCTGCCCAAAGGAGCGTACGACCCAAGGAAACAGAGAATTCAAGCACAAAACGCACCAGCTGACCATGCGATAGGGCCGTGCAGAAGTGCAGCGCAGCAGATGGTGTCATTGTTAGTAAGGTACCACAGCACTTAAACACCTCAGAGTTAACAGTGACAGTCTGCAGGAGAGATACATTTTGAGAGTATTCAGAAGCACGGGCCAGAGCTTGCTAGGCTTGGACAAAGTCTGCATTTCAGGCACGTCAGGCAGAACAGAAGGCTCAGCATTGATACTCGAACGCACACCATTTAATATCTACAGTTGCTGGAGATTGTATGAAGGCAAGATGACACAAGGTGAGTTTATTCAAGCTGGTCATACTCAACACCATTTCTTTCACTAACATGAGGTGAAAAAGGCTCAAAGAAGAAAAACGAGCAGTCACCATCTACCTTTGAGTGTCCCAGTTGGTCATAAAAACAGTAAAGATTAAACAGATCACTTGCTTCTTTTAAAAGTTCTCTACAAACAGTATTCATACAAATATTTCATTGTAGATCTGAAGCTTCTGGCTTTCATAACTGGGAATAAAATAGCAGTTTTATCTTTGCCTTGGACACAGGAATGTGAACTACTTGCAACAGAAAAGCAGCACATCTGCATCCTCCACCACTTGGGTTTTTTGTCTACTTTAAAATCAGAAGAACAAGTTATATTTTTATGTCTCTTAAATAACTGCAGGGGTAAATACTTGAAATGTTGTTTTAATTAGGTGTTGGTAAACGTATTAACTCCACTGAAGTGCTCTTACTGCATTCTCATCTAAGGCTTCCCATAACCTGTGCTTGTATTTCTGTAAGCTTCCATGGCAAAAAAAAGAAAATAAATCACTGTCTGCATTTAGAGCCAGGACAACAGAAGTAGAGTAAGTGAAACAGCTTCCTCACACAAGAGAAAAGAGACTAAGTGGTGGGCACAGACTTAAGATCAGGACTCCTTCTGCCCATATGCAGCACTGCTCCCTCTTCTGAAAGCTTCTGTGAAGCAGTCTACAGGAAAATCAGAGGTTTATTCATATGGTCAGTGCAAAGACAGTTCTTAAGATAACAGAATGAATTCTTAGTCTTGGGAAAGACTATGAGCAAGCAGTGTGCCCAGGTGGCCAAAAAAGCCAATGGCGTCCTGGCTTGTATTAGAAATGCTGTGCCCAGCAGGAGTAGGGGAAGTGATTGTCCCCTTGTACTTGGCTCTGGTAAGGCCACATCTCGAGTATTGTGTTCAGTTGTTCAGTTTTGGGCACCTGGTTACAAGAGGAATATGGAGGTGCTGGAGCGAGTGCAGAGGAGAGCAACAAAGCTGGGGAAGGGCTTACGAAGAGTGACTGAGGCAGCTGGGGCTGTTTGGAAAAGAGGAGGTTGAGGGGAGACCTCATTGCTGTCTACAGCTACCTGAGAGGATGCTGTGGAGAGCCTGGTGCTGGTCTCTTCTCAGAGGCAATTAGTGACAGAACAAGAGGGAATGGCCTCAAGCTGCAACTGGGTCAGTGTAGACTGGACATTAGGAAAAAAAAAATCCATGGAAAGAGTGGCTGCCCAGGGAGGAGGCTGAGCCACCACCCCTGGGTGTGTTTAAAGGTTGGTTGTATCTGCTGCTGCAGGATATCACAGTATCATCAGGGTTGGAAGAGACCTCATAGATCATCAAGTCCAACCCTTTACCACAGAGCTCAAGGCCAGACCATGGCACCAAGTGCCACGTCCAATCCTGCCTTGAACAGCTCCAGGGACGGCGACTCCACCACCTCCCCGGGCAGCCCATTCCAGTGTCCAATGACTCTCTCAGGGAAGAACTTTCTCCTCACCTCCAGCCTAAATTTCCCCTGGTGCAGCCTGAGGCTGTGTCCTCTTGTTCTGGTGCTGGCCACCTGAGAGAAGAGAGCAACCTCCTCCTGGCCACAACCTCCCCTCAGGTAGTTATAGACAGCAATAAGGTCTGCCCTGAGCCTCCTCTTCTCCAGGCTAACCAATCCCAGCTCCCTCAGCCTCTCCTCGTAGGGCTGTGCTCAAGGCCTCTCCCCAGCCTCGTTGCCCTTCTCTGGACACGCTCAAGCATCTCAATGTCCCTCCTAAACTGGGGGGCCCAGAACTGAACACAGCACTCAAGGTGTGGTCTAACCAGTGCAGAGTACAGGGGCAGAATGACCTCCCTGCTCCTGCTGACCACACCATTGCTGATGCAGGCCAGGATGCCACTGGCTCTCTTGGCCACCTGGGCACACTGCTGGCTCATGTTCAGGCGGGTATCAACCAGCACCCCCAGATCCCTCTCTGTCTGGCTGCTCTCCAGCCACTTCAACCCCAGCCTGTATCTCTGCATGGAGTTGTTGTGGCCAAAGTGCAGCACTCTGCACTTGGAGCTATTGAACCCCATCCCCTTGGACTCTGCCCATCTGTGCAGGCAGTCAAGGTCCCGCTGCAGAGCCCTTCTGCCCTCCAACCCAGCCACATCTGCCCCCAGCTTGGTGTCATCTGCAAACTTGCTGATGACTGACTCCATGTCCTCATCCAGATCATCTATGAAGATGTTAAAGAGGATGGGGCCCAGCACTGATCCCTGAGGGACACCACTAGTGACTGGCCACCAGCTGGATGTGGCTCCATTCACCACCACTCTCTGGGTCTGGCCCTCCAGCCAGTTCCTAACCCAGCACATATGGTTCAGGGTGAACCTTGTAGAGTAGGGTTAGTAGTTGGACTTGGTGATCCCAAGAGTCTTTTCCAACCTGAATGTTTCTGTGATTCTGTGAAAGTCATCTGAGGCATGAGGCATGAGTCATCTGAGAAGCATTGACAAGAAAAAAGTGGAAGTCTCCAAAATAAACTAGAATATGAGTAAAGAAAGGCTTGGAAAAGAACTAAACATTTTTTTTTCCTTTCTCCATTCTTTTTTTTTCTTTAAAATAAGGAGTTTGAAAGAGAATGCCTCCTCTCACTACTGTGCACCACAGTAACACATGCATGTGACAAACATGACAGCTGGCACCAGGAAATTCAGCTAGCCTAGCAAGTCAAATAGTGGGGGCAAAAACCTTAAAGCAAGCCAAACCCCCACTTGTTAAGTTGGTTGAGCAACCAAAAATAAACTTCAGCTGGTGTCAAGTGAAAGAAAAAGACAGTAACTTAAGAGAGGTAAACTTGCAAAAGTAATGCAAAATGCAGCAGACTTTTTGTAGATGGGAGTGATGGCAAAGTTTCATTAAGACACCTGGGGAAACACAGGAAAAACACAGAAAGATTTGAGGGGAACTGATACAGAACTGAGAATGAACCCTCAGCATGACTTCTTCTGGCAACTATTCCAGACAGTTAATTTAGTGCATTTAATTTTTTGAGAACTAAGAGGGTGAAGCTTTTCCCAAAATTAGTATCTCTGATAGTAAGCTCAGCACATGAAGACATGCTCTGAAACAAAACCATAGAATCAACCAGGTTGCAAGAGGCCTCCAAGACCATCCAGTCCAACCTAGCACCCAACCCTGTCAAATCAACTAGACCATGGCACTATCAACAGAACAAGGGGACACAGTCTCAAGTTGTGCCAGGGCAAGTACAGGCTGGATGTTAGGAGGAAGCTGTTGGCAGAGAGAGTGATTGGCATTGGAATGGGCTGCCCAGGGAGGTGGTGGAGTTGCTGTCCCTGGAGGTGTTGAAGCAAAGCCTGGCTGAGGTACTTAGTGCCATGGTCTGGTTGACTGGCTAGGGCTGAATGCTAGGTTGGACTGGATGATTTTGGAGGTCTCTTCCAACCTGGTTGATTCTATGATAAAAAAAAAAAATTATTTATAAACTGAAACACTCAGAATTGGAGCAATAATATTTTTTCCCCAAAGCTTATGTTTTTCAGTCATTTTCTGTAGCCCAGATACAACAGCAGGACTAAAAAGTAGTTTTACACAGCTATAAATAGAACTAGAGAGTGCTTGTAAAAAAAGTCAATGCAGCCTCTATAGAACAGGACAACTGTAATGACAGGATGAGGAGTGATGGGTTTAAACTGGCAGAGGGGAGAGTCAAACTAGATGTTAGGAGAGGGTTCTTTACAGTGAGGGTGGTGAGACACTGGCACAGGTTGCCCAGGGAGGTTGTGGCTGCTCCCTGTCTGGAGGTGTTCAAGGCCAGGTTAGATGAAGCTCTGAGTGACCTGTTCTAGTGGGAGGTGTCCCTGCCTATGGCAGGGGTTTGGAACTGGATGATCCTTGAGGTCCCTTCCAACCTAAACCATTCTATGTTTCTACAAACTTCAAAGGCAGAAAGGAGACCACCACTCCATACCAGCTGAGGTTCTGATGGTTACATATTCTATATATCAAGACACATTTCCTATAAAATACTAAGACTTTGCCTCCAATTTCATCTAATTCTACCTGAAATGCCAAGCTTGCACAGAACAGGACTGTACTTATGAGCTCTGCTGAAGCAGGAGGATGTCAAAGTTCTGATGCAAAATACTCCAGCACCCAATTCTTCAGTCTCCTTTGCTAAGCAGTTGGCTCTGGGCAACTTGATCTAGCAGAGGGTGTCCCTGCCAATGGCAGGGGGGTGGGAACTAGATGACCCTTGGGGTCCCTTCCAACTCTGACAGTTCTGCAATCCCACAAAACAATAAAAATAAAATCCAAGTTCCTCCTATATTTTCCACTTTAATAGAACTAAACAGGTGTGTGTTTCTGTTTTGTTTTTCCTTAGAAAGACTTACATACTCTACCAGAAAATGCTACCATCAGCTTTTTGAGCTAAAGCAGAACCTGGCTAGCACTACTGCCAGCTTTTCCTTTGAATATAAAATGTACACTATGGAAATCAAGAAGACCTGTAAAACAGCTTTAGCAAGCCTGCTGACAGACTAATACTTCTAGGAGTTAAGGAAATTTACAGTGACAAGTGAAATAGATGGATCAACCCAACCCCATGAAAAATTCTCTTGCTCTCTCAGGACTCCAAAGTATTTCTTGCTTTGCACATACTGTACTTCAAGCTGGCACATTTATCCAACAGGAAAAAAAAAATAGATTCCATTATGAATATTCTCAAAATAAATTTCATAAAGTAACTGCTGTTAGAAAGAAAAGAACCACAGTAAGGAACAAGATCAGCACTCAGAGTTATCTTAAAATTCAATCATGAGCAGAATGAAGAAGTTTTATTATGTTGCAGTTAGGCTGCCAGAGAACTGTGACTTCTACACGGATGCTTTTCTCTGTTATGCCAAAGAGCCACCCTGGCAAGGGACTGGCTGACTGCACAGAAAAAGCCCAGAGAAATACAAACATCTCCAGGTAGCACATGTGTGATGTGAAACAGGGATCAAAAAGATATGTTTTCCAATCTTGTGATTTTATGGAGTTGCCTTCAGCAGCTACTCCTGGCCCCTGTTTTAGTCAAGGAATGATCTTTAAATCACCCATGTCACTTTAAGCAGCACAGTCTGAGATACATACAGCGAGTGACACAGTAAACACTAAGGCAGGGAAAGCTTTCCAAACTGGAAATATATTTAGAACTATTAATTAGGCACATCCCTTCTGGAAAGAACAAGCAAACAAAAAAAAAGCAAACAGCAAGCCCCACCTCCCAGCTACTGCTTTCACTTAAGAAACACCAGAGTATGGCGTAAGAGCAGCAGGCTCTCGTGTTTTTCAAAGCACAGCTTCAGAGGACCACAGATGTCTTACACGAAAATATGTAAATAAGAATTCAACAGATCTAATTCTCTTTTGTTTGTACAAGGTATAGGATTTATTCTGTGGTAATGCAGCTACTTTTTCTTACTTCAGTGTGCCAAAACCCACTAAAGAGCCAGAAGCTTGAGACCGGTAAATGAGATCTGTAATTTGCACTCGCCCTTCAATGCTAACACCAGAATATACTTACTGTGACAAAAGGAATGGCAATTCAATCCAGCTGCTTAACAGCTGCAAGCTGTATTTTACTTTGAGCATTATGGTTTTATGACCTTTTTATGTATGCCAAAGCTAGTGTATTTATAGAATATACATTAACAAAACTACAAATGTAAACCACATAATTCTTTGTTGTAACCTGAAATGTTCTGAATGTTCACTCTCCTTACAGTTCTGCTGTCTTGCTGAAACGACCTCACCAACACATGTTTTCCCTTGGGGAACCTACTGCAAGGCTTATATGGAAATCCCAATGACTTCTTGCTTTACAGTGATCCAAGTTTAAAAACACAGTTGCTTATAGAGAAACAAAGTTAAACTTTTCTTACCATTTTCATCTACAGCAAGTACACTTGCTCCCTTCCCTAAAAGCTCTTGAACTACAACCGTTAGTCCATTCCGAGCAGCAACATGCAGAGGTCTGTGAAGACAAACAAACTCTTAAATAAACCTCAGAACAAGATAGTAAGATAGGTAGCTTGCACCTAGTCGAATGATTATTGAAGTAGTTATAATTGTACGTTACCCACACGTTACATAAAGGTTGCAGATGTAATAACTAAAATGAGAACAGCAGCAAATCTCTTATTGCAAAGAAACTGGACAGTAACTATAGTGCTCTTTATGGCACCACACCCCAAACAGTAGGAATGCTGTGCCTGCTTATGAACTTTACCATGTTACAAAGATAGAAACATCTACTACCCTCTTGTTGATTAATCCTTCACTGAAGCCTTGTAACCGATAATGTCACATCTGAGAGTTACTGCGTATCGCTGGCAGTGATCCTTATACCACCAAGAGCAGAATGGCAGTCAGATGTTACTGCATGTAAATGCTTATAGGAGATGCAATCACAGCATCATTTCAGTTGGAAAAGATCACTGAGTCCAGTGGTTGACCTGACACCACCATGACAAATGTAGAAGCACTTTATCATTCTGTCTGTAGAAGCCACTATATTCCACTGTGACTAGAGAAAAATCCTACCAATTTACAGCATGATGCACAAAGCAAGAAAAACAGAGATTTCTTCTTCTCAAAAGCTCCAACTATTAACTTTAACCATGTTTTGTTGTGACTTCATCAAGAAAAGTGTAGGTTTACCTCAAATATCCTACTTATATCTTTATCAAGTGCAGCAAGTTTTCAGAATTGGTTCATGGAGGTGTATGTGCCTATTTTTCTGCATGACATCTCTTGATCAGAATATGAGCCAAGACATGTGGGTGGGATTACATGAGCCTGTGGTAGCATACTTTCCCATTCTTCTTCCCATCTCTTCCCATTTTGCTTTTTCTTCTCTCAAGACATTCCTGCTTCAAGTCAGAAATGAGGCAGTCAGTTTGCCCTTTCCTGCTTACTAATTATTTCACGTTGCCTGAGGTGAACCACAGTGAGCAGCAAGAGCAGAGGAAAAATTCTTACTATCTCCTTATGTTCAAGCAGATCTCTAGAAATAGCTGGAAGAAGTGTAGGGGTTGGCACTTGCCAGATTCCAGAAAGCAGGTAAGGCTAGAGAAGTATTTGGGTTGCTTACAAATTACAGTGTTTTTTTTTATCCTAAATGGTCTCCAACAGCATTATTAAAACAGTTTAACGATTCATGCACAGAACCTTGTATCAGGTGTTAAACATTGTCTATACCACATTCTATAAGGGGAAAAAAAAACATGCAGAAGACTCATTTTAATAGGCCAACCTGACAGTATGGGTTTACAGGTAATCTCAGTGGAGTGCAGTAATTCCACACAGAATTCCCTGTAAGACTTATTTATCATCCCTTTCACTCAACCAAAATGAGAATTTTCAGTCTGAGCAAAACATCAGTGACTTCAAGTCAGATCAGCTCTTGATACCTATTAAGCAATTCAGTTTCAATCAATCTGAAAAAAGATGCCACTTCAGGAGCAGGATGCACACCAAAGCTCGTCTCTAAAACACACTCACAGCTGATACCTACGTTTGCAAGGCTGCATTGGTGGCATTGATGAGGTTTCTATCTGTAATCTTCTCCAGTATTAACAAGGCACTAGTTTCATGACCCTAAATATAGAACAAACATATGTCACATAACAAATATTCTTCAAAAACTGCTTTGAATGCCTGTCAAAGTAACAAGTTAGCACTTGCTAACAGTGCTTGAAAACACAAAGTTCAGCACTGCTAAGTCAGACTATGCACACACCTTGCTGCAAGCCAAATGGAGTGCTGTGTTCTTAGAACTGTCTTGCAAAGTCAGATCAGCTTTAGCACTGCTAACCAGCACCTCTGGGGAAATAAAGATCTGTATTAACTAAAAGCATATTCCTTAAAATCTTAAGGCATTCATTTGTGCAAAGTAGAGACATAATTTTGACACAGTACATCTCCAAGAACATTAACTGTAAGGCAACTTTACCCACAGTAAGATTAACAAGCAGAAATACATAAAGCTTTCTCTTTACCAACTGTATTTGTCTGTCCATTTTCTGCAGCCATCATTAGAGGTGTTTTCCCAGAAGAATCTACAGCATTTACTTGAGCATTGTGACTGAGCAGAAGCTGTAGACACTCAACGTGATCTGTAAAAGCTGCTGCATGAAGAGGAGTTCTACAACAGATCAAAAGACAATACAGCCATGTTCAGCTGTGCTTTCTACTGTATTCAAAGAGCCATCCTGATTGTGATCCTGCAGGTACAAGTCTAAGCAGTTCCTCTCACTGATGATTTCAAACCAGTATTGCTGGAGTTGTGACTGCTGCCTTCGGAAAGTCACCTCTGAGTTTCAAGTAACTCCCTCGATACAGTTTACAACAGAGAAACAAAGTGATTCAGCAGAAAGAAAAGAGCCATAAAATATGACCCACAAAGTGATGCAATTTAAAACATGCTCAAAACTGCCTATATGAAGTCAACTGAAGTGTACTGAATCACATTTTAAAAAGTCTAAATTTCTAGCAGTAATAAAAGAAACATTCCAAGATTAAAAACACCAGGGAAGAGGAAATCAGGTTTAGCAAATACAAAACCCAAATGACTGCAGAATCCAGCAGAGCCACTCTGCTACATCATAAACATTCTTCCACTGTGCATTCACATTCTTACCTTCCTTTTGAGTCTGTTGAATTTACAATACCAGCACCTAGTGTATCAATTAACATTTCTGCAGCACCTTCATTGTCATTTATCCTACAATGAATTAAAAAGGCTGTTATTTACAGAATGATAAATCCTTTGTTAATACAGCAAGAAAAGCTTTGAAGAATAATTTTGTACTTCCTTACACAGCACAATGCAACGGGCTGAAAGAATTCCCTTCCATTTTCTGGAAAACTTCCTGTTCCAGGAGAAGCTCTACACAACTGTCATGACCTAAAGCAAATGTAGAAGTCAGGTATTAAAAAAAGAAAACCCAAACAAACCACAAACAGGAAAAGGTCTACTTACAGGTTACAGTAAAAGACATGTCATGCTGGCTAACACAAACTGCAAGAGGACAGGCTTTGTTTCTTTCATCACAGAATCACCAAGGTTGGAAGAGACCTCACAGATCATCAAGTCCAACCCTTTACCACAGAGCTCAAGGCCAGACCATGGCACCAAGTGTCACATCCAATCCTGCCTTGAATAGCTCCAGGGATGGCGACTCCACCACCTCCCCGGGCAGCCCATTCCAGTGTCCAATGACTCTCTCAGTGAAGAACTTTCTCCTCACCTCCAGCCTAAATTTCCCCATCACCAGCAATAACTTCTGCCTCGGTGGCACCAGTCTACAAGAAAGGCCAGAAAGGTCATCTGGGGTACCACAAGCCTGCCAGTCTGACCTCTGTGCCAGGAAAGGTTGTGGAACAGATCATATTGAGTGCTATTATGCAGCATGTACATGACAGCCAGGTGATCAGGCCCAGCCAGCACAGATTTATTAAAGGCAGGTGCTGCTTAACCAACCTGATCTCCTTCTCTGATAAGGTGACCCACTTAATGATGAGGGAAAGGCTGTGGATGCTGTTTACCTGGACTTGAGTAAAGCCTCTGACACTGTTTCCTACAGCATTTTCCTAAACAAACTGGCTGCTCCTGGCTTGAATGGGTGGGCACTGCACTGGTTAAAGAACTGGCTGCATGGCTGGGCCCTAAGAGTGGTAGTGAATGGAGTTAAATCCAGTTGGAGGCTGGCCACTAGTAGTGTACTCCAAGGCTCAGTACTGGGAAGTTCTCTTTCATGTTTTTATCAGTGATCTGGATGAGGGGATTGAGTGCTCTGTGAATACTTTTGCAGATGACATGAAGTCAAAAGTGAGTGCTGAGCTGCTCAAGGGTAGGAAGCCTCTAGAGAGGGCTCTGGACAGGCTGGATCAATGGGCCAAGGCTCACTGTATGAGATTCAACAAGGCCAGGTGCCAGGTCCTGCACACTTGTGTCCCATGCAATGCAAAAGGCTTGGGGAGGAGTGGCTGGAAAGCTACCCAGCAGAGAAAGACCTGGGAGTGTCGCTCAACAGCTGGGCAAAGGCAAATCAGCAGCATGCCCAGGTGGCCAAGAAGGCCAGCAGCTTCCTGGCCTGTAGCAGAGATAGTGTGATGAGCAAGACCAGAGAAGTGATTGTTCCCCTGTTCATGAGTAACATGTTCAATTCTGATGCCCTCTCTATAAGACATTGAGGTGCTGGAGCAGGTTCAGAGAACCTGGTGAAGGGCCTGGAGAACAAGTCTAATGAAGAGTGACTGAGAGGCCTGGGGTTACTCAAACCTGAGAAAAAAAATGGCTGAGGGGAGACCTGCCTCTTTGTAACTACCTGAAGGAAGGTTGTATCAAGGTGGTGGTTGGTTGTTATTAGGGAGGAGCAAGTGGCAGGACAAGAGAAAAACAGCCTCAAGTTGCACCAGCAGAGGTCTTGATTGGATATTGCAGGAAGCTTCTTCACTGAGAGAGTTATTAAACACTGGAAGAGGCTTCTCAGAGAGGTGGTTGAACCCCCATCTCTGGAGATGATTAGAAGATGCACAGATGTGGTGCTGAGGGACGTGGTACAGTTAAATAATGGTTGGACTTGATCCTAAAGGTCTTTTCCAACCAAAGCAAATTTATGATTAACACACACACACATTTAGACTTTAACTTTAAAGCATCTTACCATTATAGCAGGCCCAATGCAGTGATGTATAGCCATGATTGTCTGCTATTGCAGGTACTGCCTCCACAGATGTAGCTGACTGCAGGAGAGCTCCTAGAACACCTATGTGTCCACATGCAGCTGACAAGTGTATAGGGGTTCTCCCCCTACAGTCTCTTAATAAGGACTTAGCACCATGTTGAAGCAATGCTTCCACACACTCCTCATGTCCAGTAACTGCCTGTCAGGGACAGAAAACAGCAACTTTGCAAGTATTAATGTATTTAAGCCAAGGTGTGTAACTGCAGCAAGCAAACTTCAGGCAATTTCTTACATATAAATAATAACAAAATAAGCACAGTTATTTCTATTCCTGGAAACAGCCATTCTGGTGGAAAAAACAGCTGTGCATTTTAATATTGTTGACAACAGTGTCTTGGAATAACACCAAAAGAACTGCAAAACTCTAGGGCTCATTCATCTGCCTTATCAGCTAAAGACTACTGCAGAAAGTCCCAAAACATCAGCATACAGCACATACCACTTTTCTTCCTCACATTAACACTACCCCCATTCAGTAACAAAAACCTTTGCTCTGGGACCTCTCCAGTCAACATTTCACAGGGGAGGAAAAATGGGGGAGGGAGGGAGAAAAGGGGGAGGGAGAAAAGGGGGAGGGAGAAAAGGGGGAGGGAGAAAAGGGGGAGGGAGAAAAGGGGGAGGGAGAAAAGGGGGAGGGAGAAAAGGGGGAGGGAGAAAAGGGGGAGGGAGAAAAGGGGGAGGGAGAAAAGGGGGAGGGAGAAAAGGGGGAGGGAGAAAAGGGGGAGGGAGAAAAGGGGGAGGGAGAAAAGGGGGAGGGAGAAAAGGGGGAGGGAGAAAAGGGGGAGGGAGAAAAGGGGGAGGGAGAAAAGGGGGAGGGAGAAAAGAAGAAAATACTAAGGGGGAAAAAAGAGATTTTTTTAAGTCTAAAACAATAGTCAGGGCACATAGCAAACATGCCACAGCTAACCTTTTGAAAGCAAATAAGCCACAAAATCTAAGAAGGGCAAGATGAGAATAGTGAGGAATTCATTACCCCTAGATACTACGTTTGTATTTGAAGTTACTATGTATAAAACTGGAGAAGACAGAAGGTTTTCTTACCCCTCTGTGTAATGCCGTCCTTCCCCACTTATCTTTGGCATCAACGTTGGCTCCTTTGTTAAGGAGTGAATAAACGCAGTCGGTGTGCCCATTGAGAACAGACAGCATGAGAGGAGTCCTAGGCAAAGAGTGAGAAAGGGAAACCTCCATGGAAATTCAGTACACCAGCAGTCAGCTGAAATATAATCACTACTACCCTTCAGAACAATGCTGGTAAAATTCACACCATCAGTGATCTACCTTCACACTGAGTATGCTATACATAATTGCTTGCATAGAGTCAAGAAACACAATTTACTATCCCCTAAATCAGAAGTCCTGATTAAATTACCAGAATCAGGGTGGGGTTATTTAGCATTTGGGCAAAAAGATGCATATTAGTTCCCTCCCAAAAGAACAAAGCCATTTTTCAACACCAGCATTATTTATTGCAAAATAGACTCATGTTTCCCCTACTCAAATATCATCTCCCTTTCAAGTAAATTGAAAACCAAAGATTTCAGTTTAGGACAAGGTGAAAAGCACAAGGTTGCATGGTTTAAACTCACTGGCCATTTCCATCTTGAATGTCCACTGCATTCTGCGGTTCTGCATTCCCTATCAATAGCCTTAGGCATTCGGAGTGACCGTTTGTAGCTGAAAAACACAAACCCACAAGTGTTACATCCATTGCCTTGGGGTACACAGCCCCAACAGAATGGCAACCTGCTCAGAGGCCATTAGCTTGAGGGCCCACACTGTACACAGCTCCCCCTGCCAGAGAGCCCACACTGTACACAGCTCCCCTGCCAGAGAGCCCACACTGTGCAGAGCTCCCCTGCAAGAGAGCCCACACTGTACACAGCTCCCCTGCCAGAGAGCCCACACTGTGCAGAGCTCCCCTGCCAGAGAGCCCACACTGTGCACAGCTCCCCTGCCAGAGAGCCCACACTGTGCACAGCTCCCCTGCCAGAGAGCCCACACTGTACACAGCTCCCCTGCCAGACAGCCCACACTGTGCACAGCTCCCCCTGCCAGAGAGCCCACACTGTACACAGCTCCCCTGCCAGAGAGCCCACACTGTGCACAGCTCCCCTGCCAGAGAGCCCACACTGTACACAGCTCCCCTGCCAGAGAGCCCACACTGTGCACAGCTCCCCTGCCAGAGAGCCCACACTGTACACAGCTCCCCTGCCAGAGAGCCCACACTGTACACAGCTCCCCCTGCCAGAGAGCCCACACTGTACACAGCTCCCCTGCCAGAGAGCCCACACTGTACACAGCTCCCCTGCCAGAGAGCCCACACTGTACACAGCTCCCCCTGCCAGAGAGCCCACACTGTGCACAGCTCCCCCTGCCAGAGAGCCCACACTGTACACAGCTCCCCTGCCAGAGAGCCCACACTGTGCAGAGCTCCCCTGCCAGAGAGCCCACACTGTACACAGCTCCCCCTGCCAGAGAGCCCACACTGTACACAGCTCCCCCTGCCAGAGAGCCCACACTGTACACAGCTCCCCTGCCAGAGAGCCCACACTGTACACAGCTCCCCTGCCAGAGAGCCCATACTGTGCAGAGCTCCCCCTGCCAGAGAGCCCACACTGTACACAGCTCCCCTGCCAGAGAGCCCACACTGTGCACAGCTCCCCCTGCCAGAGAGCCCACACTGTACACAGCTCCCCTGCCAGAGAGCCCACACTGTGCACAGCTCCCCTGCCAGAGAGCCCACACTGTACACAGCTCCCCTGCCAGAGAGCCCACACTGTGCACAGCTCCCCTGCCAGAGAGCCCATACTGTGCAGAGCTCCCACTTCTGTAACTGAAATGAAAAACTAAAATGATGGATACTACAAAATTCTTTCATGAATCAGGCACCCAGGCAGGTAGTATTAAAAGTAACTGATTCAAACAGATGCCAACAGATACTTGTCTCTTCTACAGATAAATGATGTTGCATATATTAACCATAATTAGCATACATGCTTATACAACATTCACAAGAGGAATAACTAAACACAGTAATCAGCATAACTTTTGGCTTGTTTTACAGCACAGGTAAACACAAACCTAGTCCATCATAAATTGATTTTGCTATCAACCGTAGCATGGGCATAGTAATTTCATAACTGAAATGACATTTAGGAAGAGAGGAAGGAAATGTAATGCACAGAAGTAATTCACCAACCAGTTTAGATTGAAAAAAAAAGGAAGTAAGTGAAAAATTGAGAAATTGCATTTAAGTGGAAGTCATGAAAGAAAAACGATTGCTTGTTGGAGAGGAAATTATTTCTGCCATACAGCTGCTGCATTCAGTCCACAGGAGAAGAGTGACAATTCATGCTTCTCTGGCTGACAGAAACACTAACACAAGTTAGGAGCAGCTAGATCAAACAGAAAACTACAGCTTGTAGTCAGGGGTAACAAATGAAGTGATTAGAATGATGATGTGTTGTACACAGTGCTCTTTTGACTGCAACATTTCTAGAACACTATAGCTATAAATGTGACTTTAAATCAGCCCATTTGCAAAGAGAGGGGAAAAAACATAAGCATCTAGTATGGATATCAGACTTAGGTTTATAGAATTCTAGGAAACAGAGGGACAATATTGCAAAGGACTACTATTACTATGAATATGCTCAAGTCATTTAAACCCTTGGCAAAATCCCAAGGTTTTGTTGTCTCATTTCAAACTGACAAAATTCTCCAAGCCTCCAGTCATTTTTAGAAGTATTTTACTGCCAAGACAGCAACACAATTCACAATATCTAAATTTGGGGCTACAGTTTGGGCTGCATGAAAGATGAGGAGAGAAATGGGAGCGTGTCAGTGACACCTGTCCACAGAGCTAGCCTAGCTAGTTGAATGGTCAAGGTCAGTGTGGCCTTCCAGAGAGGTCCTTGAGCTACAATTACTTATGGGTTAATACTGGTTTCTACTTACAAATACATTGTTACATGGTTTTCACCATAGCATATAACTTAAACATCACCATCTATTCTTAAATACTAGTTCTTAGTATATATCAATGAAATAGATATGTTAATATATAATGATATATAATATCTATCTCTCTATATAATGATATTTAATATCTAAATATATATAAAATATATAATTGAGATATTAATGATAGAGACTTCTAAACACAAGAGATGATCCACTTCACAAGGCAGAACTTCAGGGCTTAGCAGTCAGCACATACCTGCAGCATGTATTGGGGTCCTCTTAACAACATAATCTTTCACCAAAATTGATGCTCCCTGATTAATGAGCACATCTACACATTCCACGTGTCCCTTAAAGGCAGCAAGATCCAGTGGTGTCCTTCCATTGTTATTCCTTACATCAAGGTCCAGCAGTGACTGTACCAGCACCTCCAGAGCTTGATGGTGGCCATGATAGGCCTGTAAGGAAAGGGAAATTCTTCAGTTTTTCCATCCTTCACATTTTTCTCTTTCTTCCCAGGATTACATAAGTGAAACAGTGCAGACAGCATTTCTGTTACACACATTTTCATCAGGTTGTCTCCTACACTACTCTGTGCAAATCTTTCTTAAAGTATTAAGGACAAATGTATCTCACACTAAAGAAGAGTGAGGGTAAAATGATGGTGATGATTAAAACAAGGTCATTTCTTACAGAACAAGGATGTTAGGGGTTCACAGGATGTTAGGGGTTGGAAGGGACCCAAGGAGATCATCCAGTCCAACCCCCCTGCCAGAGCAGGACAATGCTGTCTAACACAGATCACAGAGGAACACATCCAGACAGGCCTTGAAAGGCTCCAGAGAAGGAGACTCCACAACCTAGTAATAGTTTTATTACTGTAAATTCTAACAAAAAAAACTTAATTACAGGATTTCAAATAAAAGCTTTTCCATAAACCAAGTTTCAAGAGAAATGTAAAAAAAAAAATGCTCTGTATAACTCATTTAACAGTATTAATAGATCTTTCTGTGCTTCAATTATTGTTATTGACCCACTCTTGAAACAACAGGAAATGAATAAATCCATGTCAACAACTGTCTGCAATTAGATGAGGGCAACAAAGCTGGTGAGGGGCCTGGAGCACAAATCCTATGAGGAGAGGTTGAGGGAGCTGGGCCTGTTTAGCCTGGAGAAGAGGAGGCTCAGGGGTGATCTTATTACTGTCTACAACTACCTGAAGGGGCATTGTAGCCAGGTGGGGGGTGGCCTCTTCTCCCAGGTAACCAACAATAGAACAAGGGGACACAGACTCAAGTTGTGCCAGGGTAGGTATAGGCTGGATGTTAGGAAGAAGTTCTTCACAGAGAGAGTGATTGGCATTGGAATGGGCTGCCCAGGGAGGTGGTGGAGGCACCGTGCCTGGGGGTCTTCAAGAAAACACTGGATGAGGCACTTAGTGCCATGGTCTGGTTGATTGGCTAGGGCTGGGTGATAGGTTGGACTGGATGACCTTGGAGGTCTCTTCCAACCTGGTTGATTCTATGATTCTATGACCACTATGGAATTAAATACTTACAGCTAAATGCAGTGGACTTATAGGTGCTCTGTTGTCTGAATCATTCAGCATGTCAGTACCCGACGTTTCCATTAGCTTAGCAGAAAGAGAAAGTCAGAATGAGTGCAAAATGCCCTCTCCTTTAAAAACATTCAGCAACAATTGACACAGCTCCCAGTATGCACAGATTGTAAAATGAAGAAAATCAGGAAGAATAACCCAGGCTTATAGTTTCCTTAGAAACTTACACTCTCCTTTTGCTTTTAAAGAGTTTGAGTGGCAATGACTGCAAGCTCTCCCCCCATATTGATCTCCCAAGCACAGTTGTTCAATTTTCATTACCAATGCAATAATTAGATGAGAAACTAATCTAGAATTATTATTTTTCCTGAAGCAGCCATATGAAACAGATCAAACACACCGAGAAAGACAGCAAGAACAGCTCTAGCACAAGAAAAACCCCAATCTACAAACACAACTAAACAACAAAACCACCCTCAAACAGATAAGCATTTAGAATAGGTGAAAAGACAGCCAGAAAACAACATGAAAAGCCAGAAGGCAAGGACTGATTTTTCAGAACAGAAGAACATCTTCAAAAAAGGAAATAACCCCCCCAAAAGGCACAAACATTATCAAATGAGATTACAGTATCTACATTTCTGCTACATTTTAATTGCTGTGTTTAATTTAGTACACTAGTGGAATTTAAATGAAGCATTTAAAGAACACCAAATACACTCAGATCACTAAGTATTCATTCTCACAGTTCTATAACATGGTGTGCTAGTTTGAAGCTAGCTAGAATGCTTTGGAGAGAAGACTTAAGATTACAGGCTGTGAAAAGGAAACAGTGGTGATGTCTACTTCACTCATAGGCTTGCTGAGATGGATAAAAACAAGAACATAAACATAGGTAACAGAGTTGCTCTCTGTCTGGGCTTTGGGTGAACCTCTCTTTCTAACCTAACCTGCCACCTGTGTGACTAATCCATCTGCTTCCTAACCTCCCTGGCCGACCCTCCAAACTACCTTATACATAAGGCAAGACCTAGGGTAAGGTGGAGGGGTGGGATGAAAGTGGAAGGGTGGTTGGGAGCCCCTCCTGGGGACTCAGGTTTCTGGGTGGAGACTCAGGTTTCTGGGAGGGCTGTTGTGTTTCTGTATTACTTTTTACCTTGTCTATTTCTGTAGATACTGTAACTATCTGCTTGTACATTGTGCTAAGCTGTAAATATAAAGCTTCATTCAATTTCCAGATTGGCTGAGTCTAGTCTGGGTGATTTTCCAAAGTCTGGGGGGGGGGGGGGGGGGGTAACACCCAAACCATCACATCCTTTATTGTGGTGCCCAATGTGGATGGTCATATGAAAGTGGGGGAAAAAAAAAGGCTCAAATATAATTTTCTCTTTTTAAACTCTGAATGGCAATTAAATCTGAATTGGATTTAGAACTAAATAATACATCTGTGCACAAAAGAATTGAAGCTATGTAAAAAGTCAGCAGTACTATTAAAATTGCATGCTCCCTTTTGCTCTACAGTAGTACTTTGTGCAATCTCATTTTTACTTACAACATCTAGGGGCGTTTCACTCGCGATCTGCAATGAAAAACATTCACAATTCACACCTAAGCACATCTGAATATTAAAGTATAATTGGTATAAAAAGACTGAGTTGTGTAACACAGAGAAGATAACATACACAGTTTTTACAAGCTACCTGAGGCTTTACTATCAAAAATTCCATTATGTGGCTGTTAGTTTGGAAAAGGTTAACCCTCCTGGGAGAGTGGCCTTGATCCTGACCCTAGGTCGTGCTGACTCCTCTCCAGAGGTGGGTCTGAACTCTACTAGGTGTGGTGGTTAGACCAATCCCTGTTCCTAAGACCCCCATATAAAAGCAGAGGAACTTCCTCTTTCTCCCCCTGCCTCCCTGCTTGCAAGCATCACCTTCCTGGCTCCTGGTACTCTTTGTTTTACCATGTGGCCACAACCTACGAGGTGGACAAAACCATTGCCATCAAATCCAGGCTCAAGCTGTGCCAGGGGAAATTTAGGCTGGAGGTGAGGAGAAAGTTCTTCCCTGAGAGAGTCATTGGACACTGGAATGGGCTGCCCGGGGAGGTGGTGGAGTCGCCGTCCCTGGAGCTGTTCAAGGCAGGACTGGACGTGGCACTTGGTGCCATGGTCTGGCCTTGAGCTCTGTGGTAAAGGGTTGGACTTGATGATCTGTGAGGTCTCTTCCAACCCTGATGATACTGTGATAAATAAATATATATATGTATATAGTTCCTTGTTTTCCCTTCTCTATACCTTTTGTAACTTCCCTACCTCAAATAACCTTTTATTTATTGTTAAAATTTGCTTCTTTTAACTTCCAGATCAAAGTGAGATTATTTATTTGGGTGTGCTTACCTTCCTCTCTCTCTACATCCAATTCCTTTTCTTTGGGAAAGAAGGGGGAAGAGGGAAAGGCATCCTATAAATTGTTATTGGTTCTATTAACTGTATTTTAGTCTCTGAGGAATTTAAACTAGAACCTAGACATAGTTAGTGCAGGCAGATGAACTACTTTAAAAGGCACCCTTGCTTCACAGGTTTTCCTTATATTATCATTTGTTCCTTCAGATGACATTTGTGAAGTTTCTTAATACTTCTTAGTGGGGTAACTTGTGGTTATTAGATTACAGCCACGAGGGTAAAAATCAGCAGCATATTTTAAGTTAAGAAACAAACCAAAACTAGTATCCCACATCCTCAACCAGTTGTATCTTCATCTCAGAATGAATTATCTTTTTAAGACAGCATAGTGAAGGTGGTGAGGCACTGGAACAGGTTGCCCAGGGAGGCTGTGGATGCTCCCTCCCTGGAGGTGTTGAAGGTCAGGTTGGATGAGGACTTGAGCGACCTGTTCTAGTAGGAGGTGTCCCTGCTTATGGCAGGGGGTTGGAACTGGATGATCCTTGAGGTCCCTTCCAACCAAAACGACTCTTTGATCTTAGCTCCTCATCTTGCCTCTGTTTTAAGATGACCAAGTCCTTACATATTTATTCTTACAGGGGCTGAGAACCACTACTGCTTACAGGTGAAGAACCAAGGTAGATCTGCACCAGACTCTGTAAGAGCAGATGTTGCAGCTTTCATTTATGATGTGTCCTCTTACCAACTCAAGACACAGGCGATGGCCGTAAGCAGCTGAATAATGAACCGCGTTGTATCCTTGTTTGTCTCGGATCCCGGGATTGGCATCGTTTCTCAGCAAGTATTCCAGGCACCTATTTAAATCAACACATGCAACCATGTATCCAAACGTTGAATTTCAACTTACACTAAAGTGTTGCATTGTTCCAATCTAATTATGAAACAGAACACAGCACACAAGAATGCTGACCTGAGGTACAAAATTGGCTAGGACCAGAGAACATCTAACTCATTACACCAAGTGCCCAGGTCAATCATGAAGCTTCCAAACTTTGAAATGCAGACATCTTGCATCCTCTGCATTATCTGGCTTGGTTAAAACTAGTACTTCATGGGTTATTTTCTTCATAACTACTACAATTAGTTACTTCTGTTAATAGGAACAACTAGTACTTTAGTGTGCTTTTCTGTATCAGTACATTCTTCTCTACTTCATATGGAAGAGAACCAACAGATGAGTTCTTCACTGCATGCATCCAAGAGTCATATCACTTCCAATACCAGACACTATTGCTTTGTTTAGTGAACACACTTAGTTGTTAGCAGTGTTATATCCTACTACTCCTTACTTTCAATACACAAATTTACAAGGCAAAACATCAGCTCAACACTTTCAACCAAAGATACTCAGCCAGGAGGATACATTAAAGTCAGTTCTGCCTCCCTGCTTTTCTTTAAGAGAATCCATGCATGCACACTAAATGATTCCAACCAGTAATCCTACTTAGTCATAATTTTATGCTGCCTGTAATTTCAGAAAGATTTCATGAAGTCACCAATGTGATCTTGAGCTTGGTGGTGAAACTGTTTGGTGTTCTGAAGTTTACAAGAGGTGGCTACCCCTTGTTCTCTCTGGGATTATGAAATACTTCTTTATGGGTTAAACAAAATGCACTTGAAGCTAAAAAATATATTATTTTCTCAAGTCCAGCTTGGAATCTTTCTGCCTTGGCACAGTTCATCTAAAGGCCTGACAGGTTACCATTACCAGTAGTGACAAATGGGACAGCTGGATACACTGACAGTATGAGGAGCTCAGTTGCTGTTGAGATCTAGAAAATGGTTTGGCAGGAAGTTAAAGGAAATGTCAACATTGTAGTTTTATGATATGGCTGTGCTGTGGTATCATGTAGAAAAACTGCAGTGGGACGTGGCTGGTGCAAATTTGAGAGGCAGGAATCCTAACATGACCTGTGATCAATGCCATTGGGAGTAGAAACCATTCAAAACCCTGGAGAATCTTCAAACCTTGGAAAAACACAGGCAGAAATCCTACCTAAGCAGTGTGCCCAGGTGGCCAGGAGAGCCAATGGCATCCTGGCCTGGATCAGGAACAGTGTGGCCAGCAGGACAAGGGAGGTTATTCTGCCCCTGTACTCAGCACTGCTCAGGCCACACCCTGAGTGCTGTGTCCAGTTCTGGGCTCCTCAATGCAAGAGAAATTTTGAGGTCTTGGAATGTGTCCAGAGAAGGGCAGCAAGGCTGGTGAGGGGCCTGGAACACAAACCCTATGAGGAGAGGCTGAGGGAGCTGGGCCTGTTTAGCCTGGAGAAGAGGAGGCTCAGGGGTGATCTTATTACTGTCTACAACTACCTGAAGGGGCATTGTAGCCAGGTGGGGGGTGGCCTCTTCTCCCAGGCAACCAGCAATAGAACAAGGGGACACAGTCTCAAGTTGTGCCAGGGTAGGTATAGGCTGGATGTTAGGAAGAAGTTCTTCACAGAGAGAGTGATTGGCATTGGAATGGGCTGCCCAGGGAGGTGGTGGAGGCACCGTCCCTGGGGGTCTTCAAGAAAAGCCTGGATGAGGCACTCAGTGCCATGGTCTGGTTGATTGGTTAGGGCTGGGTGCTAGGTTGGACTGGATGATCTTGGAGGTCTCTTCCAACCTGGTCGATTCTATGATTCTATGACTCGATGATCTCCTTGAGTCCCTTCCAACCCCTAACATTCTGTGATCCTGTTCTCAGCAGACCTCTTTAAAAGGGATTAATAAAACTTTCTGAAAGTCCACACAAATTAAATTTGTTTTCCATTTATCTATTGGTCTGTTTCTATAACTATTTAATAGACAAGAGTGTGGCTTTTTCCCTCTCTAAGATGTTGCTTCATTTACCACATTCTGCAATCACATTTCTAGTGTCTCTAAATGAGGCTTCTTGGTGTTATTTTTTTTCCAGATCAGAAGCTTAGTCTTTTTTTTTAAAGATATAAAAGAAACATTTCCAAATAGGAACAATTTTCAACAAAATCATGCCTGTCCCTAAAATCCATCTTTAAAGATGCCTGAACAAAGACTATGCAAACATCTATAAATAATATCTGTGGAATTTCTATGTAGATAATTTCCTGACATCTTTTTTTTACCCCACAGGCTTTATATTCCAACTCAGCAATCATTTTTAGCTTCATGCCCATTTTGAATATGAGCTGAGTAGTACTGGTTTCCCAGCTGTTACTAATCATGTTGCTCCACCAATATAAAAAGCATCTCCTTAGGCCATCCTGCTTTGCAGCCTGTGTTTCAGACAGCCACCTCTTAATGAGAAAGGCAATACCATGTAGCTTCCAGAGATGAATTTTGGAGTCACCCCCCAAAGCTCTGATGTATTGCCATCATTCTTGCTTGTGCCTTTTATAAGACAGATGGCACAACGATGTCATCTGAAGAACCATTATAGTTTGGAGGTTTTCAGAGCAACTGTGAAGCTAAAATTAATCCTCAAGCTCAACTTGTAAGAGGGCAATTAAAGTAAAACGATCTCAGCAGTCTCCAGGAGGCACTGAAAGTATTTCTAACTAGAGGCAGACATTTTCATTTTGAAATGAGTCTTTAAATAAAAAGGCACATACTTCAGGTATTAGTTAGATGGCCACAGAAGTATTTTCTGTATTTAGCCTTGAAAACAGAATCTGTAATTTATATGCCACCTCATTCCTACTGCTAGGTCACCTATTCAAAAGTGCAGGACTAAATCAGACCTGGCCAGGCTGGATGGGTGGGCAGAGGCCAATGGGATGAGATTTAACAAGGCCAAGTGCAGGGTTCTGCACTTTGGCCACAACAACCCCAAGCAGCACTACAGGCTGGGGACAGAGTGGCTGAGAGCAGCCAGGCAGAGAGGGACCTGGGGGTACTGGTAGAGAGTAGCTGAACGTGAGGCAGCAGTGTGCCCAGGTGGCCAGCAGAGCCAATGGCATCCTGGCCTGCATCAGGAACAGTGTGGCCAGCAGGACAAGGGAGGTTATTCTACCCCTGTACTCAGCACTGCTCAGGCCACACCTTGAGTGCTGTGTCCAGTTCTGGGCTCCTCAATTCAAGAGAGATGTTGAGGTGCTGGAACATGTCCAGAGAAGGGTGACAAAGCTGGTGAGGGGCCTGGAGCATAAATCCTATGAGGAAAGGTTGAGGGAGCTGGGCCTGTTTAGCCTGCAGAAGAGGAGGCTCAGGGGTGATCTTATTACTGTCTACCTGAAGGGAGGCTGTAGCCAGGTAGGGGGTGGCCTTTTCTCCCAGGCAACCAGCAACAGAACAAGGGGACACAGTCTCAAGTTGTGCCAGGGGAAGTATAGGCTGGATGTTAGGAGGAAGTTCTTCACAGAGAGAGTGATTGGCATTGGAATGGGCTGCCCAGGGAGGTGGTGGAGTCACTGTCCCTGGGGGTCTTCAAGAAAAGCCTGGCTGAGGCACTCAGTGCCATGGTCTGGTTGACTGGCTAGGGCTGGGTGCTAGGTTGGCCTGGCTGATCTTGGAGGTCTCTTCCAACCTGGTTGATTCTATGATATGGTACTAAGCAGCTTACATTTCCAGAGATGGTGCCACTGTATGTATTTGAAATGCAATGCTGCACACCAGCTCGTTTTGACCTGTGCATGTGAGTGTGAGCACATGCAAGTGGCACTCTTCTCAAGTCTCCTCAACATATACCACATTAGGAGCTTAAACAACCCCATTCATTTTGTACTATCTACATACAAGTAAGCATTTAAGCAGTTAATAGGTGAAGCATGTTAAATAGAAGCATTAGTTAAAAAATAAACATGCACAGAAGACATTTGTGGTTTTGTGCAAGTTTCTGGATGCATTTCATTAATCAAATATGAAAGTGTAACTACTTTTCACAAAACCAAATGATGGAATTGTAATGCCAAAGATAAATAGTGTGATCAAAACACCAAGTGGATAAAACACCTCACATTGGAAGTATCAAGTTCATTTCTATTTCGACTTAAGTCTACCATAACCCAGTTGAGGTTTACAGTGTGTTTCTGACTAGCTACACAGATTCTGAGGCACCAGCCCTCCATGGAATCATAGAATCAACCAGGTTGGAAGAGACCTCCAAGATCATCCAGGCCAACCTAGCACCCAGCCCTATCCAATCAACCAGACCATGGCACTAAGTGCCTCAGCCAGGCTTTGCTTGAAGACCCCCAGGGACGGTGCCTCCACCACCTCTCTGGGCAGCCCATTCCAATGGGAAATCACTCTCTCTGTGAAGAACTTCTTCCTAACATCCAGCCTATACCTACCCTGGCACAACTTGAGACTGTGTCCCCTTGTTCTATTGCTGGTTGCCTGGCAGAAGAGGCCACCCCCCACCTGGCTACAATGCCCCTTCAGGTAGTTGTAGACAGTAATAAGATCACCCCTGAGCCTCCTCTTCTGCAGGCTAAACAGGCCCAGCTCCCTCAGCCTCTCCTCATAGGGTTTGTGTTCCAGGCCCCTCACCAGCTTTGTTGCCCTTCTCTGGACATGTTTCAGCACCTCAACATCCTTCTTGAATTGAGGGGCCCAGAACTGGAAATGCACCAGACTTCACTAGAATTTGGTTTTAAAGCTAAATGACCCTACTGTTCACAACTGCCATAGACAACCACTGATAAAAGGCATTTACTCAACCACTAAACAGAAGGTGGAATTAAAAATTCTAAAGGGTTAACCTCTCCTGGGGGTGCTCTGAACCTGACCCCAGGTGCAGTGGTTAGCCCACTCCCACTTGCTGTTTTAGACCCCCATAAAAACAGAGGAACTTCCTGTTTCTCTCTCTGCTTTCAACTGAGAAGTACCACCCTATCCTTGCTTTGCCACAGGGCCAGCCAACCACAGGGTGGAACAATCACCTCCTGAATCTACCTCCATCCATTGCCACCAGTCTGGTTTTATATGTATTTTCTATCTTGCTTCCCTTCCCTACACCTTTTTATAACTCACCTTAAACACCTTTTATTTATTGTTAAAGGTTCCCTTTCAACTTCCATATCAGAGCAAGACTATGCTTTGGGTGTTGCTGTCTACAACTACCTGAAGGGAGGCTGTAGCCAGGTGGGGGTTGGTCTCTTCTCCCAGGCAACCAGCAATAGAACAAAGGGACACAGTCTCAAGTTGTGCTGGGGGGGAAGTATAGGCTGGATGTTAGGAGGAAGTTGTTGTCAGAGAGAGTGATTGGCATTGGAATGGGCTGCCCAGGGAGGTGGTGGAGGCACCGTCCCTGGAGGTGTTCAAGGAAAGCCTGGCTGAGGCACTTAACGCCATGGCTTAGTTGACTGGCTAGGGCTGGGTTCTAGGTTGGACTGGATGATCTTGGAGGTCTCTTCCAACCTGGTTGATTCTATGATTCTACCTCTTTTCACTTTCTATAGCTAATTCTTTCCAAAGAGGAGGCTTCCTATTTATGTTATTGTTCTGTTAGGCTTTGAGTCTCTAGGAAGCTTAAACCAAACCAATACATAAATCAATTCCTGAATTAAGACATGTATATTACAGGACATAAAATTACAATGTATTTTACTATTGTTCACACAATGTATTTTACTAGTGCTCATTTTTCTCTGCAATCTTTGTTACCCAAAGTATTCAAAATACAATGAATAATCCACTGTCAGCTTTAACCTTTAAAAACAACCCAAAAAGCCTTTGGCAAATATGCAGGAACAGCTAGGCAGAGCTTACACAAGTATCACAGCTCAAATATATCTTAAGGAGAAAGTCTTTAGGACAAAGCATGCCACTTACTTTCCATCTGTGTCTGATGCAGCTGCATAGTGCAGAGGTGTACAACCCCTCTCATCAAGGTCATTCACACTAGCTCCAGATCCCACAAGGGCAAACAGGCACTGATAATTACAATTGGCAGCAGCATAATGGAGTGGAGTTCTTTAGTACACATTTAAATAAAAAGTACAATGGTAAATAACAGCAAAATCATATTATATATATAGAAAAAGTAAATCAAAATCATCTTAAATCCTCCTTACACTTTTTTAACAGCTTTTTTTTTTTTTTGTGGTGAAGAAGTCATTATTGGAACATTACAAAAGTGGGGCAGAACAGTATGTAGGGGATCTACTTGGCAGACAAAACATGCACAAAGTGTATTAACTTTCATATGAATTTTCTGGGGTAAACATACAGAGGAAAAAAAAATAAGATGATATTAGAAACATTGTTGAGTCATTTTAAGCCCTAATGAAAACCATGGAGAGATCTAAGAACTGCAGAGCAACTAAACAAGGTCAAACCCTTCACAAATTAGCCAGTAGATGTTTTAAACAAACAGGTCAGTGTTTTGTCTATTTGTAACAATACCAACATAGCAGATGTAATGTAGAAGAACACTTCTAACTACACCTTGTTTTCTTACAACAAAACCATGAAATACTGCTATGTTATTTCAGAGGACACTTTGTCCACCTCCAAGTACCTAAATCTATAAATAAACCAGTTCAAATTGAATTTCTGAAGAACTAAGATGACTCAGAGTCTAATTTTCTATTTTTAAAGAGATTGCTACTATAAATATCTCAATTTTCAGGAGACTGTCAGGCACCTTTAAGTATCCTGCCTCTTCTCTCTCTCTTAAAATGACTTTTCCCCCAATTCTCTTCATTTTAAACTATTTTCATCTTCTCACTCTCCTGAAATATTTGCTTTATATAACACACAACACCACACCAACAAAATCACAACTTTCATTGACAAAAGGTGTGGCAGAGAGTTGTTCCTTTCTCAGGAAAGGATGGAAGTGGTATTTAAAGCCACCTATAGCTTTGAATCCATAACAGTCTCTTCATATCCTACTCCTGCCATTCACATCCTGGAAAAATAATGTTTTCCAAGATGTGATGCAAGATT
Organism: Pogoniulus pusillus; assembly: GCF_015220805.1. NCBI lineage: Eukaryota > Metazoa > Chordata > Aves > Piciformes > Lybiidae > Pogoniulus > Pogoniulus pusillus. The sequence continues at coordinate 5,979,099 of NC_087291.1, read as the reverse complement.
TTACAGCAGTACTGACCAGGCATTCTAAACTTAAATAATCCTAGACTAAAAATAGAAAACTCTATCATTCCAAAAGAGTTCACAGCATGGACAAGGAAACAGAAAATGGTAGATACAATGAAAGGAAAGAAGTGAAGCAGTAACAGTAAAATAATGGATTCCTTTAATAAGAAAGTGTAGAAATAGCAACAGTTTTATAGGTGTGACTAAGACATTATCTGGAAAACATCATGACTGTCCTTGGAGCTGAGCAATTTAAACTCATTAGACCCACTATAAGGTAAATACATTCATTAAAAATAGTCAAATATGGCACTCAGTCATAAAAAACCTCAACACCTACTTAACAGAACACAATAAACAAACCATGTTTGTAATACTGAACAACATATGCTGAAGAATGGCTTAGTAGAGAGCTTGCACCTTAAAAACATTTAACCACCATGCAGACTTGCCCCCATTCTACTTCTGGAATACTTTGAACAGCCTTTTACAATATTGAAACTTAGAATGACTTACCTCCCAAATCTGTCTTTTTTGTTGAAGTCTGCACCAGTATTTAGCAGAAGATTTAGGCACTCCAAATTCCTATTAAATTAATGCAGTATTAATTGGGATTGAAAGTTTTATTTCCTTAATGTTGGCCACTGCAGATATCAGAACTGCTACACATACACAGCTCACATTCTTCATCTTGATTTTTAATTCAGTTGAAAATATATTTTTATATGCATAGCAGATTTCATAGTTGCAGGGCCAGACCAGGAAAGAACAGCAATTATTTTCATAGAATCAGGGTTGGAAGGGACCACAAGGGGTCATCTAGTTCCAAACCCCCTGCCATAGGCAGGGACACCCTACCCTAGATCAGAGTCATTTTAAGTCCACATATAGAAATTTTATCCTTAACAAGTGGCATACATAAAAAGCACATAAACATTAACTTCATTTAATAGACTTTTCTATACTTCAAAGCAAACAAACAGTAACACTTGTGTGTTGCATGCTTTTTTTGCTATCAGGATTCCAGCACAGAGGCAAGCTTTTCATTTAATTGGCAAAAAAGCCATACATAGAATCAAGCAGGTTGGAAGAGACCTCCAAGATCATCCAGTATCAGGAACAGTGTGGCCAACAGGACAAGGGAGGTTATTCTGTCCCTGTGCTCAGCACTGCTCAGGCTACACCTTGAGTGCTGTGTCCAGTTCTGGGCCCCTCAATTAAAGAGAGATGTTGAGGTACTCTGAGGCGACCTCATTGCTGTCTACAACTACCTGGAGGGAGGCTGTAGCCAGATGGGGTTGGTCTCTTCTGCCAGGCAACCAGTGACAGAACAAGGGGACACAGTCTCAAGTTGTGCCAGGGGAAGTACAGGCTGGATGTTAGGAGGAAGTTCTTCACTGAGAGAGTGATTGGCATTGGAATGGGCTGCCCAGGGAGGTGGTGGAGGCACCGTCCCTGGAGGTGTTGAAGCAAAGCCTGGATGGGGCACTTAGTGCCATGGTCTAGTTGACTGGATAGGGCTGGGTGCTAGGTTGGACTGAATGATCTTGGAGGTCTCTTCCAACCTGGTTGATTCTGTGATTCTATGATTTTAATATGGATCACAATCCAGATGATGAGCAAGTAGTTCTGACTACTCAATCCACCTCAACTCTAGAATTTAATTATGTCTTTAAATTTAGTTAGGTGGAATCTTTTGCTTATGGCTATGGTAAAAATGTACTTCCCAAAGTTGCTGTTCTCCATCTTACGTGCCAAAGTGACCTTAGCTGGGTGTGCCATCCTTGAAGGCTGTGGAGTCTAAAATTGGTATCATGATCCAGGAGAACTGAGAAGTAGAATTCAGTTCATCCCCAAACATAAACCTAAGGTAAGGCTGATGATACTTGGACACTGAACTGTACTTAATTTATTATTCTTGTCTGTAGATGGAATCCCTCTTTAAATTATTTTCATGCTCACATAAATTCCAAGGGAGAGGGCAGGAAAAGCAGGGAAAATAACAAAACAGAACGAGAATGATGAGCAAAGGAGAACACAAATGCCAAAGCATGAATGCTTCTTACATACCCTCCAGCTGCAGCTGCATGAAGACAAGTCCTGCCGAAGTCATCTGGCGTGTCAATGTCAAAACCTACAAACCATGTAGTTTGTAAAACCATTATGTAACACCACCTTTCACAAAGCTGCTCTCATTTATTCTGAAGAGAAATGCTTGCCAGGCAAACTTTACAGCTTTTTGCTTAAAATTTACTTAAATAGGAATAAATTCTTCCTAGTACTCTGAAGAACAGGCATTCAAGTAAAACTGAAAGGGATAAAGTAAAAGCCAGTTAGCTGAACTGAGACAAGAGGTTATAGCTGGACTGAGGCAAGAGCTTATAGCTGGATTGAGGCAAGAGGTTATTTTCTTTCCTATCTTATTTCCTTGCTAACTTCTATACAATTTGCTATTGAATATAAAACATATGAAGGCAATAGGCAACGTTAAGAACATGCCAGAATTTAATGCAGTGTTATGCAAAGATGATCTATTTTTTAATAGAGAAGGACAGCAGCATTGCTAAATACAGAAGCTACTTAGAAAAAGAGCTCTGTTGAACTGGAGTGAGGGCTATGAACAGGAACTGGCTGCAGTAGAGGCTGTTAAAGAACATTACCACTTTCTTTTCCCAACTTGTGTGACCTATGAAACTTCAAATCCAAGATCAAAAACTTAACTATTCATTTCCATATCTAACTACTACTCTGACATAAAGATTACCAAATTAAAATCAGCTTTCAAAGCTCCATATTTGGTTTGAGAAAGCTATTATATTCTCCAAAGTTGTCTTGTTCTTGTGCAATTAACTTCTTTGGTTTTGGTACTCTTGCCTGAGAATCTAATTTTTTTTCTTCTCCTTTTTAGGAATTGTTCTAACAAAAATAAGTGGTGAACAATAACTGATGTGTTATTCAAAAGCACTCCTAGGTAACACTGTTTTCCCACTCTATATCTCCAAAATACAGGTTTTATATCACAGAGCAACAGAATCAATCAGGGGTGGAAGGGACCACGAGGATCATCTAGTTCCAACCCCCCTGCCATGCCTAGGGACACCCTACCCTACATCAGGCTGCCCACAGCCACAGCCAGCCTGGCCTTAAACATCTCCTGGGATGGGGCCTCAACCATCTCCCTGGGCAACCCATTCCAGGCTCTCACCACTCTCACGATGAACAACTTCCTCCTCACATCCACTTTGAATCTCCCCACCTCCAGCTTTGCTCCATTCCTTAGTCCTGTCACTACCTGAATGCACTACAATCTCCTCCCATTTCAACAGGCAGTGATACACATCAACCCATTTAAGATAGTTAATCAGTCTGATTTGAAAATTACTCTTTGATGCCTTTCTACTTCCCTAGGTTGGGATTTCACTAAGTAGTTCAGTAGTGATTCGCTATGGGGGACAAGGCAGATGGATGATATTTGGGTTTTTTTAGGTCTTCACAAGAGCATTCATGAATTTAACAGAGGTTCTTAATTTACATACAGGACTCTCCATCCTAAACCCCAAAGGGCACAGCATGCTGATACTAATCCCTACATCAAGAGCAGGTATTTGTAAGCTGTTAGCAGACTGAAGGCTGAACATATTCTTCAAGTCCTTATCATGCTAGATTTACATCTAAGTTTGCTCAGCTCATGTAAAAGTCACAGAAAGCACTTGCAAGCCTTCCTCATGGATTCCTTTCCCATATTGCATCTCAAGTAAGAGCAAGGCCAGCAAAGCACCATGTCATAAAGTTGGAAGAGCCACAGAATTCCTCATCTTGAATGCATCCAATTGAAATATAGTCAACTATAATGCAGTTCTTTCCTAGGTCAAAACCTAACAGCTTGTCCATGACAGGAGAGTGAAATAAGAAGCCTTATCAGTGGCAGCTCCAGATATACCCCTCTAGTTCTTCTCCTAGGCTTCCCTAGCAGACAGTATAAAGCTAGCAAAGCAACTTCTTACTCTTTTCCCCAGCCCTCTGCCCTCCACTTTCAGTTTTTCAATAAAGGTGAAGTGCCCTCATGTTAATGTAGAACCATTTAGGTGGTTCCTCTTCTTCTGCTCCTGAAGCTTCCACAATCCTTCAGAGAAGTCTGCTTTCTCAGAATGCACACCAGAGCAGACTTCAGACAACAAGGAAAGTAATAACTTTGTAACCCGCTTCAGGGAAGAATCAATCAAAGCAAAGCACAGTTTGGTTTGCACTTAATTAACAGTGAACCACCAATGCAACATTTTCTTAATGCAGCCTATAGAGTTTCCAGAGCTATTAAGTGCCCATTACAGAAACAGAAAGGAATAGACTGATCTGTATTACATTAAAAACACCATGGAAGAGAAACATGAAACCACTTAAAACATGAAACCATTTAAAAGCATTTAGTCTTTCTCCTAGAAGCTGCATGATGGTCTGAATCAGTCATCCTGCCTCTGTGGACAACTTCAGTTCAAACACAGACACACAACATTTACAGACACATTACTTCAATTTGGATGACTCTTTTTTTTTTTTGATTACTTGTGTAAAAGTTTGCTTTCACTTTAACTACAAAGTACCCATTAGGAACACCCAAGCACTGGCCTCAGACTATTAGCAAACTCTGAAGATTTTTTCCTGTATTACTAAATTAAAAGTTAGTCTATGGAATAAAGTGAAACAAACAAACAAACACACACCCCCCCCCAAGAAACACCCCACCAAAAAGAAACAACAACCCAAAATACAAAGCAACCATAAGATTCTTAAAGCATATCTTACCTGATGAAAGGAGCTTTCTGCAGCAGTCTGAAAATCCACTTAATGCTGCCAAATGGAGAGGAAACATCCCATGTATACCCCGCCTAAGATACACCATAATCAGGTATCACAGTTTCATTACAGTTAAAATAAAGCAAACATGACTGTGTGCCAAAGAGCACATGTATGGTGGGTTCTGCAACCCACCTAATTACAACACTGAGCCTTCAGAAAGCTTCACATGATAAATGCCTTCCTTCAAGCTAGCAGGATGATACAAGTCAGTGAAACAGCCTATTAAAACTCCCAGAGATTTTACTTCCAATTTATTAGAGGGAAATCTATTTCTTTTTGTACAAATGGCTATGTACTGAGTAGCTACTGAAAAGCACAGAGTAAAGCACAAGACATTCCCAACTGAAAGCTGAAGATGCTATGAAAAAGCAGTCTTGTCAATCTAATAAACACAGTTCTAAACTTTCTCAGCCTGCATTCATCCCAATAAGGTTACCTACTTTGCAGTGTCAGCACCACTTGTAATCAGAGTGTTGATTAATAGCTCATGGCCATATCTAGCTGCTATGTGCAAAGGAGTATTTCCATTCTTATCTTCACAGTCTATTTCAGCTCCTGCAACATAAAGTAATCACTATGTAAGAATGCATGTCACTATGCAGATACTTGCTAGAAAAACAGCACTGATGATAATGTAAGAAAAAGCAGTAATTGTGCATGACTACTTAAAAAAAATACAACTTTCAGGAGTTATTTAGTACCAAACAAAACAGGGAAAAGCATTTTATTTCGTAATCATATGGGACAAACTTTCTGCAGTGTGGGTTATGGAAGAGAAATGAATATATTTCTGCATTTTGAACAAAAAATGGTTCTTCAGTGGGACTTAGCAAACCTTACCAACAGATATGCACCACCACGGACTGCACTACTGCTGAATATTGGGTATTGCCTATTCATAGAATGGTTGGAAGGGACCTCAAGGATCGTCCAGTTCTGACCCCCTGCCATAGGCAGGGACATCTCCCACTAGAACAGGTTGCTCAAAGCCTCATCCAACCTGGCCTTGAACACCTCCAGGGAGGAAGCAGCCACAACCTCCCTGAGCAACCTGTGCCAGTGTCTCACCACCCTCACTGCAAAGACCTTCCTCCTAACATCTAGTCTGAATCTCCCCTCTGCCAGTTTAAACCCATTCCCCCTTGTCCTGTCATTACAAGACCTTGTCAATAGTCCCTCCCCAGCCTTCCTGTAGGCCCCCTTCAAATACTTGAAGGCTACTGTAAGGTCTCCTAGAAGCCTTCTCTTCTCCAGATTGAAGAGCTCCAACTCTCTCAGCCTGTGCTCAGAGCAGAGCTGCTGCAGCCCTCTGAGCACCGCTGTAGTCCTCCTCTGGACTGGCTCCAACAGTTCCATGTCCTTCTTGTGTTGGGGGCTCCAGAACTGCAGACAGGACTCCAGGTGGGGTCTGAGGAGAGCAGAGCCAAGGGGCAGAATCCCCTCCCTTGCCCTGCTGCCCACACTGCTCTTGCTGCAGCCCAGCACAGGGTTGTGTCTGGGCTGCACTCACACTGCAGGCTCATGCTGAGCTTTTCATCAGCCCAGACCCCCAGGGCCTTTTCCTCAGTGCTGCTCTCAGCCATTCCCCACCCAGCCTGGAGCTGTGCCTGGGATTGCACCAACCCAGGTGCTAGTCCTTACACTTGGCCTTGCTGAATATCATGAGGTTGGCCTGGGCACACCTCTGCAGCCTGTCCAGCTCCCTCTGGATGGATCCCTGCCCTCTAGCAAGTTGACTGTGCCACACAGCTTGGTGCCATCTGCAAACTTGCTGAGAGTGCACTGACTCCTCTGTCCATATCACTGCCAAGGATGTTAAAGAGCACTGGTGCCAGCACTGAGCCCTGGGGAACGCCAGATAACACAGGAAAGCTGGTAACATTTTTTACCATTTTGAATGATGGTTTGAGATCTTGAAAATCGCCCATGAATTGCTGTCATGTGCAAAGGTGTCTTCCCATCTTTACTCTGGAAAAGAAAAACCCACAGTGCTTTACTCATGGTCAGGGACAAGGAAAACTGAGAAAGACAAAAGAAATGGAAAAAAGACATTTTTCTACTTTCTTTTCTCCGCTCTCCTCCCTCATGTAAATTGTTTCTGTGCAACTCTGCAAGCTGGATGCTGGAATGACATGGCAAGCTATTCTAAATAGCTGCTCACACTTCCAGCTGTGAGTGACAACTTGGTGACGTCCACTCTAAGTCATGCCTTTGGGGTAATCACTCTTGAGAGGATGATGACAGTGCTCAACTTCAGCAACAAGCCTATGTTCAATTCTTCCCCTATCCAAGTCTCAAACACAACAGTACTTCTTCCAAATAAGTTTGTTTCTTGAAAGAAAAATAAATCACTGTATTTATGTGCTAGTTTGAAGCTAGCTAAAATGTTTGGGTGAGAAGAATTAGATTATAGACTGTGAAAAGGAAACAGTGGTGATGGCTACTGCACTCATAGGCTTGCTGAGATGGATAAGAACAAGAACATGAATACAGATACCAGAGTCACTCTCTGTCTCTCTGGGGCTCAACCTCTCTCTCTAACCTAAACTGCCATCTGTATGACTAAGCCATCTGCTTCCTAACCTCCCTGGCCAACCCTCCAAACTACCTTCAGTGACTCAAACTAGCACAATATCCACCTTTAAATTTTAAAGTATGAAATGTTTAGAAACTACAAAGTTAGAAAGATGGTCTGTGGAATATACACTATGCATTGAAATATAGAATCAGCCAGGGTTGGAAGGGACCACAAGGATCATCTACTTCCAACACTCCCCCAGGCATGGGCAGGGACACCCTACACTAGATCAGCCTGCTCAGAGCCTCATCCAGCCTGGTCTTAAACATCTCCAGGCATGAGGCCTCAACCACCTCCTTGGGCAACCCATTCCAGCCTCTCACCACTCTCATGCTCAACAACTTCCTCCTCACAGCCAGCCTGAACCTCCCCACCTCCAGCTTTGCTCCATTCCCCCCACTCCTGTCACTCCCTGAGAGCCTAAAAAGTCCCTCCCCAGATTTTTTGTAGGCCCCCTTCAGATCCTGGAAGGCCACATGAAGGTCACCTGGGAGCCTCCTCTTCTCTGGACTGCACAGCCCCAACTCTTTCAAGTCTGTCCTTACAGCAGAGCTGCTCAGCCCTCTGAGCATCCTCGTGGCCCTTCTCCGGACATGCTCCAGCATCTCCACATCCTTCTTGTAATGGGGGCTCCAGAACTGGATGCAGTACTCCAGGTGGGGTCTCAGCAGAGTGGAGTAGAGGGGGAGAATCACCTCCCTCCACCTGCTGGTCACACTTCTCCTGATGCAGCCCAGCATCTAGTTGGCTGAGTTGCAAGTGCACACTGCTGGCTCATGTCAAGCTTCTCATCCAGCAGCACCCCCAGGTCCTGGTCCTCAGGGCTGCTCTCCAGCCACTCACTGCCCAGCCTGGAGTTGTGCTTGGCACTGCCTCAACCCAGATGCAGGACACTGCTAATCACTAACTGCTGTCACGTGCAAAAGTGTCCTCTTGTTTTTACTCTTCCTTTGGAACCAAACTGCTCCAAAGTATTACCAAAAGTCTGCTGGGGACCCTTTTAGACAGAGGTGGATGTGAAATTTCTCTGTTAAATACAGCTGTCTGATTTTACAAGATCAGAGAGGATCACAGCACATGATAGAATAACTATGAGCTAATGATAACTTTTGTTGCATTGAAACTCAAGTGTGGTAATAGGAATGAAATCACCCAAATCTCCTCCTGAGAAGAAATATGTGCAAAACACTTAAAAATCACCTGCTAAGAACAGTAATTGCTACTGGGCAGAAAGAATTAGCACAGAACACTAAACATACTATTAAGTGAATACTCAGATATTAACTGTACCCAAACTACTGAGTGGAAATGTGGGTCTAAGCCACAGCACTCCTCCAAGTGAAATCTCCCCCTAGCAACAATTCTTACATTCTACTATCATCAGTGGAAGTAAAATATTCTTTCTATTTAGGTCACTGGATTTGCAAGCAACAAGGAGGCCCATAAAACAATTCTTACTGTCCCATTACATGCTTATTTCAAAGTGTTCTTCCATGCATGGAAATCCTGAATGGTGAGAAGAGGCTGCTGCAGTAATGAGTACATACTTGTCAGAATTCACTGTTCCACAGTACTAGATGGACACTGACAAGGCTGGGAAAACAAAGTAAGAAACTGTGGCCTCTGTCTACAGAGGTGGCAGAAAGCATACAACAGGCCTTGAGCACAGCACTACAGGGAGAGGCTGAGGGAGCTGGGATTGGTTAGTCTGGAGAAGAGGAGGCTCAGGGGAGACCTTATTGCTGTCTACAACTACCTGAGGGGAGGTTGTGGCCAGGAGGAGGTTGCTCTCTTCTCTCAGGTGGCCAGCACCAGAACAAGAGGACACAGCCTCAGGCTGCACCAGGGGAAATTGAGGCTGGAGGTGAGGAGAAAGTTCTTCCCTGAGAGAGTCATTGGACACTGGAATGGGCTGCCCGGGGAGGTGGTGGAGTCGCCATCCCTGGAGCTGTTCAAGGCAGGGTTGGACGTGGCACTTGGTGCCATGGTCTGGCCTTGAGCTCTGTGGTAAAGGGTTGGACTTGATGATCTATGAGGTCTCTTCCAACCTTGGTGATACTGTGATATTTTTACTGTCTATTATCTTCTGCTACATATTCCCTTTCTGCCTCATCCCATTCCCTGGACGTGGCCAGCATCCACAGATACACATAAGCATCTACTCTCCACCTGTCAAGATTAAGAGCATTTCACTTTTGTCTCCCCAGGAGGTTGTCCAAAGCAGAAAGTGCTTTACAAAGTACTGCATAGTCTGCAGCCAGATTAACATTCATACCCAATCTGCCACCTCTAAGATCACAGGAGGAGTTGCACATGGGAAGGAACTATTGAATTAGATTATCTAAGCAGTGTAATTACAATGAAAATCAAACCATTTAGCAAACTCATTTGAACTTCAGCCTCAGTATCACACACAGAGTATCATCAGGGTTGGAAGAGACCTCACAGATCATCAAGTCCAACCCTTTACCACAGAGCTCAAGGCTAGACCATGGCACCAAGTGCCACGTCCAATCCTGCCTTGAACAGCTCCAGGGACGGCGACTCCACCACCTCCCCGGGCAGCCCATTCCAGTGTCCAATGACTCTCTCGGTGAAGAACTTTCTCCTCACCTCCAGCCTAAATCTCCCCTGGCGTAGCTTGAGGCTGTGTCCTCTTGTTCTGGTGCTGGCCACCTGAGAGAAGAGAGCAACCTCCTCCTGGCCTCAACCTCCCCTCAGGTAGTTGTAGACAGCAATAAGCTTCAGTAACCAGTAAGAACCATCCTATTTTAACTCTACAGACTGCTCTTTACTGCATACCATACTCTACTTCAATGCACCTTTGCTATTTTTTTAGGGATTGTTCTTCTAAGTAAATCAAAGATTTATCCTTACAGCCCTTTCTAAGGAAGCTGAAGCTGACTTGGAAATCACTTTCTTTTTGCCTCAGTTCTTGAGCCTGTGAAAAGTGCAAGTGTAAAGTTTTCATATACAAAGTAAGGCTGCTGTTTACACCTTCAGGAGCAAATTCAGAGGCCAAATTCAGTCCTACTGGCTGGTATAAATCCACATAAATGCTGTTAAGAGAACTACAATGGAGATACATGTTGCTTAAAATCTCTACACAACCCTACTTGCTTAGTTTTGCACTTAACAGTTCTGATACTGAATCAACATATAATAATTACAGTCAACCTACAGAATCATTGAATCAACCAAGTTGCAAGAGTCCTCCAACATCATCCAGTCCAACCTAGCACCCAGACCTATCCACTCACCTAGACCATGGCACTAAGTGCCTCATCCAGGCTTTTCTTCAACACCTCCAGGGACAGCAACTCTACCACCTCCCTGGGCAGCCCATTCCAATGCCAATCACTCTCTCTGCCAACAACTTCCTCCTAACATCCAGCCTAGACCTCCCCTTCCCATAACTTGAGACTGTGTCCCCTTGTTCTGTTGCTGCTTGCCTGGCAGAAGAGACCAACCCCACCTGGCTACAGCCTCTCTACAGGTAGTTGTAGACAGCAATGAGGTCTGTCCTGAGCCTCCTCTTCTCCAGGCTGCACACCCCCAGCTCCCTCAACCTCTCCTCACAGGATTTGTGTTCCAAGACCTTCACCAGCTTCATTGCCCTCCTCTGGACACGTTCAAGTATCTCAACATCTCTCTTGAATTGAGGAGCCCAGAACTGGACACAGCACTCAAGGTGTGGCCTGAGCAGTGCTGAGTACAGGGGCAGAATACCCTCCCTTGTCCTACTGGCCACACTGTTCCTGATCCAGACCCAGGATGCCATTGGCTCTCCTGGCCACCTGAGCACACTGCTACCTCATCTTCAGCTACTATCTACCAGTACCCTCAGGTCCTTCTCTGCCTGGCTGCTGTCCAGCCACTCTCCCCAGCCTGTAGCTACTAACTCTTTCCACAGTAAAGACATTTCCTTCTGAAGCAGGCTAGCCCTTAGACTTCAGCTGAAATTCTCAGCTCTCATTGGCACTTCAGGCTGCATTTCCCAGCCTCACCACTACCGTGTTTCAGAAAATAATGCCTGGCATCTCAGAAGAAGCTGAAGGGAAAACCTGGGTTTACCCATGCTAAATCTCTAAGGATTATTTTTAAGTTACAAAACCCATCAAATCTGTACTTTGTATCCCATAACTTTAATTTCAACAGGAAGGAAGGTAACAATTTTTATCTCTGCTGTTAAAACCTCTTCTGTCACAGTTGAACACAAGTTCACCCACATTATGCACTTGAACTCATGAACTTTGCCAGTCACTTTGAAGATCTTAGCCATTCCTTACTCAATTTCTAAGGTGATTTACTAACAGCCTGCACTGTATACCATATGTGAAACAAAGACTTTAAGTCCAAACATAAAAATTACAGTAACCTTTAACAGTGTTTAATTATCCTAATAGGATGTTGCTTTTTTTTTCCATTTTGATTCCTAACCAACAATTAAGGTCCATCTGAAAATGAATAACCAAAATAAAACAACCACCTGGCTGCACACCTCTCTGAAATGTGATGGATTTGGATTTGGTTTAGTCAAGGAGCTGTCACTGTGAAACTAATGATTGGATTCTATGATCTTGAAGGTCTTTACTGAAATGTGATGGATTTGGATTTGGTTTAGTCAAGGAGCTGCTACTGTGAAACTAATGCTTGGAGTCTATGATCTTGAAGGTCTTAACTGAAATGTGATGGATTTGGATTTGGTTTAGTCAAGGAGCTGCCACTGTGAAACTAATGATTGGACTCTATGATCTTGAAGGCCTTTACTGAAATGTGATGGATTTGATGAGCTTGAAGGTCTTTTCCAATCTAAGAAATTCTGTGATATGAAGACCTCTCCACTTTCCTCTACACCAGAAATATGCACAAAGCCATGCACCCTTGCAACCCAGCATAGGGGAAAGCAGTAAATGTTTGCTTGGTAATGTTTGTTCCTCTTTCACTGTCCTTTGTGTAACTAACATCCATAATCATTAATGTATTTACCATTGTGGGGTTATTTTCATGTCAGAACATACATTACCAAAAAATGATGTTCCAAGAATTTAGAACATGTCAGCCCTGTTAAAGCTAAACCTCAGCTAGTTCCAGTCTGGAACTTTATGCAGAGCAGAAAGTTTGCAACAAAAATAAATGAACTGGGACCTGAGTATTTCAGGAAAAGCTGGCAATAAATCCTGTATCACAGCTCCTGTCTTCTCCAGGGGAGTTCAGTGATGATTTTTTTCACAACTGAGTTTATTTTCATTAAATGGGTTTGATGATTAAATAAATGTAAAAGTGAGCAGAAACATGTACCTAAGATTATTCCATATCAAACAGCTTCAACAGTACAAGCAATCAGATGTTTTGTAAGAGGAACATACTTGGACCTTTCATTCCACAAACCTGTTTCCCACTACCTCCAATATGGAACCTGATATCACCACTGAGTATTTCTGAACACAATTAAGTTTTCATTACTACAGTAAAAACCAAACAACTCCACACACCAAAAAAAAACCCTCAAACAAAAAAAACCCATACAAAACCCCTAAAATAGAAAACAGGAGGTCTCACATCTCAAGACCTTATCCTATACACTTGAGAAGTCAATAAAAGGTCTAGGTTATAGTTTGGTTTTATGCTTGTGAGGATTTGAAGTTCTATCTACACTAAGACTGGATTCTAAGAAATATTCTGCAGTCAGCAACTTCTGACCAAGTAGAGATGCAGAATGTACAGCAACTTCTGACCAAGTAGAAATGCAGAATGTACAGCAACTTCTGACCAAGTAGAGATGCAGAATGTACAGCAACTTCTGACCAAGTAGAAATGCAGAATGTACAGCAACTTCTGACCAAGTAGAGATGCAGAATGTACAGCACCTTCTGACCAAGTAGAGATGTAGAATGTATAGCAACTTCTAACCAAGTAGAGATGCAGAATGTACAGCACCTTCTGACCAAGTAGAGATGTAGAATGTACAGCAACTTCTAACCAAGTAGAGATGCAGAATGTACAGCAACTTCTGACCAAGTAGAGATGCAGAATGTACAGCACCTTCTGACCAAGTAGAGATGCAGAATGTACAGCAACTTCTGACCAAGTAGAGATGCAGAATGTACAGCAACTTCGGACCAAGTAGAGATGCAGAATGTACAGCACCTTCTGACCAAGTAGAGATGCAGAATGTACAGCACCTTCTGACCAAGTAGAGATGCAGAATGTACAGCACCTTCTGACCAAGTAGAGATGCAGAATGTACAGCACCTTCTGACCAAGTAGAGATGCAGAATGTACAGCACCTTCTGACCAAGTAGAGATGCAGAATGTATACTGACTCTGCTCATGAAGTTCTGCTGGATTCTTAACCCCCCCATCTGTTTAAGACTTCCTACTGGTCTAATCTAATTACTTTGCTATATTTAATTTCTAACTCCTCCTTATTAATTAGATTTTAGGATCTAATGTTATCAGCTCTTTGACTGCCCCAGCAATTAGTCTGTTCATATACATTTCTCTGAATCATAGAATCTACCAGGTTGGAAGAGACCTCCAACATCACCCAGTCCAACCTATCCCCCAGCCCTATCCAGTCAACTAGACCATATCCTTGATTGAATTAATGCTTCTTTATAAGAAAAAATAAGTTACTTTGCTTTATTTTTCTAAATTATTTGCTCTTGGACAGACTAAGGAAGACAAATTTGGGGAATTGTGACATTTAAATATAATCAAGATTGAATAGACAGTACTATCATCTTTCTTCTTTATCCTTTTGAGCTATCCACCATATTCCATTGAGGTTTTCAGATTCAGATCAAGTTCCCTGAAGCAACATACTGATTCAGTTTTTCTGTGTGTACTTTAAACAGAAGTACTTCATCAATCAGAGGGAACTTTCTAACTTAACCTAACAATGATCATGAAAAATTACCTCTGATAAAGGTGCACTACATTTTTAAGAGTCAATGGGTGGATTTTGATTCACTTACCTTCATATTTACATAATGTACTGGCTCAGTTTTTCTGTATGCATTTTAAACAGAAGTATCACAGTATCACCAAGGTTGGAAGAGACCTCACAGATCATCAAGTCCAACCCTTTACCACAGAGCTCAAGGCCAGACCATGGCACCAAGTGCCACGTCCAATCCTGCCTTGAACAGCTCCAGGGACGGCGACTCCACCACCTCCCCGGGCAGCCCATTCCAGTGTCCAATGACTCTCTCAGTGAAGAACTTTCTCCTCACCTCCAGCCTATACCTCTCCTGGCACAGCCTGAGGCTGTGTCCTCTTGTTCTGGTGCTGGCCACCTGAGAGAAGAGAGCAACCTCCTCCTGGCCACAACCACCCCTCAGGTAATTGTAGACAGCAATAAGGTCTCCCCTGAGCCTCCTCTTCTCCAGGCTAACCAATCCCAGCTCCCTCAGCCTCTCCTCGTAGGGCTGTGCTCAAGGCCTCTCCCCAGCCTCGTTGCCCTTCTCTGGACACGCTCAAGCATCTCAATGTCCCTCCTAAACTGGGGGGCCCAGAACTGAACACAGTACTCAAGGTGTGGTCTAACCAGTGCAGAGTACAGGGGCAGAATGACCTCCCTGCTCCTGCTGAGTACTCCATTAATCAGAGGGAGCTTTCAAACGTTATCCTACCAACGATCATGAAAAATTACCTCTGATAAAGGTGTACTACATCTTTAAGAGTCAAAGGATGGATTTTGATTCACCTACCTTCATATTGACATCTGCTCCATTGCAGACCAGAAGCTCCAAGCACAGTGCTCCATGTGTTGATGCCGCAGCAAAGTGCAAAGGTGTAAAACCCTTCTCGTTGGTTTGATTTACGTTAGCACCGCAGTCTATGAGTTCGTTCACTACAACATCTTGCCCGTTGTAGCAAGCTACATGGAGAGGAGTATTTCCATAGGCATTTGGTTCGTTCATCTATCAGAAGAAAACAACCCCAAGATCAGTTATTTAGTAGGCAAAAACCTGTATTACTGCAGCATTTTATTAAGACGAAAGTCTCATGGGACAACTTCATTATGTTTTGCAGCTCTTCAAAACTAGAAATTAAAAGTATGTCCTACTTTGAGAAGTGTGATCTGGGAAAAAGTATGATCACTTTACAAGTGAGTCAACCTCCTCCAATTCTCTCCACACCAGTTTCCTGTATGCAACTTGACAGAACACATGTATGGAAAAAAATGTGGCAATCTGCCCTGATGTTACAGACTAAGCACAGCCCAGACCTCTAATTTCCCCATAGTATTCATGGGTTTCCATCAAAAACAGAGGTCAAAAAGTCCTTTTTTTCTTTTGTGGGTAGCAGGGGATACACAGAAGCAGAATTTGTTGCTGTGCACAGCAGAATACTGAAGTTTGATCTACTCCACACAGATCTTTAGCAGCACTCTCCAGTCTTGTAAGACTAACAGGTGATGCACAATGTAGATTTCTTTCTCAGTTTGTTGCTAACACACTTCCTACATGCAGGTTCTGTACAGCCTCAATTTACTTTGAATTTCCATACTAGTATGGCCTTCCTTACTGCAGTAATCAATTTTCATTACTCCCCAAAACTTACACAGCATCTATGTTTTACAAAGAGCTGAGGGAAAAGAGCTTAATTTCCTGCAGTTCAAAAAGGATTGTGTAGCAAAGCTAGGAATGGAATTCCTATTTCCTGACTTCCACTCCACTGAAGTAAGACAGGCTAAACAAACAGCAACAACAACAAAAAACCCTGCTAAACACAAATCTGTTTCCAAAAAAATCTGGCAAAGTCTACAAGGTTCTTAAGCTGCTTGAGGGAATGAGGTTCTAGAACAGCAGAGAAAAAGCACGTGAAAGAAGACCCTTGGGAATACTCTTTTCACTGTATCATAACCTGCCCCTAATTAAAGTGTGCTACAGTACAAACAGGAGCATTTAAAACAATAAAGTATGTATCACTTTGCTTTACTCTTCCTTACATCAACTCCAAGATCTAGAAGATACTTGACTACACTGATCATCCCACTGGATGCTGCAGCATGTAAGGGTGTGTATGACTTCTTGTCTTTGCACGTTACTTCAGCTCCATGGGCCACAAGCAATTTCACAACTTCAATATGACCTAAAAGAACAAAGATAAAAAGAAGGAAGCTGCATTTTACATTAACCAGCACAAGTTTACAAACTTAGCAATTGTACAATTGTTGTAACAGGACCAAAAATGTGATTAAATTTTGAAGCATCCTGGGAAATAGAAGAGTTGGTCTTGTATTCTAATTGGATCGTGAACCATACAAGCAACATAAACTATTCATCTCCAGAAGAAAGCACTGTCACTATGTAATCATATTATTCATAGTGCAAAAATAATCTGGTGTATTAAAGAAAATAAAATCTTGTCCTCTGTCTGCACAGGAGTTTTGAGAAGATTTCAGACCTAGAGAGGTGGATTAATTATGTAACTAGTAAACATTTGCTGACATTTCTGTTAACCACTGGAGACTGTGACTGTCAGCCACATTCACCTCAACTGCAAACACATCCTTTGACCATCTCAGGGCATTCCACATAAACTTGGAAAGAATGACACAAACATGAAGAAAATATTCTATAGCTAAATAGAAATATACCACTGCAAGAATCCAGCTTCCTTTACTTGCACAGTCTTTAAAATGTTGACTCCAGTAATTTAAGGTTTAACAAAGCTCTGTTTTCAAAACTGACTCAGGCCTGAGAAACCTCAGAAAGAATCAACTACTCTTAAGTTACTGGGGAGAGAGCAAGAGTTCAGTGAGATTGCAGGGAAGGGGTGACCTGGGGTAAGTTCCAGGTAGGAGAGTGGAAAAGGGAAAGGAGGGCAGAGAGCCCACTTTGAAGGAGTAAGCATTCATCCTCTCTGTCAGTTTTGTGGCTGGGTAAGGAGCCCCAACATTGCAAGCATCTTTCCTCTTCTCTGTGCCTGCAGGTTCCTCTGCTAACCTGCATGCAGTTGTGACACTGCATGATCAGAGGAAAGCTATGAAAATGAAGCAGCCAAAAAAACCTGTTGTTCTGGCTTGGTGGTTAATTTAACTACCAAATACATCAAGCAGTGAAAATACACAGATAATTGTGACAGTCTTCAGAATAAAGAGCACACTTAAGTAGACCATGATGTGTTTAATGCTCTACCCCTGTAACTCTACCATACAGACAGATGTGGGATTCTTTGTTTCACCTTTCACATGGCACCTTTACCTTAGTTAAAAAGTGGTGAGGGGCACACAGAATACTCATGCTTATCCAGTCAGACATGTAAGTAAAAAGTATCAAATCCAGCCTTCAGTTCAAATGCTTCATAAAAAGTGAAGATCTTTTACAATGAGTAAGAGAATTTGCAGGTTTGAAAAGGAATTGTCCACCCAAAGGAATACAGACAAAGCTATTTTGATAAACCATACCTATTTTATGCCTCATGCCCAACAACACACAAAGCAATTCACCTAGCTATACCGATCAGAAACATAGCATTTCCCAGTGCAATGTGAAGAGCTGCAACATTCCACCTCTGAATTGGTGAAATATTTGGTATCATAGGAAAGAGGAAGACAAATGGATACAGGATAGTCATCTTCTGACCCAAACATAAGGGGGAGAAGCATGAAAACAAGCCCTCTACGAGAGAATTACAGAAGATACTGAAAGCAGTGAGAGACACTGAACAGAACAGTGGCAGAAAAACTGTATAAAGAAAAAAAAAACCCAAATGACAAAGCCAACATAAAAATCCCTGACCTGCATTGAAAACACAAGCAGCAATCAGTGGAAGACACTCCAACAGAAGAGCAAGGTACTTAAGTGGGAAGAGCTGAGGAGACGCCGCTACGGTAATGAGGGCAACGCCAGCGCGCGAGAAGGAAAGTCCAATTCACTCACAGCACTGCAGCTGGACAGCAATGGAGCCGAGTGAAAAGCAGGAAGGAAGGGAAACAATGGATATAACCCTGGAAAGTTATTAATAGTAGTGACGAAAAGCACAACTTCTGTTTTATTCTATGGTCGGTTTTATGAGGTGGAAAAGGTTTAAGGCTCCCTTCAAACAACTGAAAGAGCACAAAATGGTTCTAAACTGGGAATGTCGCAAGGTTATGCTCTTTTTCTTTTGCTCTGTTGCCTGCAAGGATATTTAGCATGGTCAACATCAGATAATTTACACTTTTCCCACCCAAACATTCCTGATTAACTGAGTTTCCCTATTAATAGCCCATATGAGGAATAGCACTGACTGAAACTAGAGTAGTAGCTTACTTAAGGGGACACAGTCTCAATTGTGCCAGGGTAGGTATAGGCTGGATATTGGGAAGAAGTTCTTCACAGAGAGAGTGATTTCCCATTGGAATGGGCTGCCCAGGGAGGTGGTGGAGGCACTGTCCCTGGGGGTCTTCAAGAAAAGACTGGATGAGGCACTTAGTGCCATGGTCTAGTTAATTGGATAGGCTGGGGGATAGGTTGGACTGGATGATCTTGGAGGTCTCTTCCAACCTGGTTGATTCTATGATTCTATGATTCTTCACAAAACAGAAGAACTTTTCTCTCCTCTAGGTAAGAAAACATCTCTGTCCTCCCACTGATGCTTGTCAGATCTCTGCCATTTCCTGCACAAGTTTCATTCCACGAATTTCTGCAAACAATTACCCTAGGTAAGGTGGCAGGACAGCCTGTCACTGTCACAGACACTGCTGTGCATATAGAAGTTGACTATGAAATGTTTCAAAGAATGTTGGGTCACAGGCTCACAGGATGTTAGGGGTGGGAAGGGACCCAAGGAGATCAGAGTCCAACCTCCCTGCCAGAGCAGGACAATGCTATCTAACACAGATCACAGAGGAACACATCCAGGCAGGCCTTGAAAGGCTCCAGAGAAGGAGACCCCACAACGTCTCTGGGGAGCCTGTGCCAGTGCTCTGGGACCCTTACAGGAAAGAAGTTCCCCCTTGTGTCGAGGCAAAACCTCTTGTGCTGCAATTTACACCCATTGCTCCCAGGGAGCAAGTGAGCAGAGCCTTTCCCCCCTCTCCTGGCAGCCTTCAGATACTTAGAAACATTTATCAAATCCCCTCTAAGTCTTCTCTTCTCCAGACAAAACAACCCCAAGTCCCTCAGCCTCTCCTCATAAGCCATGCCCTCCAGTCCCCTAATCATCAATCCTCTCTTCAATAATGAATATAGTTCTTAACTTCTCTGTTTCAAGTACTGCTGAATATCATACAGTTTTTTCAAGTTGGAGCACTAATTCTGTGACAACCACTTCCTAATTTACTTGCACATTCAAGTCTTTCTCTGATGACAGCTCAGCAGGGCTCTGTTGCTGGCTTTAGCATTCTATATATGGAGTTTACAGTCCTTTATTACATTATATTAGGTAGTTTCAAACCTGTATGGTCGTGGAATTGGCCTGAGAGTTATACAGTGACAACAGTTAATAATTCCACTTTGTGTGAATCCAGGTGTTTGTGAGAAGACCATTTTTACATGTTAAGTGTTGAGATCCTATAAACAAGTAAATGTGTGCTTTGCACTTGTAAGATCAGAACTCTCAGTCCTTTGATCAAAGCACATTTCATACAATGAACAACTCATTACCATCCCCCAAAGCTCAGTATAAGGCTTTTGGTGATGTGGTACACTCCACATGATATGCTCCTTTGTTTGGCTCAGTATGAGAGGCCTTGAGCACAGCCCTATGAGGAGAGGCTGAGGGAGCTGGGATTGGTTAGCCTGGAGAAGAGGAGGCTCAGGGGTGACCTTATTGCTGTCTACAACTACCTGAGGGGTGGTTGTGGCCAGGAGGAGGTTGCTCTCTTCTCTCAGGGAGGCAGCACCAGAACAAGAGGACACAGCCTCAAGCTGTGCCAGGGGAAATTTAGGCTGGAGGTGAGGAGAAAGTTCTTCCCTGAGAGAGTCATTGGACACTGGAATGGGCTGCCCGGGGAGGTGGTGGAGTCGCCGTCCCTGGAGCTGTTCAAGGCAGGACTGGACGTGGCACTTGGTGCCATGGTCTAGACTTGAGCTCTGTGGTAAAGGGTTGGACTTGATGATCTGTGAGGTCTCTTCCAACCTTGGCGATACTGTGATACTGTGTGATGTAAGTTTAAAAGTGCATTTCCACTTTTAAATCATTGCTTACATTTGCTCTTTGCTGGCAAGAGTGGGAAATACTGCTTAGATAAATACAACTCCAAAGCAGTTAGATACAATACTCAATACCACAGCCAGGACCACTAAAGCATTTTAACCAACTTCTTCCTCAAATGGTTACAAAAATGTAACTGTTCACTGCTCATATATGACTGGCACATATTCCAAGAGCATATTTAGACATTTTCTAGAAGTTAAAAAAGAGGCCTTATTGTTTGGCTTCTGAACAGGCACAACACATTCTGCAACACAAATACAATCTGCAGTTGCATGGGAATTACTTAGAAGCAAAGCCATTAGCTGAAGCTAAGAATTTTTGTCAGTGTCAGCCTAGAATTCATAATCTGCATTTTGTGATCCATCTTCCAGAGGTTTATATTCCTCATATAATAAATGAAGCTTGAGATACAAAGCTCTACTATTTATTATATCTATGCTGAAGAAAATAATTGATACCACTTAATAAAATCCAAGCCTGATAAAAGGCAATGAAGTACATTACTCTGACAGTACTGTGGGTGCACTAATCAATACAATGAGGCCAGTAATTATCCACTCCTGGAATAAGAATGGCAAGGTAAGAATTTGGAGTTTAAGAGATCAAATATTCTTATTTTAGAATAAAACTCCCAAGGTTGTTGTAATGGTCCCACAATAGTCCCTTTTATTAATTGCTTTCTTTCCATTTAGTAGTATTCCAAAAGCTTTCACCTGTGATTAGATCCTTGCTGACTGAGGAACCCAGTTTCTTCTTTTCAAAGAACAAGAATTACTTACCTTACTTTCCTTTTCCCAGCAAACTGATTTCTCTCACCACACCAAAAGAAACCTCCACCCAAACAACATTTAGAGGGCAATTTGAAGGGTAATATCAATGGTTTTCTGGCAGACACAGATAACCTCAATGCTTACAATGTAAATATTTTCCCTATAAATAAAACTACTATCAATAAGGTGACTTAATTCACTACCACAATGGAAATCAATTGAAATAAATACATACCCATGTATGCTGCCCAGTGTATAGCTCTTCTATCTTTCTTGTCAAAGGCATTAATATTGGCCCCTCTAGACAGCAGTAAGCTGACCATCTGAGATAAACAGAAAGAAATCCTCTGTTCATAATGGAAAACTCTGCTTAAAGTTAGACAAAGAAAAACATGGGAGAAAACAAAAATATACAAGTTTTCAAAGGATCTAAATGTGCTGCTTTCTGAATATCCCATAAACACAAAAAACTACGGGCTGCCCACTTTGGCAGCAATAATGAAATGACCAAGAAACAAAGAACTTGATGTCAATATAAGTATCTCCTAGCTAAATATGGCAAACCCAAGGAATCTTTGAAATTCTCAGGCTATTACTAAGGGATTCAGAAAAGTCAATCACTAAAAGCAAGCCTACTGGAAATTTGTACCTAATTACATATACAATTCCAATGGGAATTTTTGGTGGCTGTTTTTCAGGGCTTGCCAATTAGAGAGGGTTGAGCCAGAAGTGTGCCCAGGTGGGCAGGAGAGCCAATGGCATCCTGTCCTGCATCAGGAACAGTGTAGGACAAGGGAGGTTATTCTGCCCCTGTACTCAGCACTGCTCAGGCCACACCTTGAGTGCTGTGTCCAGTTCTTGGCCACTCAATTCAAGAGAGATGTTGAGGTGCTGGAAGGTGTCCAGAGAAGGGCAATGAAGTTGGTGAGGGGCCTGGAACACACACCTGTGAGGAGAGGCTGAGGGAGCTGGGGGTGTGCAGCCTGCAGAAGAGGAGGCTCAGGGCAGACCTCATTGCTGTCTACAACTACCTGAAGGGAGGTTGTAGCCAGGTGAGGGTTGGTCTCTTCTGCCAGGCAACCAGCACAGAACAAGGGGACACAGTCTCAAGTTGTAGCAGGAGAGGTCTAGGCTGGATGTTAGGAGGAAGTTGTTGTCAGAGAGAGTGATTGGCATTGGAATGGGCTGCCCAGGGAGGTGGTGGAGTCACCGTCCCTGGAGATGTTCAAGAAAGGACTAGATGAGGCACTTAGTGCCATGGCCTAGTTGACTGGACAGGGCTGGGTGAGAGGTTGGACTGGATGATCTTGGAGGTCTCTCCCAACCCGGTTGATTCTATGATTCTATTACATGCATTTCCTCTACATTTCAGAGACAGCATGCACCTTATGTTCACTATCTACTGAAGAGAAAGACATCTTCTCTCTTTCCATTGTACATTTATCTATCACTAGTTTAACTCCACTTAGACAAATTTGCTTCTTTCATAAGAGAGGTGACCACTGTAATAACCTTCCAAATCAATGATGTTACATGTATTTACTGCAGCTACTCTATACACAGATCAACAAAAAAGACACCTTCAAATAAAAAACATAGGGGTTCAGGTTGTCTGAGGTGATGGGAGAAACAAAAGTTTGAAATGGGAAACTAAGCATCAGAGATGTGAGGGATAGAAAGATGAGGAGAGGCTGAGGGAGCTGGGATTGGTTAGCCTGGAGAAGAGGAGGCTCAGGGGAGACCTTATTGCTGTCTACAACTACCTGAAGGGTGGTTGTGGCCAGGAGGAGGTTGCTCTCTTCTCTCAGGTGGCCAGCACCAGAACAAGAGGACACAGCCTCAGGCTGTGCCAGGGGAAATTTAGGCTGGAGGTGAGGAGAAAGTTCTTCCCTGAGAGAGTCATTGGACACTGGAATGGGCTGCCCGGGGAGGTGGTGGAGTCGCCGTCCCTGGAGCTGTTCAAGGCAGGATTGGACGTGGCACTTGGTGCCATGGTCTAGCCTTGAGCTCTGTGGTAAAGGGTTGGACTTGATGATCTGTGAGGTCTCTTCCAACCTTGGTGATACTGTGATACAATTCCTAAGCATCAGAGATGTGAAGGATAGAAAGGCAAGCTAAGAATTAACTTACCTCAACGTGTCCACTGAAGGCTGCATGATGCAGTGCAGTTCTGCCTGCTCGATCAGACACATTCACGTTGCTTAGGAGAGGCACTAAAGCTTCAGCACATTTCACAGCTTTGTTTGCAGCTGCTATATGCAGGGGTGTCTGCCAGTTTTTATCACGAGCATTGACATCTGCTGAATGCTTTAATAACACCTGAACAGCATCCTGAAAACACAAATAAAGAAAACCAAGCCACTTAGTGAAGATATGAAACGTTGAACTTAAATAGTTCTGTTCCACTATACAGTCCTTGGATTTATAATTGGCTCTTTTGGAAACACAGTTTTATGCTTTGGGATTTGTACTTTATGGTAAGCCTAGATGTGGGGATGTTCTCAAGAACATGAAGAATACACTCCAAACAGGATTCACCTGAATAAACCATTTCCAGTTTTTTTATCCAGCTCTTCAAGATGGCTAGCAAATTTTTTTGTCATCACAACTAATTTCCAAAGCTCAACAGGTCTCCTTAGATTCCTTCCATTTCTAAGGATTAGTGCAGTAGTATGAACTTAAAATGCCTTTTCATCAGTTTGACAAGCAACATTTTTAAGCTGTCCAAGTCTAGAAGTCACCAAGAGCTAATCTAAATGTAAAGAACGGCAGATAAAGTAGAGCATGGTCACAAAAAGTTTCAACATGTACTGCTGCAAAACTCCTCAAAACTGATTCAAAATGTTGCACTAAATTCCATCTCATCACAAGATTATTCATTTCCTTTTGTTAAAAGTACAAGCCATGAAGATTTCACAAGTGTGCTAGTTTGAGGCAAATTGGAATATTTTGATGAGAGAAATTAGATTACAGGCTGTGAAAAGGAAACAAGGGTGATGTCTGCTTCACTCATAGGCTTGCTGAGATGTGTAAAAACGAGAACACAAACATAGATAAGACAGTGTGTGGGTCTCTGTCAGGGTTGGTGTCTGCTTTTCTCCCTGGGCTGCTTCTGTATAACTAATCCTTCTGCTTCTAACCCCCTTGGCTGATCCTTTAAACTCACCTTGCATGTAAGGTATACTCTGGGGTAAGGTAGAGGGGTGGGAAGAAGGTGGAAGGGTGGTTGGGAGCCCCTCCTGGGGACTGATTTCTAGGAGGGCTGTTGTGTTTCTGTATTACTTTTAACTTGCATATTGTGCTAAGCTGCAAATACAAAGCTTTATTCCTTAACTTCCAGCTGGCTGAGTCTAGTCTGGGTGATTTCATAAGACTGGGGGGGGTGGGTAACTCCCAAACCATCACAACAAGTCAGATTGTCATTCTTACAGAAAGACAAACAAATTCCATGAAACTATGTGCACACAATTGGAACACACACACAATCTGTTGGAGATATCAACATGTCAATGAAGATCACATTGCTTTGAGTGACTTCCAGCTCAAACAATGGGGCACAAAAATAGATGGTCAGCACTTTGAACCTAAAACGTTACCATAAGGAGTTACTGGAGATTTCAAATTACACTATGTTACAATACCCATGTACCATTCCCACCTACAAACAGAATGCTAAGTTGCACTTGACAGTTTATTACAATAAATGACATTTATTATGTTCAAATTTCTGGAACTGTCAATGGAAACGAAAATAGAAACAAGTACAGAAGTAAAAATACTGCATCACAGGCTTCTCATTTAAAGCAAAAAATGAAACAACCTCTCTATCTCTGAGAAACTTCGACTCAGTACCAGGGGACACAGTCTCAAGTTGTGCCAGGGGAAGGTCTAGGCTGGATGTTAGGAGGAAGTTCTCACCAGAGAGAGTGATTGGCATTGGAATGGGCTGCCCAGGGAGGTGGTGGAGTCACTGTCCCTAGAGGTGTTCAAAAAAAACCTGGATGGGGCACTTAGTGCCATGGTCTTGTTGATTGGACAGGGCTAGGGCTGGGTGCTAGATTGGATTGGATGATCTTGGAGGTCTCTTCCAACCTGGTCGATTCTATGATTCTGCACAAAGTAACTCTTTTAGCAAGGAAGTTCTAGAACAGCTATTAAATGTTTTTGGAAAAGGCAGTCCCATAGTACTAGAATGATAATAATGGATTTTTTATTTTTGGGCACAGGTGATGGTTTGGGTGTTACCTGCCCCTCTGCACTTAGGGAAATCACCCAGACTGGACTCAGCCGCTCTGGGAAATTAAATGAATCTTTATATTTACAGCTTAGCACAATGGACAAGCAGGTATTTACAATATATATACAGCTATAGACAGAAATAGACAAGTTAAAGGTAATACAGAAACACAACAGCCCTCCCAGAAACCTGAGTGCCCAGGAGGGGCTCCCAACCACCCTTCCACCTTCTCCCCATCCCTCTACCCTATCCCAGACATTGCCTTACGCTCAAGGTAGTTTGGAAGGTTGGCCAGGGGGGCTAGGAAGCAGAAGGGTTAATTACACAGACAGCAGGTTGGGTTAGAGAACAGTGCAGCCCCAAAGACAGCCCCAGAGACTCTGTTATCTATGTTTCTGTTCTTGTTCTTATACATCTCAGGAAGCCTGTGAGTGCACCACTGCTTCCTTTTCACAGCCTATCATCTAATTCTTCTCACCAAAATATCCCAGCTAAGCTCAAACTAGAACAGCACACATGATATACATTAACAAGTTTCAAGAACTAGTTAAATCTGCTGAGGGTTTCTTTTTTTTGCAAGATACACAAATGCAAAGGCCTGGGGCATGACCACGTTGACATTAAGTTGCTTTAACTTGGGTACATGACAGCTAAATCCACAGTTCCAGCCGTTTTGCATGTCTTTGCTCCAAAAATAAGTCCAGATGTCTTACTGAAATAATTATCTAGAGTGTTTTTTACAGTGTTTTTCCATTTGATGCCCCAGAGCCATGTATGCCTGTTGACTGCAAAACAGTGTTGATGTGTATCGACCACATATGTGTGCTCCTATGACTTACTGTGCCTACGAACATGAAGTTCTGACACGTGCCTCTTGGGTAAAAAAGGTCTGATTGATTGAGATGTGTTCTTTGCCTACAGTTAGTATTTTGTTTAAAATATTCCACATTAAAAAAGAAAGAAAAATAACCACAGATGTGTTTTTTGAAGTGATCATTTAGGTCTAGTTTCTCTGCAGCACTCCTCTCTGCAAGCGGTACTGACACAAGGAGCTTTCATTGTCCCTCAGATGATTAGGGGACTGGAGGGCATGGCTGATGAGGAGAGGCTGAGGGACCTGGGGCTGCTTAGTCTGGAGAAGACTCAGACAGGATTTGATAAATGTTTCTAAGTATCTGAGGGCTGGCCAGGAGCAGGGGACAGGCTCTGCTCACTGCTCCCTGGGATAGGACAAGGAGCAAAGGGTGTAAGTTGCAGCAAAAGAGGTTCCACCTCAACACAAGGGGGAACTTCTTTACTGTAAGGGTCCCAGAGCACTGGAACAGGCTCCCCAGAGAGGCTGTGGAGCCTCCTTCTCTGGAGCCTTTCAAGGCCTGTCTGGATGTGTTCCTCTGTGATCTGTGTTAGATAGCATTGTCCTGCTCTGGCAGGGGGGGTTGGACTCGATCTCCTTGGGTCCCTTCCAACCCCTAACATCCTGTGGTCAGCACTGAAGAATACAGAATTCAGTGCTCTGGTCAGTTCCTAAAAGAGCAGCAGCCTAAAAATACCTCAAGAAGAACAAATAGCTTATGGGATCAAGGCACCCTCAAAGATTCACAATCAAACACTGTTTTGAATAACACAATCTCCACATAACTTAGCTATTAATGTTAGTGGCAAAACACTGCCATTTATATGGGGAATTCAAAGCAAAAACTGAAACAAGGCTTGTGTAGATAGTGGATGGATCAAATACTTGAAGTTCCATGCTTGTCTAAACCAAAATATTCAATTTTATCTTCTTAAACAAAAATTTACACAGAATCCCTAGAAAAAAAAACCCAAACCTTTATTTTTTGAGACCACTGAAATGAGCATTGATGTGACTCAAGATCTCAAAGGAGGTCATCTTCCACATAAGCTCAGAATTTCTCTGTTTTGATCATCTTCATACAGAATATTAATTGAGACAGTACAACAATAACATTACTATAGAATCATAGAATCAACCAGGCTGGAAGAGACCTCCAAGAGCAGCCAGGCCAGCCTAGCACCCAGCCCTAGCCAATCAACCAGACCATGGCACTAAGTGCCTCATCCAGGCTTTTCCGGAACATCTCCAGGGATGGTGACTCCACCACCTCCCTGGGCAGCCCATTCCAATGCCAATCACTCTCACAACTGTGTAACTGGTAGATTAAAAAAAGACCTTTCTACATAGATAGTAGGCTGAAGATGAGCCAGCAGTGTGTCCAGGTGGCCAAGAGAGCCAATGGCATCCTGGCCTGCATCAGGAACAGTGTGGCCAGTAGGACAAGGGAGGTTATTCTGCCCCTGTACTCAGCACTGCTCAGGCCACACCTTGAGTGCTGTGTCCAGTTCTGGGCTCCTCAATTCAAGAGAGATGTTGAGGTGCTGGAATGTGTCCAGAGAAGGGCAATGAAGCTGGTGAGGGGCCTGGAGCACAAATCCTATGAGGAGAGACTGAGGGAGCTGGGGGTGTGCAGCCTGGAGAAGAGGAGGCTCAGGGGTGATCTTATTACTGTCTACAACTACCTGAAGGGACATTGTAGCCAGGTGGGGGGTGGCCTCTTCTCCCAGGCAACCAGCAATAGAACAAGGGGACACAGTCTCAAGTTGTGCCAGGGTAGGTCTAGGCTGGATGTTAGGAAGAAGTTATTCACAGAGAGAGTGATTGGCATTGGAATGGGCTGCCCAGGGAGGTGGTGGAGGCACCGTTCCTGGGGGTGTTCAAGAAAAGCCTGGCTGAGGCACTTAGTGCCATGGTCTGGTTGACTGGATAGGGATGGGGGATAGGTTGGACTGGATGATCTTGGAGGTCTCTTCCAACCTGGTTGATTCTATGATTCTATAGTAATGTTATTGTTGTACTGTCTCAATTAATATTAATTTCTACTTCTCATGCTGAACCATTCTGACTGCTTTAAGAGAATTAAAGTGGGCTTGAAAACACTTCATGCAGGATCCAGCTGCTAAGGAAATAGCAGAGAGCAAAGCTGGGAACTGGATGTTTATAGTTTGTCCCCTTTCTTACTACTCTGGCACAGGATATATATACACACCCTGAAGAGGTTAAACAAACTGCTGCAAAAATGTTCTGCAATTCCAAATGTTTGGAGTAGTTTCACTTTGTAAAAATGAAATCAAGAACAGAAGGCAATTTGAGGTGTCTTAATCTAACACGGAGTAGAAAAGGAGAACAAAGCTTACCTCACTACAAGATGCCACAGCTCTGTGTAAAGGAGTCAACCATTTGCTGTCTTTGGCATTAACTCTAGCTCCTGTAACAAAAAAAATAAGAACAAGAGGAATTCATAATTTATTTACAGAAAGAATTACCTATTTAAAAGTACAGAGAGAGAATTATTGGAATATACTTATTCTGGGCTCATTAATACAGCATGATGCCAAAAATGGGAAAGGAATCTTCCTCTGGCTGAAATCCACTCTGGGGGGAAATTCTTTTAACGTTGCACTCTTCCATCAAAGCATACTCCTCTTTTTACACTAAGTAATCCTCTATAATCCTTTGCATTTCTGAAAGGACATAAAAGACTGTTGGGTAAGAAGGAGATTCCTTGCCCTCAGCAACAAAAACCTCCTGCTTTCTCACTGTAGTGGAAACTCCCCATGAAAACAAAGAGGCTACATTTATTCCCCATGCCTCCAGTTCCCTTCTGGCTTGTGGCTGTGGTGTGTGGGTACACAGGATGACACTGCTTCTCCTGAGAATGTGGAAATGAATCCTCTCTGCTTGACCAGGTCAACTAGCCCACTTCAGGACTCTCTGGACCTCCCAAACTCCCTTCATGGACTAGACCTGCGACAACCATGACGCTCTGCTGTCTAGGAAGGTTTTAGGTGATAGGTTGGACGTGATCTCAAAGGTCTTTTCCAACCTGGTTAATTTTGTGATTCTGTGACAATAAAGTTGTTCCTTGAGGAGATGAATTTTTTGCCACCAAATTCTCCTCCAAATATGGTCTGTGGAATCATAGAATCAACCAGGCTGGAAGACACCTCCAAGATCATCCAGTCCAACCTAGCACCCAGCCCTATCCAACTAACCAGACCATGGCACTAAGTGTCCCATCCAGTACCCAAGAAAGAGCTGCCCTCACCCCCACGAAGAAAAGTCACTCAAATATCTGCAAGAGACACAAACCTGGGTTTCATTTTTTTTTCCTTAATATTAAAAGAAGAGTTTGGGGATTTTTTTTCTCCTGAGGGAAGCAACTGAACTACAGTCTAATTTCCAGTGAACTTCAGCAAACAAGAAAACCTATCAGTAAGAAATTAACTCATTAAACTTAATATACATACCCACACACACATGCACATATGTGTGCACACATAGCCACACATTATAACCATATAAATGTTGTAAATTGAGTAGAAACAGAGCTATTTTTAACTTAAAATGGATGAGATTTTACAGAGAAGAGATAGATTATACAAATTGTTCTTTTTCTATAAAACAGTTTGGAAATGCTGTTGGAAAGACTTTCTAGAACACAGTAACATTAATGTTACATGGTCAGAAGTCATTACCTTCTTAGGCTAACCATAATATTGTATCTGAACCATCTTAATTTTTTTCTAGGCAAAGAACTGTCCTGTTCAACATCTTCATCATCAGTGACACTGATGAGGGCACAGAGTGTCTGCTCAGTAAGTTTGCTGATGACACCAAGCTGGGAGGCTTGGCTGAGACAGTTGAAGGCTGTGAGGCCATCCAGAGAGACCTGGACAGACTGAGAGCTGGGCACAGAGGAACCAGATGAGGTTCAACAAGGACAAGTGCAGAGTCCTGTATCTGGGGAAGAATAAGAAACTGCACCAGAACAGGCTGGGAGGTGACTGCTGGAGAGCAGCCCTGTGGAGAGGGTCCTGGGGGCCCTGGTGGAGAACATCCATGGCACAGCAATGTGCCCTGGGGTCCAAGAAGGCCAATGGGATCCTGGGGTGTATTAGGAAGAGTGTGTCCAGCAGATCAAGGGAGGGTCTCCATCCCCTCTACTCTGCTCTGGTGAGACCCCATCTTGAATACTGTGTTCAGTTTTGGGCTCCCCAGTTGAAGAGGGACAGGGATCTGCTGGAGAGAGTCTAGAGAAGGGCAACGAGGATGATTAGGGGACAGGAGGGCATGGCTGATGAGGAGAGGCTAAGGGACCTGGGGCTGCTTAGTCTGGAGAAGAGAAGACTTAGAGGGGATTTGATAAATGTTTATAAGTATCTGAGGGCTGCCAGGAGTGGGGGGACAGGCTCTGCTCACTGCTCCTTGGGATAGGACAAGGAGCAACGGATGTAAGTTGCAGCAAAAGAGATTCAACCTCAACACAAGGGGGAACTTCTTTACTGTAAGGGTCACAGAGCACTGGCACAGGCTCCCCAGAGAAGTTGTGGAGTCTCTTTCTCTGGAGACTTTCGAGGCCTGCCTGGATGTGCTCCTCTGTGATCTGTGTTAGATAGCATTGTCCTGCTCTGGCAGGGGGGTTGGACTCGATCTCCTTGGGTCCCTTCCAACCCCTGACACCCTGCGATCCTGTGAACAGAGAATAAAGGAAGGCCAGCAAGGCAGAAAATGTAAGACTGTTGGTTAGGACACTCAAATGAAAGACAGGGTATTTTGATTCAAGTCTCCCAGACTCAC
Source organism: Pogoniulus pusillus (assembly GCF_015220805.1). Taxonomy (NCBI): domain Eukaryota; kingdom Metazoa; phylum Chordata; class Aves; order Piciformes; family Lybiidae; genus Pogoniulus; species Pogoniulus pusillus. Next base: position 5,947,846 of record NC_087291.1, on the reverse strand, counting down.
ACCAGCAAAGAAATCTCTCTTACTCCAGCTGAAAAATCTGATCAAGTAACTTAAGTCTCTGCAAAATTGTGCTTCTATAAACCAAGCAAAGCAAAGATTTACAGTAAATTTTCTGAGTTAGTCAGTTTCTATTCAATCTAACCCTTTCATTTTAAAGAACACAACATGGAAGCTGATGCTGGACCTAAACTCCCACTTTAAGTCTCCCAAGCACCATACAGATGCAGAGGTCTAATTGCTGGCTACAATTTCATTGATTTCTCTCTTTCCTTATCCAAAATTCAGAAGTTTTGGGTTCCACTCTATTTTTCAAGTTCAAGCTTTTTCAAAACTAAGTTTGAAGGGAAAAGACAGAAATCCACTCACAGAAAATAATCTAACAAGACTTTAACCAAGTTAGTATTACCTTAAACACCTGTTTGTGTCGAGCACCATAAGGACCTATTGTACTGCACCACTCAGTACTGTAACACTGCACTGTGTCTAATTCCACAACACAAGTCCAGCAAAAAGTTGATTTGAAAATTCCAGAAGTCACCAGAAATGTCTTAGGATTTTTTAGTAATCTTTTCCACAAGAGAAGCACCTGAATAGAATCACAGAATCATAGAATCAACCAGGTTGGAAGAGACCACCAAGATCATCCAGTCCAACCTATCCCCCAGCCCTATCTAGTCAACTAGACCATGGCACTAATGATCACTAAGTGACAGTGTAATCAATGTATTTCAAACCTATCTGGAACCCTTGACTGTCTTTCAGACTGTCAGCCACATCTTGTTCTAGCAAAGAGAACAAAACTAGAGTGAGGGATTTTATAGCCTTCATCCTCTGTGGTAAAGTTCTACTCCTGATCGTTGGGAATGCATGCTATGCAATATATTACACCTTTAACAAGTATCTTTTGTTTAAAGGTGATTTGCTTCACTGTTGCCTCATTGTTATTTCTCTAGCATTTAAAAACTGGCACTGACGTAGAGAACCAGGAGCCTGGGCTGCATCGGGACAATTGTTGCCAGCAGGTCAACAGAGATGATTCTCTTCCTCCAATCTGCTGAAACCCCACCTGGAGAACTGCATCCAGTTCTGGAGCCCCCATTACAAGAAGGATGTGGAGATGCTGGAGTGTGTCCAGAGCAGGGCCAAGAGGATGTGCAGAGGGCTGCAGCAGCTCTGCTATGAGCACAAACTGAGAGAGTTGGGGCTGTGCAGGCTGCAGAAGAGGAGGCTCCCAGGTGACCTTCTTGTGGCCTTCCAGTATCCGAAAAAAAAACTGGGGAAGGACTTTTTAGGCTCTCAGGGAGTGACAGGCCTGGGGGGAATGGAGCAAAGCTGGAGGTGGGTAGGTTCAGACTGGCTGTGAGGAGAAAGTTGTTGAGTAGGAGAGTGGTGAGAATCTGGAATGGGTTGCCCAGGGAGGTGGTTGAGGCCCCATGGCTGGAGGTGTTTAAGGGCAGGCTGGATGAGGCTGTGTGCAGCCTGCTCTAGGGTAGGGTGTCCCTGGGCATGGCAGGGGGGGTTGGAACTAGACGATCCTTGTAGTCCCTTCCAACCCTGACTGATTCTGTGTTTGCTCAAAGACAGTCTGAACACATGTATTTATATAATAGACTGTACAGCACTGCCAATGCAATATTATCTCCGTGAAGCCCAAGCTGCTGACGTGTTAACCAGGGCATTTCTCACATTTCAAATGCCAGTTAAACTGCAGTTTGCTCTTCTGAAGCACAGTGCAGTGTTAGCTCAATGCCCAACTTGTAAAAACAAAAAAGCAAACCTAAAGAAAACCACAGCATGCTGGATCTTCCAGATTCCAGGTATCTGGTCTTAACGTGCTAATCAAGATGTGTTCATGTATTTGATTTGGTTAAAGTAAAATTTATTGTGTTTCTATTGGGCCGGGTGATAGGTTGGACTGGATGATCTTGGACTGGTTGATTCTATGATTGTATACTTTCAGAATCATAGAATCAGCCATGTTGGAAGAGGCCTCCAGGATCATCCAGTCCAACCTAGCACCCAGCCCTAGCCAATCAACCAGACCATGGCACTGAGTGCCTCAGCCAGGCTTTTCTAGAACACCTCCAGGCACAGAGACTCCACCACCTCCCTGGGCAGCCCATTCCAATGCCAATCACTCTCTCTGACAACAACTTCCTCCTAACATCCAGCCTAGACCTCCCCCAGCACAACTTGAGGCTGTGTCCCCTTGTTCTGTTGCTGCATGCCTGGCAGAAGAGACCAACCCCACCTGGCTACAGCCTCCCTTCAGGTAGTTGTAGACAGCAATGAGCTCTGCCCTGAGCCTCCTCTTCTCCAGGCTGCATACCCCCAGCCCCCTCAGCCTCTCCTCACAGGGCTGTGCTCCAGGCCCCTCACCAGCTTTGTTGCCCTTCTCTGGACACCTTCCAGCACCTCAACATCTCTCTTGAATTGAGGAGCCCAGAACTGGACACAGCACTCAAGGTGTGGCCTGACCAGTGCTGAGCACAGGGGCAGAATAACCTCCCTTGTCCCACTGGCCACACTGTTCCTGATCCAGGCCAGGATGCCATTGGCTCTCCTGCCCACCTGGGCACACTGCTGGCTCATCTTCAGTTACTACCTATCAGTACCCCCAGGTCCCTTTCTTCCTGGCTGCTCTCAGCCACTCTGTCTCCAGCCTGTAGCACTGGGGTTGTTGTGGCCAAAGTGTAGAACCCTGCACTTGGCCTTGTTCAATCTCATCCCATTGGCCTCTGCCCACCCATCCAGCCTGTCAAGATCCCTCTGCAGGGCTCTCTTACCCTCCAACACATCAACACCTGCTCCTAGCTTGGTGTCACAGAGTGCCATAGAGCATCAGCTTTAGAGCCAATATTGCTTGCAGAAAAAGGATTTAGAAGCTTGCCAGAAACTTCTTATAGAATACTGCAACAAGAATACTCAGCATTTTGCTTGAACTTAAAAACTGGTTATGTAAAGGATGCTTGCTTAAAACTGCTCCTTCCAAACAAACCAGCTTATTCTTCTATGTTAGTGCCTTGGTTAAACCAAGACACTAAACAAGACCTTTCATCACCATCCTTGTCAGTACAGACCACTAAGTTTACAAACCTAGATAAATATGAAAGCAGGATTCTTGCTCTGCAAAAAAAGGTGGGGGGAGAGTAGATGGAGAGAGAGAAGTATTATTACAGATTTTTCTTCCCTTCTCCCTGGGTCTTACATATCACTTTGCAAACTTGCATTCGCAAGGCTGACAACCAGGAAGACATGTTTTACTTAATAAATTTAGTACAGGAGCAACTGACAAATCTCAGTGGTGTTTACTTTTAGCAAAGGTATGTTCCAGGAGACATCTGTCAACTTCACACATACACTGATTTACAGAAAGATCCTAAAAACTTGTATCAGTGCCTATCTGGCAACAGCACATCTCAATCTGCTAGTCACTACCAACACCTGTGTCTGTTGCTGAGGTCCACTTGCTGCTGCATTGGTGTCAGCACTTTGAGTAAGAGCCAGCACCTCAGTGACCACTCAATCATAGAATCAGCCAGGTTGGAAGACACCTCCAAGATCATCCAGGCCAACCTAGCACCCAGCCCTAGACAGTCAACTAGACCATGGCACTAAGTGCCTCAGCCAGGCTTTGCTTCAACACCTCCAGGGACAGCAACTCCACCACCTCCCTGGGCAGCCCATTCCAATGCCAATCACTCTCTCTGCCAACAACTTCCTCCTAACATCCAGCCTAGACCTCCCCTGCCACAACTTGAGACTGTGCCCCCTTGTTCTGGTGCTGGTTGTCTGGCAGAAGAGACCAACTCCCACCTGGCTACAGCCTCCCTTCAGGTAGCTGTAGACAGCAACGAGGTCACCCCTGAGCCTCCAAGACAGACAACAAATTATATGACAGTAAAAAGCTGCATGGAACAGCCACACTGCTTCTCCTTCACCCATAGAGTGCAGCCATACAAATACATACAGTCATTTCTCAGCACATCACTTGTGTTCTCCTCATCAGAACTTTTGCTGTGGTTCTCTTCCCAAGCTAATTGCATCCAAACTCTTCCTATTTGTAAATGCCTTTGGAAGACTAATGAAGGCAGCAGCTTCATTACTTAGGCATCACTAGCTGGAAATAAGACTCAGAAAAGAAACAGACCAGACCTGACAAGGCTTTTTTATCTTTGCTCAGTACTGACTTCAGTACTGAACTGCCTTCTACTGTTCTGTTTGTATTTTTAGACTGTCAGGCCTGGTATTTTCCTTTGTTATTGTACAAGATGTGCTAGGGACTGATCATAACATAAGCAAATAAAGCCAACGTGGTTTCATTCGCATATGCAGCACAGACGCTTGCCTGGCTCTTGAAGCTCTGAAATGTTTTTAGGAGTAAATGTATTTAAGATTAAAAGATGTAAAATAAGATCTTTAGATGGCAATTTAAAAAGCTAATAACAGCTTGTATACTGAAGCAATTCTAGGAGTGATTTTTGCAGAAGTGAGGAAGATCTCAGGAATAAATGAGTACAAATAACCAGCAGTCCTATTGTAATTTGATTAGGACAAGGGAGGTTCTTCTGCCCCTGTACTCAGCACTGGTCAGGCCACACCTTGAGTGCTGTGTCCAGTTCTGGGCTCCTCAGTTCAAGAGAGATGTTGAGATACTGGAAGATGTCCAGAGAAGGGCAACAAAGCTGGTGAGGGGCCTGGAAAACAAACCCTATGAGGAGAGGCTGAGGGAGCTGGGGGTGTGCAGCCTGCAGAAGAGGAGGCTCAGGGCAGACCTCATTGCTGTCTACAGCTACCTGAAGGGAGGTTGTAACCAGGTGGGGTTGGTCTCTTCTGCCAGGCAAGCAGCAACAGAACAAGGGGACAGAGTCTCAAGTTGTGCCTGGGGAGGTCTAGGCTGGATGTTAGGAGGAAGTTGTTGGCAGAGAGAATGATTGGCATTGGAATGGGCTGCCCAGGGAGGTGGAGAAGTTGCCATCCCTGGAGGTGTTGAAGAAGAGCCTGGGTGAGGCACTTAGTGCCATGGTCTAGTTGACTGTCTAGGGCTGGGTGCTAGGTTGGTCTGGATGATCTTGGAGGTCTCTTCCAACCTGGTTGATTCTGTGATTTTCTAAAGGGTTAGCACTAATTTCATAAGTTTTTCCTTTTTTAGATGATTCATTCTTTTCCCTTGAGGGGATGATCATAGAAGTACTTAAAAATGGCAACCAGAAATCTTCAGACTACACTGGTGAGCGAACAAAGAGAAAAAAAAAACCTTTTCCTTAGATAGAAAAAAGTGTGATTGTTCAGGAGATACAGAAAAAGACTAAAGTAAAATATATTAGATATGAATTGCAGCAACCAGTAATGGAAATTTAGTGCAATTTCCTACTGAAAACTTGGCTGCTTGGAAAATTATTGCCGCAAAATTAATGATCAAGTTCTAAAGACATAGTAGAGGTCCTACAGAACAATGAAGAGGGAAAAAAAAGGCAAAACATCCAACAAAACCCAACCAAAAAAACAACTAATCTGAGATGGACAGGACTGGAATATCTTCTGACCAGGCCAAATGATCCTTCAACAAGTTTTTATTAACTAAATGTCCCCCTCAAACCAAACACAACATATGGAGATCCTCCAGCCACAGAAAGGGAGGAAAACCACAAACAAGTTAAAGCCATCTTCCAGAGTTTCACTGCTGTGTCAATGTAGGAAGTTCATTTCCTTTCAGAACTTCAGTTTCTGTTGCATTTCAGCCACCACCTCCTCACGGTTCAGGGAAACAGGATGTTTTCTGGCTCCTTCAGCTACTGAATGTGTCTATCTTTCCATAGGTCAACTTCATTTTCTCTCTCAAAGGAATATCAAAGCTACTTTTTTTGACAGTAACTGACTGTTACTGCTGCCAGAGAAAAGTTAGGGCTGTTTGAAAAAGAAAACAGCAGCCAATTATCATTATCAAAAGTATCCAAAAGATACAGCAAATGTAAAAGGAGCCTCTCTGAAACAGCCAAAGTGTGTGAGTACATCTACAATCCAAACCACGAGAGCTTCACAGAATGGTTTAGGTTGGAAGGGACCTCAAGGATCATCCAGTTCCAACCCCCTGCCATAGGCAGGGAAACCTTCCACTAGAACAGGTCACTGAAGGCTTCATCCAACCTGGCCTTGAACACCTCCAGGGAGGGAGCAGCCACAACCTCCCTGGGCAACCTGTGCCGATGTCTCACCACCCTCACTGTATAGAACCCTTTCCTAATATCTAGTTTGACTCTCCCCTCTGCCAGTTTAAACCCATCACTCCTCATCCTGTCATGATAAGACCTTGTCAGTAGTCCCTCCCCAGGTACTTTGGCTGGTATTTTCACAGTGATAGCCTTTCAACAGACTTCAGAATTAGAGAACAGAAACACAGACACAGTGGAGCAACATTGGAGAGCCTTTACTATCCTCCAAAACCTGTTATTACTGTAACAATAGTTTTCAGCATCAGCATGATCCCTACATTTTCCAGCTGACACAGAGGAAACCACAGCAAGAACTTTAGGCTGCCAAATCTTAATGGGGTTAAGTTTCACCACAGGCTCATGCAGGCTGAGCTTCATGCAGTGAAAGGCTTGGGTTAAACAAACAGAAAAGTGTTGCATTAGTATTTAAGTAGCGATGAAATATAGTAACTGAATCTGCCCAAAAGAAGAGAACAAAGAAATCAGATGTTTATTTTTACAAAGTGTGTTGATTTCAGAGAGAAACTGTGTCCAGTTCTGGGCTCCTCAGTTCAAGAGAGATGCTGAGATACTGGAACGTGTCCAGAGAATGGTGACAAAGCTGGTGAGGGGCCTGGAACACAGCCCTGTGAGGAGAGGCTGAGGGGGCTGGGGGTGTGCAGCCTGCAGAAGAGGAGGCTCAGGGCAGACCTCATTGCTGTCTACAACTACCTGAAGGGAGGCTGTAGCCAGGTGGGGTTGGGCTCTTCTGCCAGGCAACCAGCAACAGAACAAGGGGACACAGCCTCAAGTTGTGCCAGGGGAGGTCTAGGCTGGATGTTAGGAGGAAGTTGTTGGCAGAGAGAGTGATTGGCATTGGAATGGGCTGCCCAGGGAGGTGGTGCAGTCACCGTCTCTGGAGGTGTTCATAAAAAGCCTGGCTGGGGCACTTAGTATCATGGTCTAGTTGACTGGCTAGGGCTGGGTGCTAGGTTGGCCTGGATGAACTTGGAGGCCTCTTCCAACCTGGTTGATTCTGTGATATCAATAATAGTCTGCATAAATTAAAGAAAAAGCATGAAAAAAATTGACTAAGAAAAACAACACATTTGGGCTCACACTCATCTGCCCCTCACATCTCATCTGCCTACAGAATACACTCTGAGGGCACTAAAAACAGGTGTAGGGCAAATAGCAAGAAACCTCTGCACAATAATTCCTGTGCAGGTTGTAACTCAAAGAAGCATTTGTTTGTTAAATAAGGACTTCTTGGAAAGAGCCAAAAGTTGGATATTCAGTTAATTAAGATTTAATTATTGCACTTTACTGATTCTCAACAGTTTGCCATTATGTATTCACATGAAGTCAGTGCAATTATTCAAAGTGGACAGATGCACCAGGATGCAGAGCTGTACATACATCACAACAATACTACTGTAATAGGCATTGCAACTCTTCAGACTAATGTAAAACAGAACAAAATGCTTCCACAATGGTGATTTTCAAATGACTAAAAGACAAACTTCTTCCCCCAGCATTCTGTATGCTATAAACAACCACATATATGACTCTTCTCTATTTACAGTTAACCTTTTACCTAACAAATTTAGGAATGCTGCAATCTAACAAGGAGAGATAATTTGAATATTCTAGACTTGCTGTCTACAACTACCTTAAAGGGGATTGGAGCCAGGTGGGGTTGGTCTCTTCTGCCAGGCAAGCAGCAACAGAACAAGGGGACAGAGTCTCAAGTTGTGCCAGGGGAGGTATAGGCTGGATGTTAGGAGGAAGTTCTTCACAGAGAGAGTGATTGGCATTGGAATGGGCTGCCCAGGGAGGTGGTGGAGTTGCTGTCCCTGGAGGTGTTGAAGAAAAGCCTGGATGAGGCACTTAGTGCCATGGTCTGGTTGATTGGACAGGGTTCGATGCTAGGTTGGACTGGATGATCTTGGAGGTGTCTTCCAGGCTGGTTGATTCTATGATTCCACGGACCATGTTTGGAGGAGAATTTGGTGGCAAGAAATTCATCTCCTCAAGGAACAACTTTATTGTCACAGAATCACAAAATTAACCAGGTTGGAAAAGACCTTTGAGATCAAGTCCAACCTATCACCTAAAACCTTCCTAGACAGGTCATGTGAAAAAAACCCAAACAAAACCTATCACCTAAAACTTTTCCTAGAGGGGCATGTAAAAGACTTTCCAATCCTATTTTAAACAACTGTGTCTAGGGTAATAAATGACACACAGTTTAAGCAAGAACAGAGAATTGTGAAGGGAAAAAAAACAGCAAGTGCCACTAAATAGTGGAAAGATTAATACTGACTTCAGTGATTCTGAGCTCCAGTTTGAAGAAAGAATAAACAAGTCAAAGCAAGCAGTCTGCATTCAACAGCTTGCACAGCAGGAAAGCATTCCAGCTAAAGGACACAAGAGGACATCACAAGTGGCAGAGCCAAGCTCTCACAAGGTGAGAAACACTAGGATGAAAGGGCTCTACTTAATTCAATCCTCTGTGCAAATAAATGACAATAGGTCAGCTCAAGTTTTACACCCAAAAGTTATTGCACAGAGGAGACTGCTGTTTTGAAATGTTATTTATTTCTTCAACGAACGACTTTCTTATTGCTCAAAGAGATCTTGCAACACGGTAAGCGCTCTTCAAGCATGGTTACTGTAACAGATGTTCTTGATTTGCTCCCTAATGCTCATCTGTGACAAAATGTAACATTATACATCCGTCTCAAAGGACAGATTTGATTTCCAGCTGAAATGCAACAGATTAATTTTCAGTATCTTTATGAAATGGAGAGGATGAATACACTTAACCTCTGTTCTCCATCTTTCAATTATGAGTTGAAAAAAATAAACCCTGGTTTGTGCTTTCTGAGACACCTTGACCTGATTTCTCAGACAAGTAGCTGGCACAGCATTTCAGCTTCAGCTGTGAGTGCTCCTGCTTCATCAGTCACTGAGATTTCAAATGCAGCAGTCAGACGTGAAAAATATTGACTACTACTTATGAAACCTGGTTTAAGCTGCTTGGCCTAAAACCACAGCTTGCAAGCAGGTAATATACAGATTGGTGCCCAAATTTAGGTTGGACTGGATGATCTTGGAGGTCTCTTCCAACCTGGTTGATTCTATGATTCTATGAAATACAGCATGGCATTTCAAGCTTGTGATGGCTTGGGTGTTACCTCCCCCACACACACACAGTTTGGAAATCACCCAGACTAGACTCAGCTGGCTCTGGAAATTGAATGAAGCTTATATTTACAGCTCAGCAGAATATACAAGCAGATATTTACAGTGTATACTGTTATAGACAGAAATACACAAGGTAAAAGGTGATACAGAAACACAACAGCCCTCCCAGAAACCTGAGTCCCCAGGAGGGGCTCCCAGCCACTTCCCCCTGCCCATCTCAACCTTACCCCAGTCCCAAGGAAGAATGGAGGTTCAGCTAAGAGGTTAGAAAGCAAAGTGGGATAGCCCAAAGTGGAGGGTGAGGTTAGAGAGCAAGATGCAGCTCAGCTCAGCAGTGCTGAGTGGTTACCTAATGTTTTTATTTCTTGTTCCTATGCTTCTCAGCAAGCCTGCGAGCGAAGTAGCCATCACCATTGCTTTCCTTCCACAGCCTGCAATCTAGCTCTTCTCACCCAAACATTCTAGCCTGCTTCAAACTAGCACATAAATACAGTGATTTATTTTCTTTCAAGAAACAACCTTAATTGAAAGAAGTACTGACATGTTGTGTATGTCTAGCCTGCTTCAAACTAGCACAAAGCTGAAGAGCATTAACACGCAGACATGGTTCTCATGCTGCAATTAACTCCCCTCTCGTTCATTTGCAGATGCAACAACCAGAACCTGTGCCCTTTTCACTGTACCACCACAACTCACTCTCAGCACAACCCCTCCCTGTGAAACGTATGCTCCTTCTGCATATTGCCTGTAAATTCCACAGCTTGTGAAGCTTTTGATTTTGCAACTATTTAATTGATGTTAATTAAATAGGTGTTTGTTCCCTGGGACATACCAAGGCCTCTCAGTATTCCTGAGCATTCCAAAGGTGCAGCAGCACCCTATAGCCTCATCTCTGCACGTTACCTGAACTATTGACTACTTGCACAGGTCTATTTTCTAGTTCTCCACATCCTTTCTTTGTTCTCTAATTGTTCTTATCCTCATGTTCTGTGCCATAATAGCAATGGCTAACCTCTCTTCTTCTACCACCATCCCCCAATCAGGATCTTGTTTCGTTAATAGCCGAACTAGAATTTCACACCTTCCATAAGCCCTTTGGCCCAAGAGATAAGAGATTTTCTGCAGTCACAGTTATGGTAACTGGGCTCTGCTTAGAGGCTTCATGCCCTGAAGTAACTGAAGATAACTTTGCAATGTTTGTAACATGCTTAGAATCATAGAACCAACCAGGTTGGAAGAGACCTCCAAGATCATCCAGGCCAACCTAGCACCCAGCCCTAGACAACCAACTAGACCATGGCACTAAGTGCCTCAGCCAGGCTTTGCTTCAACACCTCCAGGGATGGTGACTCCACCACCTCCCTGGGCAGCCCATTCCAATGCCAATCACTCTCTCTAGGGAAGAACTTCCTCCTAACATCCAGCCTAGACCTCCCCTGGCACAGCTTGAGACTGTGTCCCCTTGTTCTGTTGCTGGTTGTCTGGGAGAAGAGCCCAACCCCCACCTGGCTACAGCCTCCCTTCAGGTAGTTGTAGACAGCAATGAGGTCTGCCCTGAGCCTCCTCTTCTGCAGGCTGCACACCCCCAGCCTCTCCTCATAGGGTTTGTGTCCCAGGCCTTTCACCAGCTTTGTTGCCCTTCCCTGGACACATTCCAGTAGTACTTTTGGGTTTTTGATTGGCTTTGTCTTAATCACCATGAAAACCCAAACAGCAATAAATATCCTTGACAACTCCAAGACCCCTTTTTCAGAAGAATGGGGTCATTATATACTTTCAAGAGTCACTAGAACTTGTGTTCTGTTTTTTAATTTTCTTGCTAAGGAAACCCAGCACCTTCTCAGCAACAATAGTGAACTTTTCCTGGGGAAAAAAAAAATCCCTACAGAATATTTTCATGAGAAATACATACATAAAAAGTACATGACATGATCTTAATTGTAAGCGTACATAAGAGAGAGAACAAGAAGATTTTATCTTGCTAAATTCTAACAAGTTAAATTGTGCCTGGTTAATTTAAATTCAAAGTCTGGAAATGACTCCTACAGAATGAAAAGTGGCATTTCCTGAAAGGAAAATCTGTCATTAAATGTTGATGGGGAGAAGGACTTTGCCAGCTTTGCAGAGGTAAGGTGTGGCACTAAGCAGACTGAAGATTAAAGTAGTTCAATGGCACTGTTACAAGTTTTGATCTTGAATCGTGATTTCAGCCTCAAGCTACCCGATGAGTAGATTTGTCCAAGATCAAAGACAATCAATTTAGCATCACAGTCAGGAAGTTTTGCTCTCAGGTTTTTTGGTTTGTTTCTTGGTTTCCTAACTTTAACCAAACAAACCCCCCAAAAAAGAGTGTAAGTTTTAGAGAAGTTGCACTTTGTCTTAGTGCAAATAACCAGAAAAATAAAGAGAAGCAATTAACAAATTTTCATCTAATATCAACTATATTCTGTGCATTCAAGACAACAGCAAAGGATACCTGAAAATAATATAACCAACTCTATTTGCACCTGGAATTGTTTTTCTGATGGCTTCTTTAGAACCAATGCAACGCTGCTGTCATGTGTGTGCAACATACAATCACTTCTTTAAACCAAACCAAACTGATCAAGCTACCAATAAAACCAGCTATAACTGAGAAAGCTTTCTAGAAAGAACTTAGAGCATATCTACACAGTATACAAGTCTGAAAAGCCAAATTCCAGTGCTAACTTCTTTGATTTCCAACACATTTAAAGATCTCAATAAAAGCTACACAGACTAAGACGTACATAAATATTTCTTTAGATATGCATAGAGTTATTTTTTTCCCCCATTAACAGGAACAGAACATACCAGATAAAATAAGTAGTTCAATAATTTCTGCATCTCCCAGATAGGCAGCAGCATGTAAAGGGGTCCTTTTCTCATTATCCTGTGGTAAGAGGGGGAAAAAAGGTTTTATTTAAAATAAAAAAAGAGTATGGTTTAGCATTCTGTATGAGTTATGAAAAAACACTGCATAAAAATGCATCTTCCAAATATTGTACAGTTTGTATTTCAGGAAGCATAATTACTCTAAAGATGTTAGTCACATTTATTAAGACAAGCATGCTTGGAACTCCTACATAGTGAACCTGCATATAGTCAACTGCTTTCCTGACACGAGTGGACTGACAGATGCTCATCACACCTTTAAATGAACCCCTAAGTTAAAAGATCACCATTCACTTGTCTCCAGAGATAGGGAATTGAGGGTCACCTACATAATGAAAAAAACATTATCACCTTCATATGCAACAATTACACTTTAAGTGATTTTTTAATACAGAAAATAGAGAGGAAGCTGGAGTGCGTAGGGGCAAAACTACTGAAATCCAATTTTAATTGCTTTATTTACTGTAAATAAGGGAAGAGAAGGTACAGATGCAATTTGGCAGCAAATGCTCTGAAGGACACAAGTAAGACCCAGACAGGGTGATCTAAGGTTCTCTTGAAAGTAAGAGTAACAGAACTTAGCCATATGTAATGAGGATTCACTTTCAAAGGACTGGCCAGAAATGTTTCTCAAGACTTTCAGGATCAGAGCCAATTCCCTTGAACAGTTTAATCAGAAAAATAAGATCACTTTCACATTGCAGCAAGTGATACAGATTACCAAGAACCAACCAGGGAAGGCCTCTGAGAAATCAGAGAAAAGATGGATCATCAGTCAGCATCCTGGTTCTGGCCTAAGCTCTGCTTAGATGTTCAGAGCTTTCTAAGCAGGGTTTCAAATACATCAGGGGTGTGAGACCAAGATTATAAGCAGCAAGAAATTCAAGTTGTGAGATATTTCTACTAGTCCAACTGCTGTCACAACTACAGTAAAATCAGCATACATTTAAAGTGATGTTTTATTGTGGAAAAGCATTCCTCTCCCTTGCCAAAATGTTATGCAGTGAATTTACTTCACAGCTAGCACCATACAAGGAGAAAAAAACTAAAGTTCATGGCAGGAGAGATCTGATAACAAAACTGGAGCCAAGACATCACTTCTAGAACGTAAAAGATAACTTCAGAACCCTCCCCAAGGTAACTAAACACACACAAGCCTCTGTCACTAACCACCTACTCCTCGCTTAGTTGCTGCTCAGAAAAAGTCAGTTACATAGCAATCACCTTGTCAATGTTTCCTAACATAATTTCTTCACTTACACACAAGTAATTCCAAACTGAGCAGTGTAAACTTGACATTTATATGCCCTAAGCAGCAATCAATGCTACTAACTTATCATTAACACCACATAATGCCTCACAGCACCAATTACTTGCCTGCATGGCAGCTGAGATTACAGATCTGTAACAAAAAACAGACAGCCCCCCAGACCAAGGACTTAGAATCACAGAATCAGCCATGCTGGAAAAGGCCTCCAGATCACCCAGTCCAACCTAGCACCCAGCCCTAGATAATCAACCAGACCATGGCACTAAGTGCCTCAGCCAGGCTTTGCTTCAATGCCTCCAGGGACAGTGACTCCACCACTTCCCTGGGCAGCCCATTCCAATGCCAATCACTCTCTCTGACAACAACTTCCTCCAAACATCCAGCCTAGACCTCCCCTGGCACAGCTTAAGGCTGTGTCCCCTTGTTCTGTTGCTGCTTGCCTGGCAGAAGAGACCAACCCCACCTGGCTACAGCCTCCCTTCAGGTAGCTGTAGACAGCAATGAGCTCTGCCCTGAGCCTCCTCTTCTGCAGGCTGCACACCCCCAGCTCCCTCAGCCTCTCCTCACAGGGCTGTGCTCCAGGCCCCTCACCAGCTTTGTCACCCTTCTCTGTACACGTTCAAGCACCTCAACATCTCTCTTGAATTGAACACAGGAACTGAACACAGGCCTCAAGGGGTGGCTTGACCGGAGCCGAGTACAGGGGCAGAATAACCTCCCTTGTCCTGCTGGCCACACTGTTCCTGATCCAGGCCAGGATGCCATTGGCTCTCCTGGGCACACTGCTGCCTCACGTTCAGCTACTATCTACCAGTACCCCCAGGTCCCTTTCTGCCTGGCTACTCTCCAGCCACTCCATCCCCAGCCTGCTTGGAGTTGCTGTGGCCAAAGAGTAGAGCCCTGCATTTATCCTTGTTAAATCTCACCCCATTGGCCTCTTGCAACTTGCAATCTAGGGGAATTAAAAAAAAGAAGAAAATCCCAACACCTCAAATCCCACAACAAAAAACATCCCCAAACAAACACAACAACAAAAAACACCAAAACCCACAAACTCCAGAAAGACAAAGAGAGAAGGAGGACAAGGGCTAAATAATACACATAACAAAGTTGTTTTCCCAGCTCCAAGGAAGCAGTGAAAATCAGATTTCATTCCTCCAGTCTAAGGAGCAGAGCTACTATAGCTAGCTGGTATTTTGCCACCCTTTCAGTCTTTTTGGAGACACCAAAGAGCAGATGTGATGGCTTGGGTGTTCCCTGCCTCCCACACTTTGGAAATCACCCAGACTAGACTCAGCCAGCTCTGGAAATATGAATGAAGCTTATTATTTACAGCTTAGCACAATATACCAGCAGATATTTACAGTATATAGAGCTATAGACAGAAATATACAAGGTAAAAAGTAATACAGAAACACAACTCCCCTCCCAAAAACCTGAGCAGTACAGTAAATTGCACTAACCAAACTTTCAGTTTTAACAAGCAACTTTGAAAGAAGGTATCTTGCAGTACCATTATGAATGACTTAAATACTGTCCCTAGTGTTATTGCTTTATCTTTATAAACTTAAAAGACTCTAGAATCATAGAATCAACCAGTTTGGAAGAGACCTCCAAGATCATCCAGTCCAACCTATCCCCCAGCCCTAGCCAATCAACCAGACCATGGCACTAAGTGCCTCATCCAGGCTTTGTTTGAAGACCTCCAGGGATGGTGCCTCCACCGCCTCCCTGGGCAGCCCATTCCAATGCCAATCACTCTCTCTGTGAAGAACTTCTTCCTAATATCCAGCCTATACCTACCCTGGCACAACTTGAGACTGTGTCCCCTTGTTCTATTGCTGGTTACCTGGGAGAAGAGGCCACCCCCCACCTGGCTACAATGTCCTTTCAGGTAGTTGTAGACAGTAATAAGACCCAAGAGAGAAAGGGTTTTGTAGATAACTTAGTTACACAGAATGTAAAATCAAACACAGCTGGTACCATTTAATTCAAAACATCACAATATTACTGCATAAACAGACAAGTAAGTGTTGTGCCATCTTCATTTTCCAGCTAACAGGACTGTTAGAACTCAAAATCAGCTGCAATGCCAGTAAGAAAACAGATCACACTAATTGCATTAGACAGGTTTTATGCAGCTGAAAGAGAATGTTGGTATTCCAGTGGAAGCAACAAAGACATTCATATTCCTGATATGACATTAGCAAACTAAAAAGCAACAAAAAACCCTTAAGGAATCAGTTTTTACAATGACAGTCCTGTGACACAACCCCACCACCACCACCACATTTATATGCACCTTGGGATCATTTGCATTACTTGTAAAACATATAATCCTTCCATTAAAAGTACTTCCATTTCATTAATTTCATTCAAACATTTCATAGAATCACAGAATCAACCAGGGTGGAAGAGATATCCAAGATCATCCAGGCCAACCTAGCACCCAGCCCTAGCCAGTCAACCAGACCATGGCACTAAGTGCCCCAGCCAGGCTTTGCTTCAACACCTCCAGGGATGGTCACTCCACCACCTCCCTGGGCAGCCCATTCCAATGCCAATCACTCTCTCTGACAACAACTTCCTCCTAACATCCAGCCTAGACCTCCCCTGCCACAACTTGAGACTGTGCCCCCTTGTTCTGTTGCTGCTTGCCTGGCAGAAGAGACCAACCCAATGAGGTCTGCCCTGAGCCTCCTCTTCTCCAGGCTGCACATCCCCAGCTCCCTCAGTCTCTCCTCATAGGGTTTGTGCTCCAGGCCTCTCACCAGCTTCATCGCCCTTCTCTGGACACATTCCAGCACCTCAACATCTCTCTTGAATTGAGGAGCCCAGAACTGGACACAGCACTCAAGGTGTGGCCTGACCAGTGCTGAGTACAGGGGCAGAAGAACCTCCCTCATCCTACTGGCCACACTGTTCTTGATTTCATCTACAAAGGAGTTTCTGCATGGATTACAACACCAGAACTGCACAAAAGGCCTTATGATTCCACAAACCTTGAATCTGGAAGAAAAAGAGGGATAGCAGAGCTGTGAACTTGTGCTTCGTGACTCTTCCTAACCTAGAAACACTAATGCCACGTTCAGTCTATTTTACTTACAACACAGGCTGCCTTCTGCTGGTTCTAAACTGGACACACCCATGGCTAATTTAAACATGCAGCACTCAAATCTACTTCTTTTTGAAGCAATAATTATCCTTTGAGATACAACAACTTATTCCTGGTTTGGGTTCTACCCCAGCAATCGACTTAGAATAACTAACTACAACTACAGAGAGGTTTAAAGAGCGAGATGCCATAACCTGACTGTGGCTCCCCTAAGCGTATATTAGAATATAACTTCAATTTGCCCTTCAAATAGTTCCACATCTACTGGCCTGAAGTAGAATCATAGAATCAACCAGGTTGGAAGAGACCTCCAAGATCATCCAGTCCAACCTAGCACCCAGCTCTATCCAGGCAACTAGACCATGCTGGAGTGTGTCCAGAGCAGGGCCAGGAGGATGCTCAGAGGGTTGCAGCAGCTCTGCTGTGAGGACAGACTGAAAGAGTTGGGGCTGTGCAGCCTACAGAAGAGGAGGCTCTGAGGTGACCTTCTTGTGGCCTTCCAGCATCTGAAGGGGACTTTTTAGGCTCTCAGGGAGTGACAGGCCTGGGGGGAATGGAGCAAAGCTGGAGGTGGGTAGGTTCAGACTGGCTGTGAGCAGGAAGTTGTTGAGCATGAGAGTGGTGAGAGGCTGGAATGGGTTGCCCAGGGAGGTGGTTGAGGCCCCATGCCTGGAGGTGTTTAAGGCCAGGCTGGCTGAGGCTGTGGGCAGCCTGCTCTAGGGTAGGGTGTCCCTGGGAATGGCAAGGGTGTGGAACTAGATGATCCTCGTGGTCCCTTCCAACCCTGTCTGATTCTACAATTCTAAGTGTCTCTAGCTACAAGGGTCACTTCAGCCATAATCTGCCAAACCTCTGTGTTGTTTCTAGTTAAGATCTTCATTACCCATTTAATACCACATGCTCTTTGACTTGATTCTAGATAACAATAATAAAAACTGTCAGCCTGGTGATTAAACCACTAAACCATTACCTTCTGAGTGCCACTACAGCTTGTGGAGGTCTTAAAAACTAAACTAAAATTAGATGGTAGTGGTAGGAATACAGCAGGAAATAAAAAGCTAAGTCAGAAGAGAACTATACAAGAAGCCTGGGAAAAGGTCACAAGAACATTAGTTTAGGGAAGACCAAGATGTTTTACACACATACAAATTTCACTCCAATTACACATGGTTCTTAAGAACACATGCTCACAGTTTTCTGAATTGCCACAAGAAAAAGGTAATTTTTAGTGGATTTACACACACTGACAACAGAAGCAACCAGCAAGAACAGTACTTTTGGGATGATAGAAGACTATTATCTACATAACTGCAAAGGAGACTAACTCTCCTCTCCAAAAGTTGATTTTCCAAGTCAAAATAAAATGCTCAACAGCTGCAAATAACATAAACCATACAGCTGTTCAGCTTCTGCACACAGGCACACTGTGGAACCAGCACAGGAAGGTAGCTTGAGTCAGGTGAATGGGCACTGGTCAGGCCACACCTTGAGTGCTGTGCCCAGTTCTGGGCTCCTCAATTCAAGAGAGACGTTGAGATACTGGAACATGTCCAGAGAAGGACAACGAAGCTGGTGAGGGGCCTGGAGCACAGCCCTGTGAGGAGAGGCTGAGGGGGCTGGGGGTGTGCAGCCTGCAGAAGAGGAGGCTCAGGGCAGACCTCATTGCTGTCTACAACTACCTGAAGGGAGGCTGTAGCCAGGTGGGGTTGGTCTCTTCTGCCAGGCAAGCAGCAACAGAACAAGGGGACAGAGTCTCAAGTTGTGCCAGGGGAGGTCTAGGCTGGCTGTTAGGAGGAAGTTCTTGCCAGAGAGAGTGACTGCTCAGGGATGTGGTGGAGCCGCCGTCCCTGGAGGTGTTGAAGAAAAGCCTGGATGAGGCACTTGGTGCCATGGTCTAGGTGAGTGGATAGGGCTGGGTGCTAGGTTGGGCTGGATGATCTTGGAGGTCTCTTCCACCCTGGTTGATTCTATGACTTGAAACGACAAAAAGTTACCATCTGGTCTAGCCTGGCTTTGTCACAGCAGTGCTAAAATGCCAAGAAATGTGGCTATGAAAATGTTCAATCCATGTTTCCACAATGAGAAATGAATAGCAAGAATAATCAAATTAACATTGGTCAGGAAACCTCCCTCCCTGAGACAATAAAGCACCTGCCATGCTGAAAGACTGAGGAGGAAAAGAAGTACCACAGACATCCTAAACTGGAGGTTTAGAGTCTATATGTGATCAAGTATACTGCATCTTGTAATAGAACAGTTGTCCCTTCCTTTTCTGGCTATTTATCAGAACATGCCATTTCTCCCCCAACATGAAACACTGAGTGTAGCTGGAAGTCTTACATACCAGATAAGCACATCAGAAAAATAGCTAGATAAGTACTGCATCTTCAGAAATATGCTGTTTTACTAAGAAAACAGGAGACACAGTGTTGCTCTTTTTTTTTTTAATTTGGTTTCTGGAAGGGCATTATTTTTGTCTGCCAAAGTCAAGAGAAAATGAAGTTAAATTTCCTACTTCAGGAGTAATAACAACAGGTCCAAAATTATCAATAATACAACATATAAAGGCAAGTGGGCTAAGATATTCTGGTAGACATTCTATCCTTTTTTTTCCCACAACTGAAGAGGTACACAGTAAGAACACTTTTTGACTTGTAGTCAAGTATTTCAAAGGACAAGGTCACTTCAAAAACACCTCTTTTTTCCCTCCTGAAAGTGTTATATTAGGGTGCCTTTAAGAATTACACATCTTCTCGTGCCCTTTAACCCTTCCATTCCACACAGGTTTTGTAATGCTGCTGTCACTGTTATAAATCTCACTGGTCAGGTTTTCCAACCCACACACAGAAGCAGCACAGCTTCTAAGATAAGCTAAATCCAGGCCTCTATTCTGTAAAAAACATCTACATAACTTCTTTTGCTCAAATTACAGAGACTAAGACTCCTTGTGAGTGAACTCCAGCAACCATTTCAGTATCAGATATGACCTGAACAACCGAGGTTTTGTGAGCTGCTGCTCTCATTCACTGTAAGTTGCAACACCAAGAATTTGGTCCCATTTACTACTTATAAAAGCTACTAAAACCTTGCCCAATACATGGAACAAATAAACAGTTTTTCCTCTATCCTTTGATACAAGCAACTTGAACTCAGAGTACAGCTGAGACATTTGGAATACATTCTGCTTCCTTTCACTGAGGAATTAAAATGGAGCAACTTTTAGGGCCAAGATCACTAAATCACTGAGAAGTGGGGAGAAAGCAAAGCCATTAAAATTAGAAAATACCCATTCACAAGCCTCTACAGCATTCAAAACTATGTTCTAGTTAAAGAAACAAACAACAGATAAAGCATTTAATTAAAATTGACTTTCCTTTAGCTTTACCCTTCCAAAATGATTTCTAAGCATTCACTCGGTATTTGCTGCAGAATGATTTGTACACATTCACCTGGTATCTGCTGCAGAAAAAAATGCCAGCTTTTCATTGAAATACAGTGGCTGGTAGGAAAAAATAACTGTGAAAGTGGGATTTTTTGGGGGAAAAAAGGCAGTACTGTGTGTAAACAAAGGACTTCCCATAATGAGAGTGACGTGATGCACATTACATAACGAACTGCGCTCAGAGCGGGCTGAACAAGGGACAGTGACTGCCTCCTCTTACTCCTGTCATCTATCTGTAATATCTGAGGACACAACTAAGAAAATATGCCAAGAGAGAAAACAGGACAATACAGGCTCTGTTTATGCTCCAGTGAAAGATCACACCACACTAGGTAAGGTATGCACATCTCCGTGCCAGTTTAAATCCACCACATTACATTCAGACCAGTGGCACTTTTGTTCAGAACAGCTGGGGGGTTCTGCCTTTTTCACTGCAAAGGTCAGCACCAGAGGGACAAACCTGGACGTATGTGGTGTAAATCAGGGCTTTTTCTCACTGACTGCATCATGACACCAAGCTGGGGGCAGATGAGACTGGGTTGGAGGGCAGAAGGGCTCTGCAGCAGGACCTTGACTGCCTGCACAGATGGGCAGAGTCCAATGGGATGGGGTTCAATAGCTCCAAGTGCAGGGTGCTGCACTTTGGCCACAACAACCCCATGCAGAGATACAGGCTGGGGTCGGAGTGGCTGGAGAGCAGCCAGACAGAGAGGGATCTGGGGGTGCTGATTGATACCCACCTGAACATGAGCCAGCAGTGTGCCCAGGTGGCCAAGAGAGCCAGTGGCATCCTGGCCTGCATCAGCAATGGTGTGGTCAGCAGGAGCAGGGAGGTCATTCTGCCCCTGTACTCTGCACTGGTTAGACCCACACCTTGAGTACGGTGTTCAGGTCTGGGCCCCCCAGTTTAGGAGGGACATTGAGATGCTTGAGCGTGTCCAGAGAAGGGCGACGAGGCTGGGGAGAGGCCTTGAGCACAGCCCTACGAGGAGAGGCTGAGGGAGCTGGGATTGGTTAGCCTGGAGAAGAGGAGGCTCAGGGGAGACCTCATTGCTGTCTACAACTACCTGAGGGGAGGTTGAGGCCAGGAGGAGGTTGCTCTCTTCTCTCAGGTGGCCAGCACCAGAACAAGAGGACACAGCCTCAAGCTATGCCAGGGGAGATTTAGGCTGGAGGTGAGGAGAAAGTTCTTCCCTGAGAGAGTCATTGGGCACTGGAATGGGCTGCCCGGGGAGGTGGTGGAGTCGCCGTCCCTGGGGCAGTTCAAGGCAGGATTGGACGTGGCACTTGGTGCCATGGTCTGGCCTTGAGCTCTGTGGTAAAGGGTTGGACTTGATGATCTGTGAGGTCTCTTCCAACCTTGGTGATACTGTGATCTTTGTGACAGGGAAATACGTGGATTTCAGGTTGTATGTCCAATTTTAGCTCCTCTTTTCGGAGTAAGCTAAAACACTTTTCTTGTGTGCATTAAATAGCTTCATAAATTAAGGTCATTTCTGTTAAGAGAACCTCACTGCTCTGGACATCTGATTCAAAGCAGCATACAGCACAATCTATGCTAATATAGAGACAAATTAGGAAAAAGAAAAACAATCCAAGAAAAGGTACACATTCTGAAAAATGAGTCAAAAACACCCTTCCCACAACAATAAATCTCTGTAACAGTAAATCAGAAATGCCCACTTGGATCCCAAAGAAACACAACAGAAAGCTCTGGTTAACGAGGACCAAAACTCCTCCAAAAGTGCTGGTAACCTTAGGATGAAAGTACTTCACTTGTGTGCTAGTTTGAAGCAGGTTAGAATGTTTTGGTGAGAAGAACTAGATTACAGGCTGTGAAAGGAAAACAGTGGTGATGCCTACTTCACTCATAGGCTTACTGAGAGGTATAAAAACATAAGTCTAAACATAGATAAGACACTCGGCATCACTCTTGCTAGGGCTGCTGAGCTGAGCTGCATCTCTCTAACCTCACCCTCCATTTTGGACTAATCCACTTAGCTTCCTAATCCCTTGGCCGAACCTCCATTCTTCCTTGGGACTGGGGTAAGGTTGAGAGGGGCAGGGGGAAGGTGAAGAGGTGGTTGGGAGCCCCTCCTGGGGACCCAGGTTTCTGGGAGGGCTGTTGTGTTTCTGTATTACCTTTTACCTTGTCTATTTCTGTCTATAACTGTATATACTGTAACTATCTGCTTGTATATTGAGATAAGCTGTACATATAAGCTTCATTCATATTTCCAGAGCTGGCTGAGCCTAGTCTGGGTGATTCTGTAAAGTGTGGGAGGGGCAGGGAACACCCAAACCATCACAACTTGTACTATTTTCCTTAGGCTAACTGGACTGGGTATAAGCTTAGAAGTGAACTGTCGTTATAGGAAAGGTTAGCAGCAACCAAAGCAAGACATCAGCACTCCTTTGAGAAAGTCAGTCAGCATTATGTAATTGATTTATAAGCTACCATAATTACATATATACCTATCTATAGAACTAGTACTTCATTCAACTGAAAACTGAAAGTAAATTTCGAAGGATGATGATAAATGTGTCCAGAGAAGGGCAACGAAGCTGGTGAGGGGCCTGGAGCACAGCCCTGTGAGGAGAGGCTGAGGGAGCTGGGGGTGTGCAGCCTGCAGAAGAGGAGGCTCAGGGCAGACCTCACTGCTGTCTACAACTACCTGAAGGGAGGTTGTAGCCAGGTGGGGTTGGTCTCTTCTGCCAGGCAACCAGCAACAGAACAAGGGGACACAGTCTCAAGTTGTGCCAGGGCAGGTCTAGGCTGGATGTTAGGGGGAAGTTGTTGGCAGAGAGAGTGATTGGCATTGGAATGGGCTGCCCAGGGAGCGGTGCTGAAGCAAAGCCTGGCTGAGGCACTTTGTGCCATGGTCTGGTTGACTGGACAGGGCTGGGTGCTAGGTTGGACTGGATGATTTTGGAGGTCTCTTCCAATCTGGTTGATTCTGTGATTCTAAAGCAGGACATTAATAACGACTGAAAAGAATTCCACTGGTTTTGGAGATGCAGAGGTACAGGCTGACATTACGAGCAAGAGAAAATTTCCCTCAAAATTAATATTGCACTGCATCTGCACTTCTGAGGCATACTCTTCACCAAGGACTCAGAGAGCCCTCATTGCAATGAGCTTTCAGTTCATTTGTCCTCAGATCTGACACCACTATGAGACTTTCCAGACACTACACCCACTTCCTTGGGTATTTATGGAATAGTTCTCCATCCATACAGTAGTTAGCAAACAAAGAAGAAATACTTTCTTTCCCCAGTATTGTTTTACATACTGCCTTTAACAGAGCAGATTTAAGGCACTTAAAATGTGCATCTATCTTGCACAGAGCCTATGCACAAGGGCCAAACAGGTTGAATCAAGTGATGGTGTTCACTGACAGTACAATTAGATATTCCACGGTAAAGGACAGCTTTAAGTGCTTGGAAAGTGGAGAAGTTTGTCTTGTATGTTGCAGATGCAGGAAATGTTTTTAGAAAGTTACTGCAAGCAATCAGCAAAGTCAAATCCTAGCTTATGATCACCAGCAACCCATTCCTTAAGAACTGTCTCGATGCTGGACATGAAGTCTACTGAGCTTTTTTCCTCTCTCTGCTCTTTCAGTTCAGATGCTCTGATCTCAAGTACCAATCCTCTGCATGACAGAGCAACTGCCAGGAGTAACCCCAGTAAGCTCCAACTATTCAAGACCTTGCCTCTAGCCTGTTTTGTAAAAGCAGCAGGGAATGCAGAACTTCAATAATGCTTTGAAGGCTACAATCTTAAGCTATAATCGCTAAAAGTAATACAGCAAATCAAGCATGATCTACAAAATCATTATCCCTAAAGAATCATACTGGAGATTCAAACAGAGAACTCCTGAAACACATTTATATTTGATGCAATTAGAATCAGAGAATCAGTCAAGCTTGGAAGGGACCACAAGGATCACCTAGTTCCAAGCCCCCTGCCATGCCCAGGGACACTCTACCCTAGAGCAGGCTGCCCACAGCCTCATCCAGCCTGGCCTGAAACACCTCCAGCCATGGGGCCTCAACCACCTCCCTGGGCAACCCATTCCAGCCTCTCACCACTCTCACGTTCAACAGCTTCCTCCTCACAGCCAGCCTGAACCTACCCATCTCCAGCTTCACTCCATTCCCCCATGTCCTGTCACCCCCTGATAGCCTGAAAAGTCCTTCCCTGGCTTCTTTGTAGCCCCCTTCAGATACTGCAAGGCCACAAGAAGCTCACCTGGGAGCCTCCTCTTCTCCACACTGCACAGCCCCAACTCTTTCAGCCTGTCCTCATAGCAGAGCTGCTGCAGCCCTCTGAGCATCCTCGTGGCCCTTCTCTGGACATGCTCCAGCATCTCCACATCCCTCTTGTCCCAGGGGCTCCAGAACTGGATGCAGTACTCCAGGTGTGGTCTCAGCAGAGCAGAGTAGAGGGGGAGAATCACCTCCCTTGACCTGCTGGCCACACTTCTCCTGATGCAGCCCAGGATCATGGTTCTCTACATCAACCCAATTTTTCAATGCTAAAGTAATCACAATGCATGGAACAAAACCCATCTGTCAAATCCCCAACTACTGTAAAATAAATTTAGTGTACAGCCAATACAGTAAAAACCACTGCTATGCAGACAACCAAGCTTGTCTGCTCAGTTCTGCAAACAGTGTAACTATATCACCACAGTAATACAGAAACACAACTCCTGTGTTGAGCTGGAAATTAAGAATGAAGCTTTATATTCACAGCTAAGCACAATATACAAGCAGGAGTTCACAATATACACAGCTGTATACAGTTAAAGGTAAATACAAGTTAAACTTGTATTAGCTCAATACAGTAAGCTTCATACAGTATAAAGGTATATACAAGTTAAAGGTAATACAGAAACACAATTCCCAGGAGGGGCTCCCAACCACCCTTCCACCTTGCTCCCACTCCTCTACATTGCCCCAGATCTTGCCTCATGCCCAAGGAAGATTGGAGGGTCGGCCAGGTGGGTTAGGAAGCAGATGGATTTAGTCACACAGATGGCAGGTTAGGTTAGAGAGAGAGAAGTTCAGTCCAAAGCCCAAACAGCAAAAGTGTTATCTATGTTTATGTTCTTGTTCTTACACATCTCAGCAAGCCTATGAGTGCAGTAGACATCGCCACTGTTTCCTTTTCACAGCCTGTAATCTAATTCTTCTCACCAAAACGTTCTAGGTAGGCTCAAACTAGCACATAAGTCTCCACAGAGTATTTCTCATTCACCTGTACAAGACAGCACCATGCCAGCTAAGCACTTTCTTTTCATCGAGTCCTGCCCTTTGCAGTGGGAAATTTTTGAGAGCTACTGTCCACAGAATCCACTGGACTAAGAAGCAATTTGCTCATGTTAATCACATTACTCTGTAACTGTCAAAGGCTTGTTTGTATCACTCTCATTAGAGTGATAACTTGATGCACAAGAAAATCTCATTTGCAGAGGCTAAATACAGTATTACCAAGATGAAGCAAGGAATTGCTAATCTCTGGACTGACAACGCTCTCCCCACCAGGAGTTTTGATTCTGAAGAAAAAGGTCTGATTACACAGATCTGTATTTAAAACATTCTGAATCTGTCTCTACACCAAAAGAACACAACACCATTTGGACACGTGTTCTATTAAGGCTGAAAATGATGATTCCCTCTAGAGGTCTGAAAATGAAATAAGATACCTGTTATCTATTACACATGATTACTGTCTACAACTTATTACTGTCTACAACTGTCTTATTACTGTCTACAACTACCTGAAAGGGCATTGTAGCCAGGTGGGGGGTGGCCTCTTCCCCCAGGTAACCAGCAATAGAACAAGGGGACACAGTCTCAAGTTGTGCCACAGTAGGTATAGGCTGGATATTAGGAAGAAGTTCTTCACAGAGAGAGTGATTGGCATTGGAATGGGCTGCCCAGGGAGGTGGTGGAGGCACCATCCCTGGGGGTCTTCAAGAAAAGACTGGCTGAGGCACTTAGTGCCATGGTCTGGTTGATTGGATAGGGCTGGGTGATAGGTTGGACTGGATGATCTTGGAGGTCTCTTCCAACCTGGTTGATTTTATGATTCTAATTCTTTACCAAAATAACCCTTGGACATTCCCATATAATAGTGCTGAATTTGACTTGCCTAGAAACACTTCATTAAAACTTCAGGATGTTTAGTGGCAAGATGTTTTATAAGCCAGCTCTGTATCTTGTTAATAACACACCACACACACATTTGCCCGTGCTATTCACATAATGCCCTCCCTAAAACCAACTCCTTCACCTTTTTCTTGCAAGGTACACTTCAGCATTATATTAAAACTGATGGGTGGAACTGAGTTGTGAGCAGGCAGACCTTAAAACACTCACAAAAAATAGTATTACTCTCAGAATTCTCCTGCTTTTCTTTATATGTAATTTCAATGAAGTGAATACTTGTATAAAGCAAGAGGGTCTCATGACTCATTTTTTCAGGCTAGTCACAAAGGAAATGAGGGTTCCTGTTTCTGGTGGAAACAGGAGAGGCTGAGGGAGCTGGGGGTGTGCAGCCTGCAGAAGAGGAGGCTCAGGGGTGACTTCATTGCTGTCTACAACTACCTGAAGGGAGGCTGTAGCCAGGTGGAGTTGGTCTCTTCTGCCAGGCAACCAGCAACAGAACAGGGGGACACAGTCAGAAGTTGTGGCAGGGGAGGTCTAGGCTGGATGTTAGGAGGAAGTTGTTGGCAGAGAGAGTGATTGGCATTGGAATGGGCTGCCCAGGGAGGTGGTGGAGTTGCTGTCCCTGAAGGTGTTGAAGCAAAGCCTGGATGAGGCACTTAGTGCCATGGTCTGGTTGACTGGCTAGGGCTGGGTGCTAGGTTGGCCTGGATGATCTTGGAGGTTTCTTCCAACCTCATTGATTCTATGATTATTACACTTAGTTGAGAGACTGCCTAGAAGCAGAAAGCAATAGAGTACATCAACATGAACAGCGGACAGAAGCTCATGCCAAAGTTTAAAGGGAAAGATGCACATACAGCTGTACTTTATCTGTATCCTCTTTGCCCACTAACTGCTAAGAAGTGCTACTATTAGTCTCTGAAATGCTACACTATTTTAAAACTATATACTACCTTCTTTTCTCCCATTTGTACCAAAAATATTTACCTATACCTCGCGCAAAACCAAAGCACACCAAATTCAAGCCATTAACAATATAAAATGTCTCTAATTGTCACTGTATGTAGTGTGGGACAAAATAACAGTGGCGCAGAACAGCCAAAGCTGAAAGCCAAGGGCAAAAAGCCCAAAACCCATTTATTGCTATAATCACAGTCTTTTATATCCCATTCTACAAGTCACAGAATACAGTGATTGGGTAAAATATTGCTCCTGACATTCTTACTGGAGAACAGTGAGGTAATAGTGAGGTTTTAGCTGTTATAACACAGACTTCTTTCAGTTCTTTGTTCTAAGTTATGTCACTTCCATGCAAATGTTACACAGGGTGAGAACACCAATTTACTATGTTCCTATCCTCAGTCTTCCTGCGTGTGAAGGATACACAGGGATGCACTCCTAAGATACATCATTCATCACATATAGCTGACTTCCTTCTTTTGGTTCCCACATCTAATTACAAAACCTCTTTCAATTCTTAGTAGAGATCCAAGTAAAGAGATAGGCATAGTTATTACTGAGACAATAAAAATTCTTCAGTGGACAATTTGCAGCAGCATGTGAAGGCACACTCAGCTCGTTTTGTGCTTTAAGCCCATCCAGGCATCTGCTCTCTGAGGCCCTGCTTGCCCAGTATGGATTTCTCTGTCTCTCTGCTCTAGCAACTGAAGCTCAGGTCCAGGCAGATGCTGCCAGACAGAAGCTGCAGTCATAAGTGTCATGGCCTACATTCCTCAGTAGTGCTTTTTTACAGGAGAGATTCTCATTATTAGCATGTGTTTATACAGGATTGTTCCCACTGTCAGTTCATTATATAGTTACTGTCATTAGCATTAGATAAGCTACCCTTTTTAAAAAGCAAACAAACAAAACCCCACAAAAACACCCCAAGAAAACACACACACATGTAACTTATGTGTGTATGTGTACAGATAGGCACAGACATACATGTATGTGTCTTTTCAATACACAATTCTCAGTGAATCACTGTGTTTAACAGTTCAAAGGATGCAACTGAATTAAAACAACTAACACAAAAATGGAAGCTTTAACTCATCCTATGTTCCCAGCATCCCATTCTTTCAAACTCACAGCTGTAATTTAATCTTCCAGATCCACTACACTTACAACTGGAAATAAAAACACATTATAACTGTTTAATCATAGAATCAACCAGGTTGGAAGAGATATCCAAGATCATCCAGGCCAACCTAGCACCCAGCTCTAGCCAATCAACCAGACCATGGCACTAAGTGCCTCAGCCAGGCTTTGCTTCAACACTTCCAGGGACGGTGACTCCACCACCTCCCTGAGCAGCCCATTCCAATGCCAATCACTCTCTCTGTGAAGAACTTCCTCCTAACATCCAGCCTAGACCTCCCCTGCCACAACTTGAGACTGTGTCCCCTTGTTCTGTTGCTGCTTGCCTGGCAGAAGAGACCAACCCCACCTGGCTACAGCCTCTCTTTAGGTACTTGTACACAGCAATGAGGTCTGCCCTGAGCCTCCTCTTCTGCAGGCTGCACACCCCCAGCTCCCTCAGCCTCTCCTCACAGGGCTGTGCTCCAGGCCCCTCACCAGCTTTGTTGCCCTTCTCTGGACACCTTCCAGCACCTCAACATCTCTCTTGAATTGAGGAGCCCAGACCTGGACACAGCACTCAAGGTGTGGCCTGAGCAGTGCTGAGTACAGGGGCAGAATAACCTCCCTTGTCCTACTGGCCACACTGTTCCTGATTTCATCTACAAAGGAGTTTCTGCATGGATTACAACACCAGAACTGCACAAAAGGCCTTATGATTCCACAAACCTTGAATCTGGAAGAAAAAGAGGGATAGCAGAGCTGTGAACTTGTGTTTCGTGACTCTTCCTAACCTAGAAACACTAATGCCACGTTCAGTCTATTTTGAAGCAAAGCCTGGATGAGGCACTTAGTGCCATGGTCTGGTTGACTGGATAGGGCTGGGTGTTAGGTTGGCCTGGATGATCTTGGAGGTCTCTTCCAACCTGGTTGATTCTATGATTCTACGACTGCAGCTCTTCAGCAGTGATCAGGAAAAGTTCATACCCTGACCTCTTCAGACAGAAACAAAAAATATTCATTGTGCTGTTCAGAATATTATATAATTTTCTGGATGCCTTCTTAATTCCTCCTGCATATTCAAATCAGTAAACCAGAAGTCGAGAGCACTTGCCTGTACAGCCTGTCCTGCCAAGGAATACCACAAGATGCTGCTCCACAGTACTAAATATATTAGTATTAGTTTTTGTTGCCAAGCCCAGTTGTCAACAATAGAAATCCTTCCTGCCAGTAGTCTAAGTTCCCTGGGAGAATCTGACAAAACCTTAACAGTGCTGGGTCCAATGCATGCCTGGGACACACAGACTAGTCAGTAAACCCATTATCTCACAACTCACTCCAGAATCACACCTTGAAGAGTTAAAAAGCGTACCTAATTCCTGCTCAGCCTTTGTTGCATTATGCTAGCTTTTAGCTACTACTTGTTCTCATCAGTTTATACACAAAAGCCACGCAGCAGCTTTGCTCCCATTGCCAGAAGCTGAAAGTAGCAACAAGAGATGTTATGCATGGATTGGCCTGGAAAATTAACTCCCAGCAAGCAGGCTCTGGGTGGACTGAGTCACAAAACCACAGCTTTTTTCATCAATGGCCACAGTATTCCTGAAGAGGAAAAAGTATGGTTTGAATACACCTGCATTCCCTCTGACTGCTTTTATCTGGACCATGCAAATATCCATGCAAAATGGTCAAACTCTTTCCTGCAGTTTCCAAAACCACCTCCACTCCCTATTAACAACAGCCTCCCCGAGTCATGGAATGGTTTAGGTTGGAAGGGGGCTCAAAGATCATCCAATCCCAGCCTCCTGCCATAGGCAAAGACACCACCCTCCAGAACAGGTCACCCAAGGCTTCATCCAACCTGGCCTTGAACACCGCCAGGGAGGGAGGAGCCACAACCTCCCTGGGCAACCTGTGCCAGTGTCTCACCACCCTCACTGCAAACAACCCTTTCCTAACATCTAGTCTGAATCTTCCCTCTGCCAGTTTCAACCAATTTCCCCCTTGTCCTGTCATTACAAGACCTTGTCAATAGCCCTCCCCAGCCTTCCTGTAGGTCCCTTCAGATACTGGAAGGCCACTGTAAGGTCTTCTTGAAACCTTTTCTTCTTCAGGCTGAAGAGTCCCCCTCAAAAACACCAAAACATGGCATTGCAGATGAATCACTACTTAAAAGCACCATGTATTAACCTGCTCTGAGTGACTTCATCAGTTGCCCCCACCAGCAATTTCTTACACTAACATGACTCCTAAGTCAGTATCACTATCTTACGGAGAAGTAGTGAGCACTTTAGAACACTGGGAGAGATCTGTAAGGTTTTAAGATGCCTCCAAAAAGAGCACTTATGCAAGGAGAGCAAGGGGCACTCCGACAGTAGCTGCCCAGACAATCAGGTGTCTATCCCCTCAAAGACCAAACGCAACTGGGTTATAGAAATTGAATACTGGGTTACCCAAAGTATCATTTTTCATGGCAAGAAACAGTATCCCAATAGGTCTGGAGCTAGGAAGAACAGCTCTCATTTTGAACAATCATTTCAATAGTCAGATCTGCAACCTGTAAGTAATTTTTTAAGGTGACTTAGTATTCAGAGAATCACAGGAACATCCAGGTTGGAAAAGCCTTTCAGGATCACCAAGTCCAACCTATAACCCTACTACATAAGACCATAGAATCAGCCAGGTTGGAAGAGACCTCCAAGATCATCCAGGCCAACCTAGCACCCAGCCCTAGCCAGTCAACCAGACCATGGCACTAAGTGCCTCAGCCAGGCTTTGCTTCAACACCTCCAGGGATGGCCACTCCACCACCTCCCTGGGCAGCCCATTCCAATGCCAATCACTCTCTCTGACAACAACTTCCTCCTAACATCCAGCCTAGACCTCCCCCAGCACAACTTGAGACTGTGTCCCCTTGTTCTGTTGCTGCTTGCCTGGCAGAAGAGACCAACCCCACCTGGCTACAACCTCCCTACAGGTAGTTGTAGACAGCAATGAGGTCACCTTTGAGATTGCTCTTCTCCAGGCTGCACACCCCCAGCTCCCTCAGCCTCTCCTCACAGGGCTCTGCTCCAGGCCCCTCACCACCTTCGTTGCCCTTCTCTGGACATGTTCCAATATCTCAACATCTCTCTAGAATTGAGGAGCCCAGAACTGGACACAGCACTCAAGGTGTGTCCTGAGCAGTGTTGAGTACAGGGGCAGAATAACCTCCCTTGTCCTACTGCCCATATCGCCCCCCCATTTCTTCCACTAATTGGAGCCTTAAGGGAGTTCAAATTCCAAGCAACACATTTGATCAAAGTTCCTACACACCAGTTTTCCCTAAAATAGATGGGCATTTCTAACTTGCAGAGAAGGCAAACCTTTTTCCAACCACGGTTTCAGCAGCTAAGGACACATCCAATTTGCTCTTTCCTCACCAAAGATGACGATTGTAGAATACAATACATACTTTCTAAACCTAGACTGAGCTTGTGACTCAAGAAGACTGGCACAGCAAGAACAAAGAACAATCTCCTTCCTGAAAATGCTCATTTGCTATCAGTAGATGATCTTGTGGTCGCTCACAGCGGTTCATGTGAGAACCCATCTCAGAATCTAGGGTGGTAGACACCATTTGTTTCAAGAATAATGCTCAATGTCAACAGCTCAGCCCAATCTGTGTGTGATAGCCACCATAAAACAGAAGCCACAGTCTAGCTTTGGGAATAAAGTGCTAAGGCAATTGAAATTACTCTTAAAGACAGCACACTGCAAAAGTGAAAAAGTAAAGGAAGCTGGATGCTACCAGAAGGGAAAACATCATCCACTTTTCAGCAAGACACTAGCAACCTTCCTAGATGAACGTCACTGTCACAACAACAGCCTGCAACAGCTCTATCTTCCATTTGCTTCTGGGCAAAATTAGTTTACAGAACCTTGCTAAGTCTCTAGTTGCAGAGTCCAACCTCTGCTCAGAGAAAGGCAGGAATGTCAGTTATCACAGCACAAACTGCTCTCGAGAGGGGGAAATGACTCTGCAGAGGAATTGGGGGCAGTAACTCTGGAATTCAAACAACCTTGCTGAAGTACTTGGATAGTGAAGTGGAAAAGAAACTCAACATATACAATTATCCAATACAATCCACAACAGTCAACAGTTTATCACAGGCTTTCTCTTCATAAGAAAATACACATAACCACTTCCTTTTCTTCACTTTTTTCCCCTCCTTCTGCCCACATATATTTAAAACATAACTAAGCAGACAACTTTGGACCTGAACTAAGGATCTATTATCTCCTGTCAAGTGCACACAGCAAACAAAAAACCCAAGGAAAAGAATGAAGCACACATACAGAGACACAAAGAAAAAATCCACTATGCAGTTTACTTAATATTTCTGCCCAAGAACAGGAGAATTCATTTCCTTCTTTAGTCCCAAACAGTGGTTCAAAGGATATATGTGAATGTAACATTAAATACTTCAGTAGGACCAGGAGTGCCATGGTAGGAAAGTGTGGTCACATGTGACAAACATCTGTCTGTGCTGAAGAAGGCAGGTGTGAATAAAATAGCAATTTGTCCTGCATGGATTCTAAAGACACCTTGGGTGTTACTATCCTGAGATGCAGACACATTATGTTAAAGGCAGATTTACCCACAGATAAGTCTCACAGATATCCAGAGATACTGAAAAAAGGTAACACAGCATGAATATTCTCCCTACAGTATTCTTCACTGGAACTACCTGTTAGTCTGAAGCAATCCTCTTCCAAGACAAACAATTACATACTTTTCTATCTAAGCACATCTGGTGACTTCCTATTTAAGGACAACTGTTTGACAAAACTCAAGATAAAACAAAAATCCCAAATCAGACCACTGCCACAGATGTACTGAAACCCAGCAGAGGCTTTTGTTACAGATAATGAACAAAAAGCTGAGAGATACCAACCTAGTTTTGTTTACAGGCACTATAGCTACAAAGGCTAAACCTGAGTTACACATGAAGGAATATAAATGAAAGAATACAGACTAATCAGCTCTAAAAATAAAAGCAGCAATGTGACCAGAGCATACACATGAAGAGACTGTAAGGACACAAAGCTAATGCTCCTATAACGAAACACAAGGTTAAGTCTTCTCATACTAAATAATCCCTCATGCCATGCAGTCTTGCATGGAACATGCCAAATCACTGAAAAAGGAGAGAAGTTCAACTTTATCAAGTAAAACTTTAGATTTGATTTGACAGCTTTACTTATATAGAGCCCTACTTGAGCTCTTAAGTCAATAGGAAGGGGGGGCTCCCATGGATTCAATTAGTGCCAGAAGTATAAACTCTGCAGAATGTTTTTAAGTGTCAAAATACACATACCAAACTAAATATTTGCTTTTGGTTCATGTCTCTCAAGAATAAAATCTAAATAATTATGATGGTCTTACATAGAATCTACATGTTAGCTTTTGCTTTTTAGCATTCTGGTGCATTTGGAGGAAAAATAGCTACATACATTTCAGTAATGTTAAGCCCTAATGATTTACATCAGTCTACTATAAAAGAAATTTCTAACCAAGATAAAGAGATTGTGTTATATTATCCTGTATAGTGTCAAACATCCATACTAGAACTTTAACAGAAATTAAGTACAGTAACTGCATGCTGTTCAAATCTGGAATTTCACCCAGTGGAACTCAATTTCATTTCAGTATAGTTTTTAAGTCTGCAGTATCTGGGGTTGCAGCACTACAAACACAATACATAAACACAATTCATATTTATTACTTAATAATTAGGCTTCTCCTTTTAAAATCCACTATTAAATGTATCTACTGCATCCAGGACTATGCTCTTTCAATTTTCTACTGTATATGCTGTATTCAATTTAAAAGGAATCAGAAAAAACCTACACAATATGACACTTAACCTGTTTAACTTCCTAAAAATTTGATGTAAATTCCTTAGTTAACCAAGCACTGCAGAACTAACACTTGGAAGGAATATAACAAACCCACACTCCTCCTTCCCAGTATTAAGTGTATGTTTAGGCTTTACTTTGCCTATTACATAAAAGCAATACAATTCACAGCTCATAAATTAGCAACGTCTCACAGTGATTAGTGCAGCAGAAAGTTCTATCAAACCATAATTAACATGTACCCAAAGCTAATGATACTTGCTTTTACCTGAAAATTAACATCTTCTTTCTTAAATATCAGTGCTCGAACTTCATCAGGATCTCCGTTAAATATAGCTTGAACCAACGGTGGCTGAAACGAAAAGAAAACAAACCACATCTTAGAATATAATCCCATTTTAATTTGTAGTGATGCATGGGGGGTTGTCACGTAACACAAGCACATCATGATGACAAAATAAATCCCAGCAAGTGCAATAATGAAACCCTCACCAGCACTGAGACGTGAAGAAACTCCAAGTTTTAAACCCCTTAAAGATACGAACATATTCTACACCAATGAAATAGGAAAAAAGGGCCCACAAGACTAGCTTGTAACAGCTGAGAAATAAACTCCTCATCATAAAGGTGGGAATGTTGCTTTATGCTGAAAATCCTATACAATATAAGCAAAGAAATCCCTTTTACATTAGCAAGTGACTAATATTACAAGAAATGTTTCACCTATTTAGGCAGAGTAGGAAAGCAAAGTCCATCAGTATGGTACCATCAAGTATGGTAACAAATTCACGCTCACACACATCTATTACTAAATATAGCAGGATTTCTTAGTAAGAAAAGCTCCTGAGGTATACCAGCAAGATTTAAAGTGAGTCACTTGACAAAGTAATAAAAACACAGTTCCCACTGTCGATCACTTCCAGAAAGTGGTAAAGTGTGTCTAACAGTTACATCAAAATTATAACTTCTGCTGTTGTTCATTTTAGTTCAGAATTGCTCTGATGTGTACATCAATTCCCAAAATGAACACAGTATATTACTGCAACACTATCATTGCAATATTTTAGTTCAGAATTGCTCTGATGTATACATCAGTTCCCAAAATGAACAGAGTATATTATTGCAATACTATCATTGCAATATTTTAGTTCAGAATTGCTCTGATGTATACATCAGTTCCCAAAATGAACACAGTATATTATCTCAGTATCACAGTATTATCAGGGTTGGAAGAGACCTCACAGATCATCAAGTCCAACCAATATTATTGCAATACTATCATTGCAATATTTTAGTTCATAATTGCTCTGATGTATACATTGATTCCCAAAATGAACACAGTATATCATTGCAATATTTTAGTTCAGAATTGTTCTGATATGTATACATCAGTTCTCAAAATGAACACAGCATATATACTGCAACACTATCATTGCAATATTTTAGTTCAGAATTGCTCTGATATGTATACATTAATTCCCAAAATGAACACAGTATATCACTGCAATATTTTAGTTCAGAATTGCTCTGATATGTATGCATCAGTTCTCAACATGAACACAGTATATCACTGCAATATTTTAGTTCAGAATTGCTCTGATGTATACATTAATTCCCAAAATGAACACAGTATATTATTGCAATACTATCATTGCAATATTTTAGTTCAGAATTGCTCTGATATGTATACATCAGTTCTCAACATGAACACAGTATATCACTGCAATATTTTAGTTCAGAATTGCTCTGATGTATACATTAATTCCCAAAATGAACACAGTATATTATTGCAATACTATCATTGCAATATTTTAGTTCAGAATTGCTCTGATGCATACATTAATTCCCAAAATGAACACAGCATATTACTGCAATACTATCATTGCAATATTTTAGTTCAGAATTGCTCTGATATGTATACATCAGTTCTCAAAATGAACACAGTATATCATTGCAATATTTTAGTTCAGAATTGCTCTGATATGTATACATCAGTTCTCAAAATGAACACAGTATATCACTGCAATATTTTAGTTCAGAATTGTTCTGATGTGTACATCAATTCCCAAAATGCACACAGTATATTATTGCAATACTATCATTGCAATATTTTAGTTCAGAATTGCTCTGATATGTATACATCAGTTCTCAAAATGAACACAGTATATCACTGCAATATTTTAGTTCAGAATTGTTCTGATGTATACATCAGTTCCCAAAATGAACACAGTATATTATTGCAATACTATCATTGCAATATTTTAGTTCAGAATTGCTCTGATGTATACATTAATTCCCAAAATGAACACAGCATATTACTGCAATACTATCATTGCAATATTTTAGTTCAGCATTGTTCTGATGTATACATCAGTTCCCAAAATGAACACAGTATATTATTGCAATACTATCATTGCAATATTTTAGTTCAGAATTGCTCTGATGCATACATTAATTCCCAAAATGAACACAGCATATTACTGCAATACTATCATTGCAATATTTTAGTTCAGCATTGCTCTGATGTATACATCAACTCTCAAGATGAACACAGTATATTATTGCAATACAATGATTACATCAGTTCCTGAAGTGGTATTGCCTAAATGCACCATTCAGGAACAAGGAGTGGGGCAGAGTAAAAACCCATTTACTTCAAACATAGCTTACCAAGCCTTCTAAAAATCCTTCTAGAAATCTGCTATTGATGCACTTTAACTAAACATACATGAAAAAGAATGAGCCCTTGCAAATATTAACTCTACAACTAAGTTTCAGCTTTTACTCCCTTGTTTTTACCACTTTGTCCTGTTTCAGCATCAAGTATATTTATGTTAACCCTAGGAAAATTACTGTTGGTATTTGCAACAGTATTATGCAAGCTGGAAATATGCCAATGAACAAATATGCCTTACCAGCACATTTCCAGCGGGTGATGGATGCAAGGATACATTTTCCTGAGGCAATTTGGAAACAAACGTGGGAGAATCATCTTCCTCCTCCTCCAAAACAACAATACAAACTCGACTCATTCGATCCGTTTGAGGAAGCAAAAGCAGGAAAAAAAATACCAGCGAGAGTATTTTTGGAACCAGACTGCAGGTATTGTAATGGGGACCATAGAGGAAATACTTTCACCTGTTCCACACACCCTCACCAACTCGGGAGCGCTTCTGCTGGTGTGTTAGGATTTAAAAAGAGAAAATCCTTTCCCCTCTTGCACTTCATATTTCAACATTTAAGCACCCTGAGATGTTCAAAGCGAGGCTGGGGAAAAAAAAAGTTTCTTTATCTTTTTTTTTTTTCCTAAATAAGATTCCTCTAAGCATCAAAACCTCAATAATGAAACCGTGGAACGGCTGACGGAAATATCCCACGATCCAATCGCACTTGAACGGCGCTGACTGTCACACACAGCTGTCCTTGCACAAGCAAATCTGTTTTTCTTACTGTCACGATTTCCACAAAGTCCTCCTACCGCCACAGAGAAATCATTGCTAGAGGAGACACGCCACCGCCAAGGACGGGAGGAGGAACAACTGCCCCAAGAGAGGCGGCTGCAGCTATACCCACTCCTGCAAGGTCAGTTTTCAACCAGCCGCCGCAGGCTTTCTGGGGACCGAAAATAAACGTGCCTTCCAATCACCCTGTCATTCTACAGCTTCCATTCTCCATGTCAAAACAGTCCAGCCAGGAAAATGCATCTCATTTCAAGCAGCGTTTCAGGACCTGCTTAGAGGGAGAAAAAAAGAACCCCTTGCGAGAAGAACATCCGCAACATAGAGCGCGGCTGCAGCGCATTTACATGCGATGAGTCAGACCACAGGGACAATGAACTCCCTGAATAACGCTGCTGGCTGGATCCAGCCTCCCCAAACGCCAGCGAGGCAGGCAGCGCTGCTCCGTCAGGGGCGCAGGCAATGTGGAGCGTTCGTTTCTCCTTCACCAGGCAGTAGCTGTGGCTTCTCCATCTGGGAAGGCGTCAGGCAAAAATACTGTGAAGAAAGAAGGCTTCAGAAAAAAATAAGCCAGCTACCACACACAAAAGGTCAAATTACTGCCCGAGAGTTCTTCTGCAAAAGCCGTTCATCACTCGAGCGCTTCTTTTGATCACCGTGTGAATGCAGCTCCCATGATAGTCTTCATTCAGACGGAGGGGGTGAGGGGAAAAAATAAATCAGACTCTGTACATCTTCTCCGAGCCAACTTCTTTAGCCGAACATCTGTCACTGTGCCAACCTGATTCTCCTCTTCAGTTCGCGCTTCTGTTTACCAGTTGTTGTTGGGTTGTTGTTTTTTCTCCCGTGACAAATTCAATTATACAATCAGCAGATAGACCTGCAAAGCTCAAAAAAAACCAACCCCGGCTGCCCAAGCTGGTCATTAGGAGCCCATAGGAGCGCAGCACGAAGCGGCACCGCTACAGCAGCACTCCCGCTGAGCAGCAGCCTGGCGAGCAGCGCCTGCAGCCTGGCAGGATGAAGCGCCCAGTAATGCTCACATGTCACACTCACCAGAGAACCCAGCCACTGCTCCCACTGCAACTTCCTCCGGCAACGAAAAAAAAGCGCCTTTTTCTCCCCCTTCCCTCCCCCCTCCCCTTTTTTGGAGCTGGAGGGGGGAGCCTCTGCAGTTACGTCTGTGCCAGTTGTGTGACTAACCCAGCTGAAACGTACCAAGGCTGTAACTGAAGAAAGAGCGACTGTTTAATACTTTCCACTAAAAGCCACAAAGAAATCTGCTGTGCCGCCTCTGCTGACTAACAATTTAGGCCATAAACAATCCCAGCACTTTAACTGCTTTCATATGCCCCTGGCCAGTCCTTGCTTAACTCACTGAAGACAAAAAACTCCCCACAAAAAATATTCTGAAAATTAAATGAAACTAAAATCTCTCCGAGTAATTGACTATTTGATAGCCAGATACTAATGGCAAATCTATGGGGTATTTTTGGAACTAGTATAAACAAACATAGAATCAACCAGGTTGGAAGAGACCTCCGAGATCATCCAGTCCAACCTAGCACCCAGCCCTATCCAATCAACTAGACCATAGAATCAACCAGGTTGGAAGAGACCTCCGAGATCATCCAGTCCAACCTAGCACCCAGCCCTATCCAATCAACTAGACCATAGAATCATAGAATCAACCAGGTTGGAAGAGACCTCCGAGATCATCCAGTCCAACCTAGCACCCAGCCCTATCCAATCAACTAGACCATAGAATCAACCAGGTTGGAAGAGACCTCCGAGATCATCCAGTCCAACCTAGCACCCAGCCCTATCCAATCAACTAGACCATAGAATCATAGAATCAACCAGGTTGGAAGAGACCACCGAGATCATCCAGTCCAACCTAGCACCCAGCCCTATCCAATCAACTAGACCATAGAATCAACCAGGTTGGAAGAGACCTCTGAGATCATCCAGTTCAACCTAATACCCATCCCTATCCAATCAACCAGACCCTGGCACTAAGTGCCTCACCCAGGCTTTTCTTCAACACCTTCAGGTGTGGTGACTCCACCACCTCCCTGGGCAGCCCAAAAAATCATAATTTAAACGTATTTCATATTGAAATAAAGCATAATTTAAATATAATATTACTAATAATATAATAATTCAAATGTAATGGAAAGCCTGATTAACTTGCCAAATAAATATTTCAGCTTGAATCTGCTTAAATGGTGCTGGTCTGTGGGTGTATTATATAAATGGCTTCTGTCAAAGTTGCTGGATAAGCTTAGGTTTTACAGGAACAGAGGGAGGGATTTTGTTCCTGCCGTGCAGCACAAAGGCACTTACTTCTAATGTCCTTCAGTGGCTGCTAAAGCCAGAGTTTGCCAAGGGTGAGCAAGTTTCTAGCTCTGCAATAAAGCATCTGCACTCTGGTTTCACACATGAATCCAGGGCAGAGAGAAAGACAGGTTTAAGTGGGATAGTAAAGGGTTTGGATATTAACAGATTAATTGAATTGCCACCTTTGGGGGCCACAGGCAGGAAAAGCTCACATCACCACTCCGACAAAATTGTGTCTACAACAGCTTGACTGCAACGTTAACAAATTGCTAACACACACACTTAATGCAGGGGAAGCTGCTTCTTCAAGTGTGAAAGAGTATCTCAGCCTAGAGCTCCCCAAGCTCAGGACTGCTGGCCTGGCAGAACACAGCACCATTTTCTGATTCACCACGTAATTTCAGCTTCAGATTTCCCAAGTGTCCTTATTTACAGCACGTCACTAACAAACGTCTCTATAAATGTATTCTGCTCATTATAGAGAGTCCAGTTGCTTTGGAATTTCATGTTTTTGGTGTTAATTATGTAAAAGTAGTGGTTTGTACGCTGTGTTGCTTTATTTTAGCATTACAAGCATTTATTAAGAGGAATCATAGAATCAACCAGGTTGGAAGAGACCTCAAAGATCATCCAGGCCAACCTAGCACCCAGCCCTAACCAATCAACCAGACCATGGCACTAAGTGCCTCATCCTGGCTTTGCTTGAAGACCTCCAGGGACAATGCCTCCACCACCTCCCTGGGCAGCCCATTCCAATGCCAATCACTCTCTCTGTGAAGAACTTCCTCCTAATATCCAGCCTAGACCTACCCTGGCACAACTTGAGACTGTGTCCCCTTGTTCTGTTGCTGGTTGCCTGGGAGAAGAAGCCACCTCCCACCTGGCTACAATGCCCCTTCAGGTAGTTGTAGACAGTAATAAGATCACCCCTGAGCCTCCTCTTCTCCAGGCTAAACAGGCCCAGCTCCCTCAGCCTCTCCTCATAGGGTTTGTGTTCCAGGCCCCTCACCAGCTTTGTTGCCCTTCTCTGGACATGTTCCAGCACCTCAACATCTTTCTTGAATTGAGGGGCCCAGAACTGGACACAGCACTCAAGGTGTGGTCTGAGCAGTGCTGAGTAGAGGGGCAGAATAACCTCCCTTGTCCTACTGGCCACACTGTTCCTGATGCAGGCCAGGATGCCATTGGCTCTCTTGGCCACCTGGGCACAGATTCACATGAACAACACACAACGAACCATGCTGCTCTTGGCTGTGGCAAAAGCAGTTCAAATAAAACCAGGGACCATCCACAAGGCTAATCTACTGCCTGCTGAGGAACACAGCAGCCACAACCTAGACATTTTTGGTTGCTGTTTGTGAAAAACGCCCTGAGGAGTAGACACTGTAACTTATTTGCATAACTAAACAGTCATTAAAAAAAGTAATTAAAAATCAGATTAAGTCCACAAGCAAAGTATGCCAACAAAACATATACTTGAGCATCCTACTATACACACACACATCTATTTGAGAAGGTTTTCTCCCTAAACCCATGTTTACTGTAAATGAAGATTTTTGAAGAGTCAGCACATACATACAGTAAGCAGATGCCATATGCTTTCTTTGCAGTTACCAATTGGACATGTCAGAGACGTGTCCCAAATTGGACTGTTACTTGTAAAGGTCAAAAGTACACACTTAAAGTCTGCTAGAAATTCAGTAGTTGCCTTAAAAAAATATATAAGATTTCACAGTTAATTGTGAATATTCAGAAGAACACAAACCCTGAGGAGAGGCTGAGGGAGCTGGGGGTGTGCAGCCTGCAGAGGAGGAGGCTCAGGGCAGAGCTCATTGCTGTCTACAACTACCTGAAGGGAGGCTGTAGCCAGGTGGGGGGTGGTCTTTTTTGTCAGGCAAGCAGCACCAGAACAAGGGGACACAGTCTCAAGTTGTGCTGGGGGAGGTCTAGGCTGGATGTTAGGAGGGAGTTCCTGCCAGAGAGAGTGATTGGCATTGGAATGGGCTGCCCAGGGAGGTGGTGGAGTCATCATCCCTGGAGTTGTTCAAGAGAAGACTGGATGAGGCACTTGGTGACATGTTCTAGTTGACTGGCTAGGGCTAGGTTGGCCTGGATGATCTTGGAGGTCTCTTCCAACCTGGTTGATCCTATGATTCAATAAGAATTACAGATATTTGAAACTACTCTGATAATTACTCTAGAAATCTTACCTAGAACTAAAATATAACCTAATTCCCTAAGCACATAAAAATATAGTGTTATACAGATATGTTAATGAATGGTCAAAGACTTAAAAGCCAATACATCACAGGGTGCATTAGAAAGAGAACCAACACAACTGGATCAATATTATATTGACCTTGATAGCAATCTGAACTATGTAAGCTGACAAAAAAAAAAACCACTCATGCTCAAAATGCATGTGTGTGCATATGCAATGACTTCTATAACCAAAGGACAACCCAGTTCTAAAAACATTTAACTAGTGAACTAGCACTTGGACATCACTTGAAAGGACAATCTTTCCCCTCCCATCCCTTCAACTGAAAGTACTGCCTCCACCATAATACAAGTGTCATCTCTAATCATGTCTTCTTGGAAGCTCAACAAAAATCATCCAAGGTAACCTCTTGTGCACGAAATAAAAGTTTGTATGCTGTGTAGCAGCTGTTCTGAAAGCCAAAATTTGAAGTTCACTATTCTACAAACAAAGGTTTCAGTTTTTCAGCAGACTGTCTAGATAAATAACATTCAGTGCAGGAGAAAAGATAACAGTAACAGTGAATGAAAGCAAAATAAATTTGAGAGGATTAATTTAAGCCTCCTCTCCACAATGTAATTTAAGACTCATAAGAGACCTTTGCAAGCTATGAAGAAAGAACATTGCATCCTCAAAGCACTTTTCAATTCACATTAGTCAATGTTAAAATAACTGCAGTCAGCAAGTCACCACCATCTACCTTCAAAAGTAACATATCTCCAGTAAGAGAGCTCTCATTAAACAAGTAATAGGGAAAAGAGAATAAAATAATTACCTAACAAGAAAAGAAAAACAAGGCCATTTCTACTGTGGCCCAAGGAGTAATCTATCTGATAGCCTCCACACTATCTGACTGTTGGTAAAGATTTCTATATTATAGAATCATAGAACCAACCAGATTGGAAGAGACCTCCAAGGTCATCCAGCCCAACCTAGCACCCAGCCCTAGCCAGTCAACCAGACCATGGCACTAAGTGCCTCAGCCAGGCTTTGCTTCAACACCTCCAGGGACAGCAACTCCACCACCTCCCTGGGCAGCCCATTCCAATGCCAATCACTCTCTCTGGGAAGAACTTCCTCCTAACATCCAGCCTAGACCTCCCCCAGCACAACTTGAGACTGTGTCCCCTTCTTCTGTTGCTGGTTGCCTGGCAGAAGAGACCAACCCCACCTGGCTACAATGTCCCTTCAGGTAGTTGTAGACAGCAATGAGGTCTGCCCTGAGCCTCCTCTTCTGCAGGCTGCACACCCCCAGCTCCCTCAGCCTCTCCTCACAGGGCTGTGCTCCAGGCCTCTCACCAACTTCATTGCCCTTCTCTGGACACATTACAGTGTCACAGTATCATCATAGTTGGAAGAGACCTCACAGATCATCAAGTCCAACCCTTTACCACAGAGCTCAAGGCCAGACCATGGCACCAAGTGCCACGTCCAATCCTGCCTTGAACAGCTCCAGGGACGGCGACTCCACCACCTCCCCGGGCAGCCCATTCCAGTGTCCAATGACTCTCTCAGGGAAGAACTTTCTCCTCACCTCCAGCCTAAATTTCCCCTGGCGTAGCTTGAGGCTGTGTCCTCTTGTTCTGGT
This sequence comes from Pogoniulus pusillus, assembly GCF_015220805.1. Lineage (NCBI taxonomy): Eukaryota > Metazoa > Chordata > Aves > Piciformes > Lybiidae > Pogoniulus > Pogoniulus pusillus. The sequence continues at coordinate 5,903,902 of NC_087291.1, read as the reverse complement.
GCTGGCCACCTGAGAGAAGAGAGCAACCTCCTCCTGGCCACAACCACCCCTCAGGTAGTCCAGCATCTCAACAGCTCTCTTGAATTGAGGAGCCCAGAACTGGACACAGCACTCAAGACAGAACACTAAAACTTTATATGTAACATGTAAAATTTTATATGTAACGCTAAAATTTTAAGGAGTGCAGTGGAAAGAATGAAAAGAATTCCAAATTGGACAATAGTGAGGATATGCCTTTTTGCAAGATAGCTTCTTTGTTGACATGACATCTTTCTGCTAGTAAAGGTGTGCTGTAAATTTCAAACTACGCTTCCCTTTAAGTAAATCAAGTTCAAAGAGCTTTTCATGGGTGCATGAAGGAGACTATATTACAGCAATGAAACCTGCAGGTTAAACACCAGGGTAGGTATAGGCTGGATATTAGGAAGAAGTTCTTCACAGAGAGAGTGATTTCCCATTGGAATGGGCTGCCCAGGGAGGTGGTGGAGGCACTGTCCCTGGGGGTCTTCAAGCAAAGACTGGATGAGGCACTTAGTGCCATGGTCTGGTTGATTGGATAGGGATGGGTGCTAGGTTGGACTGGATGATCTTGGAGGTCTCTTCCAACCTGGTTGATTCTATCATTCTATGATTCTATGCTCACACCAAACAGAAAAAACATGAGCTGTGTATCAGCTAAAAATAGCAATCTTTTCTAGGATCTACCCTTTTCTCTAGGAACCAATGAAGGCAAGACTGCAACCAGACAGCTGATGACGCTGAAAACCTCACTGAAGTACATTCAATACTAACAAGCTTATCCAAGTAAAGATTTCTTTTCTTGCCAACCAGCTTTTATGAAGTCTTTCCAACTGGTTTCATTCAATATTTTGTATAATTAAGGAGTTAGTAAAAAGGAGGAGATTGTTCTGTCAGGTTCCATTAAAAATGAAAACTTTCAGAGCCAAGGAAGTCTTAGGAATGATTTTTTAAGCAGTCTGTATTAGCTCTGCAAGGGAAAGCCTAAGCCCTGGATTTCTTCACAAGACAGATTGCCTACGATGGCTGCAGCTGTGGGCTGTACATAGGCATGCTGGAGGAAAAGCAGGATTTTGTGCAATGTACCTAGAATATTTACTAAACTGTTGCCCACATACAGACAGAGATGCGTGCTCAGCATCACCATCGACATAAGCTACAGTATTTCTGGAAGCCATCTGAGTCACTCAGCCGTCTGAACTTCTCTGCTGTTTCCTCCCCACTCCTGCGGGAATGAGGTGGAGTCAAGAAAAAGTACAGGCTGGAGTAAGATGAAATTACTACTTTTCCTCCCAGCTTTATTCCATAGCAGAGCAGTTTTAACCTTCAGACTCCACATTTCTCCTTTCAAGGGTGAGGAAGATAACATCGCTTGCAACTCCAGGATAGCATAGGCAGCTCTTAGGTGTTTTTCTCATGCAAGTATACAAACTCTATTAAATCTATTTCATGTAATTATGCATCTTGTTTGAATTAATTAACAAAAATCCTTATAAAGATATCATTATAAGGATAATATATAATTATCTAATTTGCCTGAAGGGAGGTTGTGGCCAGGAGGAGGTTGCTCTCTTCTCTCAGGTGGCCAGCACCAGAACAAGAGGACACAGCCTCAAGCTACACCAGGGGAAATTTAGGCTGGAGGTGAGGAGAAAGTTCTTCCCTGAGAGAGTCATTGGACACTGGAATGGGCTGCCCAGGGAGGTGGTGGAGTCGCCGTCCCTGGAGCTGTTCAAGGCAGGATTGGACGTGGCACTTGGTGCCATGGTCTAGCCTTGAGCTCTGTGGTAAAGAGTTGGACTTGATGATCTGTGAGGTCTCTTCCAACCCTGATGATACTGTGATAACTTTATAATTAACAAAAATCAGTGTAACTGAATTGTCATCTCAGAAACTGAGACACAAATATGACAAGGAAGAAAAATAATCCAGTATTTGTTCTAAAGTTTCTTTATGGGAGCAGCCTAAGCAAAATTAATAATGCAAAACCACATTTGTGATTGAGATGTAAACTTAATTTGTGTGATCAAACTGTAACCTTAGAAAAAGCTTCAGAAATACTTCCTGATCAAAGAGCAATAGGATACCTCCAAAGCAATTTTCTGTTTAAGACTTGTTGCATATTCTGTACAGTAGTATACAATACAGTTGTAGAGAAACTCTTGACTGAAGCACCTTAATGAGGTCTGCCCTGAGCCTCTTCTCCAGGCTGCACACCCCGAGCTCGCTCAGCCTCTTGCTGTCTACAGCTACCTGAAGGGAGGCTGTAGCCAGGTGGGGGTTGTTCTCTTCTCCCAGGCAACCAGCAACAGAACAAGAGGACACAGTCTCAAGTTGTGCCAGGGGAGGTCTAGGCTGGATGTTAGGAGGAAGTTGTTGTCAGAGAGAGTGATTGGCATTGGAGTGGGCTGCCCAGGGAGGTGGTAGAGTCACCATCCCTGGAGGTGTTCAAGTAAACACTGGATGGGGCACTTAGTGCCATGGTCTAGTTGATTGGCTAGGGCTGGGTGCTAGGTTGGACTGGATTATCTTATCATAGAATCAACCAGGTTGGAAGAGACCTCCAAGATCATCCTACCCTCCAACAGATCCACACCTGCTCCTAGCTTGGTGTCATCTGCAAACTTACTGATGCTGGACTCAATTCCCTGGTCCAGGTTGTCAATAAAGATGCTGAACGGGACTTGGTCTCAAAGGTCTCTTCCAACCTGGTTGATTCTTTGAGAGGCTGAGGGACCTGAGGCTTTTTAGTCTGGTGAAGACTTAGAGGGGATCTAATCAATGTCTATAAATATCTGAAGGCTGGGTGTCAAGAGGGAGAAGACAGGCTCTAGTCAGTTGCACCCTGTGATAGGACAAGGGGCAACGGATATAAACTACAGCACAGGAGGTGCTGTAGTTTCACCTGCTCCACCTCAACATAAGGAGGAACTTCTTTACTGTAAGGGTTACGGAGCACTGGAATGGGCTCTCAAGAGAGGTTGAGGAGTCTCCTTCTCTGTAGACTTTCAAGACGTGTCTGGATGCATTCCTGTGTGACCTGTACTAGATCATATTCCTGCTCTGGCAGGGCACTTGGACTCGATTCCAGAGGTCCCTTCCAACCTCTAACACCCTGTGATACTGTAAGTCACCTCCCTGTCATCTGACCAAAATGGAAGGCAGCTATAACACATAGGAGCTTTCCTAAATAACAAACACTCCATGGTGGAATTGTCAGTCTTATAAAATTAGCTAGAAGTCAACACAACTCCTGTTTCAGGTATGAGAGATAAGAAAAAGATGCCTCTATCCACTTCTTCTCATGGATAGTTAAGGCAATCCTGCATATATAAAGACAGGTGAGAGGCCTTGAGCACAGCCCTACGAGGAGAGGCTGAGGGAGCTGGGATTGGTTAGCCTGCAGAAGAGGAGGCTCAGGGGAGACCTTATTGCTGTCTACAACTACCTGAGGGGTGGTTGTGGCCAGGAGGAGGTTGCTCTCTTCTCTCAGGTGGCCAGCACCAGAACAAGAGGACACAGCCTCAAGCTACACCAGGGGAAATTTAGGCTGGAGGTGAGGAGAAAGTTCTTCCCTGAGAGAGTCATTGGACACTGGAATGGGCTGCCCGGGGAGGTGGTGGAGTCGCCGTCCCTGGAGCTGTTCAAGGCAGGATTGGACGTGGCACTTGGTGCCATGGTCTGGCCTTGAGCTCTGTGCTAAAGGGTTGGACTTGATGATCTGTGAGGTCTCTTCCAACCTTGGTGATACTGTGATACTGTGACAGACATACAGATGTACACAAACCACTCCAGGTAACACGGTGTGGGCTTTGGACAGGAGGTGGGCTGGTTTTGAAACACCAGAAATGACAGATTATTTCTGCTGAAAAACTGGAGAAGATATTCTCTCAAAATATCAGCTGAACCAGAGAAGCAGGCAAAACACTTCAGCATTTGTTAAGCCCACACAAACCCACCATTACTAGCCTGCTCACTTCAGAGGCTTTTTGCAAGTAGGGCAGCTTTCAGAAAGGTGTTTTCATAACATGAAAAGCAAGGCTTACAGATGGGTTACAGGTATCTTCACCTGTTGTCAGAGCAAAGGCAGAAGAGTCCCCCAACAGCAGGAACCTTCAACAGAGTCCTGTACACATGACCATTCATCCGTGTCTTAAAAGTTAAACTTCTGGTTTGTTTGGCTTTTTCCAAGCAGGATTATTTTGGAATTAATCTCTGCCAAAATCTTCCTAACACTGGCTTCAGTTGGTGATTTGTGATAGATTATGAGGGAGCTGGGATTGGTTAGCCTGGAGAAGAGGAGGCTCAGGGGTGACCTTATTACTGTCTACAACTACCTGAGGGGTGGTTGTGGCCAGGAGGAGGTTGCTCTCTTCTCTCAGGTGGCCAGCACCAGAACAAGAGGACACAGCCTCAAGCTGTGCCAGGGGAAATTTAGGCTGGAGGTGAGGAGAAAGTTCTTCCCTGAGAGAGTCATTGGACACTGGAATGGGCTGCCCGGGGAGGTGGTGGAGTCGCCGTCCCTGGAGCTGTTCAAGGCAGGATTGGACGTGGCACTTGGTGCCATGGTCTGGCCTTGAGCTCTGTGGCAAAGGGTTGGACTTGATGATCTGTGAGGTCTCTTCCAACCCTGATGATACTGTGATACTGTGAATACTTCTGGCCTGACGAGTTCCTTCCAGCTCAGACTGCACCCCATAGCCAATTCAGTTTTCTGGCACTGAAAGCTGTATTGATGACAATAACCATCACAGCACCCCTCCAAGAATAATTGCTGAAGGCACTAATTTCAGCTGGGCACACCAGATCAAAAAGCACAGCTGAAGAAAGCAAAGAAAACAAAAACTCTTTAATTTGCTCTTTCACATGTCAGCTGTTCTCTCCCAGCACTATCCAGCCAGTTGCTGGGAGGCGAGACCAGACAGGAACACAACAATAGCAGAGCAAAAACAACAATCCCAGAGATACAGGACATCAAGCCACTGTCATAGCTGGCACTGATATTGTGATGCTGCTCCTGCTCAAGAAGAAGAAACAGATACAGGTAATTTACAGCTGGCTTGGCTGGAACAAATGACTGACTGAAGAATTCTTAGTCTTAGTTTTATAGTGAAGTCATCACCCCTGGAGGTACTCAAGAAGAGCCTGGATGAGGCACTTAGTGCCATGGTCTGGTTGACTGGCTGGGGCTGGGTGCTAGGTTGGACTGGATGATCTCGGAGATCTCTTCTAACCTGGTTGATTCTATGATTCTAGTCCAAGCCCTCTGACAAAGGTTCACCTGGAATGCATTGCAGAGTCTGACCCCACCCTCTTCACCTCCACTATTTACTTACTTATAAGTATTTCTATGATCTCTTCAGTCATCTCTTCTCCAGGCTAAACAGCTCCAAGCCTTTCACTCTTGCCTCATAAGAGAGGTGTTTCAGTTCCCTAATCATCTCTGCAGCTCTCCATTGCACTCTCCTTCAGTAGTTGCCTCTCTTGAACCAAGTTGCCCAGAACTGGACACAATACTTAAGGCAAACCTCAACCTGCTGGCCACACTCTTAATGTACCCCAGGATTCCACTGATCTTCTTGACCACGTTGCTGGCTCACATGAACTTACTGTTCACCAGCACTTTCAAGTCCTTCTCTGCTCATTGGCTTTCCAGAGGGTCAACCCTGAACTCTGACCAGGGCAAAAGGCTATTCCTCTCCAGGTGCAGGACTCTACAATTGCCCTTGTTGCACTTCATAAGGTTCCCCTCTGCCCAACTCTCCAGCCTGGATTTGATGAAATGGCAGCACAGCCTTCTGCTGTCATTCAAGTTACACTAATAAGCAGAGGCCTTCCTCTGTTTTATGTCACCACCATGTAAACCCTCATACGCTGCCATGGTTGCACAATGTTTGCTTTTATACATTTGCCTGGAATTCCCAAATGGCCAAAACCAGCAGTGGTTGGGAGTGTTCACCAACAACTTCAGAACTTGAGTCAGAAATGCATATGGCTTCCGCTCAGACTGTTATCTGGGAAACACTGAAGAACTTTAAGTGATTCATGCCATTTTATACCATGGAAGGGAGGAAACAAACATCACATTCAACTATTTAAAACATTCAGTGATGACTCACATCAGCTTAGGACATTTCCAGAATCAGATGCTTGTCTCAAGTAACAAACTGTTGTAGACTCCTGCAAATATCAAGCTCCTGCAAGTATGAAGCTGTTGAGTATTCAAGAAAATGAAAAAGACTGATACACTTTCAACTGAACCACTCAGCTATCAAATAAAGCATAAAAAGGGACAAAAACAGAGCAAAGGCTGTTCCATGTGAACATAAGGAAAAACTTTTTCACTGTGAGGGTTACAAAACACTGGAACAGGCTGCCCAGAGAGGTTGTGAAGTCTCTTTCTCTGGAGATGCTCAAAATCCACCTGGATGTGTTTCTGTGTGACCTCTTCAAGGTGATCCTGCTCTGACAGGGGGTTGTACTAGATGATCTTTCAAGATGCCTTCCAACACTTAAAATTCTGTGATTCTGTGACAAATCTGGGGGCTTTTTGTCCTCTGAAGATGAAACAAAATCCAAGATGAGGTCAAAAAGCCCACTGACTCCCAAATGATGATTATGCCAAGTTTGATTTTAGTTGTATTTGCAAAAATCTTGGCAATCTTGCTGCAGCTTTCTGCTCTATTAATGAGGCTTTATCTTAGCCTGTATTTTGCTTGGACTCACGTGCTTGCATGATTTCTGCAGGCAGTGCTGAACTTGAATCTATTCACAGGAGCAACAAGATATAACCAATTAAGAGCAAGAACTACAGGAACAGCCCTGAACAGCTAAGAATAGAGCAATGCATCCAAAGAAGTGTTACATAGGACTTACTGATCTCCAGTGATTAAATGATCATGAGGAAAGGTAACAAGGGTTGAACTGAGGAAGGGAAAAACCCCAAGCAGGTGCAACTGTACAATATAGACTGCTTTTCCACCACCAGAAAGAACAACTAACACTTCTCAAGTTTGTCCATCTCAGGAAAGGAAAGTTAAATTAGCTTTGAATGTCTGCTTGCTATTCACTCCTAACAGTCTGATAGACAACTAAGAAGCATGATCCAAAGCAAAGACAGTATTTAGAACAACAGTAATAGCAGGCAATGCTTTCTCAGAACACCACACAAATTCCACTATTCAAATCATAGCTCAAATTTTGTCATGAAGTAAAGTACAAGTAAATCTACTCCTTTAAAACACCTAGTCTCCATTTTTGTCACTACTGAAACTCTCCCAGCAAAAAGTTTTGGAAGCCAGTAATGCTGAGGGCAGGAAGAAGCTGAAATACTAAATGGCATCAAAATTCTCAAGCACAGGAAAGAAAAATTGCTGCCTAAGTTACTGCTCAGATTTTCCTATTCATTAGTCATGCGATGGTACAATCTGCCTACAGCCCAGGCTCCACCTCGGTGTCCCACCCAGGGAAGAGTGTCTGATGGGTGGGGGTGGTGTAGGGGATGGTGAGGGTTATTTTTCCCCCCCAGGCTGGGGTTTGGGAAGGAAAGGCACTGAAATATATTTATTCATTTTCTTGCCAAGAGTGGAAATATTTTTAAAAGAAAACTTAGAATTCAGTTCTTATCTTGCAAGAGAGTTTTAAGAGTTGAAACTAAATGATACTTATAATTTGGGTAGGTATGAATAGACTGCCACCACAGAAGCCACAGTTCAGCTGGCTTGTTGATATGTGGGATTGTTTCCATACATACCAGGAAGGCAGTGCTATATGCAATGAGTAAAATGAATTACAGTTGCCGTAGTTACCCTCATATTTATGTATTTTAGCTCTCTTCTGCATGTAAACACTCAGCATCACTCTACAGGAATTATTCCAATTCTCTTTAAAGTAGCTGCCCCATGTATTGTATTAGGATTTGCTCTTTGGGGGAAGATAAATTCCCTAGAAAAATCTTTGAAATTCCTTACACTTCCCTAATGTCCAAAAGTGAGCTCCTTTCTGGCAACTGGAAGCACTCTGGAAAACGCAGCTGGATAACATCCACGTACTCCTACAAACACACGCACGCTACTACGGGAGGACACAGCTCATCTGAACCTTCTGCAGCTGCCAAAGTGAATGCTCTTCCCAAAACTGAGCAAGGAGAAACACAGCAGCAGCCAAGAATCTTACCTGGCTGCTTCAAACCTTGTGAGGAGTCCTCAACTCGATGAGAAGTAGCTCCAGGAGGGCTCCTACACAGCCCTTCAGATTAGGAGCATGTCCACAACATTGATTCTTGGAAGTTACTCTTGCAATCAATTTTTCACTTCTGTTAATTAAAAGACTCAAAAGCATTTTCCTCAAAAAGCTGAGCAGTCCATTATTGAATTAAATGCCAAAAACCATAGTGCAGTACTCATTTAGAACACTCATTAAAGTTTTACCACCAGTCTAGACACTTCTGTGGCTGGTTTTGGTTCGTTTCGAGTGTGAGGCTGTTTATTGGGTCTTTTTCAAGTGACAGCAGAGGCAGTGAATGAGTCTGACTCTTAACTACTGGCCACCAGAGAGAGCACAGGATATTAGGGGTTGGCAGGGACTCAAGGACATCATCAAGTCCACTTCCCTTGCCAAAGCAGGGCCACACAATCTAGCACACATCAGAGGAATGCATCCAGAGAGGCCCTGAAAGGCTCCAGAGAAGGAGACTCCACAACCTCTTTGGGGAGCCTGTTCCAGTGCTCTGGGACCCTTACAGTAAAGTTCCCCCTTGTGTTGAGGTGGAATTTCCTGTGCTGCAACTTACACCCATTGCTCCTTGTCCTATCCCAGGGAGCAGAGCCTGTCCCCCCCCTCCTGACCCCCAGCCCTCAGATATTTATAAACATTTATTAAATCCCCTCCCAGTCTTCTCCACTCATCACTTCCCCACATGAACCTCGCACATTCACATCCCCTTCCTGAGCCTTCAACAGGCACTAGTGTGATCCACTTGTGCCCATTCTTTGTGACTCATTTGAGCCAGCTCACGATGGGCTAGGAGCTGACCACAGCAGCAGTGGGAGCACTCCAACTGCTCACTGCAGAGAAAAGGATGCAATTGCTCTCCAAAACCACACCCAAAAGCTGAGCTCCCTTCATCAACAGTGTACCACAACTACTTGATCCCTTGTGTTTTCCTTAAAATGCCTCAAATAGCCTTCCTGACAGCTGAACTTTGTTCCAAGCTCAGGCACTATTACAATCAAGCATATTAAACAATAACTTACGTGAAGAACTTCAGGGTTTTTTTTCCCTATGATACAGGATATAAATAATTCCCAGTACATGTCTCTCACAAATAAAGATAGAAATGTCACAATTATGTTAAGCAAACCTTCTCCACAACATTAACACTATTTTAAAAGCATATGGCAATTAGAGCAGACTGGAGAATTGTAGAGCCCAGTTGAAAGAAAAGGCACACAAAAACAATTGTGCATGGAGAATCTGCATGCAGCCAATCTATACAGCTGTGCTAGTTTGAGCCTAGCTGGAATGTTTTGGTGAGAAGAACTAGATTGCAGGCTGTGAAAGAGAAACAAGGCTGATGTCTACCTCATTCATAGGCTTGCTGAGATGGATAAGAACAAGAATCCAAACATAGATAAGGGACTACATCTGCATGGGAGCTCTGAGATGCATTTCTCTCTCTAGCCTCTCTGCTGTCTCTCTGATTAATCCACTTTGCTTCCTAACCCCCTGGCCGAACCTCCATTCTTCCTTGGGACTGGGGTAAGGTTGAGAGGGGTGGGAGAAGGTGGAAGGGCATTTGGGAGCCCCTCCGGGGGACTCAAGTTTCTGGGAGGGCTGTTGTGTTTCTGTAGTACTTTTTACCTTGTACATTTCTATATTTATAACTGTATATACTGCAAATATCAGCTTGTATATTGTGCTAGCTGTAAATATAAAGCTTCATTCAATTTCCAGAGCCATTGAGTCTAGTCTGGGTGATTTCCAAAGTGTGGGGGGGCAGGGAACACCCAAACTATCACACTATACAAATACAGCAAGGTAGTTACAACTTTACACCATGTACAGGGTTAACCTTCAACAGAGTCCTGTACACATGACCATTCATCCGTGTCTTAAAAGTTAAACTTCTGGTTTGTTTGGCTTTTTCCAAGCAGGATTATTTTGGAATTAATCTCTGCCAAAATCTTCCTAACACTGGCTTCAGTTGGTGATCTGTGCTAGATTATGAGGGAGCTGGGATTGGTTAGTCTGGAGAAGAGGAGGCTCAGGGGAGACCTCATTGCTGTCTACAACTACCTGAGGGGAGGTTGTGGCCAGGTGGGGTTGATCTCTTCTGCCAGGCACCCAGCAACAGAACAAGGGGACACAGCCTCAAGTTGTGCTGGGGGAGGTCTAGGCTGGATGTTAGGAGGAAGTTGTTGGCAGAGAGAGTGATTGGCATTGGAATGGGCTGCCCAGGGAGGTGGTGGAGTTGCTATCCCTGGAGGTGTTCAAGCAAAGCCTGGATGAGGCACTTAGTGCCATGGTCTGGTTGATTGGCTAGGGCTGGGTGCTAGGTTGGCCTGGATGATTTTGGAGGTCACTTCCAACCTGGTTGATTCTGCGATTACAAAAAGAAAGTGAATATATCTCCCAGGTTTCTTCTTGGGTGCACACTGACACCTCATGGTCATTTAAGAAACATTTAACTTCTACTACTGCTTAGCTCTGTTTTTTTTCTATATTTAGAACTTCTGCTCTTAAAAAAAAGTTGTCCTCTTCAGAAATGTACAGAACATTATTTCATCTATTAAAAATTCTCCCTTAAAAAACACTCAGCAGTCGTTTTGGATGAGCAATGAGGAGGTCTTCCATGATTTGGTTTTAATATTACAGAAATTCTACCTCAAAAGGAATGTAAACCAAAGCTTAAGTAAAGACTAAGCACCTGAGAATCTTTTTTCCTCCCTTAAGCATGGAGGGAGATGAGGTAAAGGCTGCTATTTGTACTTTTATTTTTAAATGGCCTCTCAGGTTTTGACCAAAATATTTCAACTTTCTGTTTGAAAATGCCATAATTACTTCAGAAAAAAAAGTCAAGTGTTAGTACCTCTGAAGATGTGACATAATGGAGCTTCTTTTGATTTTTAAGAACTCACAATATCCTGTAAGTGGCTTTGTCTTGCATATTTAAACGCTTCAAAAGAACGAGTCCTTGTTTCCCTGCGTAGCAATAACATCAATTAATTCTATTTCATAGAATCAGTCAGATTTGGAAGGGACCACAAGGCTCATCTGGTCTCAACTTTCTCCCAGCCATGGGCAGGGACACCCTACCCTAGAGCAGGCTGCCCACAGCCTCATCCAGCCTGGCCTTAAACACCTCCAGTGATGGGGCCTCAACCACCTCCCTGGGCAACCCATTCCAGCCTCTCACCACTCTCATGCTCAACAACTTCCTCCTCACCTCCAGGCTGAATCTCCCCACCTCCAGCTTTGCTCCATTCCCCCCACTCCTGGCACTTCCTGATATCCTAAAAAGCCTCCTTCAGATACTGGAAGGCCACAAGAATGTCACACCTCAGAGCCTCCTCTTCTGCAGACTGAACAGCCCCAACTCTTTCATTTAATTATCTCATGGAACACAGAAAGAAAGATACCTCTCCAGCTTCACCCCTCCAAACTGTAGAGAAGCATCCAAACTCTGTTAACTCCTTGCAGAACAGAGACCAGATAGAAAAGTACCACAAATGTCCTATGAAGAGTGACACTTGAAGTGTTCTTCCCCAAATAACAAAAACTAGTTCTGAACAATTTCCTGAAGCCTCCTACTGTCTGAAGTTCATGGAAGCCTCTGTAATTACACAGGTTCACCTAAGAATATTAACACAATTCAATAGCTGTAATTTCTGGCAAAGGAGCAATAAGGTTTATTTAGCACTGCTGGATCATAGAAAACAAAGGTAAAAAGTGAGGTTCCTTCCAGATTCTCATTCTGGAGTAGAAATGTGCTACCTATTACTTTTCCCAACAAGCTAACACATATTACACACAGTATCACAGTATCATCAGGGTTGGAAGAGACCTCATAGATCATCAAGTCCAACCCTTTACCACAGAGCTCAAGGCCAGACCATGGCACCAAGTGCCACGTCCAGTCCTGCCTTGAACAGCTCCAGGGACGGCGACTCCACCACCTCCCCGGGCAGCCCATTCCAGTGTCCAATGACTCTCTCAGGGAAGAACTTTCTCCTCACCTCCAGCCTAAATCTCCCCTGGCACAGCCTGAGGCTGTGTCCTCTTGTTCTGGTGCTGGCCACCTGAGAGAAGAGAGCAACCTCCTCCTGGCCACAACCTCCCCTCAGGTAGTTGTAGACAGCAATAAGGTCTCACCTGAGCCTCCTCTTCTCCAGGCTAACCAATCCCAGCTCCCTCAGCCTCTCCTCGTAGGGCTGTGCTCAAGGCCTCTCCCCAGCCTCGTTGCCCTTCTCTGGACACGCTCAAGCATCTCAATGTCCCTCCTAAACTGGGGGGCCCAGAACTGAACACAGTACTCAAGGTGTGGTCTAACCAGTGCAGAGTACAGGGGCAGAATGACCTCCCTGCTTCTGCTGACCACACCATTGCTGATGCAGGCCAGGATGCCACTGGCTCTCTTGGCCACCTGGGCACACTGCTGGCTCACATAGAAGCCTCTGCCATTTCTTCTTTCTTGTTTGAGGCCAGAGGAAAAGAACATGAACAAGCTAATAAAGAACACTTAATCTGTGTAAACAGTCAAGTTACACATCGTATCTCCCAAGCCTGATAAAGTGACAAATTGATTCTTGCTAAATGAGAAAGTCTCCAACAGTGAAAAATATGAGAGTAATACAGATGTAGTAAGCCTGTCATACTTATTTGCTAGGGGTATTATCAGACACTCTGAAGTAACATAGAGCTAATTAAATGAAATAGAATTAATTGATGTTATTACTATGCAGGGAAACAATGACTCATTCTATTGAAGTGTTTATCTAAATATCCAAGACAAAGCCACTTACAGGATCTTGTGAGTTCTTAAAAATCAAAAGAAGCTCCATTATGTCACATCTTCAGAGGTACTAACACTTGACTTTTTTTTTCTGAAGTAATTATTGCATTCTTGAACCCAATATTGAAATGTTTTGGTCAAAACCTGAGAGGCCATTTAAAAAAAAAGTCTAAAAAAAAAAAAGCCTTTACCTCACCTCCCTCCATGCTTAAGGGAAGAAAAAAAGATTCTCAAGTACCTACTTGTGCTAGGGTGAAGCTAGCTGGAATATTTTGATGAGAAAAATTAGATTATAGGCTGTGAAAAGGAAACAGTGATCACAGGTTCACAGGATGTCAGGGGTTGGAAGGGACCCAACAAGGTCACCGAGTCCAACCCCCCTGCCAGAGCAGGACAATGCTATCTAACACAGATCACACAGGAACCCATCCAGACAGGCCTTGAAAGGCTCCAGAGAAGGAGACTCCACAACCTCTCTGGGGAGCCTGTGCCAGTGCTCTGAGACCCTTACAGTAAAGAAGTTCCCCCTTCTGTTGAGCTGGAACCTCTTTTGCTGCAACTTCACTCATAGGCTTGCTGAGATGTATCAAAACAGGAACATAAATATAGATAACAGAGTTGCTCTCTGACTCTGGCTGCCTCCCTCCTCTCCCTAACCTGCTGTCTGTGTAACTAATTCCTTTGCTTCCTAACCCTCCCTGGCTGATTCTGCAAACTCGCCTTTAATCTAAAGCAAAGTCTGGGATAAGGCAGAGGGTTGGGAGGTGGAAGTGCAGATGAGAGCCCCTCCTGGGGACTCAGGTTTCTGGGAGGGCTGTTGTGATTCTGTGTTACTCTTTTAATTTATATATTTCTGTCTATAGCTGTATATACTGCAAAAATTTGCTTGTATATTGTGCTAAAATGTAAATATAAAGCTTCATTCCAGTTTCCAGCTCAGCTGAGTCTAGTGTGGGGGGACAGAGAACACCCAAACCATCACATTACTCTTTACTTAATGCAAGCTTTGCTCTACATTTCTTTTGAGGTGGAATTTCTGTAGCATTAAAACCAAATCAAGGACAAAAATACTCACTTTGCATCTCAGAGAAAAATCCCACCAAATCTTTGTCCTACAAGGCTCCTGGAACACACAAACCAAGTCAGCCTATTTTCCCAGCACATTCTCTCCTGCTCTAGCCAAAACCAGCAGCTGGTAAATTCCATTCATCACGGAAAAGAGTATATTTTTCAGTCATTACTACCACCATCTGGTCAACACCCAATGGAATTATCACACCTATTCTCATTTATAAAAGGATTAAGATTAGGTCATCCTTAAGTACACGAAGCACAGAATCCAACAGAACACACTTTAAAGCTTATTTTGCTCTGCACATACATATTAAAGAGCTGCTAGCAACATCTGCAGAGATGGCAGCCCATACCAACTGCCAGAAGTTTAGCTTTGTAACTCAGCCAAACTTCAGACTCAGGTTTTCTGCATCAGATACCAGAATTAGTTAAAGAATACAGAGGGGGAAAAAGAGATCAGCTATCGGATCGGTGCAATCCCAAGCACAGCTCCAGGTTGGGTGGCAAATGGCTGAGAGCAGCCCTGAGGAACAGGATCTCAGGATCCAGGGTGGTGAAAAGCTCCACATGAGCCCGCAGTGTGCACACAGCCCAGACAGCAACCCTGTGCTGGGCTGCAGCAAGAGCAGTGTGGGCAGCAGGGCAAGGGAGGGGATTCTGCCCCTTGGCTCTGCTCTCCTCAGACCCCACCTGCAGTCCTGTGTGCATTTCTGGAGCCCCCAGCACAAGAAGGACGTGGAAGTGTTGCAGCCAGTCCAGAGGAGGCCACAAAGATGCTCAGAGGGCTGCAGCAGCTCTGCTATGAGAACAGGCTACAAGAGTTGGGTTCTGCAGCCTGGAGAAGAGAAGGCATCAAGGAGACCTTACAGTGGCCTTCCAGTATCTGAAGGGGACCTACAGGAAGGCTGAGGAGGGACTATTGACAAGGTCTTGTAATGACAGGACGAGGGGTAGTGGGTTTAAACTGGCAGAGGGGAGAGTCAAACTAGATGTTAGGAGGAAGTTCCTTACAGTGAGGGTGGTGAGACACTGGCACAGGTTGCCCAGGGAGGTTGCGGAGTCTGCTTCCCTGGAGGTGTTCAAGGCCAGGTTGGATGAGTCCTTGAGTGATCTGTTCTAGAGGGAGGTGACCCTACCTATGGCAAGGAATCGGAACTCGATGACCCTTGAGGTCCCTTCCAACCTAAACCATTCTATGATTACTAAGACTAGGATAAAATTCAGCAGTACCACAATTTAAATTATAGCACCACACAATTTTGTTGCTGCTACATGGAACTTTGCACAGTTAAAGAAACATGCACCATATGATTCTGCTACTCATCACACAAAAATGAATTTATAGGGATTTTTTTGTTCTATTATTATTGAGCTGTCAAAAAACAGCCCACATTTCCTGGAGTTAAAGTCTCTTATCAGTATACTACAAATGTAGCTGTCTGACAACAGCTTACTAAATATTTTATCACAGTATCACCAAGGTTGGAAGAGACCTCACAGATCATCAAGTCCAACCCTTTAGCACAGAGCTCAAGGCCAGACCATGGCACCAAGTGCCACGTCCAATCCTGCCTTGAACAGCTCCAGGGACGGCGACTCCACCACCTCCCCGGGCAGCCCATTCCAGTGTCCAATGACTCTCTCAGGGAAGAACTTTCTCCTCACCTCCAGCCTAAATCTCCCCTGGCGCAGCCTGAGGCTGTGTCCTCTCGTTCTGGTGCTGGCCACCTGAGAGAAGAGAGCAACCTCCTCCTGGCCACAACCACCCCTCAGGTAGTTGTAGACAGCAGTGAGGTCTCCCCTGAGCCTCCTCTTCTCCAGGCTAACCAATCCCAGCTCCCTCAGCCTCTCCTCGTAGGGCTGTGCTCAAGGCCTCTCCCCAGCCTCGTCGCCCTTCTCTGGACATGCTCAAGCATCTCAATGTCCCTCCTAAACTGGGGGGCCCAGAACTGAACACAGGACTCAAGGTGTGGTCTAACCAGTGCAGAGTACAGGGGCAGAATGACCTCCCTGCTCCTGCTGACCACACCATTCCTGATGCAGCCCAGTATGCCCTAAAAGGACAATTTCCAGCCATAAACAATGCACTAGTAAGCTCCCCCTACAGAAGTTAATTACTCCTCTTTTGCCAAGTGCAGGTTTTGGAAATATTTTAGCTAGCTGTGTATTGCTAAAGAAGGATGTGCATCACTTTTACATCCTCACAAGAGCAAGATAAAGTATATCAGCAACCACAGCTTTCCATTTCCAATGTAAACCACTACTAATCGCTATCTTTACAGTCACTTCATCCTCAAGAAAGATGCAAGAATGAGAGGGGAAAACCAACATTTCTCCTCACCATCTGGATCCAAGACATCTTCCCCTAATGGCTTGTCTTTTACACTTTAGTTGTTGCAATTTAATTCCTGACCAGGACTGGTCAGGTGAGAAAAAGTATTGTGTCCAGTTCTGGGCTTCTCAATTCAGGAGAGATGCTGAGGTGCTGGAATGTGTCCAGAGGAGAGCAACAAAGCTGGTGAGGGGCCTGGAGCACAGCCTGTGAGGAGAGGCTGAGGGAACTGGGGGTGTGCAGCCTGCAGAAGAGGAGGCTCAGGGCAGACCTCACTGATGTCTGCAGCTACCTGAAGGGAGGCTGTAGCCAGGTGGGGTTGGTCTCTTCTTCCAGGCACCCAGCAACAGAAGAAGGGGACACAGTCTGAAGTTATGCTGGGGGAAGTCTAGGCTGGATGTTAGGAGGAAGTTCTTGACAGAGAGGGAGGTGTCCCTGCCTACAGCAGAAGGTTGGAACTAGATGATCCTTGAGTTTCCTTCCAACCTAGACCATACTATGACTAGGTGCAGTAACATTAATCTTTCTCTTGCACTGTGTAAGAGTTGAAATGGCCACAGACAAAATTAATTCCCAATTCACATTAACAAAAATAAATCACCATTTAAATCCTCTTTCACTTGGATTAAATACAACTTAATAAATCACTAGCTGGATACATTTTACACAAACAACTACTGTCACCTCAGAAGTTAAGGTTTAAAAGTATCATAAAATCATAGAATCAACCAGGTTGGAAGAGACCTCCAAGATCATCCAGTCCAACCTAGCACCCAGCCCTAGTCAGTCAACCAGACCATGGCACTAAGTGCCTCATCCAGCCTTTTCCTGAAGACCTCAAGGCATGGTGCCTCCACCACCTCCCTGGGCAGCCCATTCCAATGGGAAATCACTCTCTCTGTATATTAAGTGTTGCTATTGCTTAGTGAGCAAACAAAACCACACCTTGGGCTATTATTGACTTCTTTTCATTTGAAAAATAGGCAGCACGATTGGCATATTGATTTATCAATACTTCTTGGGACAGACCTGGCAGTGTAGTAAGCAAGACACGAGATTTCTTGTGCCAGAGAGAGCACCTCCAGAAGCTTCAATATTTACATAAACACCTGTAGCCTTTACTGCTAGTGGGTTTTACTGATGGACTTCTGTAATGGACCAAAACAAAGCAATCATCTTTTTTCTCCTCTTCTCTGATCTGTGATGTTTACAAAGAAAGCATATGTGCTAGTTTGAAGCAGGCTAGAATGTTTTGGTGAGAAGAACTAGATTACAGGCTGTGGAAAGTTTTCTGCTTTGCTCACAGGCTTGCTGAGATGTATAGGGACAAGAAATAAAACCACTTGGGCTGCTGGCTGAGCTGCATCTCTCTAACCTCACCCTCCATTTTTTGGGACAAATCCACTTTGCTTCCTAACCCCCTGGCTGAACCTCCATTCTTCCTTGGGACTGGGGTAAGGTTGAGAGGAGTAGGGGGAAGGTGGAAGGGTGGTTGAAAGCCCCTCCTGGGGACTCAGGTTTCTGGGAGGGCTGCTGTGTTTCTGTAGTACCTTTTACCTTGTATATTTCTGTCTATAACTGTATATACTTCAAATATCTGTTTGTATATTGTGCTAGCTGTAAATAATAAGCTTCATTCATATTTCCAGAGCCAGCTGAGTGTAGTCTGGGTGATTTCCAAAGTGGGGGGGGGGGGGGGGCAGGGAACACCCAAACCATCACAGCCTAGCTTTCAAGGATGCCTCATTTAAAAATGCAAGCAGAAAAAACAACCCAACCTCAAAAAATCAGCTTTTACAGTCAGGAGGGCATGTAAGAACTAAAAGAAATGGAAAGCAGGTAGAGAATCTTCCAAACCTTTTCACTACAATAGATGATTCTTAATAATTTTGTTGCTCAGGTCAAAAAACAATCCTTGGTCACCTTTCAAACTGGGCAGAGTAGCAGATAATGTAATCAGCCTGAACACAAAATACAGGCAAAGACAAACAGGGACCATCTCTGTAGTCACAGCTTTCCAGTGCTTTGATTGTGCTGCGGCAGCAGCTATTTTACTGTCCCATTAACTGACCTAGAGCGCCCAACTGGATAAAGACTGTAACTGCCCCCAAACTGGCCTAATGTAAGATCAGCTGAATGCCATCTAGGGAACTCCAAAGGAATAGGAAAGGCAACTACCTTTCCTGATATGGACTTGAAGTGATTATCTTTAACAGCATTTAAAAGTAGCTTGGCTAATCGGTGCAGACATATCTTGGCGACTACTCTCATCTACAGACCTTTAATCATACCCCCAAATACTGTGTAACTGAAGTATTACTTTCTTTGTTCTTAGAAAGAAAGTACAGTTCTGCTGCTTGGTGACTTTTCTGCTGCTCAAGTCTGTAAGAACCAGAGGACAGTGTAACAGTCAGTGGTACATAACCAGGGACAGGGCATCATCTCTTCTATTATTTCTGCACACACAGCCTGCCATCATTCCCAGTCTGCAGCAGCACAGCTCAGCAGACAGTAGACATCCATACCTCAGATGCGAGCTGCACAGATGTGAGGTCACCTGCAGCATCCCATGACCATCCCCACTCCATCTGCTACAGTCTCCTCCTATGCACATTGATATCCTTTACCTTACCAATGTGAGGTCACCTGCAGCATCCCATGACCATCCCCACTCCACCTGCTACAGTCTCCTCCTATCCACATCAATATCCTTCACCTTACCAATGCAGTATTTTGAGCACTTGGAGTACTGGTATATACTGATAATGCTGTCAGGTTGTTCAAACAATGCTCTGACAAGAAACATCTGCCAGGATTCAACCTTTGTTTCTACAAAGAAACATCTTCAGGTCTGGCAAACAGAGTTTTTAATTTAAGTGTTTCTATACTTGATCTTTATGTTCAGATACAATAGATTGTTTCAAATAGAAGATAGTTTCCAATAACTGAGAGAAACCTAGAATCTCTAAGCTGAACAGCAGAAGGATGAAAAAATAAAGCTGGTTTTGGTGACTCTTCTACAAGAAGGACATAGAACTGTTGGAGTGAGTCCAGAGGAAGCCACAAAGATGCTCAGAGGGCTGCAGCAGCTCTGCGACGAGGACAGGCTATGAGAGTTGTGTCTCTAGAACATGCAGAAGAGAAGGTTTCAAGGAGACCTTGTAGTGGCCTTCCAGCATCTAAAGGGGTCTATAGAAAGGCTGGGGAGGGACTATTAACAAAGTCTTGTAATGACATGACAAGAGGTAATGGGTTAAAACTGGCAGAGGGGAGATTCAAACTAGATGTTAGGAAAGGGCTCCTTACAGTGAGGGTGGTGAGGCACTGGCACAGGTTGCCCAGGGAGGTTGTGGAGCAGAGGATCACCCAACGTGATCAAAGATCACGTTGGGTGATCCTCTGCTCCACAACCTCCCTGGAGGTGTTCAAGGCCAGGCTTGATAAGGCTGTGGGCAGCCTGTTCTAGTGGGATATGTCCCTGCCTATGGCAGGGGGTTGGCACTGGCTGATCCTTGAGGTCCCTTCCAACCTAAACCATTCCATGATTCTATCCTACAAATTTCAGGCCGACTGCTCAAGCAGTTACTCCGAATAATAATCTAAAACACGACATGCAATCATACAGAGAGTGCAAAGTAACACGTTAACTTCTCCGTTTGAAAAGAGGAAGAGAAGAGCATCGGCTGGCGGCAATCCCCCTTCAAGAGGCAGCAATACCAAGTGCTGCCACTTGGTGGCAGCACACCAAAGGAAACCGAGCTGCTCAGCGGCACTCGGCGCTGCAGCGGCACCCAGCCCTGCAGCGGCACCCGGCGCTGCGCCGCTAAAGCAGCTACCGGAATGCCTGGAAAGCTCCAGACGCTTCAGGAATTTAATACAGGCACCTACATTTTTAAGGCTACTGACTACACATTCAAGCCAGCGCTACAGGCTCAGCGTTAAACGAGGTCTACTGCGGTCTGACTGATGTTCACAGGCTTACAGGATGTTAGGGGCTGGAAGGGACCCAAGGAGATCAGCGAATCCAACCCCCTGCCAGAGCAGGACAATGCTGTCTGACACAGATCACAGAGGAACACATCCAGACAGACCTTCAAAGTCTTCAGATAAAGAGACCCCACAACCTCTCTGGGGAGCCTGTGCCAGTGCTCTGTGACCCTTACAGTAAAGAAGTTCCCCCTTGTGTTGAGCTGGAACCTCCTGTGCTGCAGCTTACATCCATTGCTCCTCGTCCTATCCTAGGGAGCAGTGAGCAGAGCCTGTTCCCCCATCCTGGCAGCCCTCAGATGTTTATAAAACATTTATCAAATCTCCTCTAAGTCTTCCCCAGACTGAACAGCCCCAGGTCCCTCAGCTTCTCCTCAAAAGCCATGCCCTCCTGTCCCCTCATCATCCTCACAGCTCTCCGCTGGACCCTCTCCAGCAGATCCCTGTCCCTCTTCAACTGGGGAGCCAAAAACTCAACACAGTATTCAAGATGAGGTCTCAGCAGGGCAGAGTAGAGGGGCAGGAAACCCTCCCTTGATCTGCTGGACACACTCTTCTTAATACACCCCAGGATCCCATTGGCCTTCTGGCCACAAGGGCACATTGCTGTGCCATGGGTAACTTGTTAGCCACCAGCACCCCCAAGTCCCTCTCCACAGATTTTCCAGATCACCTCCCAGGTTCAACTACCAACACTACAATGGCCAAACGTGTGCTCAGTGGAATTCCCTGGCAGGTGGAGATGTAGGCAAACAGAAGCAATACTGAAAGCCTGATATCCCTGTGGTCATTTAAACCAAACTTCAGGACTCTGATTCAGATGCACCATCAATTCAAATATCACCTTCTTCCCATGCTGTCAGAAAAGGCCCAGCAACATACCAGAGAATTCATTACAGGAATTTGACCTTCTTCCACCACCTGAAAACGCTGCCAGCATTACAGATGGAAGGCAGCACCACACACAGTAAATGCCAACAGTGCTACTACAGCCACTGACAAAAAACAGAACTGATAGCCTTTCCTCACTTAAATGACTGAAGTGAAACAGAGGTTAGATTTCATTAAAGTAATAATAATTAATTTTTAAAAATCCACACATTAAAGAAATATTTGAAGCTGTTACTCCTGCAGCAGGAAGGAGATGTAATGAGAACACAGATTGTGGGTATCGGTCTCTTCTGCCAGGTAACCAGCAAGAGAACAAGGGGGGACAGTTTCAAGTTGTGCCAGGGGAGGTCTAGGCTGGATGTTAGGAGGAAGTTGTTGGCAGAGAGAATGATTGGCATTGGAATGGGCTGCCCAGGGAGGTGGTGGAGTCACTGTCCCTGGAGGTGTTGAAGCAAAGCCTGGATGTGGCACTTAGTGCCATGGTCTGGTTGACTGGCTAGGGCTGGGTGCAAGGTTGGCCTGGATGAGCTTTGTTAAAACTACCCTTTCTCTGGGGGACACATGCACACATGAAACGACTAATTCAGCATATCAGAAAAAAGAGAAAATGGAGACCAAAGGGGAGAGAGGAGAGCAACCAGAGAGGCAGCAAGAGTCTGCCAGCAGTTAGCCAGCAGAGGGAGCAGCAGCTTCGCACAGAGCGTTCAGCGCCCCGGGCAGAGCAGGCTCCCAGCGCTGGGGCTACCAGCAACACCTACACAGGCTGACAGCCCTCTGCATGTTTGTTAACCAACAGCATGCATGGGAAGCAGCTGCAAGGCAATAAAGGTATTGTTTGCAAAATCGAACTAGTATCCGATTTTTATACATAGACATGACCATGAGACAATAAACAGCTTTCAAGTTTTGCCCATTTACATTAGTAATCTTAAATAGAAAAAAAAGGAAAAGGTGCTCTCTTCCCAGTAAATTTACCACATTCCAAAGGGCAAAAAAGAAGGACACAACATGCAGCTTGATTTTGGTTCTGACTGAACTGAAAAGAGACAAGCTGAACAAAGAAGGCACTTGACTATAAACCAGCCTGTATTTTATGCCATGCTCTCACTTCCCTTTCTCTGCTGTTCAGTGCCAAGTGTGACTTCAACACACTGCAAGCTCCTCAGCATGATCTGTAAAAGCAGACCCTCAGCTAAGGAACGGATGAAAGAGGGGAGAATGATCCTATTAAAGAAAATTAACACACCACACCCACATACCCCCCAGTCAAACACATAAATCAAGTCTCCTATCACTGCTGCTTAAGAGGGAAGAGAAGTCATCTTTTAGCACATTCAAGATCTACCAGGTAAGGTCTCATCTGCACTGACTCTCTACTGGTCTCTGCCTTTTTGAGATGGGAAACTGTCTGCTCATTTACTCATGTCCCAAGCTGCACAGCACAGTAGCTTCCTAACGCACTCTACAAGAGAAGTTACCTGTGTTACAGAAGTACCAAAGAAAGAGAAGAGCAAGGTTACAGAACCTCAGTTATTTTCTAGATCCAACAGTGGGCAATTTTCCTAGGTAATCTTCACTTTTGCCATCTAGAAGAGGCCTCAGCAAAATCAGAGGTCTGGCATCTTTTAAAAACCAAACCAACTGCATTTTAGTGGCAGGGGGAAAGGGAAGATTTCACGCCCAGTTTTAAAAGGAAGATGAACTGAAATCTGACTGAATGATAGCACAGTAATTCTATTCGGGGTGGGGGGAGGGAAACACTAGCTTTTCACAGGAATCAAAAGCTGGAGGCACATACTTGGTGTTAAGTACCTCGCCTGCTTAGGACAAGTGTAAATGAGTCATACCATCTGTAGTCGCATTCAAAGGATAGTCTGGCAAGATAGCAGGGAGAACACAAAGCAATAGGACGCTCTGCTCTTAATGTTATGGAAGCTATTAAGAGGAGGAGGAGAAGAGGAGGGCTTATCAATTAAAATACCTGCAGAAACAACATCTGAACACCTTATTCTCCGAGTTTACAATTATTTGTAGAATTCTACCCAATGCAGTACTACAGAGATACCTACAGACTTGCATATAAAAGATGCTGAAGAAGCTAATTAATGCTGCATTTCATGTTAATACATTTATCAGAGTAATGCAAGAGAAAATCCAAGTAGAAAGTAAATAGACTGGAGCAAAAAGTCATTCTGGAACATCAATAATTCAGAGAGAAGCTACTTAAGATAACATTTGTTACAAACACAAGACAAAACGCATTGACCAAGGGGAAAAAAACCATCAAGCACCATCCAACTGAATCAACACTGGCAAGTACCTTCTAAATCAAAGTGTGCCCAGCAGAGTCGAAGCAGCAACCTCATGGGAAGAAACTGCAAAGATGCAGGGAGAAACTAACCCCAGCAGAAGTCTCATCCAAAATGTAGAGTCAAAAAGTAGTATCTAAGCAAAGGCAAAGCCTTTGCCAACTTCCAGAGCAATGTGCCACAAAAAGGTTGCTGTTTCCAAAGAGGCTGTGTGAGCGGGGGGAATCCATATTCTAAGAAGTTGTAATGAAGGTGCAAAGGTTTAATCACAAAATAGGTTACTAATACAGGAAAAATGTGCAAAGTTCAGGATTCTTTGTTTTTCTTATTAAAAGTCGTGGGAACTTGAAGCACATGAAGATTGAAGTTTACTACCACTACTTTTGTCATAATAAACACAACTTATTTTAAAACACAAAGCTAAGCTTTACTTTGGGTCTCAGGATATGCAAGTCAACATTTCTGGTGCCTAACACTCCATCTTTTAGACCAGAGTTTGTAATACTAGATAATGATAAAGACTTCCACACAGCACAAACAACATATTTATGATGGTTACATTTAAACTAGAGTACTTACAGGAAGGATACCAAATTCTCCTGAAGATATTCCTGGATATCTCGGGGGCTGGGAGGAGAACAGACCTCCATCTGCTGCTCCAAAGTCCTTGTGATAATTTGTTCATATTTTTATCAAGCTTTGCTGAGCATTAAATGTATGATTAATTGAAAATGGGATCTCTTTCTCCTCCTAGTTTTCATGCCTTCATATAATTAAAAGATGATAAAATTGGTCACTATCCTGAAAAACTTAATTTGATCCAGTCATGTTTATTTACTTCATGCTCTAACTTGCATAAAAATCAGGCATGTTATTTCAGAGCATACAGAAGGTTATATTAATATCATTTACAATTCCCAGCAGGTTTAGCAGCAGTAGCTACTCACAAGGATGTCTGCCTCCAGTAATCACAGTTCACAAGTAGGTACATTAACATAAAACTAATATCATTAATATATATGTCCAGCTGTGAGCTGAGTTGATGTAGGGGAAGGAGAGAACTAGAAGAGGTAGGAGGATGCTGAGCCTTACCACTTCCTCAGTAGCTACCTATTTACCAATGACTACCACCTCCAGGAGCTTCGTAGGCAAATGAAACAGTAACCAAAGCTGTTTCATTATGAATCAGCAGAACCGTCAGAGATTGCAGCAGAAGTATAACATTTTAAATAAAAGTAGATTCAAAAACAGATTTAAGAGCACTCCTGCTGCTGCATCCTACTCAATGATTTGCTACTTAGAAAAATTCTTTGTGCTTGAACAGTTCCCTAGCATAAAACAAGAGGTGAAATAATGGATCTGCAAGCCTGCAGAATGGTGCATTTATGAAGCATCCCAAGCAAGTTAACTGAAAACACATGTTGATACTACCATTAGAATCACAGAATCAAGCAGGTTGGAAGAGACCTCCAAGATCATCCAGGCCAACCTAGCACCCAGCCCTAGCCAATCAGCTAGACCATGGCACTAAGTGCCTCATCCAGGCTTTTCTTCAACACCTCCAGCAACAGCGACTCCACCACCTCCCTGGGCAGCCTATTCCAATGCCAATCACTCTCTCCTAACATCCAGCTTAAAACTCCCCTGGCACAACTTGAGACTGTGTCCTCTTGTTCTGTTGCTGGTTGCCTGAGAGAAAATGAAAAATGATGATGGCAGAAGAGGAATAAGATCCTCTAGGGATTCCAGAGACCTTTATCTAGATGGCATTTCTGTCTGTGCATATGTATCTCTTCAAAACAATAGCTGCATATACAAAAAGTCCTATCACCTTTTAAATTTCTTGTATCTGGGATTGCCACAGCTTTCAAAACCAACAACACCACCAAACCCAGACCCTACTGCTGCCATTTTTACAGTCCTCAGATCCAATTTAACAAATTGAAGTGCTTCAGGAAGCACTTCAATTAAAAAAAAAAAAAAAGAGAGAATAAAGCAATGTTTATATCAGATCAGAAGTCACCTTTTTAAGAGGACAGATTAAAAAACCTCAGGCAATAACAGCACTGCTCCTTAAGCTGAGAGAGCAAACCTGTAAATACTACTTCACACATCTTTTGGCAAGGTAATTGTCTGGATGAAAATAAGGCAGCGTGCAATGAGTCACAACAGTTCACATAGAAATCAATCCATCAAAGTTAAAAAATCAGGCCATGGGGCTTTTTTAGCCTTTACAGCTACTATTTAAAAACCCTGCACCAGACTAGAAATGAAGAACTGCTTTCCAATTGGAACAGACGTTCGTGACAGTCAAAGGAGAGACAACTCAAGAAGTGATGCTCACACTCTAATTAAAGCCAAAGATGACAACACAGCTTCAGCACTCGCTGAGTCCGCTTCTGTCCATATTGGATTACCTCTCAAAGATTACAGTTTGGCCTCACAGAAACCTCAGTGCTTGAAATAAAGGGACTGAAGAGTTAAAATCCCTTGGATTACTACCATGGAACATTGACTTTCCAGCAGATAGCTGCCATGCACTCTAGAACATCCATGGGGAAACAACAGTTAAAAATGGGTACTGGATAGAGGGAGGAAAGCAGCACATACGTTAGGTAGCTGCCAGGAATCAATAGTATTTGGAGGGTAACAGTTGCTGAGAATCTTGCACCAGTACATCATCTCTATGAATTTAATTCATACCTTCTAATCATAATTCCATTTGCCTGTGTTGGAATATCATCAAATCCAGTCAACCTAACATGAGGATGGGGAGTAAACCATACAGGTTAGCAGCATTCTAGAAAACACTGCGAACTTACATAGAATCAACCAGGTTGGAAGAGACCTCCAAGATCATCCACTCCAACCTAGCACCCAGCCCTATCCTGTCAACCAGACCATGGCACTAAGTGCCAGGCTTTGCTTCAACACCTCCAGGCACAGCAACTCCACCACCTCCCTGGGCAGCCCATTCCAATGCCAATCACTCTCTCTGCCAACAACTTCCTCCTAACATCCAGCCTGTACTTCCCCCGGCACAACTTGAGACTGTGTCCCCTTTTTCTGTTGCTGGTTGTCTGGGAGAAGAGACCAACCCCCACCTGGCTACAACCTCCCTTCAGGTAGTTGTAGAGAGCAATGACATCTGCCCTGAGCCTCCTCTTCTCTAGGCTGCACACCCCCAGCTCCCTCAGCCTCTCCTCATAGGGTTTGTGTTCCAGGCCCCTAACCAGCTTTGTTGTCCTTCTCTGGACACCTTCCAGCACCTCAACATCTCTCTTGAACTGAGGAGCCCAGAACTGGACACAGTACTCACATCCATCAGGGGGAAAAAAAAATATCACAAACAACAACAAAAAAATGCTTTTGTAAAATGAAATTCAGTGATAGGCAGAAGAATGTCTACAAGAAGCGTTCAGCTTTTTTACTAGCAGGAACAAATCATTATAGGTAAAAACTTGGGATTTATTTCCCCTCCCCTCCAAAAGAAAAGCAACATATTTGTTAAACAGAGTATTTTTTAGAGCAGGTTTTGAAAAATTAAGAAAGAGATGCACCCAAATGGCATCATTGGGTTTTCAATAAGGAATAACAGTGCATATTGTCATTTCTCTACTACCAGGGTCAACAACATAAGCAGTAGTTATTGTCTTTTTAATCCTATTGATTGCATTTTAAAGGCCACATAAAGAAAAGACAGAAAACCATAGCATAATATAGAGAACAAGCAACTCTCAGAATACACTTAAAGATTCTGCCATTTCATACAATCATTTCCAGCACTGCTAATGCACATTTGTTGCCTTACCAGCCTTGAGGCTACTGTTACAGGACAAAAACAGGGCTTTAGGGAAGAGTCAGAATCAACTATTTCACTTGCAGTGGTGTTTGCTTTATCCATGCAAGCTTTTGACACAGCTCAGTAGCTTTTGGTTCCCCAAAATGCAAGCTCTAAAGGAAAACTAGCCAGTGGACTGAGAGGCACACATTCAGTATATGGACCTCACCTTGAAACAGGCACAAATCACACAACAGCTTAGGTATCTGAGCAAAAAGCATGATTTGTATTTCCCATTTTAGTATGACTGGTCAGGAAATGCAAAGGATACACATTTCAGGACTTGCTTCCTCCAAGGAAGAATCCAACTACTTGGACAGTGCAATAGGCAAAGATCTCTTTGCTTGCACTCTGTCAGTTGCTTAAAGCTTAAATCATGACCAGCACTCCACACAAGAGGAAAACTGGTAGTGTTGCCTGCCATGCACAAGTGCCACTACTGATTCCACTACATCAATACTGCCTGCAAAGGGAGGAAAGTCAGGTGTCTCTGCCAGAAGCCTGTCTTCTCTGTCTAGTCAGATGACTGCTGTGTGTAAGAGCACAATTTACATACTCAGTAGCATGAAGCCATTACAGGAAAAAAAAATTGCAAGCAAATTACAGCATAAAAAAATATTACAGACAATGGAAGACTGAAAAGGGTGTGAAAAAGACAGGCTAATTGTTAAAGCTCAGCCCATCTGCACAGTGGACACAAACATTCTCAGCAGACTTAATTCCAACTGAGTAATGCTGTCAGCCTTAAGCAGCCATTTAAACCAGACCAAATCCTTGCTCATTCATAGTTCAACTGGCATTACACTGACTAAACAGATTTCACTTCCAAGTACATTCAGTTACCCCCAAGTACCCAAGTGTAGAGCTCTTAAAGAGTCAGATATTTTGCTTGACAGGCAGGAACTCAAGAATTGTACCACGTGAAAATGTAATGTTTCTTGCTTGCTTCTATGCTAGTTTGAAGCTAGCCAGAGTGTTTTGGTGAGAAGAATTACATTACAGGCTAAAGGAAACAATGGTGATGGCTACTGCACTCATAGGCTTGCTGAGATGGATAAGAATAAAAATATAGATAACACAGTCGCTGTCTGGGCTTTGGGCTCAACTTCTCTCTCTCTAACCTAACCTGCTGTCTGTGTGTCTAATCCACCTGCTTCCTAACCCCCCCTGGCTGACCCTCAAAACTACCTCAAACATAAGGCAAGATCTTGGGTAAGGTTGAGGGGTGGGAGGAAAGGTGGAAGGGTGGTTGAGAACTCCTCCTGGGGACTCAGGTTTCTGGGAGGGCTGTTGTGTCTCTGTACTACCTTTTAACTTGTCTATTTCTGTCTATAGCTGTATATATTGTAAATATCTGCTTGTACATTGTGCTAAGCTGTAAATATAAAGCTTCATTCAATTTCCAGAGCCACTGAGTCTAGTCTGGGTGATTCTTCCAAAGTGTGGGGGGTGGGGAACACCCAGAACCAGCACAGCTTCACAGGCAAGGAGGATAGGAGTTGACTATGAAAACGCTGAGAGAAAACAATCTTCTGAGCACAAAGCCAAAAAGTGATGTGCACTAAACAGGGTATGATCCATGACAACTAAAACTGGAAACAAAAGAAACACTTTATAAAAAGAATATTCAAGCAAAGGTACCACATCTCTTCAGAGTGTGAAGCAGCACTGCAGTAGATTCTCTACCCTCCATCCCAGCACATTTAAATCCCTCCACAGGGCAGAAAAAAAGCTACAACTAAATAAAGAATCCACTGCCTGACAAGGGACACTCCTCTGCAGAACAGACAGCTGATTGCTTTACTAACATTCTTTTCAACTAACTTCTCCCTGTGTTTAGATGAAGGGCTGATCCTCTCAAATCAAAGGGAATTATCTTGGATTGTATTTTAGCATGCAATCTGTGATTCACAGGATCATAGAATCAGTTAGGGATGGAAGGGACCACAAGGATCATCTAGTTCCAATCCCCCTGCCATGGGCAGGGACACCCTACCCTACATCAGGCTGGCCAGAGCCCCATCCAGCCTGCCCTTAAATACCTCCAGGGACAAAGCCTCAACCACCTCCCTGGGCAACCCATTCCAGCCTCTCACCACTCTCATGCTCAACAACTTCCTCCTTATGTCCAGCCTGAACCTACCCATCTCCAGCTTTGCTCCATTTCCCCCAGTCCTGTCACTCCCTGAGACCCTAAAAAGTCCCTCCCCAGCTCTCTTGTAGGCCCCTTTCAGATCCTGGAAGGCCACAAGAAGGTCACCTGGGAGTCTCCTCTTCTCCAGACTGCACAGCCCCAACTCTTTCAGTCTGTCCTCACAGCAGAGCTGCTGCAGCCTCTGAGCATCCTCACGGCCCTTCTCTGGACACGCTCCAGCATCTCCACATCCCTCTTGTAGTAGGGGCTCCATAAGTGGATGCAGTACTCCAGGTGAGGTCTCACCAGAGTGGAGTAGATGGGGAGAAAGTCACTTTTGTTACTTCTGCTACACTCTTCCATTTAGCAGGATTTTAATTATAAAATGTTAAGTTTTAATTGTGTGTGTCAGTAATTATAGAGCACCCAAAACATCTTGATCCAAAGAGTTGTCTGAAGGAAACACTATGGACAGTTAGGGATGTGAATGATTCGATTTGGGTTTGTCACAAAGTCTGTCCAAATTTTAGTACAACTCTGTCAGACTTCACTTCATAAAAGAAACTTTTCTTTTCCCCAGCTGCTTCTAGTTTTCAACCTTGAAAAAGCCAACTGAGAAAACAGTCTTTTCTGGGGAAAATGGTACTTCAATACTGTTGTTTAATGTTGCTTTCCAATACTGAGCACTCACAAGCTCATTCCAAGTGCTTAGCTCATGACTTCCTTCTATAAAGCAGCTTGAATTCAATCCTTTGGCCACAAATATATACTCCTGAAGTAGGTACTTTAATTCCTTGAGTGTAGGTAGAGGGTATACTTAGATCTTATCAAGTTATACTTGTGTATTTCTAATGTCATTTTTAAATAGAAAGTTATACTTGTGTATTTCTAATGTAATTTTTAAATTGAAAGCTTCCCCTCTCCTTTTCTCTACATCCTCAAGCTGAACATTCCCTCGAAGTTCCCACACTCCATGCCAATAAAACACACTGAAAATAGATTAACCTTTTGTCTAGTCTTATCACTGAGAACCTTTGTACAATATACTACAAAAAGCACAACAGAAAGCACTGTGTATCTCTTACAAGACAGGGAACATTAAGTATGAAATATCCCCCCCTAAAAATCACCATAAATTTAATTTGCAATGATTAATTCAAACTTTAAACACCAACTGCCATATAAAAAAGGTGTTCTCAAAACATACTCTATCAGCTTTTATTTATTCCAACACAGATTCTGCTATGGTCTTATAGTCCTTCCTTTCACAAGGAGTATTTAGAATCACATACATGGGTAAGCATTCTTAAATATCAGCTTTTCATATTAACATTTTGCAAAGTAGTTCCTTAGTAAATGTTTGCCAGTCTGGTTTTATTTCCCCTGCAACCTAGTGCTCATCTGTTTTCCCCTTTTGTATCACCCATGTCTGTTTTGATACCTACTACAAGCAGCACTACTGCTGTCTTGCTGCCACTTGCTCTACAGCCCACAGCAGAGCTATCTGACCTACTCATGAAGCACTAATATTTTTAGGCTAATATTAAAACCATTTAGAATGGTGCTGATGAGCAGTTGGAAGAATTAGCACAAAACAGAGGGTGTAACCTGACATTCATTGAGCCTTCCCTGCTTCCAAAAGAAAGATGAGGGCTAAGGGCTCTACCTTAATAGTCATCTTTGCCTTTTACTTCAAAACACTTATACCAAAGATACCTCATGACAAGCACAGAGGTCAGAAGTAAACAACTGTTGATGCAGAGATTAAGTGCAATTTTATTATGCTCTTATTTACCAAGGCAATTACTCATGCTGCATTCTCATAGCCAAAAGACATGCCCTGGTTTTTTGTTTTGTTTTTTTTTAAACCAAGCTTCATATTTTTATCATTTTTTATTCCAGAAAATTAAATCAGAGTCAATTACATGAACAGCATTTTCCATAACCCACTGAATTAAATGGCTTTGCAGAAGCGTGAAAGTGGGAAACAAAACAAAGTCCATCTTGATAAGGTTTTCAATAGTGGTGATTAAAAATGTCATCTTTCCTAGCTACTGACAAAAAAAACACCATTTCACAGTATCACAGTATCATCAGGGTTGGAAAAGACCTCACAGATCAAGTCCAACCCTTTACCACAGAGCTCAAGGCCAGACCATGGCACCAAGTGCCACGTCCAATCCTGCCTTGAACAGCTCCAGGGATGGCGACTCCACCACCTCCCCGGGCAGCCCATTCCAGTGTCCAATGACTCTCTCAGGTAAGAACTTTCTCCTCACCTCCAGCCTAAATTGAGGCTGTGTCCTCTTGTTCTGGTGCTGGCCACCTGAGAGAAGAGAGCAACCTCCTCCTGGCCACAACCTCCCCTCAGGTAGTTGTAGACAGCAATAAGATCCCCCCTGAGCCTCCTCTTCTCCAGGCTAACCAATCCCAGCTCCCTCAGCCTCTCCTCGTAGGGCTGTGCTCAAGGCCTCTCCCCAGCCTCGTCGCCCTTCTCTGGACACGCTCAAGCATCTCAAAGTCCCTTTTAAACTGGGGGGCCATTGCATGACCAATGTGTCTTTACTGTAGTATCCATACAACTGTACTAGGTGACAAGTGGAATATCAACCAACAAGTTTAACTGCTATTTTATATTTCAGTTTCCTGGAGAGCTGAGATGAATTTTTTTCTTCCATTAGAGAAGACTTTGATTTATCCTTAGACTGACAGGCTTCATTAACTACTATTTGCAGAGAAGTAATGCATTATTTTAGTTCATTTCAATTTAGTCACTTTTCTATTAACATATTTTCTTATTAGATATTCCCCTACCCCAACCATATCTCTCTGTGCAGGGAGATAGAGGGATCACTAGTTAACAACAGGCATGACTCCAAGCTGTCACTGGATGGTGTCCAAGAATTAGAGCTGTGCACACAGAAGCATAAAAGGGATTTAAGGAGCTACAGGAGTTTCTGTCCATACATGTTTCTATGAGGGAAAAGGCTGCAAAAAGTTCAAACTACTTCTGGCAGACAGTTTCAGGTAACTGGACTACATCTACATTATCTCATGCTTCCACTGTAACCTCTTCAGAAGACATGGAAGGCAAGAAAGTAAGTCTGCTGCTATTTTCAGAGCTCCAGTGGTAAAACTAAGTAGTAGAGCATGTGAACAGCCTAAGAGAGGGGGAAAAAACAACTCTGAAATGCTGCAAGAAAACTGGCATGCAGTTGTTATGTGGGAGATGGGTAAAGGCTGAGGGTCAGGAAAGGCAGTGCACCCAGTAAACAAGTCTGTTATGTAACTTGTCGTGTATCAGTTTCTCCATAGCCACGAGTTCACCATGCAATGTTACAGATAAAAGCAGACAGTCCTAAGATCCTAGGTTCTCTCACAATTAAAGAGGAATTCACAGCTACATTCAAATCTCAACACAGTCAGGAGCCAGACAAGAATATTAAGCACACTGCCCAGTTCCAAAACACATTCTGAGAAGATCTGGGCCAATGGCATTAAATTGCTGAGACCAATGTCCAATCCAGACCACACTGAAGTTCCTCCATACTTCTCCTGTGATCACAGTCACAGTATCACAGTATCATCAGGGTTGAAAGAGACCTCACAGATCATCAAGTCCAACCCTTTACCACAGAGCTCAAGGCCAGACCATGGCACCAAGTGCCACGTCCAATCCTGCCTTGAACAGCTCCAGGGACGGCGACTCCACCACCTCCCCGGGCAGCCCATTCCAGTGTCCAATGACTCTCTCAGGGAAGAACTTTCTCCTCAACTTGAGCCTAAATTTCCCCTGGTGTAGCTTGAGGCTGTGTCCTCTTGTTCTAGTGCTGGCCACCTGAGAGAAGAGAGCAACCTCCTCCTGGCCACAACCACCCCTCAGGTAGTTGTAGACAGCAATAAGGTCTGCCCTGAGCCTCCTCTTCTCCAGGCTAAACTGTCACAAAAGAAGACATCAGAGTAAGTTTACCTGAGTCAAAACACTCCTTTCTAGTTTTCAGTACTTCTACTGCAAGGACCAGCTTTGCAGTTGCAAGCTAACCTAAATCAGTTGTCTCTCCTTTCCCTCTTCACCACTTGGCAGAAGAAAGGAATGAGTGACTGCTCAAGATCAGCAGCAATCAGATACCAAACCATGCTTTAGGTAGGAGCTCAGAAGCCAGGGAGTTTCAATCACTATTACCAGAAACTTTGCATATAGGAAAAGGAATCACAAACCAACATCCTCCCCCCCCCCCCCCCCCCAAAAAAAAAAAAAAAACAAGGGGAATTATGTCATTAAAATCCATCCTAAAATTGTGAAGCTTCTACCCTTTGATGAAAATGTACCTGCTTCACATGACTTCAGAGATAGGGATTCAGTCAAGTGATGTACTCCAGTTCTCACACAGACACTTCTGGTGTAGGCTAGGACTGCATGTATTGGCATTCGAGAGTTTGTGTATCTGCATTTCCTCCTCCTATCTGTCAGCTGAAAATGCTGGTCTTCACTGCAGTACATAATTTCCAAATCATATAATTAGCACAGCTTTGGTTGTGAATTAACCTCTTAAAAGAGCACAGTAACAAGAGAAACATATCCTCATGTTTCAGCTCTTATTGAACCTTGTTTGTTATGGGCCATTTTTGTTTTTTCACCTACTGAACAAACCAAGGCAGTGCAAATATACACCAAAGCAGCTGCCATCTCACTCCTGCAGCCAGCACCACGCACCACAGAAAGTACAACCCTGGCATTTTGAACTGACATCACAGAATCACAGCAACATTGCAATTGGAAAAGATCCCCAGGGTTACCAAGTCCAATCATTATCCCTACACTACAAAGTTCACCCTTACATCGTATCTTCAAGTACTACATCCAAATGACTTTTAAACACATCCAGGGTTGGTGACTCCACCACCTCCCTGGGCAGTTCATTCCAATGCCTGACCACTTTCTGTAAAAAAATGTTTCCCAATGTCCAGTCTAAACCTAGCCAGTTGCAGCTTGAGATCATTCCCTCTTGTTCTATCACTATTTACCTGTGCAAAGATACCAGCAGCAGCATCTCCACATCCTTTCAGGTAGCTGTAGACAGCAATGAGATCTCCCCTCAGCCTCCTCTTCTGCAAACTAACCAGCCCCAGCTCCTTCATAAGATGTATTCTCCAGGCCTTTCCCCAGCTTTGTTGCCCTCCTCTGCACTCACTCCAGCACCTCCACATCCTTCTTGTAACAAGGTACCCAAAACCGAACACCATACTTGAGGTGTGGCCTCACAATCACCTCCCTACTCCTGCTGGGCACAGCACTTCTAATAGTAGCCAGGATGCCGCTGGTTTTCTTTGCTACCTGGGCACACTGCTTGCTCATATTGAGTTGCTTGTCTATTACAACTTCAGGTCCCTTTCTTCCAAGGCAGCTTTCCAGTCACACTTCCCCAAGCCTGTAGCATTGCTTGGGGTTGTTGTGACCCAAGTGTAGGACCTGGCATTTGGCTGCATTGAAGCTCATGCCACTGACCCAACCGATCCAATCTATCCAAATTCCCTTGTGCAGATCAAGTCTGCTACCCAACTTGGTGTCATCTGCAAACTTACTGCTGACACACTCTGATGAATAAAGATGTTAAACAGAAGTGGTCCCAACACTGAGCCCTGGAGGACACCATTCGGGATTGGCTGCCAGCTGGATCCTGTGCCAGTGCATTGCTTCACAGCTATGCCACATCACTGCGAGTGGGTAAGGAAATCTTGAGGTCAACTACAACACTCCAACAATTCTACCTCTTCAGTTATCCAGCCTACTTTTGCAAGTTCCTTTTCCAAAACAGACATGGTATAAGGCAAGCAGTAGCATACACTATAGTCATGATGGGCTAAAAGTAATCAGCAAGGCTTTTGTGACCATGTCTAAAACACAGACACTTCAGTAAAGGCAGTAAGGGCTCCCACAGTGCAGACACCTGAACTCCAGCAGGCCCTCCTGAAATCTTCTCTGCAGGCACATTTATTTTAGCTTATTGCAGCTAACAGCTGCCACAAGGCCAAGCTTCAAGCTTAGAAGATATATTTCTGCTTGTGGACATTCAGAAAGCAAAAAGTCAATTTCCTGAAGAACATACTCCAGAACAACTTTGCAACACCTCCAACCACTCATGGAGAGCACTGCTAATACCAGTATGGCAGGCTTCCAGGGATAGGGAGCTGAATTTTTCCTCTGACAGTCTCCACAGACACTGCTGGCACTGCTATTCCTCCTGTCATTTGCAGAGATAGATTTCCTTCTGTAAAGTTCTTCACTGGAACTTACATAAGCCAGAGAAATAGTATCTCACTGCTCCCCCATGTAAGGGGCTGGACCTTGAGACAGGAAACCAGTCTGATACCCAGAATACTTCACTGATTTGAAACTAGTCTGATACCCAGAATACTTCACTGATTTCTACAGCCCTTGCAACAGCAAAAGAAAACCTTCCAGACTAAGCTTAGATGCAATCAATAGCTTTTTAATAGTCATGCTAATTCTTCTACAGAATTAATCTGCTACTTGTGGGAACAAAGTGATGAACCATGGTGCTTCTTACTTCCATGCTTCTAGTTATTATTTCATTATGTATGCAACAAAATTAATACTTTCATGATTACTAAAGCAGTTTTTAAAACATATGCAGAGCACTGCAGGAATTTTATCAACCTCCAAGTGAGGGAAACTCAAAATTAATTTGTTCAAATGCAAACTATGAAAAACATCACGTTTTTGTTAAGCAATTATGGGTTGATAAATGGTGCAAGCCTTGAAAAATGATTTAAAAGGATACCTAACAATGATTCACAGCGTGCAAAGGCAAAGCCCTTTCAAAAGTAGGAGATGTGGCTGCATGCATCTGTGTTCACCCTCCCAAGAGGACAAGTTTTCTATACTTGACTCAAAACCATTTGTTGCTTTTCTAAGTGTAGAAAAATAGAAAGCACTCTCTCCATGTATTATTCACAGCATTGATTTGAGATTATGGATGCTAAGAAGTGCCATATCTGTGCTGGAGAAAGGCACAACAGCTAGAAAAAGGAACCAATCCTGAAGTCCTTGCAAACCAAGCTCCACAAGGTAGCTGGGTATCTGTTGGCTGTTGGACCATCTTTGACTACACAGCTTGGAAGTTAATTAGAAGAGGTTTGCTGTTCACTGACAACCTGTGGCATCCTAACCATCTTACAGTCCTTCTCATTCTCACACTAGTGCTTTATAAATCCTTTCTTCACCTTTGTTTTGCTCTTGTTATGAAGAGTTTCATAGAATTCCTCCCCTGAGCTCTCTATTTTTTTCTAGAGTAGATTAACTTCATTATTTACATCCCTGATTGCAGTACTTAGAATGTCTTAAATTTATGGTAAGAAGAATAGACAAGTGTCTATAGATAGGTCATTAAATGTTGCTTATTCTTTTAAGTTCCATTTTAACAGACTTTGCATTCTGGAATCTAAATAGCTGTGCTCTTGTGGAAGGAGTGGAAGAAATAAATTATGAGCTGGGTGGTCACTATAGGATCTGGAATGATAGAGGACAGTAATGGCATTTGCAACCTTGCAGGTAACACAGAAATGAGAAGAGTTCTTCTACAAGTCCATAATACTGAAAATGGTCCTCTAGGGTGCAAGGACAGTTTTTAGAAAGCAGCAGATACAGTAGAGCTGTAAAACAAAATACTGCTCCTGGAACTGAGATGGGAGCAAAGGAAACAAAGCTATCAGGCAGTACCAACACAGGGCTCTGATCTGGCAAAAAGACTGCACAGCAATACAATATTAAGCATAAGACCTCTTTCTATTCATCCTTTGTTTTAGCAAACACAGCAAGAACTGAACAGAACTCTGTTTTTACAAAAGAACATAGGTTAGGGGTAGGGAATTCCATTAATATGACATTTCTAAAGCCTTCTTGTACCACTGCTTGGGATGTTTCACCAATTCAAAACTGTGAGTAATAATACCACTAAAAAAATGCTAGCATTTTGGTTTTCTTCACCTGCTTATTTTATGTGTACTCTTCCTTCATTTTCATCTACCAACAACACTTTGTGAGGGTGACACTGGTGAGAATTAGGTGTTAGCAAAGGTAGAGGAAAAGCAACAGACACCACAGAAATTTGAGGCAGGAAAACAACACTGAGTCCTCAAGCAGGAAAGACAGACTTTGCATAGACCCACTGTCAGAAGCAATGAACAGAAGAAGCAGATGATCTAGACAAGGAAGAAGAGAATACCAATTATCTTCACCATCATACAAAAGTGAGTCTGCAGCAATGGATTTAAATTACTACATTATGCATTAGTTACAGATTATTTTAGTATATAAACAACTACAGAACTTCCTAAAAGCGTTTTTTTCCTCCCAGTTCAGCAGCCTATGACTCAAGTAAGTCAGCCATGAGTGAGCTATGAGACAGGTAGATCCTTGTGCTCTCATGCTGCCTGCCACTGAACGATCAGGTTCCTGAATGGAAGCTACCTTTTCCTCCCTGTTGGTGTTACCAGTGTAGCTGGAGCTACAGAAATGTAGAGTGCAAAAAGCAAAACCTTGAAAGAGAACATTGAATTCTTCATGACTGCTAGAGATTCTGTAAGCTCCAAAAATGCTCATTTTGGTCTCAGTGCTTTAACTACTCCAACTGCATTCTCATTTTGTCATGCTGACTAGAATCTTTGTTTGTGTTCTCTTCTCTTCCTCTATTAAGGTACTGCAGCTTTGCTCTGTTACAGTAAAAACAATAAATTCAGATGTATCCATGCTTTCTTCTCTGCACTGGATGGAAGTAAAATACAGGATTTCAGCACAAAGTGAGAGTGAACCTCAAGTATGATTGCAGAGCAACCAGAAATAAATTATAAGCAAACTGTCATCAGGAGTTAGAAAAGTCATTAAGTGACAGCTCATTGTTTTGACAGTTCATTGTTTGAACGTACAAATACATTAAACATTTAGGATGGCCTGCAAACAGGTAGAGTTACATGCAAAATGTGAACATTCATTAAGTTCTCTTAATATTAGTTGGCAATTGAGGGGCATTATTTTCTGCTTTGTGGCAAGAAAGCCCCTCTCATCTCCCCATCTCTGTAAAGGGTAGTTCTGAAGTTCAACAACATAAGCTTAAACAAAAAGCTGGGGTTTTTTTTCCTCCTGTTATACAAAAGTCTGTGTCAGAATAGGAAGACTTTTGCTTTACACCCCTAAAATTCAAATATAGCTTCAGTAATTTTGTGAAATAAAGCTGTCCTAAACAGGCAGACTTTAGCCATGTAATCTATTTACATCACATCGTTCAGTCAATTCACACATATACACTGCTGTAGAAATAATCAATGAAAACACAAAACTATACTCAAATCATAGTAAAAGAGCATCTTGTTACAACAGAATTCATTAGATGCTTCAGCTAATGAGTAGTTCCTCAATCTACAATGATGCTAAAGATAACTATTTTGCCCCTCTTGCATTTGCCTATCACTGCTAGTGCTTCCTCTTTAACTCTGCACCCATCAAGCTGGCTCCAAGCCCCATCTTCCCTTCTCTCCCTACTATGCAATCCTACCACTCAAGCATCAGCTCTAGTTTCTATGCTGAAACGAGTCAGTGCTGTGTAATTCATCAACACCTGAGCAATCACAACTGATTTAATACGGTTAAACTGGTCTGTTCCAGCTGGCAAGAGTGCTAGCATCATCATGGATAGGAAGAACAACGTTCACTTAAATATTAAGGTTCTGTCTTCTTTTGCACAAAGGATAACACCTTTTTTTCTTCAGATTCATCTTCAAATGCCAGATCAGAACTTGTCCTCCACCCCCAACAAGGAAGGAAAACAAAACTCCCAAGAATCAGCACTGTAAACACGCTCCAGGCACTTAGCAATGGATTGCTTTGGGTGCATTCAATGGATTCCTTTGGGTGTATTTATTGATGCAAAATGTTTTGTGATTTCTGTTAGGAGATAGGTTATTTAAACACAAACAATTTAAGTGACTTTGTAACAGTTAGTCACTGTAACTAAGGCAACGAGCCTCCCCCTCAATTTCTAGAAATAGGAATAGAGGTAAGAACAAAATGAAAGTTGGTGGAAGCAAGAAAATAAACTATCAGATATTATTTTGATCTCAGGAAGGCCCAACTGACTAGAAAAAGATAGAAGGTAGAGCAACTGAAAAACAAACTAGCTGAGAAAAGATGTAGAGGACAAGAAGGGTGAACAGAAAGGGATCTGGGGGTGCTGATCGATATCTGCCTGAACATGAGCCAGCAGTGTGCCCAGGTGGCCAAGAGAGCCAGTGGCATCCTGGCCTGCATCAGCAATGGTGTGGTCAGCAGGAGCAGGGAGGTCATTCTGCCCCTGTACTCTGCACTGGTTAGACCACACCTTGAGTACTGTGTTCAGTTCTGGGCCCCCCAGTTTAGGAGGGACATTGAGATGCTTGAGCGTGTCCAGAGAAGGGCGACGAGGCTGGGGAGAGGCCTTGAGCACAGCCCTACGAGGAGAGGCTGAGGGAGCTGGGATTGGTTAGCCTGGAGAAGAGGAGGCTCAGGGGGGACCTTATTGCTGTCTACAACTGCCTGAGGGGTGGTTGTGGCCAGGAGGAGGTTGCTCTCTTCTCTCGGGTGGCCAGCACCAGAACAAGAGGACACAGCCTCAGGCTGTGCCAGGGGAAATTTAGGCTGGAGGTGAGGAGAAAGTTCTTCCCTGAGAGAGTCATTGGACACTGGAATGGGCTGCCCGGGGAGGTGGTGGAGTCGCCGTCCCTGGAGCTGTTCAAGGCAGGGTTGGATGTGGCACTTGGTGCCATGGTCTGGCCTTGAGCTCTGTGGTAAAGGGTTGGACTTGATGATCTATGAGGTCTCTTCCAACCTTGGTGACACTGTGATATTAAACTGATGTTATTCCACAACCCATTTCAGTGAGTAGCAAAAATGACAACAGAGCTCTGGGAATGTAGCAACCCACAGCAGATAGAAGATTGCTATTTCAGAGTATCAATATTTAGTAGTTTGCTACAGGAATCAACCTTTGTGGGCGTAAAGGAAATCACATCTGCAAAGGAAAGTGCACATTTGCTTCTTTCCCCCCCCAATATTCGCCTCCAAGTACTGCTCTTGGATGCTATCTACATGAATAGACCTTTATAACCCGCACAGAAGGCCACTGAGTTAACAGGATCTGCCATAAGGATCTGACTGCAGAATCAAGGCTCCCTTTGTTTCTCCTCCACCTTTTTTCCCCTCTCTCTCTATTTTTTCCTTTTTCTAAAAGAAGTTTATTTTCCTGACTGAGAAGAACTGCTTGTTGGCAAGTCAGAAGTTCCCAACTTATCATCAGGGAATCTGATCCCCCCCCAAACGAGCACGTGGTAGATCCAGGTTCTCTCAACACATTCTAATGGAAGGTTTGGTAATTACTTCACATAACAAGATAAACAGAGTTCAAGTTACTCAAAGTTTTCCATCAATTAAAGACACTTATCTTTTCAGTACAGGGGAGTTCCTGTTCTGGGGTTGTAAGAAATAACAGTAAGACTTACACTGTCTTGAGAAGTATTACAGCTTTCTAGTTTGGTTATCTTGTATGCAGTTAAAATAGATTAGATGTAAATTTTAGAGGAACATGTGATGGAGAACAGAGC
The DNA here is from genome assembly GCF_015220805.1 of Pogoniulus pusillus. Taxonomy (NCBI): domain Eukaryota; kingdom Metazoa; phylum Chordata; class Aves; order Piciformes; family Lybiidae; genus Pogoniulus; species Pogoniulus pusillus. The sequence continues at coordinate 5,862,652 of NC_087291.1, read as the reverse complement.
ACAAAGAGCGGTTCTCAATTCCAACAAGATTCCTTGAAGTAACACTTCTGTAAAGAACAGTATATTTGAAGCAACTTACACCAAAAAAATCAGATACATCTCATTAGTCTACATCTGAACCGAATTTGTAGAGCAATACCATGCAATCCCATTCTCACCATATCCCTCCCTCATCAAACAGCAGCAGCTCCTTTTCATCACCACAGGAGAACATTCCTCCTCAGTGTAACAAGGAACTAGTTGGGACATTTATTCTTGGCATGAACTCTAAAAGAATGAAGTCTAACGCTGGCAGTAATGAAAATAGCAACCATAGAGGCATTCAGAGCGTTCACTATGACACTGCAAACATTTGTTTAACTGCCAATTGAACGAGATCCATCTTAGCTAAAAGAAAGATATAAATGGGCAATAAAGAAGTCAGTGCTCTCACTGTTCAAGGACTTTCAAGATAAGTGGTCACTCCAATATCCTCATGCAGTTTTTCATACTTTCCACTCACATCTGACTTCTGGGAATAAATGTATTGCCTCAAGCACGGTCTAGTAGGCAGACAGAAAAATCCCATACCAACTTCTTTCAAATGGCCATTATTATGACTCCTAATACTTCTTCATAGTACAAATTTAAGATTCAGAAATCAAGAAATGGATAATTAAGACCACGATGTACTGCAAAAAGTAATAAAGCTTTACCACTACAATGATGCCATTTATATATAAATACCTTTTTTGGTTTTATGGTTTTTATTAATGATGCTGCATCCAATAAGCTTTGCCACAGATAGTTATAGAGTTAGAAAAAGAAATGTTGAAATGTAGCAAGTTTTTATCAGAGCTTGATGCACTTCAATGAAACTATAGTGAGATGTAGGCATATGCTAACCTAAAAGATGACATGTAGGCAGGTATGCAGGTAAGGCAACATAAAAGCAACTAATCCCTCTGTTGTTAGGCAACACAAAATTTACCTACCCATTAAGAAAAACTAGGCTGTCAATTACTCCTTAGGTATAGGCCAGACTAACTTTAAATCCTTTAAAGTAAATGAGCTTAGAAACTGTGACTGAAAAGCAAGAGAAGACACTTAGCCTTTCACAGTCAGCTAGGCAGAGCTGAGAGGGCTTTTATATAGGAGACCAAAGCATACCATTACAGAGACTCACAGGCAAGTTACTCCTTTTTTCTTCTCTCACTACACACGCCTCTCCCAGCACCAACCGCAGCTTCCTACAGAAGAGCAGCACAGGGCTTCAGGAAGAAACAAGCTCTTAGAGCCTCCCTCTCACCAGGCATTTCAGTAGTACTGCAGCTTCTCACCTAAAGAGCCTGCTACACAAGCAGCAATCTACGAAGACAGTACAAAGGCAAACAAACTGAAAAGCAAATACTTTATCATAAGGTACACTTTCTGCACTTATCACTGCCTTGAATGGCTTAACCTTCAGTCACAAAACTGGCAGATTTGTTTTCTGTTTCTGAATGTCTGTCAAACACTGCACAACAAACCAAAAGCATCAAGGACAATCTACAGCTTCTAACCTGACACTTGAATAATTCCTCTTTCTATCCCAGACTTAAAGTTCACTACTGAACGTTACAGTTATCCACTCTTCTCAGTACAGTTCACTTCAGCTTCAAATGCAATTTTTGCAAGTGTGGGGTTCTGATACCTAAGATACTCCATAAACAAACCTAAGTCACTTCTGAAAGTACAATGTACACTTTGAATTATTTTAAAACATATTCCAATCTCGTAGGTTAGAACTGCCAAGTAATAAAGCCCAAGCAGTGTTAACCCAAATTTGAAGAGAATGCACTAAGTGGCTACTTGTTAACCCAAAGAAAGGTCTGCTCTTCTCAGTGCAGGGAAAAACTCTATTCCATGAGTTAAGCAGATCAAGTCACCTTCCAAAGCCATCCAAATATTTGAGCTTCACAAACACATTAAGCATCAAAGGATCAAAGTTTTGTTTATCAGTGTCCCAAGTAATTACATCAACTGCCAGCGGAACTGGGATTTCGCCCTCTGAGCTAAACAGCCTCAGAGCAGAATTTCTCACCTCACTGTAAGTTCTCAAGCACTGCTTTTATGCCAAATTGCAGTAACTCGAAAAAAGCTAAACTACAGCAAGTGTAAGACAATACAAAGCTGCTCGTATGCCCCTGTTCTGCCTCACCCCAGCATAACTGACATTTAGATAATTAACACAGTCCTTCTATATTATCAAAGGGGAAAAATTTAACAGCTTTGTGTTGATTTTGAAAGAAAAAATAATTAAAAATCCCAAACAAACAAAAAAAAAAATCACAAAGCACCTTAAGAATTAAAGTAACACTTTTGGTCCAGAAAACTATTCATCTGGCTGCTGTAGAAGAAAACTAGCAAATCACTTTCTTCCCCTCTCCTAGTGGAAGAGCGCAGCCAGCCCTTGCACTCCCCCATGAAACACAGACACCACTCAAGACAGACTTCACTACAGAGACTACAAATGCCAACGGCAATTTAATTCTCTCTTAATGCACCACTGTGAAGCAAAGTCTATGGTTTAAGCAAACAAAAAACATGTTTCATGAAATACTGAAGACAAACACCTCCATTTTTATATAGTACCACAGGTTCCTTTTTATAATGAGCAGGTGGTGGTACAATCTTATCAGAGCATCTAGTCCTTAAGACATCTTGCACAACACCACCGACCTCGAGGAAGTGTTTTCAATCAGAAGAGCATCTCTCATGTTAAAATGTTTCCTCATCACTTTTGGCTTTCTTAAAGAAATTTTAACATAATTTAGTTAAAAAAAAAAAAAAACAATTTCTCAAGCGACTGAGGTTTATCCAATGGAAATACAGCTCCTGCAAAAAAATAACACTCCCCCTACAAAAGCCTCTTCAAAACCAGCACTCTCCTCTGATTCCTTTCCCTGCTTCTACCAACCCCCTTCTACGAGAGGGATTATTTCAATTCCCAGTGTATCAGTGCACCTTTACAGACCTACAAAGTCTCTTAAAAAATCCACCTCACACTTCCAGATTAAAGCCTACCTTACAACAGAAACTGAACACCTATCATACATTACTGTCAGACCAAGTGGTCCCACAGTCCAGCATTCCACCTCAGCATCGGTTCAAAGTGGGATCCTTCCTGGAAGGGAAGTTCTGAAATGCAGTATTTTCATGTTCCCATAATCACGATGGGGTTTTAGCAAGTTAACAATTCATTGCAGAGCAGTTGTAATTCCTGGCTTCAGCAGAAAGGCTTATTTATCTGAACAAGTCTTCATTTCTGTGGAGAGCCTCCCCTTGAGGAATACTAACGAAGCCTAAAAGAAAAAAATACCTAACTCAAAGACATTAAACGTATTTTGAGTCCACAACTGCTGTGCATTCACAGGTGCAGCTCATGAAAACATGACACTTGGCTATCTTTACATAAAATACAGTAGGGCATAGAGATCCCAGCCCCACACTGCTAAACACTTCAAGAAAAAAACAACTCGAGAGACCGTGCAACCCAAGTGTAAAAAGACAGAAGTATATGCAGACGGATGGAAGGACCAGCAGTTAAGGATGAGTTGATACTTACCAGCATAATCAGCAGACGCAGGATATCAGCTGCCTAACCACCACCAAGTTGCTAGGTGTTTTTTGATGTGGGGCTTAGGGTTTTTTGGGTGGGGGGTAGGGTCTCTAAGTATAGTCACTTATCTTACAGCAGAGTACCAAGGACGCCAACGGCAGGGTGTATGAGTTTTCAGAAAGAATGTGGTCTAACACAAACGAAAACACGAGAACACATTTCCTAGCAAGCATCTTTTTACAGGCAGCAAACTGGCACAGCAGACCCTCCCACCTTTGTATCTTGATACTGCACAGGAGACAATAGGTAGGACAGGGGAGACACCAGGGAAGGACAGAGCAGCAAAGCCAAGTATTTCCTTAAGCCAGGATAGAAACCGAAGAGTCTAGCAAACAAAGAAGGGTGGGATGCCATGAAAGCAATAAACCACTGAAGGCACGAAAAACCTTCTGGTTTTCAGAAGGGGAAAACGGGCTTGGGGAAGGTTTGTCGAGACCACGGAGAAGAAGGATTGAGCAGCCGAACAAAAGATTTTAAAGGCCTGAAAGGGAAAGGTGGTGTGCGAGGGGACGGGCAGGCATCTCTCGGGCATGTGAAACTGGGAGCGCCAGCACCACCTCGGTCCCGGTTCGGGAGAGGCGCCAGCTCCCGTTCCCAGGCACGCCGCCTTTCGCCACGGCTCCCGAGCCGCCGCAGCCTAGTGTCTTCCAGAGCGGTCCCCTCGCACCGGCCAGTCCCTCGGGCCCAGGCTCCCCCGCGCTGCACCATCGGCAAACAGAGCCATTTCCCTTCCCGAACGCGGGCCAGGGACAGGGCTGGCATGGGGGAGCTCGCAAACACCTTCATCACCTCTCCCGGGCCTCCGCTCCTATGGAGGGAAGCACGGCAAGGACCCGTGGACGGTGCAGCCCAGTGCACGCAGGACGCCATCCCTGTTTCTGCCCCGGGGCCAGCTCGCCGCAGAGGTATGGAGAGGAGGACAGGGGGCGGACGAGCTGCTCCGGCCACCTGTTAGGCCCGATACCTGCGCGGGGCGGCGGCTCCTGCCCGCCCAGCGGGGCCGCCGAGGGGGCACTGGCGCCCGCACGAGGAGCACATGGCGCCTCCTGCCGCCGGGCGGGAGCCATCCAACCCCGTCCCCGGCGGGCCGCAGCAGCAGCAGCCATGCTGCCTCCCCCTGCCCGCCGCCTGTCACACGCACAAGCACACTACAGCGCGGAGGGGACGGGAAACGGTGCGCGGCCGCCGCTCCTGGCGGCACCAGGAGGAGAACGGAGGGAGGAGAGATGAGGACGACAGCAGCCGCCCCCGCGTACCCACCTGCTCGCGGAGTTTGAGGAACACCATGACGAAGCCGCCACACCGACCCACCGGCCGCCGCCTCCGGCTACCACCGACTCGGCTCCGCTCGCCGCCCCGCCCCCCCGCCGCCCGCGCGCCAGCCACGCCCCCTCCTCACCCGCCGCGGCCGCCGGCACCACCCCGCGCCGGAGCCTCGCGACGAACGCGCGGGCGGCGGCTCGCGGCAGCACCGCCAGGGGCGGGGCCTCCTCCCGCCCCGCCCCTCGGCCCCGCCCCCACCGCCCTCCCGCGCTGCGGCGAGCTGCCCGAATTAACCGCCCGCCGGCATCAAAGGCCCCGGCCCGCACCACCAAGGGCGGCGCTGATTGGCCGCAGGAGGCTGGGCGGAGTAAGGGCGGTGCTGATTGGCGGATGGGCGAGGCGGGCTGGCTAGCCGCGGAAGGTAGCGTGGGGCTGGCCATGGCGCAGGGTGGGGGCGGCGGTTCCCGTAGGAGTCGCCGTTAGTTCTGTGAGCCTTGTGTGCGTCCCCCGGTGAGAAGAGATCCGAGTTGGTGGTTACCGGCACAGCCAAGCTAGGAGCGCGGCCTTAGAAAGCGATCTTCCAACAGCCGCCGGCTCCGGGCAGCATTCTGCGCCAGGCTCATAGGGTTAGAATCATGGAATCATAGAATCAACCAGGTCGGAAGAGACCTCCAAGATCATCCAGTCCAACATCACCCAGCCCTAGCCAATCAACCAGACCATGGCACTAAGTGCCTCATCCAGGCTTTGCTTGAAGACCCCCAGGGACAGTGCCTCCACCACCTCCCTGGGCAGCCCATTCCAATGCCAATCACTCTCTCTGTGAAGAACTTCTTCCTAATATCCAGCCTAGACCTACCCTGGCACAACTTGAGACTGTGTCCCCTTGTTCTATTGCTGGTTACCTGGGAGAAGAGGCCACCCCCCACCTGGCTACAATGCCCCTTCAGGTAGTTGTAGACAGTAATAAGATCACCCCTGAGCCTCCTCTTCTCCAGGCTAAACAGTGCTGAGTACAGGGGCAGAATAACCTCCCTTGTCCTGCTGGCCACACTGTTCCTGATGCAGGCCAGGATGCCATTGGCTCTCTTGGCCACCTGGGCACACTGCTACCAGCACCTCAAGGCCCCTTTCTTTCTGGCTGCTCTCCATCCACTCTGTCCCCAGCCTGTAGTGCTGCTTGGGGTTGCTGTGGCCAAAGTGTAGAGCCCTGCTTTTGGCCTTGTTCAATCTCATCCCACTGGCCTCTGCCCACCCATCCAGCCTGCCAAGGTCCCTCTACAGAGCTCTTCTATCCTCCAAGGATTGACACCTGCTCCTAGCTTGGTGTCATCTGCAAACTTACTGATGCTGGACTCAATCCCCTGATCCAGATCATCAATAAAGATATTGAACAGGACTGGGCCTGGGGCACACCACCAGTGCCAGCTGCCAACTGGATGTGGCATCATTCACCACCACTCTCTGAGCCTGGCCCTCCAGCCAGTTCTTGACCCATTTCAGAATGAATCTATCCAAGCCACAAGCTGCCAGCTTTGCCAATCCTATTTTATCCCATACAGGAAAACCTTAACATTGTCTCACTGTCTGAATTGATTTTCTTGACATCTGACTATGTCCAGAAATTATGATAATGACATGGAAATGTTTTAGCTAATTTAAAATGAAATAAATTTATGAACAGAATTGTATCAAAATATGAAACAGGTAGGTTTTGACTCTGTGGAATGGTTGGGGACTGTGATAACAACATGGTAAAGAGACTGATGGTTGTGGAAATTAGAGATAACTTTATCAATGCGGTCAGTGAAGGAGAAAATGACATCAGGAGACATTGCCTTTGTCTGTCCCCAAATTAGACAGCTCCTTTTCAAAGTGAAGAGAATGTCCAGGAGCTGATAAAGTTCTGCTTCTTCCTGTGAAGCTTATCAGCTTACAGAGATATTCAGAAAACCATCTACATTCAGTTCACCCTTTATTTAGAGTCATTTCTGTGTGCAGACATAAAAATGTCACGCTAGTACCTCTGGCAGTGTGGACATATGCACTGTTTTGGTAAGGAAAGGTGAATCTATCTTACTGGTTCCCTGACTCCTTACTTCAATACTCACGCTATAGCTGGAGACCAGACCTATTGTTTTTACTACATGTACTTCAAAATATGGTCAACCAACTCGTTTCTGACCCCAGATCACTGGTTTGTTGTGAGTGGTTTACTTTTTGCTTTGTTTGCTTGGCTCTTTTGGGTTGGTTTTGTCATTGTTGTTTTTTTCCTGTGAGTCACAAGATAAAACCCAGAGAAGTTACAATACCTGTACTGGAGATAGCTGTCTGTTCCAGATTAAGCAGAGTGGTTATTAATGTGGCTTCTAGACATGAAAGTGGATAATGCAGAAGTGGGGAGTGTTCTGGATGTTGTTTGCCTGATACCAGTCACTTGCAGGTGGATACACACTGACATGCTGGAGGGCAGGGATGCCATCCAGAGGGACCTTGACAGGCGGAGAGGTCAGCCCAAGTCAACCTCATGAAGTTCAACAAGACTAAGCGCAAGGTCCTGCAATTGGGTCGAGGCAATGCCAAGCACAAATCCAGGCTGGGCAATGACTGGCTGGAGAGCAGCCCTGAGGAGAGGGACTCGGGGGTGCTGGTGGATGAGAAGCTCAGTATGAGCTGTCAGTGTGCTCTTGCAGCCCAGAAAGCCAGCCAGAGCCTGGACTGCAGCAGAAGTGTGGTCAAGGGAGGTGATTCTCCCCCTCTACTCTGCTCTGCTGAGACCCCACCTGGAGTACTGCATCCAGTTCTGGAGCCCCTGTGACAAGAAGGATGTGGAGATGCTGGAGCATGTCCAGAGAAGGGCCACGAGGATGCTCAGAGGGCTGCAGCAGCTCTGCTGTGAGCACAGACTGAAAGAGTTGGGGCTGTGCAGGCTGGAGAGAAGAAGACCCTGAGGTGACCTTCTTGTGACCTTTCAGTATCTGAAGGTGGCCTACAAGAAAGCTGGGGAGAGACTTTTTAGAATGTCAGGTAGTGACAGGACTAGGGGGAATGGAGCAAAGCTGGAGGTGGGGAGATTCAGACTGGATGTTAGGAAGAGGTTCTTCAGCATGAGAGTGGTGAGAGCCTGGAATGGGTTGCCCAGGGAGGTGGTTGAAGCCCCATCCCTGGAGGTGTTTAAGGCCAGGCTGGATGAGGCTCCAGACAGCCTGATCTAGTGTGAGGTGTCCATGCTTATGGCAGGGGAGTAGGAAGTAGATGATCCTTGTGTTCCCTTCCAACCTGACTGATCCTATGATTCTATAACTAGATGATCCTTGTGTTCCCTTCCAACCTGACTGATCCTATGATTCTATAACTGGATGATCCTTGTGTTCCCTTCCAACCTGACTGATTCTATGATTCTATAACTAGATGATCCTTGTGTTCCTTCCAACCTGACTAATCCTATGATTCTATAACTAGATGATCCTTGTGTTCCCTTCCAACCTGACTGATCCTATGATTCTATAACTAGATGATCCTTGTGTTCCCTTCCAACCTGACTGATTCTATGATTCTATAACTAGATGATCCTTGTGTTCCCTTCCTGGTTCTATGATTCTATTCTATGATACTTTTTCTCAAGTTACAGTATGTATTATTGTCCTATTCTTATTCCAGGCCACTTATAAACCAGTCCAAATGGTTATTGTAACTGCAACAAAAACCCCCATAATATCACCAACAATATTACCTGATCTGGTAGTGTCCCACAGAACAGAGCATCTGACTTTTAGGCAATAGAAGTAACTGAAATGAAACCTCAAAAGTTAACTATAACAGTGCTGTGAGGAAATGAGTGCTTCTTGTTCATTTATTACCACATATTTTGGGATAACTCCACCTGTGTTATTTTTAAATGCAGTTACAAGACAGGCAACTGTCCAGGCATCCCTTAGGAATGTCAGCAGACTATGAGTGTGGCCATGCAAACATACTAAAAGCCATGACATTTCTTTCCATATTCAGAATATTCACCTGCAGAGGACAATAATTTCCACAACACTTTTTAAACCGGAGAGTTTGTAAGTTATTAACAACGCAGCTCTCCTGGGGGCACACTTTCAGCAGAGCACCAGAGGCTTTCACTTCAAGGCTCCCATTCGAGTTAGTGTTAAATCTCCAGGCTGTAACCTATCCCAGGGTGTGTAACACTACCCTGTGTTTTAAAGATAGGACCATGTGTGCTGCACCGAAATACAGAATAGGATCAAACTGGGGAGACCACAGAAACTTCATACTGCAGATACTTTGTGAACTCATCTGAAACATGCTCATCATTTATTTGGTTTGCCAGGAATGCCTATGTATTTAGCTCTTTCTAACCAAGGGAAAGTGGGTGTTTGTTCTTTTTTTTTTTCATCCTTTACGTGGATAAACAGGCACAGAGGTCAACAGACTTACACAAGGTCATGGCATGAGTCCCTGCTGTGGCCAGGAATAGAATCCAGGAGAGCTGATTGCCACTGCAACCACTGTCCCATACTTCTAAATCAAGGCAGGTCTAAATTTATTTTTGTGCAGAACACAAGATGTCTAAAATCAATATAATCTTATAATTTCCTGGGGAGGGATGCATCAACAGAGATGTTGAGGTGCTGGAAGGTGTCCAGAGAAGGGCAACAAAGCTGGTGAGGGGCCTGGAACACAAACCCTATGAGGAGAGGCTGAGGGAGCTGGGGGTGTGCAGCCTGCAGAAGAGGAGGCTCAGGGGAGACCTCATTGCTCTCTACAACTACCTGAAGGGAGGCTGTAGCCAGGTGGGGTTGGTTTCTTCTGCCAGGCACCCAGCAATAGAACAAGGGGACACAGTCTCAAGTTGTGCCAGGGGAGGTCTAGGCTGGATGTTAGGAGGAAGTTGTTGGCAGAGAGAGTGATTGGCATTGGAATGGGCTGCCCAGGGAGGTGGTGGAGTCACCATCCCTGGAGGTGTTGAAGCAAAGCCTGGATGAGGCACTTAGTACCGTAGTCTAGTTGGTTTGCTAGGGCTGGGTGCTAGGTTGGCCTGGACGATCTTAGAGGTCTCTTCCACCCTGGTTGATTCTATGATTCTATATATAAGCAGAATATTTTATTGATATTTCTTTAACAAAGTATTCTGGTTTGTTTCTATAAATAAACAAGTGCATCAAAATGTCCTTTTGCCACGTGCATTGTCCTTCATAATGGACAGTATTGATGAACTGGAAACTCCAGTGAGATGTGATCTTGCAAATTAGTTTTTCAGGCTTGGCCAGGTTTTCAAAGAGCGACACCCAAAGCAAAGTACAAAAGAGAATGAGTTTTTGGTCAGTCATCTTGTCTAGCTGGAAGCTTAACGCAGTGCTAGAGTCTTGTTGGGTGTTTTTGTGTGACTTGCTGCACGGGGATATTTTGTTAAAGATGCATTTCACCAGGACTCTAGCAAAGCATTAAATGAAATCAGGAGTGGAGGGATAGAAAAGTATTGCAGTGCAAGTGCTGATTTTTATGCAAGAGGCAAAAACGTCTGACTTCTGCACAAGAAGTTTCTGAGCATCTCAACCCTTTACTTTCTGCTGCTAGATGATGCCAGCATCATTCCCATATTCCAGCCAGCTTCTCATTTAAAGAAGATTTCTGCATACATAAATTTCTTGTCCTGATGAGCTAGGGATGTCTTCTTGACTCTATCCTCTGTTTTTTGCTTTCAGTGTGGTTTGGTTTCAGTTGCAGAAAACTGACTCCAGTTTATGGTTCGCATATGTTGTTAAAAAGCTCTGAAATGGTTGCTTGGAGTGGAAAGGAAAAGACTTTTTTTTTTCCAAATTGGCAATTTCCAGGTGAAGAGAGACCTCTGAAAATTAGCTGCATGTAACACAATGTGAGCTCAGAAAGAAGAACAGTTTGATTTTCTGCTTTCACACACCCAGGACTGCAGGAGTAGGTGTCATGAAAACAGGGACAGGGTGTCCTGCAAAGCCGGGGGAAGATGAAGGCAAGCTTGTTTTACCAGTACCACAGCTGCTGCAGTAATGGTCAGCTTTCTCAGCTCTCATTCCCCTCAGGACTGCAGTACAACTCAAAATTGCAGCAACTAGATACTTGTATTCTCACCCAGTAATAATGTATTGCCTGCTGGCATTTTATGTAGATGGCTGTTAGACATATGAACGTGGCAGTGCAGCTGCATTGCCATCCATCAAGAGCCTCAGATAAAACTTTTCAGCTCATACAATATACTTACAGGCTCCTGAATTCCTACAGCAGAGAGCATTTCATTGTCCAAACACAGTGAGAGTATGGTCACAGTACATCCATTGTGGAATAAAGGTATCACAGTATCACAGTATCACCAAGGTTGGAAGAGACCTCACAGATCATCAAGTCCAACCCTTTACCACAGTGCCCAAGGCTAGACCATGGCACCAAGTGCCACATCCAACCTTGCCTTGAACTGCCAGGCTGGATGAGGCTGTGGGCAGCCTGATCTAGGGTAGGGTGTCCCTGCCCATGGCAAGGGGGTTGGAACTAGACGATCCCTGTGGTCCCTTCCAACCCAGACTGATTCTATGGTTCTATAAAGATTCTGTCATAAAGATTATCCATCTCTAAAGCTGTTTTTTTTTCCTTAAAGTGCCAATATTTTTTTCATGCTTTGATGGTGTATGTGAGTCTACAGCCACACAGATATGTACCTAAACACTTCTCAGATAAATACTTTTATCATCTAAAGGAATAAACTGCTTGAGGCAGAAGACAGGAATCCCTAGGAAACACACTACTGTGATGAATATATTTGTCAACTGAGTGCCACAGTGATGAATTTCAGGGAAGATGAAAAGGTTTTTCACGACAGCAAGAAATTTGTAACTCAAAGAAAAGAAAATGAAGCAAACAGTTTGCATTTGTCTTTGCATCTTAGTAGACAGCCTTATTCGTGCTTTCATTATGTCGTCTTCATTCTCATGCTCAAGGATTTCCATTTGTATAAAACATTAAAAAGGAGCTGTACAGGTAAAGGGTACTGCTCTTGTCACTTACAGCAGTTGGAGAAGCTAATAGATGGTTATTTTAGGCTGAAGTTTTTCATCAGGACTGATTCTAGAGCTGCTTTGGACCTGACCGTTGATATGCGCATAGTGAATGCATTAAACCACCTACAACATAATTATTAATTATGATTTAATAACTTGCCCCCTGCACCCCCAACATATCACAGTATCACAGAGTATCACAGTATCATCAGGGTTGGAAGAGACCTCACAGATCATCAAGTCCAACCCTTTAACACAGAGCTCAAGGCCAGACCATAGCACCAAGTGCCACGTCCAATCCTGCCTTGAACAGCTCCAGGGACGGCGACTCCACCACCTCCCCGGGCAGCCCATTCCAGTGTCCAATGACTCTCTCAGGGAAGAACTTTCTCCTCACCTCCAGCCTAAATTTCCCCTGGCACAGCCTGAGGCTGTGTCCTCTTGTTCTGGTGCTGGCCACCTGAGAGAAGAGAGCAACCTCCTCCTGGCCACAACCACCCCTCAGGTAGTTGCAGACAGCAATAAGGTCTCCCCTGAGCCTCCTCTTCTCCAGGCTAACCAATCCCAGCTCCCTCAGCCTCTCCTCGTAGGGCTGTGCTCAAGGCCTCTCCCCAGCCTCGTCGCCCTTCTCTGGACATGCTCAAGCATCTCAATGTCCCTCCTAAACTGGGGGGCCCAGAACTGAACACAGGACTCAAGGTGTGGTCTAACCAGTGCAGAGTACAGGGGCAGAATGACCTTCCTGCTCCTGCTGACCACACCATTGCTGATGCAGGCCAGGATGCCACTGGCTCTCTTGGCCACCTGGGCACACTGCTGGCTCATGTTCAGGCGGGTATCAATCAGCACCCCCAGATCCCTCTCTGTCTGGCTGCTCTCCAGCCACTCCCACCCCAGCCTGTATCTCTGCATGGGGTTGCTGTGACACAGCAAATGAAATCAGCGAGGTGTTTGATAGCTGTGTCTGTCACTACAGTGCTGAAATGTTTGTTTTCACCTAGGAGGTGAAAAGGTAGAGCCCTGAACCTGAGTGAGATGCGGACAGTGTGTTGCCCTGTCAGGATCCATACTGGTCAACATCTCTCCTTTCTCACCTGTGGAAGCCTGAGATTCTTAACTTGTAGGGCATGCTGCCTAACCTGTATTTTCATTTTTTAAACAGTAAAGTATGATACTTCCCTTGGAAAATCGAGACAATAACCTCTAGGTCAGGTAGCACCGGGATGAATGTAATTAAAGCTCTTTTACTGAAGACATTTACACCAAATATTCCCTAAAGAACTCACTGCAGAGTTCTATATTGCCATGAGGTGAATTTGCTAAATTTAAATGTATATACATAGAAATAGCATAATTAAATTGAAGGACTGGAAAAGTTCCATGTAACATATTTGGCAATAGTCCTGAACAGGCTACTGGTCTGTGCAGTATAATGTTGATTCAGGGAAAGACTCTGCATTTGCAAAGTGAAGCAGAATGTGAACATGTATCAAGAATGCTGCACACACACAGGGGATTTTTATTTCTAAATGGCAGAATTTTCCAATAAAATATTCTAAAATTAATCATAGAATCAGCCAGGTTGTAAGAGACCTCCAAGATCATCCAGGCCAACCTAGCACCCAGCCCTAGCCAGTCAGCCAGACCATGGCACTAAGTGCCCCATCCAGGCTTTGCTTCAACACCTCCAGGGACGGCAACTCCACCACCTCCCTGGGCAGCCCATTCCAATGCCAATCACTCTCTCTGCCAACAACTTCCTCCTAACATCCAGCCTATACTTCCCCCAGCACAACTTGAGACTCTGTCCCCTTGTTCTATTGCTATCATGTTTTCAAGAATGATGCCATGCAATGAAATTTAAAACATCTTGTGTGATCATAGTAGATTTTAAGTTGAATGCTGTCCAAAATAGGAATCTTGGGAGAGAATCACCATTAGAATCATAGAATCAGTCAGGATTGGAAGGGACCACAAGGATCAGCAAGTTCCAACTCCCCTGCCATGGGCAGGGACACCCTACCCTAAAGCAGGCTGGCTTCATCCAGCCTGGCCTTAAACACCTCCAAGGATGGGGCCTCAACCACCTCCCTGGGCAACCCATTCCAGAGTCTCACCACTCTGGTGGTGGAAATACAGCTCTGACACACACAGCTATACATTACACTCATGTCAATATAAATACTTCCTTACTCCTTAGAACACTCATATAAATACAAATACTTCCTTACTCCTTAGAGGGGTCATTTGGCTGTACATGGAAGTTTTCATTTCATTGTGACTTGCATTAATCTTCTACCTAAGCTTTCTTGCCATTAGTTTCTTTTGCAACTTTCTATAAATATCAAAGCAGCAAGCTTCCAGCTGAAAAAAGTCCATTTTAGTAACAGCCACTGTACAAGCACAGAATCAAAAGACAGTTTCTTCCCCTAGAGAACATGCCTGCAAGCCTAAGGCAAGCAGCAGTGGTGCAGGACGCAGAGACAAGGCAGCAGTGGTGACTGGTGTCAGCTAAGGGGTAACCTGAACAGCATTGTGTGCTCACAGGCATGAGGACTGGTCCATGTTGTGGTCAGATTAGCTTTCATTGGGCTCCCCACCACAGGCAGGGCTACACAACTGCCAGCATCTGTGGCTAAGGGGCAGGAGGGCCTGAACAGTAGCATATGAGGCTTGTGGACATCCCTTCTGATGGGCATTTGTATGGAGAATGTTATAGCTGTGGCACTGCCTAGCTAAAGATAAAAATGGTTCCAAAGGCCTCAAATGCTTGTGATGGTGATAAGCCAGTGAGGTGAAAATGAATGAATCCAGCAGCGCTTTTGTTACTTTCACAAACCAAATACATCCATCAGAGCATCACAGGACATAAAGACCAAAATCCACAGCTCCCTGGTGGGGTTTTGGCTGAGAAAAGCGAGTTGGTTTGGTACATGGTGCATTGGCCTGTGGTGCACGTTCCCTAGATACCCAAAACAGCCAGCTGCTAAGTTTGCATTGCAATGGGTCAGAGCAATGGATCAGATCTTCCATGTGATTGTATCCTGCATAGACCGCTACAATTGTGCCTGTCCTTGTGCTGAACAAATCAAAATTGCATGTAGCTCAAGAGTCCCTTTACTAACTGGTACCTTTGCTCCTCCCTCATGGAAAAACCCATTGCAAACCTGCTCAGCTCTTGTCTGGTACAGATGTTTATATCTTCAGGGCTGAGGACATTGTACCACCACTCTCTCAGCTTGGAAACCTAGTAGTGCCCCCTGCACTGATCAGTGCCTGTGTATAAGGGGCTGTGGCTGCTTAGCCTGTTGTTCACAGGTACAAATAATTACTCATAAGGCAAAGCAGAAGTAGTGTGCAAGGTGAAGTATTTTTAGCTGGGAATCATGTACTCATCCACTTGAAATCAGTGTTTGTTTTCTAGTAGTATGCTTTTGGACAGGTCCATGTGACAGGGAGGTTCCTGCCCAGGGAGGTGGTGGACTCACCATACCTGGAGGTGTTGAGGCAAAGCCTGGATGAGACACTTAGTGCCGTGGTCTGGTTGACTGGATAGGGCTGGGTGATAGCTTGGGCTGGATGATCTTGGAGGTCTCTTCCAACCTTTGATTGATTCTATGATTCTATGGCACTGAGCTGTATGAGGACATACAGGAGAGGAAGGGAAGGATAAAGAAAGTTGACACTTAGTTAGGGTAGTAAGAAGCTGCATATCCCAATCCAGGATGTAGGTCTGTATGTGCTGAGCTGCACATTTCCCCCTCTACACTCACTTTTCTGATTTCTTTTGGACTGTCAGCTACACAAAGCTGGAACTGTCTCCTGATAATAAATTCACCAACTCTGAAAACACTTCAGTGGCATAATAAATAATTCATATGGGCATCTTCTGATCAACCCTAAGACCAAGAGGAGATATCCATAATCTGAATTTTTTACTAGTCCCTGGAAAGTTTTGCTCTTCAAAGAGTTTGTGAAATCAAATCAGTGGACTATGGGGAGCTGCATTTCCCGAGGATGACCGACTTGGCAGGCTCCAGAGCAGGATCTGACCCAAACTGGTGTGTGTGGCACAGCAGCAGATCAGCAGCTCAGGAACTCACCCACCAGCACTGGGTGCCTGCAGGTGCCTGCAGCTCAGGCACTGTGCAGCTTGCTCACTGTTGGCAGCAAGGAATAACAGCCATCCCCAGGCAGTGGGCAGCCACAACAGTAGCCTGGAAAGTGTTGGCCAAGTTATTTCCCAGCTTAATTTTTTCTGATAAGCAAGTGTCAGGTGTGCTAGGGAAATGCACTCTGTAGATGAACAGTCACCAAGGTAAGACTGCTGTACTTTCTGAACAGCAGGAAAATCTCTGTTTATGCTTGTATCAGAGAAAGAATCACAGTGCTGGAGAAGGCTAAGAATGTGTACATTCAGTATCCCATGCACACATGACAGTGTGTCTAAGTGCAGACTAAGGCTGCAGCAAAGGAGTGAAAAATAATGCCATTCTTCTCCTTAAAGACCTTCACTCAGGATTTCTGAGTGCCTGAGCTTGGCACTGCATTCCTTTCCATTATTCCATAGCCCTTTTTTCCAGCTCTCTCAAGCTAACACAGCACTATCCCATTTCAAGAAATGCCAGAGTGGGAGAAGTGAGCTACCAACTCTCCTCTCACCCTTTCCCATTGCTCAGCAGAGGATTCTCACAGTATAGCTGTGGTTTCACAGGAACTAGTGTGAGCAGCCCCACACTGCTCCCATTCCTCACTGCCAAGCACCCACTACTGCTGCTTGGTCAGCCAGGCTGAAATATAGCTGCTTTCTGTGGGTTTTTTCTTTCCTCTCAGTGATCTGTGATCTTTAACTCAGACCTGTCCACTGAGCCAACTCATTGCACACAGAGAGAAAGAATCTTACCAGCAATGGTCAAGAACAGGACAGAACTGGGAGAGGGATGGGAAAAATGGGACAGCTTCCACTGGCTGCTGCCAAAATGCACATGCATGGAAGTACATCCCATTAGTGAGGCTGGGCTATCTTGGGGTGATCACTGTTTGAACTAAAGCCTTTCAGTCCTTGCTAAATATGCTATTAGAAGAGTACAGTAGGCAGAAACGTGCAATTTTTCATCCTCCTTGTACACTGTAAAGATGTTTTGAGACAGCAGATGACTGAACAGGTCAAAACAAACACTTCTGTGCAGAACACAGCACATTTCTTTTGAAATATACAGGAAAGTGGTGTTAGTAAGTCCTGGTCAGTATCTTTGTTGAAGATCTGGACCAGGGGATTGAGTCCAGCATCAGTAAGATTGCAGATGACACCAAGATAGGAGCAGCTGTGGATCTGTTGGAGGGTAGGAGAGCCCTGCAGAGGGACCTAGACAGGCTGGATAGATGGGCAGAGGCCAATGGGATGAGTACAGGGTTCTACGCTTTGGCCACAAGAACCCCAAGCAGCACTACAGGCTGGGGAACAGAGTGGCTGGAGAGCAGCCAAGGCAGAGAGGGACCTGGGGTACTGGTAGAGAGTAGGTGAAGATGAGCCAGCAGTGTGCCCAGGTGGGCAGCAGAGCCAATGGCATCTTGGCCTGGATCTGGAACAATGTGGCCAGCAGGACAAGGGAGGTTATTCTTCCCCTGTACTCAGCACTGGTCAGACCACACCTTGAGTGCTGTGTCCAGTTCTGGGCTCCCCAGTTCAAGAGAGATGCTGAGATACTGGAATGTGTCCAGAGAAGGGCAGCAAAGCTGGTGAGGGGCCTGGAGCACAGCCCTGTGAGGAGAGGCTGAGGGAGCTGGGGGTATGCAGCCTGCAGAAGAGGAGGCTCAGGGCAGAGCTCATTGCTGTCTACAACTACCTGAAGGGAGGCTGTAGGCAGGGGGGGGTTGGTCTCTTCTGCCAGGCAAGCAGCAACAGAACAAGGGGACACAGTCTCAAGTTGTGCTGGGGGAGGTCTAGGCTGGATGTTAGGAGGAAGTTGTTGCCAGAGAGAGTGATTGGCATTGGAATGGGCTGCCCAGGGAGGTGGTGGAGTCACCGTCCCTGGAGGTGTTGAAGCAAAGCCTGGCTGAGGCACTTAGTGCCATGGTCTAGTTGACTGGCTAGGGCTGGGTGCTAGGTTGGACTGGATGATCTTGGAGGTCTTTTCCAACCTGGTTGATTCTATGATTCTTACTTCCAAAATAATAAGTGAAGTGACTACATTTTGTTCTCAAGTAACAGAAAATGCTCAAGTTCCTTTTCTAGGGAAAGAACCCATTAGGTGATCAAGGGAAGCTCTAACAGGAATCTGATCCAGATAAACCTAAAAGAACATCATAAATCCATGAAGCTGGTAATTGTCTGTGTGTGACAACCTTATTTTAGATATCACACTTTTCTTGTAGTAATACTGACACAGCGCTATAAGATTTAGGGCTTCTTTTCATGTCTGCTCCATCCCAGTGGGATCTCTGCCTGAAAATACTGCTCTAAGGGATACAGCACATAATCAGTCCCTTTGAAACAGCCTCAGTAATGCTGAATCCATATAAATGTGGATGCCAGTTATGCTAATGAAGCTGCAATGGGACCATGCTTCTTGCTATCTTCTAGCAGCGCTGTAAAACTGTTGTCACATTCAGCAGCTAAGTTTGTGTAGCATACAATCACAGAGACCAATGAAACTCACTGCAGGGTGGAGGTGGTGCTGCTTGGTCCCAAAGCCAAAGCCTGCTAAGCAATAGGTAACTCTAAAAAATATGTGATGATTTTCCTGCTTTTCTTCCATTCACATCTCCAGAAGATGCAAAGCTAATGCAAACAATGTTTATGCTGTTCACCTTTCATGCTCCTTGCTTCCTTCCAAGGCACTGGGAAAACAGTGTGCTAGCAAAAGTTCAAGATGCCCCTGAGAAAAACCAAGACACATCTTTAACATCTTGTCTTCATTTCCTCTGTTGTGCTCATAAGATCACTTCCAGAAACATGGCATTCATGCCTTGCTTGGGCATCTCTTTAGGCTCAAGAAGGACCACTCACCAGTGTGAGTTCTCTTTGCCTCCCGCATCCTCTCACACAGTGACTCTCGTGGCAAAAATCTTCCCAGGCAAAACAAGTGGAGGTTTCAGAGTCTACATACCTGCGTTCACCTCTGCCCTCAAGTTGCCCTTTGACTAGAAGTTGCACATACTTTGTGTAGGCATAGATCCAAAATAAATGCCTCAAGAGGGAGGCCAAGGAGCTTAATCTATAAAAGGCAAATTTCTGCAGAGGGTAGGAGCACATGGGCTCAGCACATGATCTCAGACCATACCTGAAACTGACACTTGCACATTAGATGGACAGTGTATTTATGCATGAAGGACACCCACACCTGTGCATGCTTAGAGCTTAGAGTTTCTCTCCAAGAAGGCCAAAAGGATCCTGGGCTGTATTAAGAAGAGTGTATCCAGAAGATCAAGGGAGGTTCTCCTCCTCCTCTACTCTGCCCTGGTGAGACCTTGTCTTGAATACTGCCTTCAGTTTATGGTCCCTAGTTTAAGAGGGACAGGGATCTGCTGGGGAGGGTCTAGCAGAGGACTACGAGGATGACTGGGGGACTGGAGGGCATGGTTTATGAGGAGAGGCTGAGGGACATGGGGCTGTTTAGTCTGGAGATGAGAAGAATTAGAGGGGATTTAATAAATGTCTATAAACATCTGAGGGCTGGGGGTCAGGAGTGGGGGGACAGGCTCTGCTCACTGCTCCCTGGGATAGGACAAGGAGCAATGGGTGTAAGCTGCAGCACAGAAGGTTCCAGCTCAACACAAGGGGGAACTTCTTTACTGTAAGTGTTAGAGAGCACTGGCACAGGCTCCCCAGAGAGGTTATGGAGTCTCCTTCCCAGAAAACTTTCAAGGCCTGTATGGATGCTTTCCTCTGTGATCTGTGCTAAATTGTGTGGTCCTGCTCTGGCAGGGGGGTTGAGCTCGAAGGTTTCCTTGGGTCCCTTCCAACCCCTAACATCCTGTGAGCCTGTGATCCTGTGATTCTCCATCAACCATATACAAATGTCTCTGCAGCCTGGGAAGGTTATGATATCTCTGCAACACATAGAATCATAGAATCAACTAGGCTGGAAGAGACCTCCAAGATCATTCAGTCCAACCTAACACCCAGCCCTAGCCAATCAACTAAACCATGCCACTTAGTGCCTCAGCCAGGCTTTTCTTCTACACCTCCAGAGATGGCCACTCCACCACTTCCCTGGGCAGCCCATTCATGAGCCAAAGTACAAATCACTGTCAAGGCTACTATAAAATGCTGCTGAGGACACTTTTAGGGTTTGATGAAGTTATTAATATAGATCTTGAGATGACAGAGACCAGAATGTGGATTCCTCAAGAATAAAAGCTTTCCTACATGATTAGTCAGGAAAAGAGAAAGTGGCAATGCAAGATTGGTCATTTTTTGCATTATTTGACTATTACTTGTTGCAACAGTGGAAAGTCCTTCCTTACTATAGAATCATAGAATCATAGAATCAACCAGGTTGGAAGAGACCTCCAAGATCATCCAGGCCAACCTAGCACCCAACCCTGTCCAGTCAACTAGACCATGGCACTAAGTGCCTCAAAAATTGAATTAGGGAAGGATGTACAGGAAACTGGAAAAAACCTATGTTTTTCCACATTAAATCCTATCAGCATCATAGAGTTCCAGGACTGCAGTGGTTTTGCAGCCCTTCACCCCTTTCCATGCATGCCTATTACAGATACTGCAGTCTCACTGAAATGGCTTTGAAATCACCATTACTACAAGAGCATCTCACATCTGTCATCACAGCAGACCATGGCAATGGCAGTCTGCAATCTTTCTGTAAACTCAACAAAACCCTGCAAGTATTGGCTCTATATTTAATTCATGAGACAACACAGTGCTGTCCTGTCTTCACATCCTCTCATCTGCCTTTGGAGGCATATCTCTCTAATGACACTAAGTCCACTCCAGCTTAGCAGAGACATTGAGATGCTTGAGCGTGTCCAGAGAAGGGCAACAAGACTGGGGAGAGGCCTTGAGCACAGCCCTACGAGGAGAGGCTGAGGGAGCTGGGATTGGTTAGCCTGGAGAAGAGGAGGCTCAGGGGTGACCTTATTGCTGTCTACAACTACCTGAGGGGAGGTTGTGGCCAGGAGGAGGTTGCTCTCTTCTCTCAGGTGGCCAGCACCAGAACAAGAGGACACAGCCTCAGGCTGTGCCAGGGGAAATTTAGGCTGGAGGTGAGGAGAAAGTTCTTCCCTGAGAGAGTCATTGGACACTGGAATGGGCTGCCCGGGGAGGTGGTGGAGTCGCCGTCCCTGGAGCTGTTCTAGGCAAGATTGGACGTGGCACTTGGTGCCATGGTCTGGCCTTGAGCTCTGTGGTAAAGGGTTGGACTTGATGATCTATGAGGTCTCTTCCAGCCTTGGTGATGCTGTGATACTGTGGATGTTTGGAATGACTATTTTGGTTAGTGGCTGTCAGCTTTTCTGAAGCTAGACTTCATTCTCTGTCATGCCTGCAAATCTATGCTAATGTTCCTCACTTAGTTCCCAAGGCACTGGTTGAAGAGCGAAGGCAGCCTACACTGTGTGTGTGGGGAGTGTCCTTGAGCTCATAATCCTGAATCACCAGCTCAGCCCCCACTCCACAGACTGCAGAGCTCTTTGTGAAGCAGTTCCTAAACCTTTGCCATTTGCAGCCTGTCATTTGAAAAGACTTCTTCACAAGTTTCAAAATGAGGCATAAATACAAATCTTGTCAGGTGTTGTCCTTACATTTATTGTGCCTTTTCTTGAGTCAGAGCCTAGAGTTGTGCTAATATTTGATCATTAGGATGCTCAGATGACCTGAACACAAAGTTCAGACTTTTTAGTCTGGAAAAGACTTTTTAGTCTGGAGAAGAGAAGACTTAGAGGGGATTTGATAAATGTTTATAAGTATCTGAAGGCTGCCAGGAGTGGGGAGACAGACTCTGCTCACTGCTCCCTGGGATAGGACAAGGAGCAATGGGTGTAAGTTGCAGCAAAAGAGGTTCTGCCTCAACACAAGGGGGAACTTCTTTACTGTAAGGGTCACAGAGCACTGGCACAGGCTACCCAGAGAGTTTGTGGGGTCTCCTTCTCTGGAGACTTTCAAGGCCTGAGGGAGCTGGGGCTGTTTAGCCTGGAGAAGAGGAGGCTCAGGGCAGACCTCATTGCTGTCTACAACTACCTGAAGGGAGGCTGTAGCCAGGTGGGGTTGGGCTCTGCTGCCAGGCAACCACCAACAGAACAAGGGGGCATAGTCTCAAGTTGTGCCAGGGCAGGTCTAGGCTGGATGTTAGGAGGAAGTTGTTGTCAGAGAGAGTGATTGGCATTGGAATGGGCTGCCCAGGGAGGTGGTGGAGTCACCATCCCTGGAGGTGTTGAAGCAAAGCCTGGATGAGGCACTTAGTGCCATGGTCTGGTTGACTGTGTAGGGCTGGGTGCTAGGTTGGCCTGGTTGATCTTGGAGGTCTCTTCCAACCTGGTTTATTCTATGATTCTATATGATTCTATATTATTATTTCTGTCTTACACATAGCTCTCTTATGACTTAGTTGTGTTTGACATTTGCTCAATACTCTAAAAAAAGGCTTTGCTTAGAAAAAGAGCTGCCTTCTCTACTGCTGATAACATTGTCTTTGACTTTAGAGCAGAGGCAAACAGCTGGCGATACTCAAGGGAGCACTAAGAGGGAAATGTCTCCACTTAAAGAAGAGGTGTAAGGACCATAGAATCATAGAATCAGTCAGGGTTGGAAGGCACCATAAGGATCATCTAGTTCCAATCCCCCTGCCATGGGCAGGGACACCCTACCCTAGAGCAGGCTGCCCACAGCCTCAGCCAGTCTGGCCTTAAACACCTCCAGGCATGGAGTCTCAACCACCTCCCTGGGCAACCCATTCCAGCCTCTCACCACTCTCATGGTGAACAACTTCCTCCTCACATCCAGCCTGAACTTACTCATCTCCAGCTTTGCTCCATTTTCCCTAGTCCTGTCACTCCCTGACGGCCTAAGAAGTCCTTCCACAGCTTTTTTACAGTATCACAGTATCACCAAGGTTGGAAGAGACCTCACAGATCATCAAGTCCAACCCTTTACCACAGAGCTCAAGGCTAGACCATGGCACCAAGTGCCACGTCCAATCCTGCCTTGAACAGCTCCAGGGCCCCCTTCAGATACTGAAAGGCCAAAATAAGATCACCTCACAGCCTCCTCTTCTTCAGACTGCACAGCCCCAACTCTTTCAGTCTGTCCTCACAGCAGAGCTGCTCCAGCTCTCTGAGCATCCTCATGGCCCTTCTCTGGACATGCTCCAGCACGTCCACATAATTGTTGTGATGGGGGCTCCAGATGTAACATCTCACCTTAGCAGTGTAGACCCTTCCCTCTGCATTTCCCTGAAGGATCTAGCTTCCTATTCTCAGCCCTGAACTGGCACTGGGTGTTGCTCAAGAGGTTGCTTGTGCAGTGTCGGCTTGAGGAGCACACTACACAGCAAAGAGCTAAGAACTGTTAGGTTGCTCATGTGTGTCTATGGCTTGTACTGTTTCTATGTATGCTCTGAACTGCTGCTTAGAAATACTGAGAAACACAAATGAATAAAGTGCTCTTAGAAAAACATGGTACATCATACCTGAAATTTCAAAGCTGTATGCAAAGAGTGCAGAAATGTACAGCTATGAGGAGGGGATCAAGGTATGTAAAAAACTCAGCAGTTGTATGGAACTTGCCAATACCTTGTGCTGTTTGAAGCTTGAGCATGGATTTCATCACCCCTTGCTTGCTACTCGCTGCTGCCACCATGTGCTACCAGGATCTTTTGCTGATATAATGATGCCCCTTGAAGTAGAAAGGTGCATACTGCTGCGGGCAACACCGACCTGAAATTGGTAAGAGAGAAAAGATCTGCAATGAAGAAGCCACTCTTTGGGAGACCTGGTATTGCTGAAAGCAGTCTGACAGACTTCAGAAGAACCCCATACAAGGAAAAGCATCAAATTCTGAATCAAGGATTCACACTGACTAAATACCAGTAGAGTTTAGGAACACATGTTGGGAAATGCAAGTACATCAGTGTACAGTCTCTTTCTTTGCTGCATCCAGTTCTGGAGCCTCTATTACAAGAGGGATGTGGAGATGCTGGAGTGTGTCCAGAGAAGGGCCACGAGGATGTTCAGAGGACTGCAGCAGCTCTGCTGTGAGCACAGACTGAAAGAGTTGGGGCTGTGCAGTCTGGAGAAGAGGAGGCTCCCAGGTGACCTTCTTGTGGCCTTCCAGGATCTGAAGAGGGCTACAAAAAAGCTGGGGAGGGACTTTTTAGGCTCTCAGGGAGTGACAGGACTGGGGGGAATGGAGCAAAGCTGGAGGTGGGGAGAGTCAAAGTGGACATGAGGAGGAAGTTGTTGAGCATGAGAGTGGTGAGAGGCTGGAATGGGTTGCCCAGGGAGGTGGTTGAGGCTTTGTCCCTGGAGGTGTTTCAGGCCAGGCTGGCTGAGGCTGTGGGCAGCCTGCTCTAGGGTAGGGTGTCCCTGAGCATGGCAGGGGAGTTGGAACTGGCTGATCCTTGTGGTCCCTTCCAACCCTGACTGATTCTATGATTCTTTCCCATCGTTTCCTCTTACACTTGGATGATGCTTTTCAGGAATGACAAATGCATTAATAATGGACAAATACAGACTTTGCTGGGCAAAGCAGTGTGGTAGTGTGGTTCTTCCCTAAGGAGTGAAAACCAGGCTTTCCATTGTGGAGTTTTTAAGAGTAATTGTAGCTATTTTAACTGCCAGTAAAAATTGCTAAATAAAATATTTTAAACATTTGTTTTGTCTCCCTGATGCAAAATATGGGTAAGTTTTACCTATGCCATTACACAATACCTATTTACACCTACCTATACCTACTAACACACTATATTCAAATAGATTGTGTCTCAAACCTTGTAGGGCAGCAAATTCTACAAGCTACATTTCCCCCAGTGCAGCTCTGACAATTTATGTCATTTTAAATGACTCTTGAAGGGTGACATTTCTGCTTACAGCAGATCCTTGCAGTGGAGCATCTGGGTATGCAAGTGAAGGTTCATGTAACAATTTGCTGGCCCTGTTGAGGGAAAGAGGGAGCATATGCACATCTTAGCTGTTCTCTCTCCCCCATCTTGCCAGGTCTGAAGGCACATGCATAGGTATGGAGGCTGCATTACCAGTTCTCACATTGGTTAATGTGTTACCAGCACGTACTCCTGGGCCAAGGAACGACTCCAGAGTATCAGCTTGCATTTAAAACACAAAAGCAAGTTCAGTTTCCAGCTTTCATTGCTAAGAGATAATGGGTGGATAATTCTGGCTCCAAACCAAGATGTGATGTTTTAGCCACTCAAGTTTCTGAGTGACTGTTTATGTGTGTGATGCTGTAGAAAGCTTGTCTAAAGTCAGTGGTTCTCTACACACAGGTCCTTGCAGCCAGTCCTGTGTTTGTGTACCTGCTGGATCACTGTGTTGGGTAACAATGGGGAGGTGATCATGAAGCTTGTCTAAAGTCAGTGGTCCTCTACACACAGGTCCTTGCAGCCAGTCCTGTGTTTGTGTACCTGCTGGATCACTGTGTTGGGTAACAATGGGGAGGTGATCATGAAGCTTGTCTAAAGTCAGTGGTCCTCTACACACAGGTCCTTGCAGCCAGTCCTGTGTTTGTGTACCTGCTGGATCACTGTGTTGGGTAACAATGGGGAGGTGATCATGAAGCTTGTCTAAAGTCAGTGGTCCTCTACACACAGGTCCTTGCAGCCAGTCCTGTGTTTGTGTACCTGCTGGATCACTGTGTTGGGTAACAATGGGGAGGTGATCATGAAGCTTGTCTAAAGTCAGTGGTCCTCTATACACAGGTCCTTGCAGCCAGTCCTGTGTTTGTGTACCTGCTGGATCACTGTGTTGGGTAATACAGAAACACAATACCCCTCCCAGCAGCCAGAGTGCCCAGAAGGGGCTCCCAACCACCCTTCCACCTTCTTTCCATGCCCCCTCCTTTATCCCAGAGTCTGCCTTATGTGCAAGGTGAGTTGAAAGAATTGGTAAGGAGGGTTAGAAGGAAATGATTAGTTGGGTTATGTGCAGGGTCAGGAAGAAGCAGTTAATACAGCAGAAGCCAGGGAGAGACTCTCTTATCTATGTTTGTGTTCTGGTTTGTATATGTCTCAGCAAACCTATGAGTGAAATAGATATCATTTCACAGTAAATAATCTAATTTATCTCATTAAAATATTCCAATGAGCCTCAAACCAGTACACTGCTTAGGCTGTCAGCGATATTACATAATTAGTATCCCAATTTCTTCTTTCTTCTATTTCTACTTCATAGTGAAATGCTTCATTGTAACATCCTGTCCCATTGCTTGCTGCCCAGCTCCAGCCCTTAGAGACACAAGAAGAGAAGTGAATGCAAACAGCAGAAGTGCCCTGTCACTGAAAGAACAGATTACATTTGATTTCACCTTCTAAAACAGTGATGGTAAAGTGCTGTATCCAACTGATGGAGCCATGGCATTTTCCACCTGAGGAGACCTAGGTTCTTGATTTTGTGCTGTTGTGTCTGGCTCTTAGTTCAGGTGGTGTGTCATTAGAATCATGCTGTGATGACACACAGCACTTCTTGTGTTTGGCAGAGGAAAGCGCTTGTGGCTTCACTAATATACTTCAAAGCTAACGTGAGTGTCCTGAGTGCTCTATTATCTTGAAAGAGTGTTGCCTTGTTGGACTTGTCATGACAACATCTGACAGAAAACAGAAAGGAGGGACATTGAGATGCTTGAGCGTGTCCAGAGAAGGGCGACGAGGCTGGGGAGAGGCCTTGAGCACAGCCCTACGAGGAGAGGCTGAGGGAGCTGGGATTGGTTAGCCTGGAGAAGAGGAGGCTCAGGGGTGACCTTATTGCTGTCTACAACTACCTGAGGGGAGGCTGTGGCCAGGAGGAGGTTGCTCTCTTCTCTCAGGTGGCCAGCACCAGAACAAGAGGTCACAGCCTCAGGCTGCACCAGGGGAGATTTAGGCTGGAGGTGAAGAGAAAGTTCTTCACTGAGAGAGTCATTGGACACTGGAATGGGCTGCCCGGGGAGGTGGTGGAGTCGCCGTCCCTGGAGCTGTTCAAGGCAGGATTGGACGTGGCACTTGGTGCCATGGTCTGGCCTTGAGCTCTGTGGTAAAGGGTTGGACTTGATGATCTATGAGGTCTCTTCCAACCTTGGTGATACTGTGATACTGTGATGTGTGAAGAGATGCAGATCAGTTTGGAAGTATAAGTAAATGCAACGTTTCTTTAGCAGGGTGATCCATATGAGATTGTCCTAACAAGTACAAAAGGATCTACATCAGCTACCTCTAGGGCAAGTCTGAAAAAGATTGCAAATTATTTAGCCAGTCATTAAATATGACCTTTGTTCTTGGCAGCAGCACAGGGAAAGCAAGAAATAATTAAGCAAGCAACTGTTGAAAGCACCACTGTCCAGTTTCAACACTGAGTTTGTTTTCTGCTGCAAGATACTTTTGCTTCTCATTGTTTCACTTTCCCATGTTGAAATTCAGACACAAATGTCATCTTAGTGTCTACAAATATGGTTATGGTAATTAGCATTATGCATTATACATGATTCTACAATTTAGAATTAGCATCAGTTCTTGTCATACCTACTGCCTTATCTGGCGTGGTGTTTTTATGTTTCTGAGTTATGAACTCTTTAGTAATTATAGAGTCACAGAATCAACCAGCTTGGAAAAGACCTCTGAATCAACCAGCTTGGAAAAGACCTCTAGGATCATCGAGTCCAACCTGTCACCTAACCCTTCTAATTAACTAAACCACAGCATTAAGTGCCTCATCCAGCCTCCTCTTAAACACCTTCAGGGATGGTGACTCCACCACCTCCCTGGGCAGCCCATTCCAATGCAAATCACTCTTTCAGTAAAGAATTCCCTTCTAATGCCCAGGCTAAACCTGCCCTGGCACAGCTTGAGACTGTGTCCTCTTGTTCTGTCACTGGGTGCCTGGGAGAAGACACCAATCCCCACTTGGCTACAACCTCCTTTCAGGTAGCTGTAGAGAGCAGTGAGGTCTCCCCTGAGCCTCCTCTGGAATTGTGTGGAACAGTGTACTGGGGAGATCTGGAGAGAGAGACACCACTGGGCCAAATACTCCTTCAAGGCATGAATAATGAATACAAAAAAGTCTTTTGGTGCTTTCTGCCTTCGTGTCACTGAGCAGAATTGTCTGGAACAGTGTACTGGGCAGATCTGAAGCGAGAGACAGCACTGGGCCAAATGCTCCTTCAAGGCATGAGCAACAAACACAAAAAGTCTTTTGGTGCTTTCTGCCTTCATCTCACTTAGCAGAACCAAAGCAGTTGAACTGCTCAAAGAATAGCATTGGACATCTGCCCTGCTTACTGACAAGTGCTAAAAAGGCTTTCCAAAATGCCTAAGTATTTAGATACCAAACTTCTCATGATTCTCATAGAATCATAGAATCATAGAATCAACCAGGTTGGAAGAGACCTGCAAGATTATCCAGTCCAACCTAGCACCCAGCCCGAGCCAGTCAACCAGACCATGGCACTAAGTGCCTCAGCCAGGCTTTTCTTGAAGACCTCCAGGGACGGTGCCTCCACCACCTCCCTGGGCAGCCCATTCCAATGCCAATCACTCTCTCTGTGAAGAACTTCTTCCTAACATCCAGCCTATACCTACCCTGGCACAACTTGAGGCTGTGTCCCCTTGTTCTATTGCTGGTTGCCTGTGAGAAGAGGCCACCCCCCACCTGGCTACAATGTCCCTTCAGGTAGTTGTAGACAGTAATAAGATCACCCCTGAGCCTCCTCTTCTGCAGGCTGCACACCCCCAGCTCCCTCAACCTCTCCTCATAGGGTTTGTGCTCCAGGCCCCTCACCAGCTTTGTTGCCCTTCTCTGGACATGTTCCAGCACCTCAACATCTTTCTTGAATTGAGGAGCCCAGAACTGGACACATGAAATTAAGCAGCTCAGCCTTGGAAAACCCCACTAGGGTCCAGATTCTTCAAGATATTTAAGCAGTTAGACAAAGGTTCATATTATTTTTAACATAGGAATTCAAACACTTTTAGACTGAAAAAAAAACAAAGTCCCTTTTTCTCTTACCCTAAGCACCTGCAATGAGATGCAGTAAGCAAAATGCTCCTGGGGAAACCTCTTCTGGGTAAGTATATTGCAAGATAGTTTCCCTTGAATATCTTTTCTCTCATCTCAATTTTTATGAATGAGGGAGAATATTTCTTGACATCATAAGAATTGTAAATTTGAACAGATTTAGAATATTCAGGCTATTACAAAGGACTCTTGCTGGGATATTACACTTGGAAGATGAGGGCACTGTTTACTCTGATAAAAGAAGGCTGAAACCAAAAATGTGCAGGCATCAGACATTCCAGGAATTCCAATGTGGCAGTTACAAAGAACTCTTTCTGGGTAAATAGTGAAAACTGGACAGAGTGGTAGCTCCCACTAGAAAGGCATCCAAAAATAGAAGTCTGTTATCTGTAATCATTTCCATGCCCATTTCATTCTAGCAATTGCAATCAATCTCATTAACATGCACCATTTCCAATTAAAATATCTCACAAGTGGAATCCAAGTCAACAATGTCATAAAGCTGTGAAAAGTCAAACATTAGTCTTGAGTGCTCTTGAGCACAGGCCAAGATGAGTGTGGATATGGTGGAGAAAGGCAGGATACACGAGCACATGTAGACAGAAGTTCTCTGAGGAGTGGAACATTTCCTCCTCCATTTTACCATCATTTGTTTCTGAGTTACAACACAGTCCTGGGGTTTAACTCAAGACATTGGTGAGTTATGAAGAGCCCTGCCTCTGTTTTATTTCTGTTTCAATACTTTGAAGGTTACAGGCCAGATGTTCTGCAGTATCATGGGATCACAGGATCACAGGATCACCAAGGCTGGAAGAGACCTCACAGATCATCAAGTCCAACCCTTTACCACAGAGCTCAAGGCCAGACCATGGCACCAAGTGCCACGTCCAATCCTGCCTTGAACAGCCCCAGGGACGGTGACTCCACCACCTCCCCGGGCAGCCCATTCCAGTGTCCAATGACTCTCTCAGTGAAGAACTTTCTCCTCACCTCCAGCCTAAATCTCCCCTGGCGCAGCCTGAGGCTGTGTCCTCTTGTTCTGGTGCTGGCCACCTGAGAGAAGAGAGCAACCTCCTCCTGGCCACAACCACCCCTCAGGTAGTTGTAGACAGCAATAAGGTCTGCCCTGAGCCTCCTCTTCTCCAGGCTAACCAATCCCAGCTCCCTCAGCCTCTCCTCGTAGGGCTGTGCTCAAGGCCTCTCCCCAGCCTCGTTGCCCTTCTCTGGACACACTCAAGCATCTCAATGTCCCTCCTAAACTGGGGGGCCCAGAACTGAACAAAGGACTCAAGGTGTGGTCTAAGCAGTGCAGAGTACAGGGGCAGAATGACCTCCCTGCTCCTGCTGACCACACCATTGCTGATGCAGGCCAGGATGCCACTGGCTCTCTTGGCCACCTGGGCACACTGCTGGCTCATGTTCAGGCAGGTATCAATCAGCACCCCCAGATCCCTCTCTGTCTGGCTGCTCTCCAGCCACTCCCACCCCAGCCTGTATCTCTGCATGGGGTTGTTGTGGCCAAAGTGCAGCACCCTGCACTTGGAGCTATTGAACACCATCCCCTTGGACTCTGCCCATCTGTCCAGGTGGTCAAGGTCCCACATATCTTCATTTCTGTGGCCTAAACGGTCACTGAGAGGCTACCTTACCCTAAGATGAGGGCATTTCTATTGTTCTATAAGGTGCAGGGTTAATGTGCAGTACTTTGAAATAACTCTCATTTAATGGCTGTAGAACTTTAATAGTGCAAAGTATATTATAGTCACTGGATGGATAGATTAATAATTGTGTTAATGTAAATTAAAGCAGAATCATCTGCTTTTCAGTTCAATATCACCAAATTGTCTACAACTACCTGAAGGGACATTGTAGCCAGGTGAGGGTTGGCCTCTTCTCCCAGGCAACCAGCAATAGAACAAGGGGACACAGTCTCAAGTTGTGCCAGGGTTGGCATTGGAATGGGCTGCCCAGGGAGGTGGTGCAGTCACTGTCCCTTGAGGTCTTCAAGAAAAGACTGGATGAGGCACTTAGTGCCATGGTCTGGTTGACTGGCTAGGGCTGGGTTCTAGGTTGGCCTGGATGATCTTGCAGGTCTCTTCCAACCTGGTTGATTCTATGATTCTATGAAATCAAGCTATGACAAGGAACAAGGAAGGATAATTCAAGCTCTGCTTTTTGTTTCTTACTATCTTGGCAACCTTCCTTCTACTCTTTTCTGTTCAGCTTAAGAGATTGGCTTCCTTATCCAACTCTGTAGCAAAACCAGTGGTCTAGTTTTAGGTTTATCATATGGCCCACAAGAAATTCTATTTGTGTGATTCTGCAGGGTACTTTCCATACAGTCATTAAAGTGTTGGGGGTCAGATGAAGATTCTTTTTCTAATTCAATCTGAGCATATTGCAAGGAATTGAGTTGTGGGAAAGCTCTAAATAAAATGCCTACCCTGGCAGCAGGTTGCAAAGTGCTCATTATTTGGTACCCTAACACACTGACTGCTTTTGCAAACAGATGCTCCCACTACTGTTCTTAATTAAGGACCAAGGATTGGATTCAAACGTCAGCCCATGACAGCAGCAGAGAAGACATCAGGCCCTGATCCAACAAAAGACTGGCTGAAACACTTGCAGGCTCCCCTTTCTTTTGGGCAGACTTGCCAGACATCATAGAGTCATAGAATGGTTTAGGTTGGGGGGGACCTCAAGGATCATCCAGTTCCATATCCCTGCCATAGGCAGGGACACCTCCCACTAGAACAGGTTCAAGGCCTCATCCAACCTGGCCTTGAACATCTCCAGGGAGGAAGCAAAGAACCCTTTCCTAACATCTAGTTTGAATCTCCCCTCTGCCAGTTTAAACCCATTCCTCCTTGTCCTGTCATTACCAGACCTTGTCAATAGTCCCTCCCCAGCACTCCTGTAGCCCCCTTCAGATACTGGAAGGCCACTATAAGGTCTCCTTGAGGCCTTCTCTTCTCCAGACTGAAGAGCCCCAATTCTCATAGCCTGTCCTCACAGCAGAGCTGCTGCAGCCCTCTGAGCATCTTTGGTGCCTCCTCTGGACTGGCTCCAACAATTCCCTGTTCTTATTGTGTTGGGGGCTCCAGAACTGCACACATATATATCAGGATATAACACAAAGAGTTTGGGGTTTGGGATGTTTCTCAGGTGTCAGGGTCATAATGAAGTCCAGATGGCTGCTTGACAGCATGGCTTGTACAGACTTTGGACATGTTGCTTTCCACTCAGGATGAGAGAGCTGCTAGAGCTGCTTAGCCATGTTGTCAACAACTACCACCACAAACCCACTGAAAGATGTAGGAGTTAAATCTGCTGAAGGAAGAACTATGAAGTGAGGTTTCACTTAAACAACATCTCTCTTTTCCTTAGCATATTATGGGATTCTTTTTCTCTTTAATAATGGATGTGCAATAGTTTTTAAACAGTAGTGGAGATGGTAAATGATTTATTTTGTGGGTGGGGAGTGACCCTTAGTAGTCAGATTTTTATTGTTTGGTCTTGACAAACAGAGGAGATAAAGCACTTGGAAGAGAGGTGAAGAATAGGAAAGCACAGGTAGCAAAATGTTCTTCTATTTGAGCTGATGACTTCTGAACCACAGCAACATCATAAAGTGTAACCTTTCTTGAGCAAACCTCTCTTGAGAAGCACCAGGACTGCCCAGCCTTCCTGTTCTGGTACTGGAGATTTCAAACATTTCCAAAGAGTCAGCATCTAGAGAGAGTGATTGGCATTGAATGGGCTGCCCAGGGAGGTGGTGGAGTCACTGTCCCTGGAGGAGTTCAAGCAAAGCCTGGATGAGGCACTTAGTGCCATGGTCTAGTTGATTGGCTAGGGCTGGGTGCTAGGTTGGCCTGGATGATCTTGGAGGTCTCTTCCAACCTGGTTGATTTTATGATTTGTCTTTATGACCCTGAATCAGCATTACTCAGGAGGCAGTCTTCTGATGGAAACCATCAGGATGCTGGGAGCATCATCGTAAAGGTTTTACACATGCTGTGACAAATTTTATCCATCAAATTCTAAACCAGTCAAGGTTTTGTGGTTCTGTCCCAGGGATTACATTTTGAGTCATTGGCTCTTCATAGTTACTGACTGTAATAGAAATGACCTGAGTATCATAATGGCACCATCAATCAAATATCGATTGGCATTTCTAAAGCACTATATGCTTATGAATGCTCACTTCAACAATTTTGCCCCTGCTTGATGCAGGCAGAGAGAGACTTAATGTGTTCTCCTTATTCAAAGAACAAAGTTAATATCCAGAGGAAGGTAAGGCAAATATGAGCATCCTTTAGTGCCATGGTCTAGATGACTGGATTGAGCTGGGTACTAGGTTGGGCTGGATGATCTTGGAGGTCTCTTCAACCTGGTTGATTCTATGATTCTATGATTTCAAGTTTTCAAAGATTTAGCCTCTACCTGAAGTGTCAGGGCTGAAGAAAAGCAAGGACATAGCACAGTCAGATCAGCCATTGCATAATAGATGCTAATCCATCTGCATAGCAAGGATTTTATACACACACACACACACATATATATACACATATAAAACTTTTTCTCATGAGTTCACAGCTCTGTTGAGGTGGGGAGGGGAAAATGATCTTTGACAGCCAGGCTAAAGGCAAGAGACACATACAAGATGAGCAGGATGGAAAAGGATCAGGAAATAAAAATGGGGGGAGAGGCAGAAACGTGATTTTGCAAGCTTGGTTACTTCTTAGTTCCTTTCTCAGGCTCACTGGTCAAGTTATTTCTTTGACTGAACTGGATACCGTGGGCTCAAAGTCATGGGTAGCCTGGGGCTGAGGAGGTAATAGAGCTGGAAAGCTTTCCAGGCTGCCTGTTATCCCAGTCTCTGTGCCACACTGTTAACCACCCAAAAGCCCTATTACTTACTTTCCAATACCAAAAGTATAGGCAACTGATTGATATCCAATGTTGGTTTTTTTTCTATTCAAAAGCCATAGTGATGATGCTGTCCTCTGTGCAGTGTGAGGGAGATGTTTGTTTAGTTTTAACTGTGCTGCCTTTGGTGCAGAGCTCTGTAGAGCAAACTGGTTCAATGTTTTATTTGCTCTACAGTACAAGGACTGCCTATGGCTTTTTGGTTTTTAAGCCATAGTGATCACAGGCTCACAGGATGTTAGGGGTTGGAAGGGACCCAAGGAGATCAGCGAGTCCAACCCCCTACCAGAGCAGGACAATGCTATCTAACACAGATCACAGAGGAACACATCCAGATAGGCCTTGAAAGGCTCCAGGGAAGGAGATCCCACAACATCTCTGGGCAGCCTGTGCCAGTGCTCTCTAACACTTACAGTAAAGAAGTTCCCCCTTGTGTTGAGGCAGAACCTCCTGTGCTGCAGCTTACACCCATTGCTCCTTGTCCTATCCCAGGGAGCAGTGAGCAGAGCCTGTTCCCCCTCTCCTGGCAGCCTTCAGATACTTATAAACATTTATCAAATCCCCTCTAAGTCTTCTCCAGACTAAACAACCCCAGGTCCCTCATCCTCTCCTCATCAGCCATGCCCTCCTGTCCCCTAATCATCCTCATCGCCCTCCGCTGGTCCCTCTCCAGCAGATCCCTGTCCCTCTTCAACTGGGGAGCCCAACACTGAACACAGTATTCAAGACAAGGTCTCAGCAGGGCAGAGTAGAGGGGGAGGAGACCCTCCCTTGATCTGCTGGACACACTCTTCCTAATACACCCCAGGATGCCATTGGCCTTCTTGGCCACAAGGGCACATTGCTGTGCCATGGGTAACCTGTTAGCCACCAGCACCCCCAGGTCCCTCTCCACAGGACTGCTTTCCTGTGATGAGGAAAGTCAAATATGATTCATTTAGCATTCCTCCTTCTCCACATACAGACGGTGCCATTCAGTTGATTTGCACAGTGCAATGCACAGAAGACCAAATCCCAGTGAGGCAGTTGCCAGAATTCATTGCTGTGGCAGCAGCTATGGTATATTGTGGCAATTAGCAGCTTGCGGGAACAGAGTCTCTCTCCTTCAGAGCGCCATGGTCATGACAATGTATCAACTATACGAGGGCATTACACACTTTTATAGGCACAATTAGAAGGATTGGATGAGTTTGCTGAATGTATTCTCTCTATGGGATAATGCTTAATGGCAATAATTGTACATTGAATGAAACACCCGAGTTATCTCGCGTGACCTGATTAGTCAGAAGTAGTGTTCCCACTCTTCGGAATGAGATTGTTATCACCTGCAATAAAACAAGCCAGACTCTGCTTGATGAGAACTGTGTTCTGCTAGCATCATCAAGTCTTTAAACAGGAATATAAAACATTTGAGAGGCTAACTTTAAGAAACTGAAATGGAGGGACAGCAAAAAGCTTCAGAACTTGATTATGGCAGCGATGAAGGTTTGAGAGAGTAAACTAAATTTGGGAGAGCCTCTAGCAAAACACTTCTCAGAGAAGCAAGAAGAGTCAGTTTTATCAGTACCCAAAAGTGGGTCAGTTTGAGCCTGATTACTTTGTCCTCTGTCTAAAATGATTTCTGTAAAGGTGCATGGCAACTTCTTCTACCAGAAATCTCTTAGACTCAAACGTGCTTGGTCATATGACTGCTTGCCACACAAAGGTGCTCCCCTGCCAGCTTCTGATCTCAGATCTACTTCTATCCATCTATCTTCCTCTATCTATCTACTTCTATCCTACTCAGATCTACTTCTATCCATCTATCTTCCTCTATCTATCTACTTCTATCCTACTCAGATCTACTTCTATCCATCTATCTTCCTCTATCTATCTACTTCTATCCTTCTATCCTACTATCCTTCTATCCTTCTATCCTTCTATCCTACTCAGATCTACTCCTATCCATCTATCTTCCTCTATCTACTTCTATCCTACTCAGATCTACTTCTATCCATCTATCTTCCTCTATCTTTCTACTTCTATCCTACTCAGATCTACTTCTATCCATCTATCTTCCTCTATCTATCTACTTCTATCCTTCTATCCTACTCAGATCTACTCCTATCCATCTATCTTCCTCTATCTATCTACTTCTATCCTACTCAGATCTACTTCTATCCATCTATCTTCCTCTATCTATCTACTTCTATCCTTCTATCCTACTCAGATCTACTTCTATCCATCTATCTTCCACTATCTATCTATCTATCTATCTATCTATCTATTTCTATCCTACTCAAATCTACTTCTATCCATCTATAGCAGGGCAGCTGCCAGAAGCTGGAGCTGTCCTGCTGCTTGGGTTGAGGTGGGCTACTGTGCTAGTTTAACACAGCCTTTTTCCTACAACAAAGAAGTGAGAGAAGAGCAACAGAAAGAAACCTCCAGGTTGAGATAAAGAGTTGAGATAAGAGCTTACTGAATAAATTAGATACTAATGATATAGCACACAATTACCTTAGCCTGTTTGCAGAAAAAGCAGAGTAGAAAGCAGCAGTGAGCAGAAGCATGTGAGCTAAAAACCCAAGCCAGGGAGATTCTCCTCCATCCTGCCCTGTCCCACTGCCGTCTCAGCAGCAAAGAGCTAACATCCCAAACCCCAGAAACCAAAAGCAGCAACCAAAACAGGAAAACTCTCATATTACAGTCTGAACTTCAAGCCCTGTAATACTTAGCTCCAGGTAGCACTTTCATTTTGAAGCTGGCACAACTTTTTTTGACCTGTGAGGGTGACAGAGCACCAGAACAGGCTGCCCAGGGGGGTTGTGGAATCTCCCTCTCTGGAGATATTCAAAACCTGCCTGGGCACATCCCTCTGTGATCTGGCATAGGTGACCCTGCCCTGGCAGGCAGGTTGGACTGGATGAGCTTTTGAGGTCCCTTCCAGCCCCTTACATTCTGTGATTCTGTGAGGCAAGGTAGTTTTGAATAACAGCAGAAAATAATCAGCTTAACCCATGACAGCTCCCTCTCACAGCTCTCCCTATATCCTCCCTATATCTGGAGGGAGATATCCTATATCTCCCTATATCCCTCTCACAGATCTCCCTATACCTCATGCTTCTCTATGATTTTTTCCCAAATCTTGGTCACACACTACCTGGAGGAGTGGCACTGGAGTCAGGTGAGCATCTTTCAGGGATTTAGGTCTCTAGTGCAGTGCCTCCTGATCCTGCTCTCAATGTTACTATGCTTATAAAGGAAGAGTACTCTTTACACACACACAGTATCACACACAGTATCACACAGTATCATCATCATCATCAGAGTTGGAAGAGACCTCATAGATCATCAAGTCCAACCCTTTACCACAGAGCTCAAGGCCAGACCATGGCACCAAGTGCCACGTCCAGTCCTGCCTTGAACAGCTCCAGGGACGGCGACTCCACCACCTCCCCAGGCAGCCCATTCCAGTGTCCAATGACTCTCTCAGGGAAGAACTTTCTCCTCACCTCCAGCCTAAATTTCCCCTGGCACAGCCTGAGGCTGTGTCCTCTTGTTCTGGTGCTGGCCACCTGAGAGAAGAGAGCAACCTCCTCCTGGCCACAACCTCCCCTCAGGTAGTTGTAGACAGCAATAAGGTCTGCCCTGAGCCTCCTCTTCTCCAGGCTAACCAATCCCAGCTCCCTCAGCCTCTCCTCGTAGGGCTGTGCTCAAGGCCTCTCCCCAGCCTCGTTGCCCTTCTCTGGACATGCTCAAGCATCTCAATGTCCCTCCTAAACTGGGGGGGGGCCCAGAACTGAACACAGGACTCAAGGTGTGGTCTAACCAGTGCAGAGTACAGGGGCAGAATGACCTCCCTGCTCCTGCTGACCACAACACTCCTGATGCAGGCCAGGATGCCACTGGCTCTCTTGGCCACCTGGGCACACTGCTGGCTCATGTTCAGGTGGGTATCAATCAGCACCCCCAGATCCCTCTCTGTCTGGCTGCTCTCCAGCCACTCCAACCCCAGCCTGTATCTCTGCATGGGGTTGTTGTGGCCAAAGTGCAGCACCCTGCACTTGAAGCTATTGAACACCATCCCCTTGGGCTCTGCCCATCTGTGCAGGCGGTCAAGGTCAAACACAAAACTGCTGGAAAATGTACTTTCACAGCTGTGTGCCGTGTCCTAGAGCAATGGGACACTAATATTTGCTCACTAAGTTCAGAAGGAATTGAATAAATGAGTAAAAATATCCACGAAGTCTTTCCAAAGGTGCCATCTGTGCATCAAGAAGTCCCTGCCTGGCACATTGTTGGCACCAACGGGAGTATTTCAAGGAAGCATTGCTGTATGGTTGCCCTATTACATCCTTCTGTTGGCTTGCATTATTGCCAGCAGTCAGAAGTGAGACAGATGATCACCTTGTAGTATTCCCATTTACTTTGTTATAGGACTTTGCTTACAAGCATTAAATACTTCCAGGGAGTTCTTGGATGCGCTGAAAAAGCAAAGGAGGATTCAAAGGTGTCTCTACATGAAAAGCTTGGATGACAGAGCTGTTGATTAGACAGGAAGGGGGACTGCAGATAGCAACAAAACAGAAAAGACCAGAGAAGGTTCTGAAAGAAAAACCTGTTCATTTTTGACCATCAAAATTCTGGTTTGTCATACTGAGATCTGAAAGTTTCATCAGTTGCCATTAAGTAAAAACGTGAGCTAATTGTAAAGGGTTAACCCTGATGGGGAAGTGGTCTTGACCCTAACCCTAGGTTAACCCTGACTCCTCCCCAGGGGTGAGTCTGAGTCTTACTCCAGGTGTAGTGGTTACCCCACTCTCACCTCCAGTCTAGCCCCCTATAAAAACAGAGCAACTTCTTCTTTTGTGTTCTCTTGCCCTGCCTCCCTGCATCACCCTCCTGGTCCTGCTGCTCTTTGTGTTACCACATGGCCATCAATCCATGAGGGTGGACAAACCCATTGCCATCCATCTGGTT
Source organism: Pogoniulus pusillus (assembly GCF_015220805.1). NCBI lineage: Eukaryota > Metazoa > Chordata > Aves > Piciformes > Lybiidae > Pogoniulus > Pogoniulus pusillus. The sequence goes on along the minus strand of NC_087291.1, from coordinate 5,823,646 downwards.
GTACATATGCTTGTATATATGTATATATTTTTTTTCTCTTGTTTTCCTTTCCCTATACCTCTTTGTAACTCCCCTACCTCAGATACCTTTTCTTTATTGTTAAAGTTTTCTCTTTTCACCTCCAAATCGAAGTGAGGCTATTTATTTGGGTGTGCTTTACCTTTTCCTCTCTACATCTAATTCCTTTTCATTGGAAAAAAAAAAGGGAGGAGAAGAGGGAAAGGCATCCTATAAATTGTTATTGGTTCCATTCATTGTATTTGAGTCTCTGGGAAATTTAAACTAGAACTGAGACAGCTTAATCCAGAAGCAAGCCTTAGAAATTGCAAGGGAATTTACAGACTTTCCAATTGCCCCTTGCTTGTTTGTGTACCTGAGGAAAAAATCAGAGAGAAACTTCAGAAATCTGTTTCCTGAACAAGCAAGGCTCTGGAGCTGAACACGTTCTGGACACAGAGGAGCACTTTGTTCACCCTTAATCGACTGGAGCCCGATGATGCTAAGACAATCCCTTTGCTGAGAGGATCAGACAAGACAGTGTGTAAGAGCCTGACAGCCCTGCTCACACAGCTTTGCTGGTTTGATTAGCACACTCCTGCTCCTGGGGAGGCAGGAGTCTCTGCACTGTTGGAAAGTGCCCCACAACTCTTTCCAAAGCCACTCAAGTGCCACCAGCTCAGACACTTTACCAGAGGCCAGCATCATAGGCTGCAGCTTTCCCTTTTTACTCCAGTGAGTACCTAGGAGGGGAAAGCAAATCTGCTTCCTGCTGAAGAATAACTTAGCTGCACAGAAGAGACCCAGGCAGAAACACAGACTCCAAGAGACAGAGACACACACACACACTCTCTCACACTGTCTTATCTCTGTGTGTGTCCTTGTTCTTATACATCTCAGCAAGCCTGTGAATGAAGTGGACATCAGCATTGTTTCCTTTTCACAGCCTATAATCTGATATCTCAAACTGGCATAGCAAACACAGCTCAGGAGACTCATCAGGTGTTGTTAGAGCTAACTAAAAGAAGCAAGCTTGATGAGGATGTGTTCAGGTCCCAAGTCATATCATAGCAGTTCAGGAGGAAAGCTGGAAATCAGCATTCCCAAAGCCTAGATCAGAATGGTGCCATGTGCTTGAGCTGGGGCAGAGCTCCTAGCAGAGGGCACAGCAGTGGTGCTTGCTGGCCAGAGAGTCTGGATGTCTCTCTGGTGCACTGGTTGGTACACATCAGGGCACTGGGAAGGGACTGAACAAAAAGTCTAGGGCCAACCCACAAGTGGGAGAAGGGACTGCTGGTGCTGCTTTCTTCAGCACTGGCACATGGCTCTGCTGTCAGGGTTGCTTGAATGGAGGGAACTTCACAGAATTTGGATCTGTTTGGTTGTCTGCACGAAGATGCAAACACCTGATGCTTTACCTGGCAGTAATAGAAGCCAATATCCCTCTGTGAGGCAGCTCACTCTGAACAGACCTGCTTTAGCACTTCAGCCCAAGGCTGTTGTTTGGTTTTTCATTTCAGCAGCACCACAACTAGGTCACCATCTTCCTTGCCATACTTCATGTAAAACAGTGCTATCCCCACAGAGGTGTGATGATCACAGAATTTCTTGGAGGCTAAAGGGGGGTGTGGGGGAGCAAAGGTGCACTGCAGCTCCCAGGCATCTGTCAGTTTAACGGCTGGGCAGAGAGTGGAAGCTCTGTGACATGCACCTGCTTTTCTGTTCACCCCAATCAGCACACCTGCACTTTTGGTGATTGATATGGAATTCATTCTCTCACCCAGGGCAAGTGGGAATGGCAGACCTTTGTGTAGTTTGAGTACTGGGTTTTACACACATCAAATCAGCCCTTTGGAGTGTCAGAACAATGTCACAAACAGTCATGTAAGAGCTAATGCAGAACAACTGCCAAAGAGAAGGAGCTACTTAAAGCCAGATCTGACTCCATAACCCTTCCTGCTAAACAAGCCCTCATTTACAACCCACTCCAAATCCCAGGCTTGAGTGAATACAACTTAAAAGATGTCAGCCAGAAGAATCTGGGTTAACTCTGCAATGAGAATTTCCTTCCACAGTGAGTCCAGTGGGAGAGAAGAGGAAATGCACGGCGCAGGCAACGACTGTCACTAGCAACATCTCTGCCACTCTTTTCAACCTCAGAAAGGGGAAGTGCCAGACACTCAGAAAATACTCCTTAAATTGTGATTTTAAAGGAAGTGATAAAGACACTGCAGTGATGGGTGACATTATAAGATGCCCAAGGTTGCACAGGGAAATGAACTACTTCAAAGTGAGGAACCACCACGTGAACTGGCAATCCCATCTCATTCAGCACGCTGCTGTTTATCTATCACCAGAAGCACACAAGGTGTTTAGCCAGGCAAAGAGGGAAATACAAACCCTGCTGCACGAGTTTGTTAATCATAATTAGGCATAAGCAGACTGGGAGATACTTGATCAATTATTTTTGTTGTATTGTGCTGAGTTATACTTGTTGTGACATGTCCATTTATTTAAAAAGAATCATAGAATCATAGAATCAACCAGGTTGGAAGAGACCTCCAAGATCATCCAGGCCAACCTAGCACCCAGCCCTATCACTTGGCTTTGTTAAATCTCACCCCATTGGCCTCTGCCCACCCATCCAGCCTGTCAAGATCCCTCTCCAGGTCTTTTCTACCCTCCAAGAGATCCCCACCTGCTCCTAGCTTGGTGTCATCTGCAAACTTACTGATGCTGGACTCAATCCCCTGCTCCAGATCATCACTGAAGATATTGAACAGAAATAGGCCCAGCACTAGGGCACACCACTAGTGACAGCTGCCACCATTCACCACCACTCTCTGAACAGCAGGGGCTGGCTGCAATAAAACACACAGGCCATGGAGGCTGAGAGCAATCCAAGCAGAAGAGAAATGTAAGAAACATCATAGACTTTCTCCTGGAAAAAAAAATGAAACCCAAAGGACCCTCAGGGCTAGGTGAGCTGACAAGGCTTAGGGGCAGCACAGCACAATATAGAGTGTATTGCTAAGGAAATGGCTGAGCCACGAGAGGGTGTGCTATAAGGAAATGTCAGCATGAATATTTCATATGTTGACTCTTTTTGTAGTTTCCACATCTGAAAAGACAGTGAGTGTAATTGATGTGAGACTCTGGGTAGAGAATGTAATTCCTATCCCAAGAGATTGATGTATATTACCCCCAAAAATGCAGCTCTTGGCGAGGTGAAATGCTACATGTATTCACTGAAGAAGCATCATCTTTATCTGCCTGAACCTGTTTCCCATGGAATATCACTCCTGCACATTTTTTACTTTCTAGCTAATATTGCAGGTTTCTATTAGAATCATAGAATCATAGAATCAACCAGCTTGGAAGAGACTTCCAAGATCATCCAGGCCAACCTAGCACCCAGCCCTAGCCAGTCAACCAGACCATGGCACTAAGTGCCTCAGCCAGGCTTTGCTTGAACACCTTCAGGGACAGTGACTCCACCACCTCCCTGGGCAGCCCATTCCAATGCCAATCACTCTCTCTGACAACAACTCCCTCCTAACATCCAGCCTACACCTCCCCTGGCACAGCTTGAAGCTGTGTCCCCTTGTTCTGTTGCTGCTTGCCTGGCAGAAGAGACCAACCCCACCTGGCTACAGCCTCCCTTCAGGTAGTTATAGACAGCAATGAGGTCAGCCCTGAGCCTCCTCTTCTCCAGCCTAAACACCCCCAGCTCCCTCAGCCTCTCCTCACAGGGCTGTCTGGACATGTTCCAGCACCTCAACATCTCTCTTGAATTGAGGAGCCCAGAACTGGACACAGCACTCAAGGTGTGGCCTGACCAGTGCTGAGTACAGGGGCAGAATAACCTCCCTTGTCCTGCTGGCTACACTGTTCCTGATGCAGGCCAGGATGCCATTGGCTCTGCTGCCCACCTGGGCACACTGCTGGCTCATCTTCAGCTACTACCTACCAGCATCCCCAGGTCCTTGTCTGCCTGGCTGCTCTCCAGCCACTCTGTCCCCAGCCTGTAGTGCTACTTGGGGTTGTTGTGGCCAAAGTGCAGAACCCTGCACTTGGCCTTGTTCAGTTTCATCCCATTGGCCTCTGCCCACCCATCCAGCCTGGCCAGGTCCCTCTGCAGGGCTCTCCTACCCTCCAACAGATCCCCATCTGCTCCTAGCTTGGTGTTATCTGCAGACTTACTGATGCTGGACTCAATCCCCTTGTCCTGACCATCAATAAAGATACTGAACAGGACTGGACCCAGCACTGATCCTTAGGGAACACATCTGCCAGCTGGATGTGGCACCATTCACCAACTCTGTCTGGGCCCATTCTTCCAGCCAGTTCTTGACCCAAGGGCACTTCTGGAATGGAAAAGTGTCAGGAATAAGTCCCAGTAAAGGCAGGCTGAAACCAGATGAGTTCACTCTACAGATTAGCTAAGGCATACCTATCAGTGAGGGTGAGTAAACATTAACAAGGCCTGCAGTGAATTTTCCATGATTGCAAAGCTTAGCATCATAGTTGGTTGCTTTTGTAGCACCAAACAGTGCTAATGAATTTTGCACAGGAATTCAGAGAGGGACATTCTTTGGTCTGTGATATGTGCAAGACCAGACTGGTCTCTTCTGGTCTAAGCTGCTGATTACCCTGAAGCAAACTCCTCTGCCCTCAATAAGAAGAAATGTGTAAACTGAAAGCTTACTGTAAATGTCTCAGGTTCTTTCAACACCCTTTTATCTTTTTACCCTCAAAGCTATCTCCCTGGTTATAGTATGTATCAAAGAGCATCCTATGAACAGGATATGCACTGGAGCCCTTTAAATCTGTACTCTCTGGTTGTTGATGCAGCATTTAATGGCCTCATCTAGCGTAGGAGTGAACACAATGCATGCTATGAAAAGGTTTATGCACAGGCCCTAGCAGAGGCTAGCATAACTTCTTTTCTGTGTTTGGAGATCACAGTCCCTGCTGTCTTTACTCATGAAATCTCCCAAGGAGAGCTCCTGTCAGCTCTCTGGGCTGCCTGAGCTGTCTCACCATTGGAGAAGCTTTCAGTGAGGAACTGTTGCCAAGACTGGCTCTCTGCTCCATACCAGCAAGTCTCTGCTGCCAGACATATTCTTTGTGCCACTCCTATAGCATGCAAGGAGCACATACATGAACTAGCTAGCAGACTGACCCTGTGGTCACACATACACCATGTGAACCAAAGAGCCCACCTCAATTGCCCTGCTTGTCCAAGAATCAAGGTTCATGTGCTCATAAACTGAGCTCTGCATGCACTGTTAGCGCAGAGCCATGCTGTGAATAGGCTGGGCAGAGAGCATCCTCCTAGAAGGAAGGTTGTGGGGGGCTGCCAGGCAATCCCTGCTGCAAAGACATGACCATGAGTGAGGCTGTGTGCTCTTCTCACCCAGACAACCTTAGAGCTGTAAGGACAGCACAAGCACGAAGTACACAAGGACCTGGAGACTACTCATTGCTGAGAGGAACTTACTGAAGTGCTTCTCTGGATCTAAGCCCTTGGACTAGAAACTCCTTAGCCAAATGGTACAATGCCATTGTCTCATGTGGTACTTTACATCAACCTGTACAGTCTACTTTCTCTCTAGGACCTACAATGAGACAGCCCAATATGCATCAGGTAAAAGATGGAAGAATAAGTCCCCAAATCTGCCCTTACCTCCTGTGCTAGTTTGAAGCAGGCTAGAATGCTTTGGTGAGAACTAGATGACAGGCTGTGAAAGGAAAACAGTGGTGATGTCTGCTTCCCTCATAGGCTTGCTGAGATGTATAGGAACAAGAAATAAAACCACAGATAACCACTCTCACTTGGGCTGCTGCTGGGGAACTGCCTGAGCTGCATCTTACTCTCTAACCTCCCCCTCCATTTTGGACTAATCCACTTTGCTTCCTAACCCTCTGGCCAAACCTCCATTCTTCCTTGGGACTGGGGTAAGGTTGAGAGGGTAGGGGGAAGGTGGAGGGGTGGTTGGGAGCCCCTCATGGGGACTCAGGTTTCTGGGAGAGCTGTTGTGCTTCTGTAGTACCTTTTCCCTTGTCTATTTCTGTCTGTAACTGTATATACTGTAACTATCTGCTTGTATATTGAGCTAGCTGTAAATATAAGCTTCATTCAATTTCCAGAGCTGCTGAGTCTAGTCTGGGTGATTTCTAAAGTGTGGGGGGGCAGGGAACACCCAAACCATCACACCTCCCTTCAGTTATGTCAAAACTTCCATGTTGTCATCAAAAAGAAGCTGTTTGTTCCAAGTCAATTAAAGTATTAATGTAGGATAAAATGCAGGATAAACCAAAACAAAGGAAAACATTTTACTCATCTATCAACTAGACAGAGCAAACTGCCAGCTGGGAATAATCCTAAATGAGCACTTTAAGCTACCCTGTGGATTGTGTGCTTGATCAATTCAGTCCCAGCCACATTAGTCTCATAAAACCTGAGTGTAGTATGTTCCCCCAAGGGTTTCCTTTGAGGGATATTCCTCTCAGAGTGCAGTATCACAGAGATAATTGAGGAAGATAATGGTTTTTGCATATACTAAGCAACTGATGAGTCAACATTGATCAAGACAGGCTTTCATCATTATATTTTTCCAATGCACTTCCAAGTTCACAGTAGAGTTCTCACAGAGCTGACAGAGCAGTAATGACTAGGGAAAATTATGGCACCTTGAACCTATGTATTATTTTTGACAAGCAAATACTTTCCAGGAAACTGCTGGGGGGAGAGGGGGGGAGAATAGTGCTCTCATTAATAGCCTGTGCTCTTATTCAGGTGGAAGACAAGGTGGGTATGCTGCAAGACTTTCTAGCACCATTAACACACATTGTTACTCTTCCCTCCTAGATTAATAGAATCATAGAATCAATCAGGTTGGAAGAGACCTCCAAGATCATCCAGGCCAACCTAGCACCCAGCCCTAGCCAGTCAACCAGACCATGGCACTAAGTGCCTCAGCCAGGCTTTGCTTCAACACCTCCAGGGATGGTGCCTCCATCACCTCCCTGGGCAGCCCATTCCAATGCCAATCACTCTCTCTGACAACAACTTCCTCCTAACATCCAGCCTAGACCTCCCCTGCCACAACTTGAGGCTCTGTCCCCTTGTTCTGTTGCTGGTTGCCTAGCAGAAGAGACCAACCCCACCTGGCTACAACCTCCCTTCAGGTAGCTGTAGACAGCAATGAGGTCTGCCCTGAGCCTCCTCTTCTGCAGGCTGCACACCCCCAGCTCCCTCAGCCTCTCCTCATAGGGTTTGTGTTCCAGGTCCCTCACCAAATAGGCATTAACGTTCCCAGGTCACCAGGATGGTTGCAAGCTCATTACAGGTGCTGCTTTGCTTGTGTATCATTGCTGTCCCACAAGCAAATGATTTATTGCTCAGAAAGGATTTCTGGCTATTTTCCCAGGTGTAAAATCAAGGAGGCTCATATTTAGTGCTGCAGCTGATGGCAACCCTACCTGCATACATTCTGTCTCGTGCTCTCTCTCACACACACACACACTAGGTTTTAAACTCTGACATTTATCTTATGTCATAAAGTCCTTCAATTAACCAACACAGTGCATTAGTGTAATTGTTAGTTCTGGCCTGAATACTCTTTTAGAATAGATAAACAGAATTGTAGCAATGTTATTGTACTTCATATCCTATACACAGCCTGCTAATAGGCACTTAAGGTTATTGGTGAAGGTCTTGCTAAGGCAATGCTCTTGCTTCAAGGTTATTTATATAAAAAGGTGTCTAGTTTGTAAAGGAAAACTGTGAATGCCTCTGTTCTTTCTGCAGAATAACATGATGCACCACCTTTAGAATCATAGAATCAACCAGGTTGGAAGAGACTTCTCTCTGAAGCTATCACCTTGGCTTCTCTGTATGTGTATTCTGCCCATTCAGACCTTAAAGAAAATAAAAAGATTCATTCAAAGGTGCCCTTGAAAGCACAGGACCATAAAGTGGGAACAGGAAAACTAGCAGGATCAAAGCTTCCAGTTCTGGACTCATTTGCTTATGTTGGACTTTTTCATCCTTTACACAGCAAACTGCAAGAAGATCCAGTGCTAACTAAGTTTGGAAAGCCTATGGCAACACCCAGAAATAAGCATTGCAGAGGAGACTGAAACCCCCATCATGTTCCCAACTAGCACATTCAACTCTGGGGAGGTAATATTTTCCCATGGGAAATACAAGGGAACACACAAAGATACGGGAATGCTACCAAGCACTGATGGGTCATAGAATCATAGAATCAACCAGGTTGGAAGAGACCTCCAAGATCATCCAGTCCAACCTAGTACCCAGCCCTAGCCAATCAACCAGACCATGGCACTAAGTGCCTCAGCCAGGCTTTGCTTCAACACCTCCAGGGACAGTGACTCCACCACCTCCCTGGGCAGCCCATTCCAATGCCAATCACTCTCTCTGCCAACAACTTCCTCCTCACATCCAGCATGGACCTCCCCCAGCACAACTTGAGACTGTGTCCCCTTGTTCTCTTGATGATTGCCTGGCAGAAGAGACCAACCCCACCTGGCTACAGCCTCCCTTCAGGTAGTTGTAGACAGCAATGAGGTCACCCCTGAGCCTTCTCTTCTGCAGGCTGCACACCCCCAGCTCCCTTAGCCTGTCCTCACAGGGCTGGACTTTCACTGGCAGCATTGTCTGTCAGTTGGTCCTGAATGGCTTGCAGTAAGTTACTATACTAGCTATCTGGCAGGGTCTGAGCACCCACACTGCTACTGGATGATGGCAGAGACAGAGTGCATACCCATCTTGTCATTTCTTTTTTGGGCAAGAAGTCAAGCTATTATTTTTCCCAGCTGATGGAGCAAGGCTTATTAGAGCAGCAGACTTCACATGCCACCTACCCTAACGCATTGCTGGAGGAGCCTAAGAGCTCTCTGGTACTGTGTATCTCCATCACTTTGATCCCTGCTGCAGCAAACAGGAGGCAGAAATACCTTTAATTTAATCAGCACCCACCTTCAAGTCTATCAGTTATTACTGAATCATATCTGCTTGAGTATGAAAATGATGCTTTGCCAGATGTTTTCAACCAGCTTTTCGAGGCAGTCCAGCATTGTTTCACATGGAAAGGGCAATGGACTTGCTTGGTTAAAGTGAGCTGTTCCAGACGTGGAGCATTCAGACCCAGTGCAACAATTGCTGGTCAAGGCAGGGTTGGACGTGGCACTTGGTGCCATGGTCAAGCCTTGAGCTCTGTGGTAAAGGGTTGGACTTGATGATCTGTGAGGTCTGATAATACTGTGATACTGTGATACTGTGATAATTAACATGCTCTCAAGAAAGCAGAGGGGGCTGGGAGACTTTCCAGGCTCTGGGATAATAGCCTCAGTCACACTTTACAGTACCGAGCCATTTCCACACATTTACCCATGGCGAATCATTTGTTTCTAGGGTGATTCACAGCCACGGCTGCTTCCCGTCTTCCTGGGGGCTCTCTGCAGCATGAGGCTTCTCCCAGGCTGAGCAAGCCTTACGCCTGTCAGCAGCATCCAGCTCGGGCTGCGCTCCTGGCCAGAGCGGGGGCTAAGGGCGCAGGCTGAACAATGGGTGCGCCTCCGCAAGCAGATTAGCCTGGCCCTGCGGAACAGCATGGGTCGCGTAAAGGATGCTGGCACGAAGAGCACAGCGGGGCAAAGCCTCGGGGAGAGCAAATGAGCCCAGCTGCCTCAGCGGCGCTGCGGTTGGTGGAGCAGTGCCAGCAGATAGGAGCTGAGTATCTGACCCCGTTTATCTAGGAAGGACTCCGTGTCTGCGGCTCGAACCATGCCGGAGAGGGGACTACTGGAATGCAGAGCAGCATAAGCTTTCTGCTCACTTTTCACCACTGGTGCTGTTTCCCAGTCTCTGCTGGGTTGCCCATACTGGGCAGGTCTCACCTCTGAACGAATTTTTGACTCACGTGAGATTGCAGAATGGCTGCTTGCCTTGGTTCTCATTTCAATGCCCAGAGACCCAAATAAAACAGGGAGGTCATTCTGCCCCTGTACTCTGCACTGGTTAGACCACACCTTGAGTGCTGTGTTCAGTTCTGGGCCCCCCAGTTTAGGAGGGACATTGAGATGCTTGAGCGTGTCCAGAGAAGGGCGACGAGGCTGGGGAGAGGCCTTGAGCACAGCCCTACGAGGAGAGGCTGAGGGAGCTGGGATTGGTTAGCCTGGAGAAGAGGAGGCTCAGGGGAGACCTTATTGCTGTCTACAACTACCTGAGGGGAGGTTGTGGCCAGGAGGAGGTTGCTCTCTTCTCTCAGGTGGCCAGCACCAGAACAAGAGGACACAGCCTCAAGCTATGCCAGGGGAGATTTAGGCTGGAGGTGAGGAGAAAGTTCTTCACTGAGAGAGTCATTGGACACTGGAATGGGCTGCCTGGGGAGGTGGTGGAGTCGCCGTCCCTGGAGCTGTTCAAGGCAGGATTGGACGTGGCACTTGGTGCCATGGTCTGGCCTTGAGCTCTGTGGTAAAGGGTTGGACTTGATGATCTGTGAGGTCTTTTCCAACCCTGATGATACTGTGATACTGTGATACTGTAACCAAATAACAATTTATAGAGTGCCCTTCCCTCTTCCCCCTTCTTTCCTAAAAGAAAGGAATTAGATGTAGAGAGAGGAAAGGGAAGCAGACCCAAATCAATAATCTCACTCTGATTTGGAAGTTAAAAGAAGAAAAGTTTAACAATAAATTAAAAGGTATCTGAGGTAGGGAAGTTACAAAGGTATAGGGAAGGGAAAACAAGATAGAAAATGTGTAAATACAACCAGATTTTGATGGAAATGGGTTTGCCTGCCTCGTGGGTGATGGCCATGAGGTGAAACAAAGAGAAAAACCAGGAACAGGATGATGAGGCAGGTAAGCAGGGAGGCAGGGAATGCAGAGAGAGAACAAGAAGACCTCCTGCTTTTATAGACCTTTATAGAGGAAGGTGGAGTGGGCTAACCATGAATCACCTGTTAAGTGTTCAGACGCACCCCTGGGGAGGGGTCAAGACCACCTAGGGTCAGGTTCAGGGTTGCTCCCCCTGGAGGGTTAACCCTGTGCACTGCTGCAGTGAGCCTTTCTCACTGAGGTCAGAAAAAGCTGTGTGTGGTTCCAAAGCGCACTGAATGTCACAGAATCATAGAAGGGCTGGAAGGGACCTCAAGGATCATCCAGTTCCAACCCCCTGCCATAGGCAGGGACACCTCCCACTAGAACAGGTTGCTCAAGGCCTCATCCAACCTGGCCTTGAACACTTCCAGGGAGGTTGTGGAGCACAGAATCACCCAATGTGATCAAAGATCAAAGATCACATTGGGTGATTCTGTGCCACCCTCACTGCAAAGAACCCTTTCCTAACATCGAGTTTGAATCTCCCCTCTGGCAGTTTAAACCCATTACCCCTTGTCCTGTCATTACAAGACCTTGTCAGTAGTCCCTCCCCAGCACTCCTGTAGGTCCCCTTCAAATACTGGAAGGCCACTCCAAGATCTCCTCCAATCCTTCTCTTCTCCAGGCTGCAGAGACCCAACTCTTGTAGCTTGTCCTCATAGCAGAGGTGCTCCAGCTCTCTGACCATCCTTGTGGCTCTCCCCTGGACTCTAACAGTTTGATGCCCTTTCTGTGTTGATGGCTCCAGAGCTGCACCCAGGACTGCAGGTGGGGTCTGAGGAGAGCAGAGCCAAGGGGCAGAATCCCCTCCCTTGCCCTGCTGCACACACTGCTCTTGCTGCAGCCCAGCACAGGGTTGCTGTCTGGGCTGCACTCCCACTGCAGGCTCCTGTTGAGTTTTTCATCACCCCAGACCCCCAGGTCCTTTTCCTCTGTTACACAGAAGGCTGTATCCCATCCCTTCTCTCTTCATCTGAAGGGGGTCTGACACTGAGGAGTAGCAGCAGCAGAATTTGCTACCCTGTGTCACCCCAGCCCACTGGCACCCATCAGGGATCCCCAAAGGACTCAAAGGTGCTAAAGCATTTCTGCGGCGGTACGGCAGAGAGAAGGGGACAGACCCTCCCGCCTGCGCCGCGAGCTGCAAACATGATGTTCTCTGTGGGAATGTCAAGTGCATTTTCAAGACTGACAGAAATGTCACACCACATCACAAATGCTTTCATCCCCTCACCAGAAATAAACCACATGTCAGGTCACAGAAGGCTGGGTTTGCTCTTACCAACAGTGCCGGCTGTTGTCTGGCTGTGCAGGACCTCCCAGCCCATCCCAAGGCATTTTTGATGCCAAGGAAATGGCATGTTATGAAAACACCTCCCTCTTTCTCCCTCTCAGAGGTTTGGTTTTGGTCACTCATGTCTGAGATAAAAGGTCCAGATAGCTGGAGTCTGCTGCTTCAGGTACAGCTCCAATTTCTGGGGTTTTGGTATCACCCACACCAGGATTTTCTAGCTTTCATGGATTGTCACTAAATGTTTTGCACAGTTTGTCCTTCAGAAATTCCCAGATGTCTCTGCTGACACTTCCTTGGCATATATTTCAGGGGAAGAAACATGTAAAAAAAACCCTGTCACTCAGCTGACTGCATTTTTTTCTTGCTACAGTGCTATAATAATGCTCATAAACACTGAGGGAAAATTGGCATCCACTCCACTTTCCCCCCTGACTGCCAGGACATGTCCAGTTTTGATTTGCTGGGCCATCTGCAAACTTTGTTGGCAGGTGGCCTGTATGGTTTGGTCCATGGTTTTGGCCTGCTCTTTTTCACACTCATTTTACCTCCAGAATTTAGAGGGTTTCCCAGAAGCTATCTTTGGTTCTCTGATGCTAGGCAGATGGCATACTAACAGTCATGTTGAATGGGAGGTTTCCAATTAATGCTTCTCATTTGGGGATCCACTTGCCCAAGGCTGTTTGTTTTGTTAATTCTGTGGAAAATCTGCCCTGATCATTTGCCTGGATCTATTCAGTACTTTAACTGTGAAATCAATTTTAATAGGCCTTAAGGGATGCATGTGTACATAACCCATCCTATGTCCCCAAGTGTGTCTGATTCCCAAATGAGGTAAATCAGGCCACTTAGCTCGTGGCTAACAATTTGCTTCATGTAATATCACAGAATCAGAGTCACAGAATGTTAGGGGTTGAAATCTATCTCTGTGATCCAGAGATCAGAGAATCATAGAATCAATCAGGTTGGAAGAGATCTCCAAGCTCATCCAGTCCAACCTATCACCCAGCCTTAGCCAATGATAGAATCAACCAGGTTGGAAGAGACCTCCAAGCTCATCCAGTCCAACCTAGCACCCAGCCTTAGCCAATCATAGAATCATGGAATCAACCAGGTTGGAAGAGACCTCCAAGCTCATCCAGTCCAACCTATCACCCTGCCCTGGCCAATCATAGAATCACAGAATCAACCAGGTTGGAAGAGACCTCCAAGCTCATCCAGTCCAACCTAGCACCCAGCCTTAGCCAATCATAGAATCATAGAATCAACCAGGTTGGAAGAGACCTCCAAGCTCATCCAGTCCATCCTAGCACCCAGCCCTATGCTTACTTCTGAGCAGCAGCAACACATCTTTTTTGTGACTGATAATCTGGTTCCTGCAAGAAGGCAGATGATGCATGTGGGCTTTCTTTTATCAGTAGCTTTTGAAGCAATCAGTCACAGTTTTCTAAAGACTGCCTCAAATGAATCTCAGTCCCACTGTTAATAATTTGATTTCAAGGTGAGCTCATGGGCATGGCAAGTCCCCAGCACGGTAATTACTTGGGGGTGCTTAAGAGCAATGAGAGCTCCTGGAAATTTTGATAGAGTACTAATTATATCAGAAAGGTTTTTAATGATTACTTTATGCACAAAGATGGAGGAACAAAATAGGACCTATATTCTGCATACATCCTGAGTGCTGGCAAATACATTTTCCTTGCATGAGGGGCCTCATGGGTGCTCTAATAAGAAATAACTCAGTCCTCACAGGAGCTATCACTTAGTCAAGGTCAGCAAGAGGCTGCATCTGGTATGGTACTTCCTAGATTCTGTGCAAGGCTGGTGAGGGGGCTGGAGCACAGCCCTGTGAGGAGAGGCTGAGGGAGCTGGGGGTGTGCAGCCTGCAGAAGAGGAGGCTCAGAGAAGACCTTATTGCTCTCTACAACTACCTGAAAGGAGGCTGTAGCCAGGTGGGATTGGTCTCTTCTCCCAGGCACCCAGTGACAGAACAAGAGGACAGCTTCAAGCTGCATCAGGGCATGTTGGGAAGTTCTTCACAGAAAGAGTGATTGCCATTGGGATGGGCTGCCCAGAGAGGTGGTGGAGTCACTGTCCCTGGAGGTGTTTAAAGGGAGATTGGATGAGGCACTTAGTGCTGTGGTTTAGTTAATTAGAGGGTGCTGGGTGACAGGTTGGGCTTGATCATCTCAAAGGTCTTCTCCAACCTGGTTCATTCTGTGATTCTGTGAAGTTTGTTTCAGAGCCTCAGTTTCTCTTTCAGGGTCAACAAAGTATCCATCCCTTTTTAGAGCAATACCTCCTATGCTGACTTGCCAACTTTCTAATTGAAAAATTTCCTTCCTTGGTTTGAGTTTGGGGGTTTTGGTTTGTTTTAGGATTTTTTTTCATGCCCTCCATGCTGTGTCTGTGATACACACATACCCCTGGTTCAGTCCCTATGTAAAGCATAGTCTCCTTCAGGCTGGCAAGCAAAGTAGGAGTGTGGAAGCACTTCCAAGACTTGAGGACAGAATAAGCTTCATACTCTGGAGGGGCATTATTGGTAAAAGGTTGTTTTAAAACAAACCAACCCTTACCACCCAATGACATGCAATCCAAAACTGTTTCTGTGCCCCTTTAGAAAGTTTAGAAGCTGCAATTTTTGGATGTATTTTCAACATATGAGTTACTAAGTTCACTGGAATCCAAAAATCCAATCAAAGATCACATTGGGTGACTCTGTGCTCCACAACATCCCTGGAGGTGTTCAAAGTCAGGTTGGATGAGACCTTGAGTGACATGTTCTAGTGGGAGGCATCCCTGCCTATGACATTGTGTTGGAACTGGATGATCCTTGAGGTCCCTTCCAACCTAAACCATTCTATGATTCCTTTCTTCAAGACATTAGGAAGTTCCTCAGTGCTTAAGCACTACATCTGTTGTCTCTTTTTCCCTCATCTTTAAGCATCTTCTCTAAACACCACAGAAGACTGCTTCTTTGCAGCCTCTTCATTCTCCAGTAAATAAAGATAATGGCTGTTTTAATATTTAAATACATTCTCATTGAGAAAAAAAACCAACAAAAAAATGTCTCAAGCATCCACCATTATTAGTTTGAGTGGGTTTGTTTTTTTTTTGGAAGTGGAAAAATCAAATTCACAGAAAAATAAGATGCTGAGTGTTATCTTCTATCACAGTATCACAGTATCCCAGTATCACCAAGGATGGAAGAGACCTCACAGATCATCAAGTCCAACCCTTTACCACAGAGCTCAAGGCCAGACCATGGCACCAAGTGCCATGTCCAACCTTGCCTTGAACAGCTCCAGGGACGGCGACTCCACCACCTCCCCGGGCAGCCCATTCCAGTGTCCAATGACTCTCTCAGGGAAGAACTTTCTCCTCACCTCCAGCCTAAATTTCCCCTGGCACAGCTTGAGGCTGTGTCCTCTTGTTTTGGTGCTGGCCACCTGAGAGAAGAGAGCAACCTCCTCCTGGCCACAACCACCCCTCAGGTAGTTGTAGACAGCAATAAGGTCTCCCCTGAGCCTCCTCTTCTCCAGGCTAACCAATCCCAGCTCCCTCAGCCTCTCCTCGTAGGGCTGTGCTCAAGGCCTCTCCCCAGCCTCGTTGCCCTTCTCTGGACACGCTCAAGTATCTCAATGTCCCTCCTAAACTGGGGGGCCCAGAACTGAACACAGTACTCAAGGTGTGGTCTAACCAGTGCAGAGTACAGGGGCAGAATGACCTCCCTGCTCCTGCTGACCACACCATTGCTGATGCAGGCCAGGATGCACCTCTTTTTAGCTGGCTTCTTCACAGCTCCCCAGTAAATCAGTCTTTTTTGCTTTGGGGGTGGTAAGGATGCCAGCACCCTGGATTCTTGAACCCCAGTTTTATGCAAGCTACAAAGGGATTGTATTTTTTCAATGAGCACATTCTGACTCTATGAGGTGCTGAGTTCTTGTTCTGTTCCAGAAACTCCCCATTGCTTCAGAGGAAAGAAATGCTGCTCATCACGTGCTCAGCACCTTGCAGGATGCCACTATTAAGTCATTTCCTGAAGGCCACAGTGTGAAACAGAAGCAGTGCCAAGAATTGAATACAGCTTCCCAAATCCATCCCCTGCTAACCATAAGCACAAAAGTGTTCTGTTTACACAGAAATTAAATGACACTCAAGTTGTACCATCGCATGATTACCCTCCCTCTGGAATTAATTTTCCTATCAGCTCTCTGCTCCACACCCCCATCTGGAGCAACAATTTCCCTCTTGAAGCTGCATGCTTTCTGGAGGTCCCAGTGGGAGAATTGCAGCCACTAGCCAGATCAGGGTCCTAAAAGGGCTATCTTAAATAGCATCCCTCTCTGCTGTAAAGGAGACATCCTCTCCTCCAGGCTCTTCAGTCTTTCTCCTGGACTTTGCACTGGATTTGCCTGAGCTCCTACTCTAGAATAGAACAGGGTGAAAAGAATCATAGAATCAACCAGGTTGGAAGAGACCTCCAAGATCATCCAGCCCAACCTAGCACCCAGCCATATCCAGTCAACCAGACCATGGCACTAAGTGCCTCATCCAGGCTTTGCTTCAACACCTCCAGGGATGGTGACTCCACCACCTCCCTGGGCAGCCCATTCCAATGCCAATCACTCTCTCTGGCAACAACTTCCTCCTAACATCCAGCCTAGACCTCTTGAGACTGTGTCCCCTTGTTCTGTTGCTGGCTGCCTGGGAGAAGAGACCAACCCCACCTGGCTACAGCCTCCCTTCAGGTAGTTGTAGACAGCAATGAGATCATCCCTGAGACTCCTCAGGTGAGAGGGCATCCTTCTCCTCATCTCTATTTGCAGTAAGTATCTCCTAAAACCAAGGTTCACAGCCAAGACTGGGGGCTGCTCTTAGGTAAGGTACTAGGGTACTGAGGCAGCTGGTAGAAGTTCTCATCAAGCTAATCAAGGAGGTTCCAGGTGGCTGAAGACTGACAAAAATGATGTCCATCTACAAGAAAGATACTGAGCTGCTGAAGTGGGTCCAGAGAAAGGCAGTAAAGCTGATGAAGGCTCTAGAGAGCAGGTCATATAAAGAGTGGCTGAGGGACCTGGAGTTGTTTAGTCTGAAGAAAAAGAGGCTGAGAGAACACATCACTCTCTACATCTACCTGAAAGGAAGTTGGAGCACAGTAGGTGTTGTTCTCTTCTCCTTAGTAACAACCAATCAGACAGAAGGAAAAGACTTCAAGTTGCACCAGGGGAGGTTTAGATTGAATATTAGAAGAAACTTCTTCACTGAAAGTGTTATTAAACACTAGAATAGGCACCCCAGGGAGGTGATTGAATCAGCATCCCTGGAGGTGTTTAAGAGATGCATAGAGGTGGTGTAAAGAGATATGCTTTAGCACCAGACTTAGTAGGCTTAAATAATGATTGGACTTGATGATCTTAAAGGTCTTTTTCAACCAAAATGAGTCCATGATTCTATTGTGTGAAAGTCTTCTCCCCTCCATCAAAACAAAGGAAGAGAAACAACCCCCAAACAAGAAGCTTCCCTTTGTAGGATCTGCTCCCTGGAGAAGAGGTAAGATTCAGGTTTGGGGAAGGATTCAGCATCCTGCAGTCCAGAAACTGAACTGGACTGACCTCAGGTATAATGATTCAGACCAAGCAACATAAGGGGATACTGCTGAGCTGCTGTTTATGTCATTCCCACCCCCATCTCTCTAGCATATGGCCCTTCTCTCTCCTATCAGTCATCAGAACTGATACTGACTCTATCAGACTCTCAGAGGGGCTTTTCTTACCACTGTACAGTTTGACTTTTCAACCTTTAGCTCCTTCTCCTGCACTGAAATTTCTCCTTTGCTACCCATGGACCTTCTGCCCCCTCCTTGGGCTTGCTCTCTCTTACAAGGGAGCACAACCCACGGCAGTACTGCTCCCCAGATGCATGGCACTGGCTGGGGGTGGGGGTTTGCAGCCTGCACTGTCTCAGGGGATTCACATCACTTCCTGCCTTGGGTCTGCTACCAGAAATGCTGTCTCAGAGAGCTGCCCACTCTCTCTAAACTTCACTGCAGCTGAGGACATTCAGGCTACATTCCAATTAGCTTGTCAAGAGTTTAGCCTTTACTGAGTGTTTTGCTCTACCCCAAACTCTGCAAAACTTTCCCCAAATTACCCTGCTGGCTCGGTGAACCAATCACATTTTTCTCTGTGCTTTTGGCATCCCTTTGATTTGCCACTTAAAAATATGGCTTACATTTCTTGGGTTGCTGATACAGCTCAAATGTCTGTAATGGAGTTTCACATCTAGCTGTGTTCTAGTGAATTAAACGAAAACTTTCACAACATCAAATACTTCAGCAAATACAACGGTCAGGAATCAGGCTAGTCTGGCTCAACTGTCTTTATTTTGGCACCCAATGGCTGCAGCTATAGGCTGAGTCACTGTTTAAGCCCTCTCCTGTGTCATAGAACCATTGAATCAGCCAGGTTGGAAGAGACCTCCAAGATCATCCAGACCAACCTAGCACCCAGCCCTAGCCAGTCAACCAGACCATGGCACTAAGTGCCTCAGCCAGGCTTTGCTTCAACACCTCCAGGAATGGTGCCTCCACCACCTCCCTGGGCAGCCCATTCCAATGCCAATCACTCTCTCTGGCAACAACTTCTTCCTAACATCCAGCCTAGACCTGCCCTGGCACAACTTGAGACTGTTTCCCCTTGTTCTGTTGCTGGTTGCCTGGGAGAAGAGCCCAACCCCACCTGGCTACAGCCTCCCTTCAGGTAGCTGTAGACAGCAATGAGGTCTGCCCTGAGCCTCCTCTTCTGCAGGCTGCACACCCCCAGCTCCCTCAGCCTCTCCTCACAGGGCTGTGCTCCAGGCCCCTCACCAGCTTCGTTGTCCTTCTCTGGACAACTTCCAGCACCTCAACATCTCTCTTGAATGGAGCAGCCCAAAACTGGACACAGTATTCAAGGTGTAGCCTGACCAGTGTTGAGTACAGGGGCAGAATAACCTCCCTTGTCCTTCTGCCCACACTGTTCCTGATCCAGGCCAGGATGCCATTGGCTCTCCTCCCCACCTGGGCACACTGCTGGGTTATCTTCAGCTACTATCCACCAGCACCCCCAGGTCCCTCTCTGCCTGGCTGCTCTTCTGTAGTACTGCTTGGGGTTGTTGTGGCCAAAGTGTAGAACCCTGCACTTGGCCTTGTTAAATCTCATCCCATTGGCCTCTGCCCACCCATCCAGCCTCCCAAAGTGCCTCTGCAGGGCCTCCTCTGTAGACCTTAGTATTTCCAGGGAATTTCAGCCCTGGAAGCCTTCATACTTCCTGTCAGGGAATATTCTCCCTTCCTTTCAAAACTGGCTCTCTGTATTGGTCAGCAATTACTCCAGACCCAGAAGTCTGGGCTCCTGGACTTCATCCTCCCCAGTCTCAGTTATTATCAGATGTGGCCTCAAGGCTGACTCAGTATGAATCCCTTCAGAGGATGGGAATTGGCTCTAACTGGCTGTTGTGTGGACCACTTGGGATTGCAGTCATCTCACAAAGGCAAGCCCACAAAGGGTAGTGAAACTCCTTGAAAAGCAGAGAGCAACACTGTTATCAGACTCATGAAAGGAACACAAACCCTTTCTTACAGATTAAACACAGAACAGTGAGAAGAAATCAGTAGATACTGTACAAAGAGTGGTTTCCTGCTCTCCCTGGAGAGGAGAAAGTCACTTCCCAGGAGGATATACCAGCATCCACAATAGAATCTCTATTTTTAATGAAGCTTCCTAGGTGCCAATTAATGCATTGACAAGACAAAATTCAAAGCCAGATGCCATCCCCAAATCCATAGATAGTCCTCCCCTCCTCCCTCAGGAAAAGAAAAGCTAGTACACTCTGTACACCAATCTGCTTCTTGGAAAACTGGCATATTGCAGCACCCAGGGTTGGCTCAGATGCTTCCATAGCAGCCAGACTCTTGCGAGCTCAAGCATCGGTTTCTGAGGATGGCATCAGGCTTTTCTCCATGGCAATGCAGACCACTTCTGCTCAGCCATCTGTCTGATCCACCACCTTTCCAATTTCACTGCTGCCCTTGCCCATGCAATCCTGGCACTCCATACACAAGCATGCTGCATGCAAATCCCCAGGGCAAGGGTTCCCTATGGAATTCCAGGTGCTGTGCAGAGATTTTATTGAAAGCAAGGAATGCATCTCTCCCTGAGAGGAGAGGCTGAGGGAGCTGGGGGTGTTTAGCCTAGAGAAGAGGAGGCTCAGGGCAGACCTCACTGCTGTCTACAACTACCTGAAGGGAGGTTGTAGCCAGGTGGGGTTGGTCTCTTCTGCCAGGCAAGCAGCAACAGAACAAGGGGACACAGTCTCAAGTTGTGCCAGGGGGGGTCTAGGCTGGATGTTAGGAGGAAGTTGTTGGCAGAGAGAGTGATTGGCATTGGAATGGGCTGCCCAGGGAGGTGCTGGAGTCACCGTCCCTGGAGGTGTTGAAGCAAAGCCTGGCTGAGGCACTTAGTGCCATGGTCTGGTTGACTGGCTAGGGCTGGGTGCTAGGTTGGCCTGGATGATCCTGGAGGTCTCTTCCAACCTGGTTGATTCTATGATTCTATGATCATCACAGTGAGGATTTTAAGAAGCTGCTTGTTTTTTTCCTTCCCCCATTGACTAAGCCAGTGCCATTTTATGTAAGATTTCCTCAAGAGATAAAACCTGACAGCTTCACTGAAATACATTCTGGTGTTCTTATAGGCACCGCTCCCATCGTTACTTCTGCTCTTGGATTCTAGAAAGCTGCATTATGATGATAATTACCTGGCATTGCTACATGCTGTTTCCATGTCATGAACATGCCCCACAAGCTGAATGGGGAAGCCAATGGAAATGCCACCCTTTTGAGAGGTTTCACAGCTACTGTCAGCACTAAGTAGGTAATAGGGAATGGGGAATGATAACCTGTTTAAATAGACAGACTCTTAATAGATGAGGGGCAAGCAACTGATGGCATTTACCTGGACCTAAGCAAGGTCTTTGACACTGTCCCACACCACATCCTGGTCTCCAAGCTGGTGACACATGGGCTTGATGGGTGGACCAGGAGATGGATAAAGAACTGGCTTGATGGCCTCACCCAAATAGTGGCTGTCAATGGCTTCATGTCCAGGGATCCCTCAGGGATCAGTCCTGGGACCAGTCTTGGTCAACATCTTTGTGGGTGCTATGGACAGAGGCATTGAGTGCAGCCTCAGCAGGTTTGCTGATGACACCAAGCTGTGTGGTGCAGCAGACAGGCTGGAGGGCAGGGATCCATCCAGAGAGATCTGGACAGGCTGCAGAGGTGAGCACAAGCCAACCTCATGAGGTTCAACAAGACCAAGAGCAAGATCCTGCATCTGGGTTGAGGCAATGCCAAGCACAACTCCAGGCTGGGCAGTGAGTGGCTGGAGAGCAGCCCTGAGGAGAGGGACTTGGGGTGTTGGTGGATGAGAAGCTCAACATGAGCCAGAAAGCCAAGCAGAGCCTGGGCTGCAGCAGGAGAAGTGTGGCCAGCAGGTAGAGGGAGGTGATTCTCCCCCTCTGCTCTGGTGAGACCCCACCTGGAGTACTGCATCCAGTTCTGGAGCCCCCATTACAAGAAGGATGTGGAGATGCTGGAGTGTGTCCAGAGCAGGGCCATGAGGATGCTCAGAGGGCTGCAGCAGCTCTGCTGTGAGCACAGACTGAAAGAGTTGGGGCTGTGCAGTGTGGAGAAGAGGAGGCTCCCAGGTGACCTTCTTGTGGCCTTCCAGGATCTGAAGGGGGCCTACAGAAAAGCTGGGGAGGGACTTTTTAGGCTGTCAGGGAGTGACAGGTCTACGGGCAGAGGAGCAAAGATGGAAATGGGTAGGTTCAGGCTTAATGTGAGGAGGAAGTTGTTGAGCATGAGAGTGGTGAGAGGCTGGAATGGGTTGCCCAGGGAGGTGGTTGAGGCCCCATGGCTGGAGGTGTTTAAGGCCAGGCTGGATGAGGCTGTGTGCAGCCTGCTCTTGGGTAGGGTGTCCTTGCCCATGGCAGTGGGGTTGGAACTAGATGATCCTTGTGGTCCCTTCCAATCCTGAGTGCTTCTATGATTCTAAATTAAATACTCTGGGGAGGCTTGTTTGGAATGCAGGCAGCTACAGAGTTGCAATTTTTGCATGAAGGTTTGGGGATTTACTTCAAACTTCTGCTCATGAAATCATGGGATTACAAATTAAGTTTTACAGGAAGCATCTCTCTTTTGATCTGCAATTCAGAAAAGCTTGAACATAGGAAGCAGAAGCCTGAAAACAAATTAAAGCAACCACTCCTACCCTGACTTCAAGGCAGTGCTATGATTTGAGAGAAGGGGAGGTTGCATCCTCTATTTTCAACACCTGCCATCAGCAGGTACAGTTTTTGATGTTATGCTGACTCCCACTCATCACAGAGACAAAGTGCAGCCTACACAAATTACTAGAGGCCTGGCAAGCTCTACTCACACAGCTTCTACCAGTCTGTACTTTTCACAGAGCCCACCAAGTCTGATCTTTGCTCTCAGTAATGAATCACAGCATAGCTGAAATCTGGGAGTAGAAAACACATGACTCCTGCTCTAGGGTAGGCTGTCCCTGCCCATGGCAGGGGGGTTGGAACTAGATGATCCTTGTGGTCCCTTCCAATCCTGACTGCTTCTGTGATTCTATGATTTTTTACAGCCTGTGGCCACATTGTTGTTAAGTCTTTGCTTTGCTGATTGTTCACATTAAATTTCTGGTTTATTAAACAGATTGGAAAAGCCTTCCTGGCCCTCCAAAAGGCAAAATGTTCCCAGATCTGCCAAAGTCAGAGTTTATGGATGGCATCATAGAATCATAGAATGGTTTAGGTTGGAAGGGACCTCAAGGATCATCCAGTTCCAACCCCCTGCCATAGGCAGGGACACCTCTCACTAGAACAGGTCGCTCAAAGCTTCATCCAACCTGGCCTTGAACACCTCCAGGGAGGTTGTGGAGCACAGAATCACCCAATGTGATCAAAGATTACGCTGGGTGATTCTGTGCTCCACAACCTCCCTGGGCAACCTGTGCCAGTGTCTCACCACCCTCACTGCAAAGAACCCTTTCTTAACATCTAGTTTGAATCTCTCCTCTGCCAGTTTAAACCCATTCCTCCTCATCCTGTCATTACAAGACCTTGTCAATAGTCTCTCCACAGCCTTCCTGTAACCCACTTCAGATACTGGAAGGCCACTCCAAGGTCTCCTCAAAGCCTTCTCTTCTCCGGGCTACCGAGCCCTAACTCCTGTAGCCTGTCCTCACAGCAGAGCTGCTGCAGCCCTCTGAGCATTCTTGTGGTCCTCCTCTGTACTTGCTCTAACACTTCCATCCCCTTCTTGTGTTGGAGGCTCCAGACCTGCACACAGGACTGCAGGTGGGGTCTGAGGTGAGCAGAGCCAAGGGGCAGAATCCCCTCCCTTGCCCTGCTGCCCACACTGCTCTTGCTGCAGCCCAGCACAGGGTTGCTGTCTGGGCTGCACTCCCACTGCAGGCTCATCAAAGATGTGAAATGGCAGAGGATTTGCTCAATCACAATGCACTCCCACGGGGATGTTCCTATGTGAAGTTAAGCTAGCTCAATTTGTCCAAGCTGACTCTGTTTCTGAAGGAGTTAATTCAAGTCATGGTGCAGCCACTTTAGTGGCTAATGCAGGAATTAGAGCAGGATTAATCAGCTGCTTTCTCTCCATAAAGAATGGCCATCAGTGTGATGATCCATGTGGAAATCCATGTTCTTCCACGGCTCCTGCAATCTCAGAGCCCTTTTTTCACTGGCCATCTTGGAAAAAAATAGTAAATAAACCAGGCAGCCACAAAAGACACAGCACATGAACGCAGCAACCTAACATCTCACCTGCCTGCACCTCACCAGCTGACTCAGCAGCTGGAGAAAAGGACCCTCAGTTCTCTTTATTAGCTCAAGACAGGAATATGCTGCTTTTCATGCCAGAACATCAGAATGCCCAGGCCCTCTACAACCCATCTTGGACAGGTATGCATAGGCAGAGCCATCACAGCATTTACAAGTCTGCTGAAGCGTTTGGATGCAGAAGATGTACCAGCGTTTTACACCAGAGATGCGCTTGGTGCTGCTACTCCTGACAAAGCAGTAGGAAGCGAAAGCAGGAGCGGAGGTAGTCAGGAACGCCAGAAATGCAGAACTGGCACAGGCCAGGCAAGCGCTGCAACAATGCACTGAGCTATGGCTGATCCAGCAAAAAGAGAGCAAGCAGTGCCTCTTCTCTCCAAGCTATGTGCTTTGTTTGCTCATATCAGGACCACAGAGCAAAACGAGTGGAGATTTATCTCCTCCCTCCCTGCCTCCCTCCCTCCTTCCCTCCCTCCCTTCCTCCTTCCTTCCTTCCTTCCTTCCTTCCTTCCTTCCTTCCTTCCTTCCTTCCTTCCTTCCTTCCTTCCTTCCTTCCTTCCTTCCTTCCTTCCTTCCTTCCTTCCTTCCTTCCTTTCCTTCCTTTCCTTCCTTCCTTTCATTTTTTCTTTTTCTTTCTCTCTCTCTCTCTCTCTCTCCTTCTTTCCTCTCTCTGTCTCTTTCTGTCTTTCACATACAGAATGACTCAGCAGCAGGGTTTCATTGGAAGAAGGAAATGCAAATCAGCACAAGCCAGATGATTAATTTCACACAAGCCAGGGCTGCTTAAAGCCACAAGTGTAAAGTTTCCGAGGCTGTCGCTCCATGAGCTATACTTAGGTAACATTGCAATGCCTTTTCCTTTACTGCGCTTGCTGTCTGAATTAAACTGGAACCTGAAATGTCAAAGCTAAGCCATCTGAAAGGGATTTTTTAGGAGGAGAGGGAAGCAGAGTTGCATCTGAATTTGTTGTATTTGTAGTCCAGACCATAGCCACAAAGACTGCACTCTAAGATTCCCACTGGAAAGGATGTGAGCTCCTGAAGAAGCAAGACCTCTGAACTTGAACCACAGCCTTCATTTGACCTTGGCTCTAAACCTGTAAAGCTTCTTTGCCTCACTCCATCTCCATGCACTGCACATGTATCTCTCCCACCACAATTCTGGTTTTGTGTCTCCTTTATTTTGCTTTTCCAGCAAATTATGATTTTTTTTCCTTCTGTATCTATAAGAAAGGTCAAAAAGGAGAATTACTGTGCATAGGAAGTCACCGTTACTTCCTTCTGTACATGAAGCCAGCTGCCAAGCTCAATAAACACACCCAGTTGCAGCTTCTGTCCCTTCTCCCTCCCAAAACAAAGACAAGGAGATAAAGAGAAATTATTCTGGACATTGGGAAAGGATGCCTGGCTCCGAGCGTGCTGTTTCTCTGCTGAACAGCAGAGGGGAGCAGCAGAACGGAGTCTGGCCGGCTGTGCAAGGGCTGCACTCCCCAGCTGGTTACCCAACGTTGGGAACAGCCTAAATCCTCTCAAGCACTAAAATCTAGCATTAAATACATTTCCTCAATGGCTGTGAGGAGAAGGAACCTCTTTGACAACAGACCACTTCTTCAAGACAGTGCCATATGAGTTGCCTGCTATTACCCCTGCATTACATACACCCTTAATAGCGTGGATCTGCAGAGCTGTCTAGTGGCTGACTTCCCCTGCTTCACTGTGGTCTCCACAGCTCTTTGAATGTGTATCAGCTGTTATTTCTCTAGGATAAGTATGTATGAGCAAATGAGACAGTCAGCTACATTCAATGTGATCCAATCCAGCATATAAGAGACCCTGGGGAGAAGTTATAGAATCATTGAATCAACCAGGTTGGAAGAGACCTCCAAGATCACCCAGTCCAACCTAGCACCCAGCCCTAGCCTGTCAATGAGACCATGGCACTAAATTCAGCTTGAAGAAAGTATACAGTGTCATTACTTCATCATTCACACTTTGCTGTGTCTGTAGTATCTCTGTTCAATTCTATCTCAATTCAAGAGAGATGTTGAGATACTGGAACATGTCCAGAGAAGGGCAATGAAGCTGGTGAGGGGCTTGGAGCACAGCCCTGAGAGGAGAGGCTGAGGGAGCTGGGGGTGTGCAGCCTGCAGAAGAGGAGGCTCAGGGCAGAGCTCATTGCTGTCTACAACTACCTACAGGGAAGCTGTGGCACAACTTGAGACTGTGCCCCCTTATTCTGTTGCTGGTTGCCTGGCAGAAGAGACCAACCCCACCTGGCTACAACCTCCCTTTAGGTAGTTGTAGACAGCAATGAGCTCTGCCCTGAGCCTCCTCTGCTGCAGGCTGCACACCCCCAGCTCCCTCAGCCTCTCTTCACAGGGCTGTGCTCCAGACCCCTCACCAGCTTCATCGCCCTTCTCTGGACACGTTCCAGTATGTCAACATCTCTCCTGAATTGAGGAGCCCAGAGCTGCTTTCTTCCCAGCACCTGAACAATTTGCTAGAAGGTTGCTAATGCAGACAAAAATGCAGAGAGGGATGGCAGAGCATTATTTTGTTGCCAGAAATCTTTTATGCACTTGGTGTTTTGTCATACTGTGTAACTGCTCACAGTAGCCATGAGCAATGATTTCAGCATGCTCCCAGAAGACAAATATTCACATTCGATGGGGATGGTGTGTCATGGGGAAGGATTCTTTTTTAAAGGATCATAAGTAGAAGCAACTTCTGTTTTATAGCTTATCTAAAAGTACACCTTGAGTACTGTGTCCAGTTCTGGGCCCCTCAATTCAAGAAAGATGCTGAGGTGCTGGAACATGTCCAGAGAAGGGCAACAAAGCTGGTGAGGGGCCTGGAGCACAAATCCTATGAGGAGAGGTTGAGGGAGCTGGGCCTGTTTAGCCTGGAGAAGAGGAGGCTCAGGGGTGATCTTATTACTGTCTACAACTACCTGAAGGGACATTGTAGCCAGGTGGGGGGTGGCCTCTTCTCCCAGGCAACCAGCAATAGAACAAGGGGACACAGTCTCAAGTTGTGCCAGGGTAGGTATAGGCTGGATATTAGGAAGAAGTTCTTCACAGAGAGAGTGATTGGCATTGGAATGGGCTGCCCAGGGAGGTGGTGGAGGCACCGTCCCTGGGGGTCTTGAAGAAAAGCCTGGCTGAGGCACTTAGTGCCATGGTCTAGTTGATTGGTTAGGGCTGGGTGCTAGGTTGGGCTGGATGATCTTGGAGGTCTCTTCCAACCTGGCTGATTCAATGATTCTATGATTTGTAGTGCCCCAGAAATGCCCATTGTAAGTAAAAGATCCTTATGAAGCCAGAGAGCCCACAGTTAACTTTAGGACAGTGCCTATCAATGGAGTTCAGGCTGCTCCCTGGCCACTACCAGCAGAGTGCCAACTCTTTTAGTGAACAAAGCAAAAGTGCCTGCTTTCTCCCCATATGGGAAATAAAACTACCCTGAAAGAGATGGAAAGCTGAAAGAGAAAGGAAAACTGAAAGCTTTGAACAAACAGAAGGGGAGAGAGGGAAATGACTACTGAGCTTCCCACTATTTATCCATGTTAAGGTCTGCAATGTTATGCAAGTTCATCAGCCTTGTCCTAGCCATGTACCACTGATGGAGCCCAATGGATTTTGCCAAGCGAGGCTCCCACCTCTGTTTTGACTTTTGCATTCAGCAGCAGTACACAGTTGTTTTTTCACTCAGCAGATCTGCAGAACGAGTGCCTGTTGGCTTTGCTGCTCCCAGCAAAAAGAACATCCAAACCCCATAACCACACAAAAACATCAGGGTGAGGTTTAGGCAGCCACAGATTTGGAAACAAACACAGGCATTAGGCTTTCCCTGCCATAGAACTTTTCTATTTGTTTTCACACTTAGGATTCTCAGAAATAGCTCGGCAGAGAGTCATACAAATAAAGCAGAGTAAGCCTACACGAAGCCCGGGCTGTGCAGTTAAAGAGGCTGAGGTTTAGTAGAATTTTTACTGCAAGAAAAACATTTCCATTACTTACATATAGGAAGTGGTTGCTTCTCTCAGCAGGGGTGAACGGGGGAGCTTTTTTGGGCCCTGCATTGGGTGTATGGATGGAGCATTCCCAGCAGCATCCCCACTGTGAGCATGAGTTTCTCAGGAAGGGAGAGCACTGTGTAGGACTTCAGCAGGAGATGAAGTGTATGTCTTAATGCATGTTCTCCATAGGCTAGCCCCACACAAAGGCTCTTTAGATAACAGCAACGGATACTTGCAGTTACACTGCTCACCACCCTTCAGCACCTGAAGCATCTCACAGTATCACAGTATCACAGTGTCATCAAGGTTGGAAGAGACCTCACAGAGCTCAAGGCCAGACCATGGCACCAAGTGCCACGTCCAGTCCTGCCTTGAACAGCTCCAGGGACGGCGACTCCACCACCTCCCCGGGCAGCCCATTCCAGTGTCCAATGACTCTCTCAGGGAAGAACTTTCTCCTCACCTCCAGCCTAAATCTCCCCTGGCACAGCCTGAGGCTGTGTCCTCTTGTTCTGGTGCTGGCCACCTGAGAGAAGAGAGCAACCTCCTCCTGGCCACAACCTCCCCTCAGGTAGTTGCAGACAGCAATAAGGTCTCCCCTGAGCCTCCTCTTCTCCAGGCTAACCAATCCCAGCTCCCTCAGCCTCTCCTCGTAGGGCTGTGCTCAAGGCCTCTCCCCAGCCTCGTCGCCCTTCTCTGGACACGCTCAAGCATCTCAATGTCCCTCCTAAACTGGGGGGCCCAGAACTGAACACAGCACTCAAGGTGAGGTCTAACCAGTGCAGAGCACAGGGGCAGAATGACCTCCCTGCTCCTGCTGACCACACCATTGCTGATGCAGGCCAGGATGCCACTGGCTCTCTTGGCCACCTGGGCACACTGCTGGCTCATGTTCAGGCAGGTATCAATCAGCACCCCCAGATCCCTCTCTGTCTGGCTGCTCTCCAGCCACTCCGACCCCAGCCTGTATCTCTGCATGGGGTTGTTGTGGCCAAAGTGCAGCACCCTGCACTTGGAGCTGTTGAACCCCATCCCCTTGGACTCACCTAGCAAAGGGTATTTTGAAGCAGAAGCTGATGTTACTGCTGGTAGCTTTTCCTCTACCCTGCTAGAAAATGCTGCCTGTACAGGTGGCAATGGAGCACGAACCAACAGTTCTGTATCATCATTCATAAAAATGAGTTATGGTCAAAAGATTCTCCCATGTAATCAGTCTTCCACATCCCTTCTTTGGTAGTGACATGACTAAGCAATCCCATGCCAGCCCTGCTCAAGCAATTATCTTCACTACATCAATAAATGTCATCCCACCAGAAAGTTACTGGCACCCTCCTGAATGCCTCAGTAAAGACTAAAGCTCTGGAAATGAGCTGCAGTCACTAGAAATGCCAGGCCAAGCTCAGGTATGCTACAGGAAGGTAAGAACAGAGTTTCAGAGGGTGGTATCACTCATGCCAAAGCTAGTTTTTCCCTGTGGCCTGAAAATGTACTGAATTAAGCATTAAATGAAGCAGCGTGTGATGGCAGATTGAACAGCTGCTAGGCATGTGTCAGGGCTAAGTGGAAGGGATTAGCTTCGAGGTCTGCCTAGTCTTTTCTGGAAGCTGAATTAATGTCAAGTTAAAAATGGAAATTGATTTAAAAAAAAAATAATTAGATCCTGACATTGTCCAGTGTGGAGCCACAAAATTGGTGAAGGAAGTGGAACCTTTTGCTTTTGAGGAGAGCCTGAGGGAGCTGGGGCTGTGCTGCTTGGAGAGGAGGAGACTGAGAGGTGACCTTATTCATGTTGATAAATATGTGCAGGGTGAGTGCCAGGAGGCTGGAGCCAGGCTCTGCTGGGTGATGCCCAATGACAGGACAAGGAGTCGCCGTCCCTGGAGCTGTTCAAGGCAGGACTGGACGTGGCACTTGGTGCCATGGTCTGGCCTTGAGCTCTGTGGTAAAGGGTTGGACTTGATGATCTGTGAGGTCTCTTCCGACCTTGGTGATACTGTGATACTGTGATACTGTGAAGTTGAGGCATAGGAGGTTCCATGTGAACCTGAGGAAGATTTTTTTTCCCTGTGAAGGTGACAGAGCACTGGAACAGGCTGCCCAGGGGGGCTGTGGAGTCTCCCTCTCTGGAGATATTCAAGAACTGTCTGGATGTGTTCCTGTGTGATTTGCTCTGGCAGGGGGGCTGGACCAGATGCTCTTTCGAGGTCCCTTCCAGCCCCTGACATTCTGTGATTCTATGATTTGAGGATTTCTGGAATGTCATTTCAGTCAGTATTTCTTTCCATAAGTCTTGCTAGTGGGATGGACACTAGCAGAGCACTGGCATAAAGGTAAGAAATGCCTGCCTTTTCTGGTCCCTTCCTACACGAGTGGGATACTGCAGGGGTACTGCAGCAGCAATGTGGCATGAGAGTATGAAGTGCACTACATCTAGCTTGCCCTCAGGAGACAACTTTGGCTGCCACAGAGGGCAAAGCAGAGTCTGAGTAACTGCACATCAGGCAAGAACTAGCTGTGCCATATTGCAATCAAGAAATTTCCTCATGGTGGAGATATAGTTGATATTTTTGTTGTTGTTGTTGTTGAATCTGTCTCCCATTCCAGTGCTGTTTGGGGATTTCTAGTACCAAGAAAAACAATGTAGACCTCTATCAGACTTAAGGCAAAACAGAGCTATCCAGTACTCGAGTGAAAGTCCTTTGAATAATGAGTTGACTGTGCACTAGCATGGGAACAAAAGCAACTCAGGAATGGCTGTGTCTTGTGAACAGGCAGCCACAGACAAATTCCACACAGAGCCGTGATTTAGATGGATATCGAGACAGATGCATTTGTCTGTTGAGGGCTGGGGATTTTTCAAGGTACATTCCAACAAGTCCTTTGGAAAACCAAGTCAGAATTTGAAAATATTTCCCTTCTTTTCATTGGCTTCCAAGCAAAAAAAAAAAAAAACAACCCCATCCTGTCTTCCCCACACTGCAAGTGTTTAGGAAATCTACTCCACATCTGGACAATTAAACTGCCTGGAGATGCTCCAGCTCTGGGCTTTGAAGAAAACATTTGAAACGTTAATAGAAAACACTGATAAGCCAGAAACAGGGAGATGGGTGGATTCTATCAACTTCCATAAATCCAAGGCCATGTACACATGGATTTAATTGCAGAAGCCATTTCTGCCCTGCTTTGAATTGCATTCATCTGAACCATTTTTATTGCTCCTCGCATTTACACTTGGAGATTCTGTCTTGATCTGCTTTATTCTTTTTTCCTTTTAGTTAATAGGATTTCAAACTGCTGAGATAACTTCCAAGAGAGAGAGCTGTTGGCCTGTGCCACTACATGCCATAGTCTATCAGTTCATCTCTGAAAAGCTTTGATAAATAGCATGACATTTCAGAGCTTTTCTCCTGATGGGAAATGACTGTGCCCCACATTCCCTTCCTGTCCCCTTTTAAAATTGCTCTTCTGGGTTTTGCTGGAGGGTTTGCAGCATAGCTGTGACTGCTTGCTGTGGTGAGAATGTTTTTCCACTCTCTTGAGTGTGAAATTCCAGGTACAGTATTATGTCACATCAGATCTCTACGAAGAAAAAATGTATCTTGGCTCCAAAAGAAAAGATTAATGGAAAAATCATTCTCAACCTGCCAGGAAAATATTTTTTCCCCTTCAGCATGAAAACAAAGTGTAGAGTCAGCTGAGGGACCTAAGGATTAAAGGGAAAGTAATGTTCTGAGTGTTTCTTAACCTCCTTCCCCAAATTATCCCTGGAGGTGTTCAAGAAGAGCCTGGATGAGGCACTTAGTGCCATGGTCTAGTTGATTGGATAGGGCTGGGTGCTAGGTTGGACTGGAGGATCTTGGAGGTCTCTTCCAACCTGGTTGATTCTATGATTCTATGAAACCAACTTTATGTATTATTCCTGTATGACAAAGTCACTTCTTATTGGTGGCTTACATTAGTATAACTGTTAAGGTTGCTTTCACCAGCAATGCTATTTTTGGCAATTATGCCTAGCAAAAAAAAAAAACAGCTTGAAAAATAACTGGATAATACAAACTGATGCCTTTGGCTCTGGAGTCACTCTCTCCTTTATCTCTTTAGCAGCCACAGGAAGTGTCTAGTGCTAAGTAAAAGCAATGAATTATGACATAGGCAGGCCTAGATCTTCACTGTCATCTTTTATTAAACTGGCTACAGTGCATTAAGCTTCAGAAAAGATAAATAAATAGGAAAGAGAAAGGAAGAAAAAAAAAGGACTGACACAGCAAACTTTACATTCTCGCACAAGAATAGCAAGCATTTGGCCAGAAGGGTGTATTTGGCTGAGGGACACGTGGAGCAAATTCAAGCAATGCATGCTCTTCCCATCAAAATCCTGATGGTCCTGAGGAGAGGCATCTTGTGCCCCTGCAAGGGCAATGCACAGTGTTTGAGTGCCCTGATTTGACAGAGATACCACATCCTTGGCCCATTGTCAAGCTCTGATCCACTTCGAGGAGACCAAAGTGTTCAGCTATTCCAGGTTGTAGAGAATCATAGAATCAACCAGGTTGGAAGAGACCTCCAAGATCATCCAACCCAACCTAGCACCCAGCCCTGGCCAATCAACCAGACCATGGCACTAAGTGCCTCATCCAGGCTTTGCTTCAACATCTCCAGGGATGGCAACTCCACCACCTCCCTGGGCAGCCCATTCCAATGCCAATCACTCTCTCTGCCAACAACTTCCTCCTAACATCCAGCCTAGACCTCCCCCAGCAGAACTTGAGACTGTCCCCCCTTGTTAATACTTCATTAGCTTTGCCTGGTAATCTTATTCACTGGGACCCTAAGTCAGCTGATCCTTCTTCTGGCCTCGTGGCATGTGCTGAGCTGCAGCATCCTATTAGCAGAAAGAAGCTCCTGGTGCCTCCAGCAATTTCTCCCCAATTTGCTCAGTGGCCTTTGTGCACTTTGATCCCCTCTCTGCTACACAGCCAGGGAGGCAGAGGATCAAATTGCCTCTGTCATTGATCAATGCTTGGGTACATTTCTGAGACCTTTTAGTGCCAATGGGGCACTCGCAGCCTGTCACAGGGAGAAAAGGGTACAACAGACACTGAGAGAGAGGCAGGAATCCTTCAAAAGCTTTCAAGGATAGAAAAGGGCAAAGACCCAGACTAGCCTGCCAGCATGAAACTAAGAGGGTAGTAGAACCATAGAATCAGTCAGGATTGGAAGGAACCACAAGGATAATTGAGTTCCAACCCCACTGCCATGCCCAGGAACACTCTAGCCTAGAGCAGGCTGCCCACAGCCTCAGCCAGCCTGGCCTTAAACACCTCCAGCCATGGGGCCTCAACCACCTCCCTGGGCAACCCATTCCAGCCTCTCACCACTCTCATGCTCAGCAACTTCCTCCTCACCTCCAGTCTGAATCTCCACACCTCCAGCTTTGCTCCATTCCCCCCAGTCCTGTCACTCCCTGATATCATAAAAATTCCCTCCCCAGCTTTTTTGTAGGTCCCCTTCAGATGCTGGAATGCCACAAGAAGGTCACCTGGGAGCCTCCTCTTCTGCAGACTGCACAGCCCCAACTCTTTCAGTCTGTCCTCATAGCAGAGCTGCTGCAGCCCTCTGATCAACCCAGTGGCCCTGCTCTGGACACACTCCAGCATCTCCACATCCTTCTTGTAATGGGGGCTCCAGAACTGGATGCAGTACTCCAGGTGGGGTCTCACAAGAGCAGAGTAGAGCACAAATTGCTGCTGCAGTGCTTACTGAAATCAACAGGAACATTACCAGAAGTTTGAAGGGGAATTTGATAAATGCCCAACATGAAGCTGACCCAGGAGAAATGAAGTGTGGCAGCCAGGGTTTTTTTTTGTTTCAGAGAAAACAAATGCTTCAAAGTGTGATGCAGAAGACATTAAGAACTCAGAGAGCTGAATACACCAACAGATTGAGAAAGCAGCCCTGCACCCTGCTGTCCTCTGTGAAAAATGTCCTTACACCAAGTGGCAGCAAACTAGGGGGGCAAATAGGGGTCAGAAATGAGAAACATTATCCCAGACCTAGCAGAGATTCCCATCTTAGCATGCCTTATACTCTTGATCAGGCCAGCACACACATACAAGTCTTGGCAAAAGGCTGAGTATTTCAACTGGGTAAATTATTTCCACATTTAATCAGCCAGGACTGAGCTGTTTTTATTTGTGAGTGCAAAACTTCTGGCAACTTAAAGCAGCCACTTATGTCATTGTCTTTCCTAATGCTCTTAAAACACTGCTATGTTAGCTCTGTGGAGTCTGAGGACACCTTTGTTGTGTAGAAAGAGACCCAAAAGTCATGAATTTTAACCAAATTTGGATGTAGGAGAATATTTTTTCACAGCTGAACTAGAATTGTTTCCTGTGATCTGGGGGAACAGTTACACAGCTCACCTCATAACGAAGTCTCATCTCACTGTTTGACTTGTCAGCCTCCCAGAGAAGAGCTGCAGAAAAAACAGACACTTGTTATCACAGGATCACAGTATCATCAGGGTTGGACGAGACCTCACAGATCATCAAGTCCAACCCTTTACCACAGAGCTCAAGGCCAGACCATGGCACCAAGTGCCACGTCCAATCCTGCCTTTTGAACAGCTCCAGGGACGGCGACTCCACCACCTCCCCGGGCAGCCCATTCCAGTGTCCAATGACTCTCTCAGGGAAGAACTTTCTCCTCACCTCCAGCCTAAACTTCCCCTGGCACAGCCTGAGGCTGTGTCCTCTTGTTCTGCTGCTGTCCACCTGAGAGAAGAGAGCAACCTCCTCCTGGCCACAACCACCCCTAAGGTTATGTAATGCCCATCCACAAGAAAGGCTGGAAGAAGGAACTGGGAAACAACAGAGCTGTCAGCCTGACCTCAGTGCCAGGCAAGGTGATGGAACAGGGCATCTTGAGTGCCATCACAGAGCACCTACAGGATGGCCAAGGGATCGGGCCCAGCCAGCATGGGTTTAGGAAGGGCAGGTCCTGCCTCACCAACCTGATCTCCTTTTCTGATCAGGTTCCTGCCTGGTGAATGTGGGGCAGGCTGTGGATGTAGTCTACCTGGACTGCAACAAAGCCTTTGACACTGTCTGCCACAAGCAGCTCCTGGCACAGCTGGCAGCTCATGGCTTGGACAGATTCACTCTGGTATGGGGCAAGAACTGGCTGGAAGGCTGGGCCCAGAGAGTGGTGGTGAATGGTGCCACATCCAGTTGGCAGCTGGCACTAGTGGTGTCCTTCAGGGATCAGTGCTGGGCCCAGTCCTGTTCAGTATCTTTATTGAAGATCTGGATGAGGGGATTGAGTCCAGCATCAATAAGTTTGCAGATGACACCAATCTAGGAGCAGCTGTGGATCTGTTGGAGGGTAGGAGAGCCCTGCAGAGGGACCTGGACAGGCTGGATCTGAATTTTAGATCACAGTTGACCAAAATCCACAAAAATATCACAAATATTCTAAACCAGGATTTAAATGTAAGGGATCCATGCTCAGTGATGGGAGAACAAACCTGGATTTCCTCAATTCAGTCATAGAATCATAGAATCAGCCAGGTTGGAAGAGACCTCCAAGCTCATCCAGTCCAACCTAGCACCCAGCCCTAGCCAGTCAACCAGACCATGGCACTAAGTGCCTCAGCCAGGCTTTGCTTCAACACCTCAAGTACCTGAGTACTTTAACCAATTCTCAAGGTAAATGAAGTCTCAGTAATTCAGAAGGTCTATGTGGTGAGGCACATAGATCAGTCTCCATTTAAATTAGGTCTTGGGAGGATTAGCTGAGTGGAGATTAAATCCTTTCATATCTGACCCAAATCTTCACAACATTAATATTAGCTCCCTCAGTCAGCTGCTTTAAAATGCACTTTGATCACCTGGGAAACCTGTCCCTACTGTTCAGGTAGTCTACAACTACCTGAAGGGAGGTCACAGCCAGGTAGGGTTGGTCTCTTCTCCCAGGCAACTGTTGTGGAGGCAGGGAATTAACGTGGCTGAGTCAGGAATATATAGAAAAATAGAATTATTTAATTCTCCAGAAACCTGACCCCAAAACTATGCACAGAAATGAATTGAGTTTGAATTAGCAGCTCAGTTAGGTTGAGAAGATCTACAAGGATACCAGAGGTAGATTTGACTACTTTGGAAGTCAGGAGGTGGAAAAGGCTGAGCTCTGAGCACAGCATCCCCACTGTCAATGAGGGTGAGGCAGAAGTCACTCACAGGTGAGCCAGGCTGTGTGAGAGAAAGGGCTCCAGAGGCTTCTCCGCTGCTCTCTTCCAAAGCCATCCCAGGCTCTGAGGCCTATGGAGCTGCAGGGCTCATGGTGGGAGCCATCCAAAGCAGGAGGGTCCTGTCCCTCAGAGCCTGTCCTGCGCAGCGCCAGGGGACTCTGTCTGCAGGAACTACCCAGGCGGGGGAGAGCTCTGAGGCAGGAACCCCAGGGTGGGAAGCACCCCAATATTTATACCCTTCCTAGACAGAGCTGAGTTAGCACTGCCTGGGCACGGAGCACAGAGCCAAGCACAGCCTGATTGCAGCACAGGCATCTGCAGGGGCAGCCCTGGTGCTGGAAGGGCTCTTTGCTGCCCCTGTGGGCACTGCACAGGCACCCCTGGTGCTGGAAGGGCTCTTTGCTGCCCCTGTGGGCACTGCACAGGCACCCCTGGTGCTGGAAGGGCTCTTTGCTGCCCCTGTGGGCATCTGCACAGGCACCCCTGGTGCTGCAAGGGCTCTTTGCTGCCCCTGTGGGCATCTGCACAGGCACCCCTGGTGCTGGAAGTGTCCTTTGCTCCCCCTGTGGGCACTGCACAGGCACCCCTGGTGCTGGAAGGGCTCTTTGCTGCCCCTGTGGGCACTGCACAGGCACCCCTGGTGCTGCAAGGGCTCTTCGCTGCCCCTGTGGGCATCTGCACAGGCACCCCTGGTGCTGCAAGGGCTCTTTGCTGCCCCTGTGGGCACTGCACAGGCACCCCTGGTGCTGGAAGGGCTCTTTGCTGCCCCTGTGGGCATCTGCACAGGCACCCCTGGTGCTGGAAGTGTCCTTTGCTCCCCCTGTGGGCACTGCACAGGCACCCCTGGTGCTGGAAGGGCTCTTTGCTGCCCCTGTGGGCACTGCACAGGCACCCCTGGTGCTGCAAGGGCTCTTTGCTGCCCCTGTGGGCATCTGCACAGGCACCTCTGGTGCTGGAAGTGTCCTTTGCTCCCCCCCTTCACACCTGCAGGGCCGGGGGGGGAAGGGCAAAACAGGTTTTTCACTCCTTTTTCCTCTCCCATTCAAACCACAGAGGGAGTGGGATTTTGGGGTGTACTGGGCTCCAGGACAGCACCCAGCAACAGAACAAGGGGACACAGTCTCAAGTTGTGCCAGGGCAGGTCTAGGCTGGATGTTAGGAGGAAGTTGTTGGCAGAGAGAGTGATTGGCATTGGAATGGGCTGCCCAGGGAGGTGGTGGAGTCACCATCCCTGGAGGTGTTCAAGCAAAGCCTGGCTGAGGCACTTAGTGCCATGGTCTGGTTGGCTGGCTAGGGCTGGGTGCTAGGTTGGGCTGGATGATCTTGGAGGTCTCTTCCAACCTGGTTGATTCTATGATTCTAAAAGAATAAGGCAGAAAATGTAAAGGTTGCCTTAATTTCCTCATCTTGAATTTATGTATTTCTGTGCCAGGGATGGAAC
Source organism: Pogoniulus pusillus (assembly GCF_015220805.1). NCBI lineage: Eukaryota > Metazoa > Chordata > Aves > Piciformes > Lybiidae > Pogoniulus > Pogoniulus pusillus. The sequence continues at coordinate 5,785,827 of NC_087291.1, read as the reverse complement.
ATATGGCAGAGTGGAATGTCAGACAGGCAGAGTATGAGGAACAGACAGAGCAGCACACAGCAAGCAACCCTCATGTCACTAATTTACTATGTGTTAAACTGGATCAAGTTCCAGCCAGTGCGATGTGAAACACTTACGTATGGCAGTATATTTTTATGGAACAGGATTAAGACATGATGTAAATTTCCAAGCATAGGATTTTGGCTAATCAAAATATTTTGGCAGGTTAGCCATTTTCATTTTGAAGGAACACTCCCTGTTTGTCTCCAGAAAAGACATTATCACCGAGTCACAGAGCCACAGGATGTGAGGGGCTGGAGGGGACCTCAAAAGCTCATCCAGTCTAACCCCCCTGGCCCAAGCAGGATCTCCTAGACCAGATCACACAAGAACACAGCCAGGCAGGTTTTGGATATCTCCAGAGAGGAAGACTCCACAACCCCCCTGGGCAGCCTGTTCCAGGGTTCTGTCACCCTCACAGGGAAAAAATTCTTCCTCATGCTTACATAAAACTTCCTATGCCACAGCTTCCACCCATTGCCCCTTGTCCTGTCACTGGGCATCACCCAGCAGAGCCTGGCCCAGCCTCCTGGCACTCACCCTGCACATATTGATAACCATTGATGCTGTCACCTCTCAGTCTCCTCCTCTCCAAGCAGCACAGCCCCAGCTCCCTCAGCCTCTCCTCATAACAGAGATGTTCTGTTCCCTTCATTGTCTTTGTGGCTCTGCACTGGACTCTCTCCATCAGTTCTATGTCCCTCTTGAACTGGGTGGCCCAGAACTGGACACAGTACTCCAGATGTGGCCTCAGCAGGGCAGAGTAGAGGGGCAGGAGAACCTCTCTCAACCTACTAGCCACAGCCCTTGTAATATTAATACTTTTAATAATCATCTTCCTATACAGCCCTTGGAGGTTGAGTGGGTAACTTATGTCCTGACTCAAAGAATTTCCTTGCACCACCACCACTCCCCCTGTTTATTAACAAATTAAGTTGTATGTTTGTTTGTTTGTTTCAGTAGGAACAGATCTTGTATGAGAAATACAAGCACTTTACCTTAAGTTTCTTTAACTTCTGACCTATAAGCAACAAAAGTTTGCAGTAGAGGAACATTTCTGTTTAAAGAAGAATGTAGGCATGTGATAAGACGTGCAGCTCTGAGGGGAGAAGAGGTTACAGCAGGATATAGAATCACAGAAACATCCAAGTTGGAAGAGACCTCCAAGATCATCCAGTCCAACCTAGCACCCAGCCCTATCCTGTCAACTAGACCATGGGACCAAGTGCCTCAGCCAGGCTTTGCTTCAATGCCACCAGGCACAGCGACTCCACCACCTCCCTGGGCAGCCCATTCCAATGCCAATCACTCTCTCTGCCAACAGCTTCCTCCTAACATCCAACCCTTGGCACAACTTGAGACTGTGTCCCCTTGTTCTGTTGCTGGTTGCCTGGCAGAAGAGACCAACCTCACCTGGCTACAGTTTCCAAAATTATAGATGGTGACTACATCATCATCCAAATCTCTAATAATGTTTGAAGATGGAGAAAAAAACCCACAGCATGGCACAGGCATGGCTCTGCTGTTCCCTCCTGTCCTCACATGATTGAACTCTCAGCTGTGACACCGTGATGGTGACTGATCATAAACCACTCCTTTTCAAACAAACCTAACAGAGAAAATCCATCAACTGGGGAGACACTGGGCCTATGTAAGATAGCTAAGAACACTGCATTCCTGTGCTAAGATCTCTTGCAATACCCTTGCCCTAAGGAAAGCAAATTATGGCAACTTTAAATTAAGCCAAACTGGTACAGATCAATTAAAATAGGTATTGGAACCTGTATTTCCCAAGCCCTAAGTTAAATCTCTCACTAATGAGCTATTTCTGGGTTTTTTTATGAGGTTTAAATGACCCTGCCTGGAGTACTGTGTACAGTTCTGGAGCACCCAACACAAGAATCATAGAATCGTAGAATCAACCAGGCTGGAAGAGACCTCCAAGATCATCCAGTCCAACCTAGCACCCAGCCCTAGCCAATCAACCAGACCATGGCACTAAGTGCCTCACCCAGGCTCTTCTTGAAGGACATGGAACTATTGGAGTGAGTCCAGAGGAGGCTGCAAAGATGCTCAGAGGGCTGCAACAGCTCCACTATGAGGACAGGCTGCAAGAGTTGGGGCTCTGCAGCCTGGAGAAGAGAAGGTTTTGAGGAGACCTCATAGTGGCCTTCCAGTATCTGAAGGGGGCCTAAAGGGAGGCTGGGAGAGACTATTGACAAGGTCCTGTAATGACAGGATGGGGAGTAATGGGTTTAAACTGGCAGAGGAGAGACTCAAACTGGATATTAGGAAAAAGTTCTTTACAGTGAGGGTTGTGAGAGGCTGGCACAGGTTGCCCAGGGAGGTTGTGGAGCACAGAATCACCCAATGTGATCTTCACATTGGCTTCACATTGGCTCCACAAGGCTGGATGAGGCCTCGAGTGACCTGTTCTAGTGAGAGGTGTCCCTGCCTATGGCAGGGAGTTGGAACTGGATGATCCTTGAGGTCCCTTCCAACCTAAACCATTCTGGGATTCTAATTATTTGTGTAGCTGGCAGAAAAATCCTTGTCATCCCTATGAAATACAGGTGAGATAGCAAGGTGAGCAAAAGAAGTGACTCAGAACTGGTAACTTCAGGCTTGTAGCATGATGCAAACGAGATCACTGGCTCCTTGAGGTGCTCTGGCCTGACATCACACATCCTGGGGTGCCTGCGAAGCCTGCTGAGAGCAGCAGCAAATATGGTGAATGAATGCAAATGCTGCTCACTGTACTGAAAATCATCTCATTTTAAAGGTCTCACCTAGCTAGTCCATCTCTTCAGCTCGAAATGCAGGAAGAGAGGAGCACTGCTGGTTCCTGGAAGCAGGCAGCACTCCTGGAACCAAAACAAAGAATGCTTGTTTGTTTTGAAGGGAGAGGAGCAAGAATGGTGGAAAGAAGATGGTTTTAAGGAGAACCATATGAGTGGGAAGGAATCATTCTGTTTCCTTTACTGTCTAATTAAGAAAGAATGTCACAGACCATTGAAACCATGAAAAGGACTCTGTCTCTGGGATTCTCTGTTTTGACTTGCAGGATGCTCTTGAGCATAAATGCATCAGGAATGGTGTGGCCAGCAGGAGCAGGGAGGTCATTCTGCCCCTGTACTCTGCACTGGTTAGACCTCACCTTGAGTCCTGTGTTCAGTTCTGGGCCCCCAGTTTAGGAGGGACATTGAGATGCTTGAGCGTGTCCAGAGAAGGGCAACGAGGCTGGGGAGAGGCCTTGAGCACAGCCCTACGAGGAGAGGCTGAGGGAGCTGGGATTGGTTAGCCTGGAGAAGAGGAGGCTCAGGGGAGACCTTATTGCTGTCTACAACTACCTGAGGGGTGGTTGTGGCCAGGAGGAGGTTGCTCTCTTCTCTCAGGTGGCCAGCACCAGAACAAGAGGACACAGCCTCAGGCTGTGCCAGGGGAAATTTAGGCTGGAGGTGAGGAGAAAGTTCTTCCCTGAGAGAGTCATTGGACACTGGAATGGGCTGCCCGGGGAGGTGGTGGAGTCGCCGTCCCTGGGGCAGTTCAAGGCAGGACTGGACGTGGCACTTGGTGCCATGGTCTGGCCTTGAGCTCTGTGGTAAAGGGTTGGACTTGATGATCTGTGAGGTCTCTTCCAACCCTGATGATATTGTGATACTGTGATAAAGGATGTACCGCAGGGGAAAGACTCAGCGGCTTAGAGCCACACCAGCTACTTGACACTCACCAAAATGTCATGTGGGCCATGAAGATGTTTTGTCAGTAAGGCCATACTGATGAGCAGAGCCCACTTGAGAAGGAGCTGCACTGACAGCTTGCTCATATGAGTCCAGCAGTAGGGAAAAGGAAGGCATCTGCATACGCTGAGAGAAGTGTCTCCAGATGTTTCCAGCCTGCTTCGGTGGAGACTTCCTCCAGCTCACAATCAGGGAGACCAAGCTGAAGGGACATAGAATCATCATAGAATCATAGAATCAACCAGGTTGGAAGACACCTCCAAGATCATCCAGTCCAACCTAGCACCCAGCCCTATCCAATCAACTAGACCATAGATCAGTTCAGGAGTTCATAGTCCTCTTGACTAATTATTCTACTGGGGAAATGTCAGGGCACATTTGTCTGCACTTTGGGGTGTTTCAGTTCTCTTCTCCTTTGATGATTCCTGTCCTGTTGCTTGTTAATCAATTCCCTTTACCCTAGCAATCTATCTGCTACTGCAGTTTGAGCAGCAGGTTGTTGCTGTGACCAGACTGGAGTAAAGAGATGTTGACATTGCATTTGAATGTTGAATCTGAGGTAACCAGTCAACACAAGAGCTCTTAAGTAAAAACAGATGCAAATTTACATAGATGTATTTTATACTGTTCCTTTCCCTATGACTTCTCTAGTTTTCCTGCTAAACTCTGACCCTTCTCACCTCTCCCCTGCTGAAGAGAAACTCACAGGCAGAACTGTCTTCAGTGCTCTTTCTGCTGATGAACACAGTGAAGCTCTCATCCATACTTGAAATCCCAGGAGTCGCTCTGATGATGATACGATGTGCACTCAAATCAGTGCCAGGAGGCACAGGCTGCAGGAACAGAACGTCCCTAAGCAGCTGGTGGCCAGAAAGCTGGGAGCACATCACCAATAGAAATGCTGCCTTATGCCTCCTGGTATCTTTTGCTTTGCTTGCAACAGAGGGACATTTGTCTGACCTAGCATGGCAGTTACACAGTATCACAGTTCCTATGGCTTCTTTCATATTTTTGTGTTGGGTTTATTTTTTTACTGCCCATGCACACAGCAGTGCCAACTGCCAAGGGGGAAAGCCCCAGAGATTTATCTTTGTTGGACTAGACTAACATTTCTCTCAAGTATGAAGCTGCTGTCTTGGTTCTAATTTAAATTCCCAGAGACTCAAATTTATTTGATAGAACCAAATAACAATTTATAGAGTGACCTTCCCTCTTCCCCCTTCTTTCTCAAAAGAAAGGAATTAGATGTAGAGAGAGGAAAGGGAAGGACACCCAAATCAATAATCTCACTCCGATTTGGAAGTTGAAAGAAGAAAAGGTTAACAGTAAGTCATAGACTCAGAAGCAACCAGGTTGGAAGAGACTTCCAAGATCATCCAGGCCAACCTAGCACCCAGCCCTAGCCAATCAACCAGACCATGGCACTAAATGTCTCATCCAGTCTTTTTCTTGAACACCTCCAGGGACAGTGCCTCCACCACCTCCCTGGGCAGCCCATTCCAATGCCAATCACTCTCTCTGACAACAACTTCCTCCTAACATCCAGCCTGGACCTCCCCCAGCACAACTTGAGACTGTGTCCCCTTGTTCTGTTGCTGGGTGCCTGGGAGAAGAGCCCAACCCCACCTGGCTACAGCCTCCCTTCAGGTAGTTGTAGACAGGTATCTGAGGTAGGGAAGTTACAAAGGTATAGGGAAAGGAAACAAGTTACACAATGTGTAAATACAACCAGATTTTGATAGAAATTAGTTTGTCTGCCTCGTGGGTGATGGCCACATGGTAAAACAAAGAGGACCAGGAACAAGATGGTGATGCTGGTGAACAGGGAGGCAGGGAGCACAGAGAGAGAGAACAGGAAGTCCTCCTGCTTTTATGGACCTTTAGAGAGGAAGGGGGAGTGGGCTAACCATCACCTGCTAGTGTTCAGACCCACCCCTGGGGAGGGGTAAAGACCACTTGGGGTCAAGTTCAAGGTCACTCTCCCTGGAGGGTTAACCCTGTACAGCTGCCCAAGTTCTCACAGCTGTGTTGCAAGAGGAACATAGCATAGCAAAGCAACCAAAAATGGTCTCAAACATCTCTCACACAAGCTCCCCAGACTAGCAGCCTCAGTCAACTGGTGTGGGTGCTGCACAGGCAGGATTGAGTGGGAAGTCCTTATGTGCAGCAGAATGAATAAAGTCTGTCCTGCTCCCATAGAACCATAGAATCATAGAATCAGTCAGGGTTGGAAGGGACCACAAGGATCATCTACTTCCTACTCCCCTGCCATGCCCAGAGACATCCTACCCTAGAGCAGGCTGCCCACAGCCTCAGCCAGCCTGGCCTTAAACACCTCCAGGGACAATGCCTCAACCACCTCCCTGGGCAACCCATTCCAGCCTCTCACCACTCTCATGCTCAACAACTTCCACCTCATGGCCACTCTGAATCTCCCCACCTCCAGCTTTGCTCCATTCCCCCCTGTCCTGTCACTCCCTGAGAGCCTAAAAAGTCCCTCCCCAGCTTTTTTGTAGGCCCCCTGGAAGGTCACAAGAAGGCCCCTGGGTTTGACACTGCACTCCGAGTCTTGCTGAGTAGCAATATCAGAGAGGCTGGACTCTGCAGCTGATTGTCTGACCACTGCTGAAGAGGTTCTTACATCCACCACCTTCCTCTTGATGCTGCCTCTGTTAGGCAGGATTGAAAAGGTTTGAGGGGCAGGCTATGCATAGGCTTTCCTCTTTTCCCTGTGGGGGTATTTGAAAGGCTGCTGAGGTACCAGTATTTTGGAGAGCTTATGTCTTGTGACAATAGATTTCTGGGAGCATGCCTTCCACTTTGACGCCACAAGACTAGGATTTCACAGGGCAAGGACACAAATCAACATCAGTTACCTTGGAGACTGCAAATGAACTGTGAAATACACAATGTGCTTGGCTACCAAAGTAAGGGCAGCAAGAGTTCAGGGAACTGCTTGAAAGAGTCCAGCACGGAGCCACAAAGATGATCCACAAAGGGAGTGGAACATCTCTCTTATGAGGAAAGGCTGAGGGAGCTCTGGGGCTCTTTAGCTTGGAGAACAGGGGTGACCTCATCCATGTTTATAAATATGTGATGGGTGAGTGCTGGGAGGATGGAGCCAGGCTCTTCTCAGTGACATCCAGTGAGAGGACAAAGGGCAAGGGGTGCAACCTGGAGCAGAGGAGGTTCCACATAAACATAAGTTAAAGGGTTTTTTTCCCACTATTTTTGTCACTGTGAGTGTGACAGAGCACTGGAACAGGCTGCCCAGAGAGGTTGTGGAGTTTCCTTCTCTGGAGGTGTTCAAAACCCACCTGGATGTGTTCCTGTGTGAGCTACTCTACGTGATCCTGGCAGGTGGGTTAGACGAGATGGTCTCTGGAGGTCCCATTCAATCCCTAGCACTGTGTAATTCTGTGAGCATGCCACTGTGCATGCCACAAATGTTGGGCAACTGAACTCTGTGGTTACTAGTGGTTGTGGAGGCAGAGAGCTATGTAGGGCAGCTTAACTCTGGCAAGCAAAAGCTAAGAGAGTGCCTGGGGGCAGCAAACAGCAGCAGTGGGGATGAATCTCCATAAAGACCATGTGAAGTGGTACCCAGGTGGTAGGGACCTGGGTTTTATCCTTGCCCTTCTCTCCCTCCCTCTCTCCCCATCAGCAGGAGAGTAAAAAGGGGAAGCTTCAGTTGAGTTACACACAATTATTTACCACTCTACTGCAGAGGTATCAGGTTAGACCAAGAGAGATGGGTAAGAGGAAAAACAGAAAGGAAAGTCCCCAACTGAAATTCGTACAGGACAACAGCACTGCTCAAAAGTGAAACCGGACTGAGAGCGAGCTCAGCCCCCACCCTCTCTGACTGCAGCCTCTCAAGAGTGCTACAAACTTCAGGCATCATTGCTCAGAACAGTGCAGGGATACACAACTTCTGATGAGAGCCTTGTAAACTTGTCTGGGACAGTGAGGGCCAAGCTGAGCATCTCCTGTTGCTGAGGCAATGGTTCTCATGGATTTAGAGTCCAGTTACTCCACAATCATAGACCTTCAAGGTCATAGAGTTCAACCATCAACATCATTCCCTCCTCTCAGTAGTATGTGGAGGCAGAAGAGGACAGATTCCTTCTTGTCAGGACCATCAACTAGTTAATACCTAGGCACAGCTCCAGGCTGGGTGGGGAATGGCTGAAAGCAGCCCTGAGGAAAAGGTCCTGGGGGTCTGGGGTGATGAAAAACTCAACAGGAGCCTGCAGTGTGAGTGCAGCCCAGACAGCAGCCCTGTGCTGGGCTGCAGCAAGAGCAGTGTGGGCAGCAGGGCAAGGGAGGGGATTCTGCCCCTTGGCTCTGCTCTCCTCAGACCCCACCTGCAGTCCTGGGTGCAGATCTGGAGCCCCCAACACAAGCAGGACATGGAACTGTTGGAGCGAGTCCAGAGGAGGCAACCAAGATGCTCAGAGGGCTGCAGCAGCTCTGCTGTGAGCACAGGCTATGAGAGTTGGGGCTCTGCAGCCTGGAGAAGAGAAGGATTTGAGGAGACCTTGGAGTGGCCTTCCAGTATCTGAAGGGGGATCTACAGGAAGGCTGGGGAAGGACTATTGACATGGTCTTGTAATGACAGGACAAGTGGGAATGGGTTTAAACTGGCAGAGGAGAGATTCAAACTAGATGCTAGGAAAGGGATCTTTACAGTGAGGGTGGTGAGACACTGGCACAGGTTGCCCAGGGAGGTTGTGGCTGCTTCCTCCCTGATGGATGCCAGGTTGGATGAAGTCTTGGGTGACCTGTTCTAGTGGGAGATGTCCCTGCCTATGGCAGGGGGTTGGAGCTGCATGATCCTTGAGGTCCCTTCTGACCTAAACCAATCTATGATGAATACACCTTTCCAGCTCAAAATGGAAAACATGGAAAGCAGCTACTGGAAGACTCCTTAGGCCTGCTGCTGTAGATGTTTGCTCACGATGGGTGTATGAATGAGTGTCAGAGCCCCAGCCATCCCCCAGCTGCAGGCTGAGAGATAAATGGGGGACACAGTGGTACTATAAAAGGACACAGCTGGGAAGGTGGTGGAGCCGTTAGCATCAGAGGTGCCTTGCCCCTGGCTAGGACAAAAGCTGCATCTGTCTCAGCAAGGACAGGGTAATTTTGACCTTGAAAGAAACATGCCTCACCTTCCCTGTACTGTTACTGCACCTGCAGTGGCCTTCAGGCACTAAGGACCATTCCATTTGGCCTAAAGATGTCCCTCCATTCTTTAGCCTTACACCCAACTCTCTGTACTCAGCTAGGTTTCTACAGTCCAGAACAGTGGCTTGACCTGCTCTTTAGCTCTGTAGTGCAACATCAACAACCAAAAAGGCACTTCCAGCTATGCCAGTTGGCTGGCCCAAAGTGTGCCTGCTGTCATAAGGGGGAGGACTGAAGGGGTTCCATAATGTCCAGAGAGTTTCAGCAAGGAAGGAATATCTCCCTCATTTTCTAGGACATGCATCTGAAAAAAAAAGCTTATTGGGTATTAAAAATAAGAACCATTTGCTAGATAATAAATCCCAGACTCTGTTTTCTTGATAAACTAGATTCAGTGACTGAAGGCAGATTCTTTCACAGCATTGTCATTTGTTTTGAGCTTTGCTTTTTGTTACCTGGTTCTGCCTAGATCTTTTTCTGTAAGGAAAAGAAAACTTCTAACTGCCTCTTGTGTAATCCTGAGGAAGAAATTTAAGTAACTGGTAGAATAATAAATCCTTGCTACAGATCATCATTCAATTTTCTTATGAGTATATTTACGACTTTTGCCACTAGTTGGAAGGGAATAAAGCAAAGCTTAATGCAATTTTTCTGCTTTGTTACCACAACAGACTGAGGGGAAAAAAAAATCCATCCCTCTATACAACTGTTGCACTGGCCCAAGTCTGTGCAGTGGGACCATGAGTCATGTCACCAGCAGCTCTGCAACTACAGAGCTATTTCTGCATCCTAAAAAAAGTAATCTGTAGCTCAGGATGACAAATTAATGAAACCTAGAATCATAGAATCAGTCAGGGTTGGAAAGGACCACAAGGATCACCTAGTGCCAATTCCCCTGCCATGGGCAGGGACACCCTACCCTAGAGCAGGCTGCCCACAGCCTCAGCCAGCCTGGCCTTAAACACCTCCAGCCATGGGGCCTCAACCACCTCCCTGGGCAACCCATTCCAGCCTCTCACCACTCTCATGCTCAGCAACTTCCTCCTCACCTCCAGTCTGAATCTCCACACCTCCAGCTTTGCTCCATTCCCCCCCAGTCCTGTCACTCCCTGACAGCCTAAAAAGTCCCTCCCCAGATTTTTTGCAGTCCCCCTTCAGATACTGGAAAGCCACAAGAAGGTCACCTGGGAACCTCCTCTTCTTCAGCCTGCACAGCCCCAACTCTTTCAGTTTGTCCTCACAGCAGAGCTGCTGCAGCCCTCTGGGCATCCTTATGGCCCTGCTCTGGACACACTCCAGCATCTCCACATCCCTCTTGTAATGGGGGCTCCAGAACTGGATGCAGTTGATCCAGGTTGGATCTCACCAGAGTGGAGTAGAGAGGGAGAATCACCTCCCTCCACCTGGAGGTAAAAAACCATCTGGGAAAGTTCATGAAGCAACATGCCACTTTAGGACAAACAGACTTTCTTCTGAGGTCTCACATTTCAGTAGAAATTTCTGTTTGTCACAGGTTGCTGAAAATTATATTCAGAATATCTTACTATTAAAAAAAAGAGAGGGGAAAAAAGAAGTTGATACAGCAGAGTGCTGTTTTGTTTGGGTTTCTTTAAAGACCTCTTATGGGTAGCTGTAATATTTTAAACAAACAGCAAGCCAACAGCCAGCTATAAACATTTTTCACACTGTACAGATGCTACAGGCTGGGGACAGAGTGGCTGAAAGCAGCCAGGAGGAAAGGGACCTGGGGGTACTGGTAGATAGTAGCTGAAGATGAGCCAGCAGTGTGCCCAGGTGGCCAAGAGAGCCAATGGCATCCTGGCCTGCATCAGGAACAGTGTGGCCAGTAGGACAAGGGAGGTTATTCTGTCCCTGTACTCAGCACTGCTCAGGCCACACCTTGAGTACTGTGTCCAGTTCTGGGCTCCTCAATTCAAGAAAGATGTTGAGGTGCTGTAACATGTCCAGAGAAGGGCAACAAAGCTGGTGAGGGGTCTGGAGCACAAATCCTATGAGGAGAGGCTGAGGGAGCTGGGGGTGTGCAGCCTGCAGAAGAGGAGGCTCAGGGCAGACCTCATTGCTGTCTACAACTACCTGAAGGGAGGCTGTAGCCAGGTGGGGTTGGTCTCTTCTGCCAGGCACCCAGCAACAGAACAAGGGGATACAGTCTCAAGTTGTGCCAGGGGAGGTCTAGGCTGGATGTTAGGAGGGAGTTGTTGGCAGAGAGAGTGATTGGCATTGGAATGGGCTGCCCAGGGAGGTGGTAGAGTCACTGTCCCTGGAGGTGTTGAAGCAAAGCCTGGCTGAGGCACTTAGTGCCATGGTCTGGTTGACTGGCTAGGGCTGGGTGCTAGGTTGGCCTGGATGATCTTAGAGGTCTCTTCCAACCTGGTTGATTCTATGATTCTGTGATTCCTTGCAGCCCAGCCAGATGTCTTTTTTGCCTATCTCTGCTGTCCCTTTCCGTTTCTCTATAAGTTGGGCAGCCCAGGGGACAGAGGCTGCATAGCTTCCACAGCTTTCCCTTTCCTTTCTGGAGAGTCTTCCCAAGAAATCAAGGGTGTCTCCAAAGAAAACAGGCTAACTAGTGGTAGGAGTGAGGTGAGAGATGAGGAAGACACCTAGGGCGGGACGTGAAACAAGTTAGCTCAGGCATCTCTATGCACACTCAAAAGGGAAATCTTCAGTGAGCAGAAAAAAAGATCCTGTGTCTGGGCTGAGTCAGTCTGGGAGAAAGGTCTGCAGATCACTCACCATGTACCAGTTTCCAAACAGAAATTCCCTGCTGTGGGTTTTAACATAGGAGGGGACAACCTGGCCCAGGTTTTAAAGAAAAAAATCCTTTCCAATCCCTTGGAATGTAGTTTTCCTTTCTGTTTTGTCACTTACAATTATGATCATAGGTGTTGCTATTGCTCCATGCATTGTTACACCAGGCTAATACTTTCCATCGTACTCACCGTTTCCAGTTGCTTGTGACTTTGTCAGACCTTTAACATTTAACATCTGAAAACTTCAGTGCTTTTACTCTGCCTGGGGTCAACTAGAAAATATCCCCAAAAGATCAGATGCTTTCCAGAACAAGAAAGCTAGCCACAAAGGCAGTTTTCTCCACTTAGGAAGATCACTCTGAAGGCTCAGGAGAGGAAGTTGAAATCTGGCAGAAAGACAACAGCAAAGTTCTAGAAGTGTATCAGACCACTGCATAGTTCTTTTTATTCAGTCGATGAGATTTAACAAGGCCAAGTGCAGGGTTCTGCACTTTGGCCACAACAACCACAAGCAGCACTACAGGCTGGGGACTGAGTGGCTGAGAGCAGTCAGGAGGAAAGGGACCTGGGGGTACTGACAGATAGTAAGCTGAAGATGAGGCAGCAGTGTGCCCAGGTGGCCAAGAGAGCAAATGGCATCCTGGCCTGGACCAGGAACAGTGTGGCCAGCAGGACAAGGGAGGTTCTTGTGCCCCTGTGCTCAGCACTGGTCAGGCCACACCTTGAGTACTGTGTCCAGTTCTGGGCCACTCAATTCAAGAAGGATGTTGAGGTGCTGGAACATGTCCAGAGAAGGGCAACAAAGCTGGTGAGGGGCCTGGAGCACAAATCCTATGAGGAGAGGCTGAGGGAGCTGGGCCTGTTTAGCCTGGAGAAGAGGAGGCTCAGGGGTGATCTTATTACTGTCTACAACTACCTGAAGGGACATTGTAGCCAGGTGGGGGGTGGCCTCTTCTGCCAGGCAACCAGCAATAGAACAAGAGGACACAGTCTCAATTGTACTAATTGAATTGTTAGCTAAAGTAATTAAGCATTTATGTTATCTCATTTATTCTCTTTATCTCAATCCCAAGTTTTTGGGTGTAACCTTTCCTTCCCTTCTGTACTGGGAGAGCAGGTAGGTTAACCCTTGCATTAACCCATTAGAGGTGACTAATCTCGAAGCCTCCCTGGACTGAACTACAGTATAGTCCAGGACTTCAACAAAAACCTCAGCCTCCCATGAATTGTCCTGTGCTACAGATTTAGAATCCCAAAGAGAGAAGCCACTAAAAGCTCTTTGACAAAAGAACCAATCAGTGATCAATTACAGATAATCACCATCAAACCCACTGCTTGACGGTGATTATCTGTAACCCTGGTGAGTACTAAACCTGATCTGTTTAAATCATGCAGCTCTGAGAAAGTAGAATGGAGGAATAACAGAATGAAACACTTTCTGAGGTGGGGGGGGAGGAGAGAGTATGAGAAGTCTTGCATGCTTTGCTCATGATACTCATCTGTCTCTTCCCCTTGCCCTCTTTGGCAGTTGAAACATTCAAAGTTCTCCTTTCAGTGCTGTTGTACTGCTACTTGGTTTTCTTCACAAGCAAATCTGGGAATATCTAGATTTGGCAAGACAAAAATAAACCAACAAATTAAGTCCTTTTTTTTCCTACTGGCAGGCTTGGCTTTGTTTGTTTGGGGGGGTTTTGGTTTTGTTTTTGGAGTTTTCTTGTTTGGTTGGTTTAGTTTGGGGAGGTGGTGGAGTCGCCGTCCCTGGAGCTGTTCAAGGCAGGATTGGACGTGGCACTTGGTGCCATGGTCTGGCCTTGAGCTCTGTGGTAAAGGGTTGGACTTGATGATCTATGAGGTCTCTTCCAACCTTGGTGATACTGTGATACTGTGATAAGCCAGTTGGCTGGCACAGCTTAAGGACAAAGTCCTGCACTCATATGTAGCATCTTTAGAGCTGTAACTCACTTGCAAGGACAAGAGCAGTCACCAAGCAGTAACTCAGCTCAAAATAGGTATGCACATGTTGGCTGTACTGGATCACTAAGCCACCTGTTAGAGAGTCATTTGCATCTACTTAAGCAGAACAGGGTTTACTGGAATTCAGACTACTTTCTTGAGTATCTGTTAGGATCTAGGCAGGACAAAATTACTTAATGAAAAAGGTCAAATTCTGCAATCCACATGCTAATGAGAATTTTGATGGATGACAACATTAAGAACACCTGTGTTCAGGTAGTCAAACGAGTCTCCAAAATCAAAGCCAAGATCCCTTTAGAGGCAGACGAGCTATCTGATGTGCTTGTCTGTGAGAATGCAGCTCTCCCTGCACCAGAGCATGCAGCAGCCACTCCAGGTGAACAAGCTTGCTGCTGCACTTTAATCAGAAAGCTTTACCAGAGCAAAGACTGTTTTTTCTTCCCACGAAGACAATAGACACCACCCTCAAGTGCCAAGCGTGGTGGTTTCTGTAATGTAACACATCTGCCTGCCTGTGATCAGCTCTCCAGGACTGGAAGCCTGTGTGCTGCCAACAAACAGCTGTACCACAGAAAACCTCTGATCAAGCTGAAGTGTTTTCACTACACAGGATTGTGTCTTGCCCTGAATCCTTTCCAACACTGGCTTATACCAGTATTGCAGTAAATCCATTTAAAACAGTTCATAGAATGAATCACAGAACGTCAGAGGCTGGAAGGGACTTCGAAAGCTCATCCAGTCCAAGCCCCCTGCCAGAGCAGCATCACCTAGACCAGATCACACAGGAACACAGCCAGGCAGGTTTTGGATATCTCCAGAGAGGGAGACTCCATAACCTCCCTGGGTAGCCTGTTCCAGGGTTCTGTCACCCTCGCAGGGAAAAAAATCCTCCTCATGTTTAAATGGAACCTCCTATGCCTCAGCTTCCACCCATTGCCCCTTGTCCTGTCACTGGGCATCACCCAGCAGAGCCTGGCTCCACGTGAACTACCTTCATGGGCAAGGTTTTTTGAATGTTTTAGTCTCCATTGTGTTTTCTGTCTTTCACTCACAGAATCATAGAATCAATCAGGTTGGAAGAGACCTCCAAGATCATCCAGACCAATCTAACACCCAGCCCTATCCAGTCAACTAGACCATGGCACTAAGGCTTTTCTTGAACCCTTCAGGGATGGTGACTCCACCATCTCCCTGGGCAGCCCATTCCAATGCCAACCACTTTCTTTGGGAAGAACTTCCTCTTAACATCCAGCCTAGACCTCCCCTGGCACAACTTGAGACTGTGTCCCCTTGTTCTGTTTTTGGTTGCCTGGCAGAAGAGACCAACCCCACCTGGCTACAACCTCCCTTCAGGTAGTTGCAGACACAAATCAAAGCAATCTGAGACTTTGCTCTTCACTGTCAACTGGAGAATGACAATGAGAACTCTGCTACAGTTTTTATCATCAGTGCAGTGAAACTATACCTAACCAAAGTGCTAAGAGAGTAAAACCCAAATTCCAGTGCATGTCTATCTTAAATAGACATTGTAAAGAACTCTTCTTAGGTTATTTAAGCACTTCCATAGCCTGTTTGCACACCAGTATGTTCTTGCTTCCCTGAGAACACTTTTTTCCTGCAGTGTAGCTGTATCTGTACAAAATGTATTGAGGGTGTAAAACCTACAGGTGAAATAGCCTATTGCATGCTTATTGTACTTCAGTTTGCAGTTTGCTTTATGTTCTTCTGGAGCTGTTTCAGTAAAAGTGGGATCAATTTAATACCTGTTTGGGTTTTTTTAATTGGTTGCAGTAGTATAGGACAAGATTACAAAGTGCAGCAGACACCAGATCACCCAGCTGCTTATAGCATTTACAGCAACTCAAAGCAGGTCAAAGTAAGAACTCAGAAAATGTATTTCCTGGCCCCAGCCAACCTGTCTCAGACCCATGTTTGAGTAAGAAGGCTTTTATACAGTTCAGCCTTTCCTTAGACAATATGCTGGGGAAATAATTAAACAATTTCCATGCAGCCACTGGGTTCAAACAAAATGGTGAGCCCAATTCATTTTATAAATGTGCTACAGCTGCTCAAATGCCCTCTGAGCTCATGTGATTGGATTGACGACCCTCCATGGTCAGAAGAAGGGGAAATGAGCTGCTGGGAGTTTTCCATATGGTTTGCATTGCATTTCAAACTCTGCAGATCAAAGAGAAAGGATTTTCTCTTTCACAGCCAAAGTATTTACGGGTGTGTTCAGTGGAACAGCAAGAAAGCACCACTTTATGGAAACTACCCCTCTGTTTATTGGTTTCAAGTCACTTTTAAAAGGCATAATGTATAGTAATAGACATCAGCACCAGCCATGTGAGGGCTGAACAATTAAATCTTTGCTTACTTTTTATTAGGCCCTTAAGAAAAGATGTGATACCCATTCCTAGAAAGCTAATCAGATACCTGCAAGTTTAGATGCAAACAAAAGATGTTTTCCAACTCCACAAATCAATAGCAGAGCTGATGCTGAGGTTTGAACAGAACTGAAGTGAAAAGAATAGGCTGAGTAATTGAACAGACTTAGGTCATTCTGATAAGGAGGCACAGCTGCAGAAAAGTGGCCTTGGGAGGATGGCAGAGAGGCTGCTAGCTTAGCTGAGCTGCGATGAGGGCAGGCTGGTCAGCTCTGGGAACAAGCAGTGTTGTGGCTAAGTTGCTGCAAAGGGGAATTAAGGGGGGTAGTTGGTCAAGTCTGCCTCTGTGTGTGGACAGCCCATACACTATGTAAGCCTATCAAAGTACAGGCCCCTCTACCAAACTCCACTATCCAGCTATCAGGCTTAGCTTCAATAAATGGACTGACCATGATGTCTCACATTGGTGTAAGCCTGGTGTCTCTCCCTCTCCCACATGGCCTAGAAGAGAATCACAGAATCATAGAATCACAGATTAGAAGAGAGGCCAACTCAACAAGCTACCAAACTCTTTTAGAAGTTGTAAGGCTATCCAGTCTTTAGGGCTTGGGCCAAAATGCAATAAACAAATTGGTTCAAAAGAACCAATCTAGTTAGTCATACAGAACTTCAACCTGGAGCCTTCTAAGGTAGCCATGCTCTGTTTTCCTTCCCTTTTAGGCACTTTCTTCTGATGTTTCTTAGTTATATCAACAGCCCCCTCTAAGTCCTAAGTTCTGGTGCTCACTTTCCATTAGCTGGCACCCAATCATGTTGCAATAGAACAAGGCAACACAGTCTCAAGTTGCACCGGGGGAGGTATAAGCTGGATGTTAGGAGCAAGTTGTTGGCAGAGAGAGTGATTGGCATTGGAATGGGCTGCCCAGGGAGGTGGTGGAGTTGCCATCCCTGGAGGTGTGAAGAAAAGGCTGGCTGAGGCACTTAGTGCCATGGTCTAGTTGATTGGCTAGGGCTGGGTGATAGGTTGGGCTGGATGATCCTGGAGGTCTCTTCCAACCTGATTCATTCTATGATTCTATATTTCAATATCTAAGGCTGATTCAAAGCACACATATTCTGAGTAAAAGAAACTTCAGGTATGAAAAGGAAAAACAAAATCAGAATTCAAGAGCTAGGTACACAAATCCCAGTGAAGAGACAGTGTGAGCCAAAGGAAGAGAAAAAAATACAGCTAAGAAAGGCAGGGAATGTAGGTGGAGCCAAGAAAATTGAGCACATTTTCAGTATAGCCTCCCAGCTGAGTGCAATCAAGATCACCTCAGTGTGCAATGTTTCATTCAGGTCTAGAAAGCAGGATATTGGAAGTAAAGGCAAATGCTCTCAAACTCTACCATGAGAGGATTTAGAATAATTCCTAATGTATTTAATGTTAGCTCCTCTGCTGCTTATGAAACTGCCAGAAATAGATTGAAGTTTAATGTATTCATTTGTCATGCATTCAATTAAAACAACAACAACAACAACAATGAAATCTTTCAGCTGGTTGTGAATTGTTTCCAGAGACTTGTAATTGTCTGATATATGCATCTGAGGCAGGCCAGCAATGACATAGGCTGTCTCCTGGCTAGATACATGAGAATGATTTACAGTCGGAAGGGAAGGCTTAGGAAGCTTCATTCTTCTCCAGGAAGTTTGGCAGTGCATGGGAAGTGTGATGGTTTGGGTGCTAACTGCCCACCCCCCACCTAAGAAAATCACCCAGACTAGACTCAGCCCCTGGGAATTGAAGGGAGGCTGTAGCCAGGTGGGGTTGGTCTCTTCTCCCAGACAACCAGCAACAGAACAAGGGGACACAGTCTCAAGCTGTGCCAGGGGAGGTCTAGGATGGATGTTAGGAGGAAGTTGTTGCCAGAGAGAGTGATTGGCATTGGAATGGGCTGCCCAGGGAGGTGGTGGAGTCACCATCCTTGGAGGTGTTGAAGCAAAGCCTGGCTGAGGCACTTAGTGCCATGGTCTAGTTGACTGGCTAGGGCTGGGTGCTAGGTTGGGCTGGATGATCTTGGAGGTCTTTTCCAACCTGGCTGATTCTATGGTTCTATGATATTTACAGCTTAGCACAATAGACAAACAGATAGTTACAGTATCTACAGCTATAGACAGAAATATACAAGTTGGAAAGTAATACAGAAACACAGCAGCCCTCTCAGAAACCTGAGTCCCCAGGAGGGGCTCCCAACAGCCCTTCCACCTTCCCCCCCACCCCTCTACCTTACCCCAGACTTTGCCTTACACTCAAGGTAGTTTGGAGGGTCAGCCAGGGGGGTTAGGAAGCAGATGGGTTAGTCAGGCAGGTTAGAGAGAGAAGTGCAGCCCAAAAAGCCCAGAGAGAGACTCCCTTATCTATATTTATGTTCATGCTCTTATCCATCCCAGCAAGCCTATGAGTGCAGTAGCCATCACCATTGTTTCCTTTTCACAGCCTGTCATCTAATTCTTCTCACCAAAATACCCCAGTGTGGCTCAAACTAGCACAGGGAGGCAGGAGATTAAAAAACATTAGACACTTTCAGAGATGTAAACTCCCCTTTTGAGGGCAGATTGCATTGCCCACCAACACATCCTTTTCTAAACTACTAACTTGAAGTGGCCAGAAGCCAAATTCTTTGGTCACATTCAGAGACAGCTCTCATGTCAGCACAGACTCAGATGATGAGAAGCAGTTCTTGAAGTCTGTATCTTGGATGATACGAAGAGGAATTTAAAAAGAAATAAAACGAAACAAGCCTTGTTCCATGAAATAAGTATCACTGCCAGCTGATTGCAAATGCTTGTGGGCAAGATGCTCAACAGATGTGCAAGAGTATAGTGTTACTGACTTTAAAAGCACCTAAAAAAAGAACTTATTCTGGGTAGAGCAAAGCCTTAAGCCTTCATAGTTCACAAATTCTGCTTCTGTAGAGGTTTGCATGGATAATGCTCAGACTGCTGAGCCATTTCCAGAAAGCAAAACACAAGGCTAAACAACTTAAACTACTTGATCTTTTTTTAATGAAGAGTGGTTGTCCTCCAAGAACAGAAGCCTTGCACAGAATGCAAGTTTAGCTCATCTCAGCTACTATAGACCACTTCACAACTAACCTTTCACAAGCCCCACACGAGGCTGACCAAGTAAGTATTGCTGTGCACCTGGATAGACAGCTCACCTGCTGGGATAGCTTTCTGTTAGACACAGCCCCACAAACCATAGAGCAGTCCTGGCACCAGCACTGTTTCATGTCTACCTATGCAGCCAGATGTTTGTGCTTTACAGCCTACAAGAACAAAGACATGAGGCCCACTGACTGCAAGCAACAACACTCCAGCATTCTCAGACCAGATTGGGGGTTGTCTTCAGGACATTCTAGGTGCTTGTAGCAGTTTTCTGTTGGCCCCTCAACTCAGGAGAGATGTTGAGGTGCTGGAAGGTGTCCAGAGAAGGGCAACAAAGCTGGTGAGGGGACTGGAACACAAACCCTATGAGGAGAGGCTGAGGGAGCTGGGGGTGTGCAGCCTGGAGAAGAGGAGGCTCAGGGCAGAGCTCATTGCTGTCTACAACCACCTGAAGGGACATTGTAGCCAGGTGAGGTTGGTCTCTTCTGCCAGGCAACCAGCAACAGAACAAGGGGACACAGCCTCAAGTTGTGGCAGGAGAGGTCTAGGCTGGATGTTAGGAGGAAGTTGTTGGCAGAGAGAGTGATTGGCATTGGAATGGGCTGCCCAGGGAGGTGGTGGAGTCGCTGTCCCTGGAGGTGTTGAAGAAAAGCCTGGCTGGGGCACTTAGTGCCATGGTCTAGTTGACTGGATAGGGCTGGGTGCTAGGTTGGCCTGGATGATCTTGGAGGTCTCTTCCAACCTGGTTGATTCTATGACTCTATGACAGACTCTTTTCCCCCAAAGGAACAGCTGACCAAGCCAAAATATCTCTTTTGGACTTCATCTTTGAGGTGACCTTCACAGCTTGCTGAAGCAAAAGGGATTTCTCTTTTTTTTCCTTTAGAAAAACTCAAGAGAGGCACTTAACCTCAGCCACATGTATCCACATTACTAATAGATTTTTTACTACATGATTGAAACCTAGAGGATTAGAAAGCCTGCTGCATAAATTACCCTTTGCAGTCCTTTGCCAGGAGCTCGTGGGGAGACTAATTTTAACTAATCATCATCCCATGTCCTCCTTAGGGGTTGCATTAATTTTCAACGAACAAATTCACCCCAGCATTCAGGGCTCTAGTTTCTAGGCTCTAAGAAAAACTAAATACCGCCCCCCCCCCCCCCAAAACCAAATAGCAACCCTCCCCCCTAAAAAAAAAAACAAACAAGCAAACAAAACCACCACCAACCCCCCAAAACTCCCACAAACACCAAAAAAAAAAAAACTACCACCAAAAAATCCACCGAGAAGAAAACACAGCAGGATTTTACTGTTGCGTAATGCAGGAACAGTTTCAACTCAATGCTACTATGAAAAAGTGCATTAAAAAATCAAGTCTAATGTGCCCAGAGTTCCTGCTTTGAGAAAAAGCTTGGGACAGGAGAAAACAATGCAAGAAACGCTCCTTGGGGCTTTAGAGCAGACAAGGGAGGTTATTCTGCCCCTGTACTCAGCACTGGTCAGGCCAGACCTTGAGTGCTGTGTCCAGTTCTGGGCTCCTCAATTGCAGAGAGATGTTGAGGTGCTGGAATGTGTCCAAAGAAAGGCAGCAAGGCTGGTGAGGGGCCTGGAGCAGAGCCCTGTGAGGAGAGGCTGAGGGAGCTGGGGGTGTGCAGCCTGCAGAAGAGGAGGCTCAGGGCAGAGCTCACTGCTGTCTGCAACTACCTGAAGGGAGGTTGTAGCCAGGTGGGGTTGGTCTCTTCTGCCAGACAACCAGCAACAGAACAAGGGGACACAGTCTCAAGTTGTGGCAGGGCAGGTCTAGGCTGGATGTTAGTAGAAGTTCTTCCCAGAAAGAGTGATTGGCATTGGAATGGGCTGCCCAGGGAGGTGGTGGAGTCACTGTCCCTGGAGGTGTTCAAGAAAAGCCTGGCTGAGGCACTTAGTGCCATGGTCTAGTTGACTGGATAGGGCTGGGTGCTAGGTTGGCCTGGATGATCTTGGAGGTCTCTTCCAACCTGGTTAATTCTACGATTCAAAAGCCACCAGATATTCCTCCCAAGGCAAACTGGCACCTGCTACACTTTCCCTTTACACTCTGGATGCAGGCAAGACTGACAGCAGATTCAGTGAACAGAGCTAGCCAGGGAAACCACAGCAAGGAAAGAGTCTGTCAAAAACTCCAGGGTTAATGAGCCATGTGGCGGCACCTTGAGACTCTCACCTCACTCCAATGAGTGGTTGTAAATGGAAATTAAAAACATCAGCAACGTTAAAAGCATGAGAGGAGGAAGAGATTTACACTCACCTGCATGGGGAGTTTTGAATCCCTCATTCCCTCAAGACAGACTCTTAACTCACCCAGCAGGAACTGTGGTTTGTCAGGATGCTTTGGTGCATCCAAAAATCGTTGCTGCAGATTTTCCACATGAACACCTGGCACATGTGATTTGCACTCCACGAGCTGTGTGTGTTACCAGGATGGGATCTGCAGACAAACAAAAAGAAGCAAACCCACGTGTCAGCTAGTTTTTCCTTGCTTCTGCTTTTAACAAGACCTCGGAGTGTATGCATAACTCTTTTCCCTTATTAAACATACTCGTGCACACCAAGAATCACACAATCAGTCAGGGTTGGAAGGGACCACAAGAATCAGCTAGTTCCAACCCCCTGCCATGCCCAGGGACACCCTACCCTAGAGCAGGCTGCCCACAGCCTCAGCCAGCCTGCCCTTAAACACCTCCAGCCATGGGGCCTCAACCACCTCCCTGGGCAACCCATTCCAGCCTCTCACCACTCTCCTGCTCAACAACTTCCTCCTTGTGTCCAATGCTAGAATCCTAGAATCAACATGAAGGTATTTCTTCCTCTGGCTGTTTTCTTCTTTCCTGACTGTGTTGCTCTCTCTGACCCTGCCTATCTGCCCAGAGCAAGCAGTCATTTGGGCAAATCCTGATGGTATTTGAAGCCTACAAAATCATGTTCTAAAACTAAACAAAATATCAGCAAAAGCTGCTTAATATATATATTGCCAGGAGGAGGTTGCTCTCTTCTCTCAGGTGGCCAGCACCAGAACAAGAGGACACAGCCTCAAGCTACACCAGGGGAAATTTAGGCTGGAGGTGAGGAGAAAGTTCTTCCCTGAGAGAGTCATTGGACACTGGAATGGGCTGCCCGGGGAGGTGGTGGAGTCGCCGTCCCTGGAGCTGTTCAAGGCAAGATTGGATGTGGCACTTGGTGCCATGGTCTGGCCTTGAGCTCTGTGGTAAAGGGTTGGACTTGATGATCTGTGAGGTCTCTTCCAACCTTGGTGATACTGTGATACTGTGATTTTGGTGTTGGAGTGTGTCCAGAGAAGGGCAACAAAGCTGGTGAAGGGTCTAGAGTCCAAGTCTGGTGAGGAGTGCTTGAGGGAACTGGCACTGTTTGGTCTACAGAAAAGGAGGCTAAGGGGAGACCTCATTAGTCTCTACAACTATGTGAAAGCAGATTGTAGTGAGGTGAGGATCAGTCTCTTCTCCCTAGTATCAAGTGACAGGATGAGAGGAAATGTCCTGGTGGTGTTAGGTTGACAGCTGGACTCGATGATCTTAGAGGTCTTTTCCAGTCAAAACCATTCTATGCTTCTATCTTCTGAAAGATTATCATGAGATGTCTGGCTAAGAAGAGGTAGCCCATCTCAAACAAACAAGACAGAAGAGGCAGCAAGGTTGCAACAGTTTTCATGAGGCCAGCATGTGCATCTGAGTGGTTGAGATTTTTGATCTTTCTTGGGGTATGTATGTCCCTTTCCAGGTCAGAAATTGAAACAGCCACTACAAGGGCAAGTGCATATAGGAACAGCCAATTTGAGCTGTAACAGCTACACCTAGACAGTGAAAATGATCAGCTGAGAGCAAATAGTGAATTGAAGACAGGTGGTTCCCCCACTGCCCCTTACAGAGGTGCTGCCTGCTCCTGACTGGGCAGCTCTTTTTAGAGAGGGACAGTGTCTATACTGGCAAAGATGTAGGAATCATCAAGGAATCATCAAGCCTAGAGCAAATAGAGAAGCCAAGTGGAAACCTACTATACAAAAGCTTTGCCCTTTGAGCTGCTTCCCTCCTGAAGAGAAATATTTTACCCTGGCAAATAACACGAATTGAAAGCTCTGAATTTTTTTTTTGTTGCTAAGCTTTCCTGAGTCACAAAAATAGTTTGCTGGGTTTTTTTTTTCCTCCTAGTTTCAGCTTACCTAACCAAAAAAAATACTGAAACATAGAGAAAAAGGGAAAAGAGGTTGAAAGGGCTTTAAATTCTAGGAACAATTTTTTCCCTGCAGTAAACTCAGAGTGACTGAGGCTTGCAACAAAAGCTGAGCATGTAATATTTTTCCACTGCTTACAGCTCCCTTCTGAACTTCCATTTTGTGGGAATACACTTGGATCACTGCTGACCTGTCTCTGGAAAAGGCTCACTGTGTATTTTGGCTTGGCTTCCTTCCATTTCTACTCCTCTAAGCCGTTCCCCATTTCAACATCTCTTATTGCCACATTTCCAAGCATGTTACACAACCACCTAAAGAAGTAATTTATAGGAATATTAGCAATTCAGCTGTGACCAGACAAGCACTTTCCCCTTTTAGCAGATCATCCTTTCCTGGGAAACCACAGTTAGGTGGCTGTTTACTCACTTGTTTACAGCGTTGCACTGGATGCAAGATTTAAAGAGGCAAATGGATCTAAAGCAGCATAAACTCATCAAAGCCAGTGCTCTGCTCAGATTTTAAAGCAAATTCGGGCTGAAAACACTCTGAGAAGACTTTTCCAACAGAGCCTGGAAGAGTGTCATAGACCAACGTGTAAACCTTCCTGTTGCAAACCAGACCCTGCCAAATGCATGTACAGAGAGGTCCTGTTTTGATGTCTGTAGCCTGAGGCAGAACAACAATCCGGATGAGTGTTCAGAGCACTCCGGGAATGTAACCCAGCACCAAGCACAGGGCACTCTTGCTATGCCAGCAGATACAAGGATATGAGGCTGCATAACTTATCCCAGGACTGTAGTTACTCATAAACACTAAGTGGCTTAAAGGCAGTCTCAGCCAACCTACTGAAATTCACAACAGTTGCCTGACTGTTTGCTTCAAGACTGGCTCCCACAGGATACTCCTACAAGCTCTAAGTTTGCCAGGTCAAAACCCTTAGTTCCCAGCATTTTCCCAGAAAACCATGTCCATTTCAACTTCTCTGGGAAAGGAGGACCCCCCATTAAGAAAGCTTAAAACTTGAGCCACAGTCAAGACCATTAATCCATCTCTCTGCAGTATAAAAGCTTCTGAGTCATAAGATGAAGTGTGTTTCGCTGACTTTCAGTGGTACTTTTAACTCTGCTCCAAAAGTTGCCAGTTCTGCTAAAAAGCTTACCAGGTGGAGTCCCTCTCTGCTGCAGTTTAAGGCCTGACTCTTTAGCTTGAAATAAAATAACTGCTGTTAAATTTCTGCATGCATTAGAAGTTGCATCTCATGGTCACATTTATTTCTGCTTGGCTGTGCCTCCAGCATTGAGGAAGACCTTTGAAAAGATGTTTGTTGCATGAATTAAAGAGTCAACCAGGTTGGAAAAGATCTCCAAGATCATCCAGTCCAACCTATCACCCAGCCCTATCCAGTCATCAAGACCATGGCACTAATGCCTCATCCAGTCTTTAATTGCTCAAGACATAGCCAAGAATTCTGCCTTCAAGCTGACCCAGAAGTACTGCAGCTGTACTCTGCTCTACTGTGATCATATTTATCCTCTGTCACCAAAGCTGAGAACTGTGATCAAGAGCTACTCAACCTCACACAGAAGTGAGAGAGAAGTCTAAGGAGATGTTCTCCATCCAAGTCAGAGAGCACAGCCAAAGGCACAGCAGTGAGCTGCTGAGACAGCAAATAGAGATGATTGCTGCCTGACATCCACCAGAAAGTAAAGCAGGTCTACTAAAAGCAACACAGCCAGCCTATGAGCACATGGGGAGACAGCCTCACACCCATTAAATGATGTCTTTCTATTTAAGGTTCCCCAAGCAATTCAACACAGTCTGTACTGGCTTCAGGTACAAGCAGGTTTTGTGGCTTTCTTTCCCCAAAGCTGTGAGTTCTACAGCCTGCCAATGGCACCATATATCACCACATGCCACCACAGATAGGTCTTCATCAGACAGACTTACTCAGATGTAGGCAAAAAATAAGTATCTCCATCACTGGTGCCACACAGTCACTAATAATACCCTCAGCCTGCAGCCATGGGTAAAGAAAAGCACCCCCATGCCTGAAGTGACAGATATCAAGCACCTCCACACCTGCACCCGAAGTGACAGATACTCTTCTCACCATACACTGTTTGCTCTCATCATCCTAGTAACAGCACTGATGTCTTTCCTGGCTTCAGCTACTGCCTACCTATGACTCCAGCATCACTGGATGGGCAGTGGGATGTCCTGCAGTCAAAAAGCAGTGTCTGCTCCACCAGCCTAACAGGCCATTTCACAGGCTCACAGGCTCACAGGATGTTAGGGGTTGGAAGGGACCCAAGGAGATCAGCGAGTCCTACCCCCCCTGCCAGAGCAGGACAATGCTATCTAACACAGATCACAGAGGAACACATCCAGACAGGCCACCAAAGTCTCCAGAGAAGGAGACTTCACAACCTCTCTGGGCAGCCTGTGCCAGTGCTCTGTGACCCTTACAGTAAAGAAGTTCCCCCTTGTGTTGAGGCAGAACCTCCTGTGCTGCAGCTTACACCCATTGCTCCTTGTCCTATCCCAGGGAGCAGTGAGCAGAGCCTGTCCCCCGACTCCTGGCAGCCCTCAGACGCTTATAAACATTTATCAAATCCCCTCTCAGTCTTCTCTTCTCCAGACTAAGGAGCCCCAGGTCCCTCAGCCTCTCCTCATAAGCCATGCCCTCCTGTCCCCTAATCATCCTCGTAGCCCTCTGCTGGACCCTCTCCAGCATATCCCTATTTTTTTGGGGGGGAGCCCAAAACTGAACACAGTATTCAAGATGAGGTCTCAGCAGGGCAGAGTAGAGGTGGAGCAGAACCTCCCTTGATCTGCTGGACACACTCTTCCTAATGGCTTCCTGTATCACCTTCTCACATCACAGCAGGTTGTCTCACTATGCACAGTTACTGCACATGTTTTAGTCAGGGACAACCAGGCTTGTGAGTGTGTGGACAGGGCTTGGCAAGATAGCTGCTCAATAATTTGAGGGAGCTAATTCAGCCCAGAACAGACAAAGCAGTTCAATATCTGGAACAGGCTCCTCAGAGAGGTTGTGGAGTCTCCTTCTCTGGAGACTTTCAAAGCCTATCTGGTTGCGTTCCTCTGTGACCTGAGCTAGATTGTGTGTTCCTGCTCAGGCAGGGGGCTTGGACTTGATGATCTCTTTGGGTCCCTTGAACCACTGACATCCTGTGATCTTGCATTACACCACTGCATCCATATGCTTGAGCTTGTTTGGCCTAACAGATACAAGCTAGTGTCTGCCTACCACCTCTTTCAGAAGTAAAGCATCAAGAGGAGGGTTTGGTGATTTAATTGTTTTGGGTTGGGTTTGGTATGGATTTTTTTCTGGTGGGTTTGGTGGGGTTTTGGTTGGTTGGTGTTTTGAGTGGGGTTTTTTTGTTTGTGTTTCTTGGTTTTGTTCTGTTTTAATAATCTTACCAAAACTGAAAAGCAACAAAGCAGCAGAGGGCACAGAGAAGAACAAGGAGCAGAGGGAAGCAGAAATGTCACAAGCTGCTCCCCCACAAAGGCATTGAGTCATGTAACACACCCCCAACTTTCAAATATCAGGACTAACAAGTATGTCTTCTGCCTCTGAGCTTTCCATTTCTTTTCAGGGTAAAAGTGAAGACTGTGTAGGTAGTAACAAGGCAATGAGCAGGCAAGCCAAGTGACAGATTTTTGTCAAAAATACTGGGCAGAAAATTCCCCCATCCTCTGGAAGGGCTTCAGTTGCTATAGAATCACAAACATAGCACTGGGCTGTAAAGGCACTGTAAGCCAATCATCTCCTTCCACTGCCCGAGCCAGTGAAAGGGCAAACAGCACAAAAACACAGGACTGAGACCAGAGCCATAGTCTATTGGGAGCCTCTGGGACAGAAGGAAAATGTATTTGAGCCCTCCTGGGTGAACTTTCTGGGAAATAATAAACTTAATGAAACACTACCATAGCCAGACTCACTGCAGAGATTACCGATGGCTGTGCCAGCACGGTCAGATCTGGCAGTCAGCTGGCTCCCCTCAGCAGCAAGGACTTGGATTTCCTTTATCAAGGACATTTTGTCCACACTCAGACTCAATACATCCTAATGCACTGTCCCTGGGGGTCTTCAAGAAAAGCCTGGCTGAGGCACTTAGTGCCATGGTCTAGTTGATTGGATAGGGCTGGGTGCTAGGTTGGCCTGGATGATCTTGGAGGTCTCTTCCAACCTGGTTGATTCTATGATTCTATGATTCTAATCTACCAGGACCTTACTAGATGCACCATGGAAATACCAGGGATGAATGTGTTATCCAAATTTCCTCTGGTGGGAATTCTAACTTCTCAGTACTAAAGCAAAGCTCAGAGAAGATGCATCACCCACTGTTTTAACAGGCTGGGGACAGAGTGGCTGAGAGCAGCCAGGAGGAAAAGGACCTGGGGGTGCTGGTAAATAGTAGCTGAAGATGAGCCAGCAGTGTGCCCAGGTGGGCAAGAGAGCCAATGGCATCCTGGCCTGGATCAGGAACAGTGTGGCCAGCAGGGCAAGGGAGGTTATTCTGCCCCAGTACTCAGCACTGCTTAGACCACACCTTGAGTGCTGTGTCCAGTTCTGGGCTCCTCAATTCAAGAGAGATGTTGAGGTGCTGGAATGTGTCCAGAAGAGGGCGACAAAGCTGGTGAGGGGCTTGGAGCACAGCCCTGTGGGGAGAGGCTGAGTGAGCTGGGGATGAGCAGCCTGGAGAAGAGGAGGCTCAGGGCAGAGCTCATTGCTGTCTGCAACTACCTGAGGGGAGGTTGTGGCCAGGAGGAGGTTGCTCTCTTCTCTCAGGTGGCCAGCACCAGAACAAAAGGACACAGCCTCAAGCTACACCAGGGGAGATTTAGGCTGGAGGTGAGGAGAAAGTTCTTCCCTGAGAGAGTCATTGGACACTGGAATGGGCTGCCCGGGGAGGTGGTGGAGTCGCCATCCCTGGAGCTGTTCAAGGCAGGATTGGACGTGGCACTTGGTGCCATGGTCTGGCCTTGAGCTCTGTGGTAAAGGGTTGGACTTGATGATCTGTGAGGTCTCTTCCAACCTTGGTGATACTGTGATACTGTGACAGAGCTGCAAATTAAATCTGAAAGATATTGTTTCTCTCCTTCACTTCCAGTTGACAAGCTCACTTCCATGGCAAGCCAAAAGACAAGGAGCTCCAGAGCTGTCTGAGATTCAGTAGCTGACATGAAGAATGAAGCTTTTTAGTGAAATGCAATATTCTTTTGAGAAAAGAAGATCCCAATAGGTAAGAACCAGCATCAGTACCTTGCACTGCTTGTGCTAGCTGCTTGCAGTCTCACAGCACTTTGCAATGTGATCAGGTTCGCATGATGGAAAACTGGGACACTGCTGATTGAAGCTGAATTCACATCCAGATGCAAGTCATGCTTTTTATCACCTTTATCTCTGGGGAGCTGTTCAATCAAATGGGCACTTTCCTCACAGTGAAAAAACCAACCTCTAAGTTAGAAAGATAAGCACAGCTATACTAGGCCAGAGTGCTTTATCCTCCAGCTCAGCATCCTTTCTTGGACAGGGACCAGTAAGAAATACTGAAGTCAGAATATAAGAACAGGCTAAACATAGAGCAGTGCTTCTCCTGAGCACTCCCAGCTGTAGAGCTTCTCAGACCAGAATTATAAGCTCACATATCATAGCTGCTAATGAAATTATCTTCTATGAGCCTATCAGGTTGCTTTTTGAACCTAGGTAGAATTTTGGTCCCCACAGTGCTCTGTGGCAAAGGCTGCCAGATCTTAACTATGGATCATAGACAACAGATCCTCTGCCTATTCTGAACTTCTGAACCTGTTACTTCACTTGACATGTAATAGAAGAAACAGAGAAAACAATGAATGACTGTTCCCAGTTTGGTTTCTCTGCTACTCTTTATTTGATAGCTCTCTATCATACTCCTCTCTCCTAGTCACTTTCTTTTTCTTGCTGAAGAGCTGTAATCCATGTGGTGGGTTAAGGAACATCCCACACACAACACTGCAATTCCCCAGACCAGCTCAGCTGGTATGGAAGTAAGATAAAGCTATATTGAGAGCAAAGCTGAAGTGTATATGCACAACATATTTACAATTATATGCAATAGAGACATGACACAGAAATCCACATTCCCTCCTGGACAAAGAAACTGCCCAGAAGCCTCCTTCTCTCTCTCCCCCTCTTTTCCCAGACAGACAAACAATCAGCAAAGCTTCCTCATTATCTATTAGTGGAAGATACTAGAGCAGTGCAAAGGAGAAGTGAAAGGAGTAGGGGTTCTGACACAGAAGAGGCATCTCTGAGCAAAGAGAGACAAATTATTTCCATTTTGGCCTTTTATCACTTTCAGCAAGCCAATGAATAATACAGACTTCATCATTATTTTCATTTCATAACCAATGATCTCATTTCTCTCATTAAAATATTCTAAGTAGCCTCAAACCAGCACATGTCATACCTTGGAAGAAATACTTTCTCTATCTTAGATCATCATAGAATCAGCCAGGTTGGAAGAGACTTCCAAGATCATCCAGGCCAAACTAGCACCCAGCCCTAGCCAGTCAACCAGACCATGGCACCAAGTGCCTCAGCCAGGCTTTGCTTCAACACCTCCAGGGATGGTGACTCCACCACCTCCTTGGGCAGCCCATTCCAATGCCAATCACTCTCTCTGACAACAACTTCCTCCTAACAGCCAGCCTCGACCTCCCCTGGCACAACTTGAGACTGTGTCCCCTTGTTCTGTTGCTGGGTGCCTGGCAGAAGAGCCCAGCCCCACCTGGCTACAGCCTCCCTTCAGGTAGTTGTAGACAGCAATGAGGTCTGCCCTGAGCCTCCTCTTCTGTAGGCTGCACACCCCCAGCTCCCTCAGCCTCTCCTCATAGGGTTTGTGCTCCAGGTCCCTCACCATCTTTGCTGCCCTTCTCTGGACACATTCCAGCACCTCAACATCTCTCTTGAATTGAGAACCCCAGAACTAGACACAGCACTCAAGGTGTGGCCTGAGCAGTGCTGAGTACAGGGGCAGAATAACCTCCCTTGTTCTGCTGGCCACACTGTTCCTGATCCAGCCCAGGATGCCATTGGCTCTCTTGGCCACCTGGGCACACTGCTGGCTCATGTTAATACCTTTCCATGGATGCCCCAGGGGCTACAGTAAATTCTCATGTCTATGTCCCTGCCCCCTGTTGCAGGCCTTTTCCTGCATCTTTGCTTCTACCTATGTTTGCATATGAAACCAGCTCCAGCTGCATCTGTTCCCCACTGGACACATGCCACCAGCAAAAAGCAGAGAGAGACAGTGCTGGGTATGGATCACATCTGGCTTTTCACTGGTGAGGCAGAGGTGTGGAAGCCTCTCAGGGATGTTTAATCCATGAGTCATCACCATCACTAAGGGTTCCAATTTTCATTTAATTCAGAAGGTAACTGTTTGAATTAGTTAAACAAGGTCTCCTTTTATGTAATGAGCAGTAAAAAAAATGAATCTAAGTGAGCAAGCTGTTAAGCAGAGCTGTTTCAGAGAAATTGTTTCTCTTGTCCACAAGGGAATCTATCTCCAGATGGTATTTAGTCCTTTATGGGGATCTTATTTCTCTGTAACATCAGATGCAAAATCTCTCTGTTCTGTACTTCTGAAGAGACTTATTCATAGCCACTCTTTTGGGAGGGTACTTGAATTTCATGGTAATACTTAGACAGGGTCAGTTTCTGGCTAAAACTAATGTGTTGCTGTAGATTATCCCTATCCTTAGCCAGTATTATATCACATAAATGCATTAGGACATTTTCTTGGACTATGATGTCTTTATACATATTGGAGTAACTACAGACTAAACAAATGGAAAGGCATTCCTTGAGGCTAACCTGTGATTTGGAGTTCTTTCTCCATTCCTTGAGCTTCATTTTCAGTGTATAAAAATAAATCCCAGCACCAAAAGTGTACAACTGTCCCTTGCTCTACTGTTCATGGATGCTTACTTATCTGAAAGGAATACAGTGTGTGACCTGTCTTCACAAATGCTTGTGCACCAAACTCATGCTCCATTCACATCTGCATTTCATAGCACAGACTTCCACCAGGTCTACTGCCATTTTCAGCTCCCAGCCTTTATCCATTGCCTTCTTCCAGGTTAATGGTTGGACTCTATGATCTTGTGCTGGGGTTGCCTAGATGGTGCAGGGACTGGAATGATGCTGAGACACCAATGTGATGCATCTGTTGCAGCTGATAGCAGTGCTGATACAGAGTGCCAATACAGCATGTGTAATTCTGATGGGCTGCACAGCAGAGCATGGGCTGTCCACACACCCTAGGAGCACTACAGGATGGGGATAGAGTGGCTGAGAGCAGCCAGGAAGAAAGGGATCTGGGAGTACTGGTAGATAGTAAGCTGAAGATGAGCCAGCAGTGTGCCCAGGTGGCCAAGAGAGCCAATGGTGTCCTGGCCTGCATCAGGAACAGTGTGGCCAGCAGGACAAGGGAGGTTATTCTGCCCCTGTACTCAGCACTGGTGAGGCCACACCTTGAGTGCTGTGTCCAGTTCTGGGCTCCTCAATTCAAGAAGGATGTTGAGGTGCTGGAATGTGTCCAGAGAGGGGCAACAAAGCTGGTGAGGGGCCTGGAGCACAGCCCTGTGAGGAGAGGCTGAGGGAGCTGAGGGTGTGCAGCCTGCAGAAGAGGAGGCTCAGGGCAGAGCTCATTGCTGTCTACAACTACCTGAAGGGAGGCTGTAGCCAGGTGGGGTTGGTCTCCTCTGCCAGGCAACCAGCAAGAGAACAAGGGGACACAGTCTTAAGTTGTGCATCTAGGCTGGATGTTAGGAGGAAGTTGTTGTCAGAGAGAGTGATTGGCATTGGAATGGGCTGCCCAGGGAGGTGGTGGAGTTGCTGTCCCTGGAGGTGTTGAAGCCAAGCCTGGCTGAGGCACTTAGTGCCATGGTCTGGTTGACTGGCTAGGGCTGGGTGCTAGTTTGGCCTGGATGATCTTGGAGGTCTCTTCCAACCTGGTTGATTCTATGATTCTATAAATGTATCCTGGAAACTCCCCCAACAATAAAACATCTGGACTAACATTTAAAAATAATACTTCAGAGAAAAATTAAGAAATTAGGAGTAAAAGTAGGAAAAAATGGGGCATAGGAATGAAAGATGAAGCGTTTAAGAGCATGAAATCAGAGATACTTTTGACAGTGGATATGATTGGCAGCATGCTATGGTAAGTTAGAAACCTCAAACAGCCATGAGAAGTAAGTATCTCTGGGGGAAGGGTGGAGGACAGGCTGGGAGACTCCAGGATAGGTGGATGTTTTAGCCCAAACGTCAAGAGCAAACCTGCAGATGTTTCAGGGTCTGCTTCAATCTGCAGAGCTGGAATTAAAAGTCTATATAACAGGCGGCAGTTTCTGAGTCACTGAACATTATTACTTGGCAACAAACTTTCACTCTCGGGCATTTCTCAAGGGATTCTCCCCACAAAGTGCTGTGAAAGCGATGTGGATTCTGTAACTTTCGATTTGCTGCTGGATGAGAAGCTCAACATGAGCCAGCAGCATGCACTTGCAGCCCAGAAAGCCAAGCAGAGCCTGGGCTGCAGCAGCAGAAGTGTGGCCAGCAGGGCCAGGGAGGTGATTCTCCTCCTCTGCTCTGCTCTGCTCTGCTCTGCTGAGACCCCACCTGGAGTACTGCATCCAGCTCTGGAGCCCCCATTACAAGAGGGATGTGGAGATGCTGGAGTGTGTCCAGAGCAGGGCCAGGAGGATGCTCAGAGGGCTGCAGCAGCTCTGCTGTGAGCACAGACTGAAAGAGTTGGGGCTGTGCAGTCTGCAGAAGAGGAGGCTCTGAGGTGACCTTCTTGTGGCCTTCCAGGATCTGAAGGGGACTACAAAGAAGCTGGGGAGGGACTTTTTAGGCTGTCAGGGAGTGACAGGACTGGGGGGAATGGAGCAAAGCTGGAGGTGGGGAGAGTCAGGCTGGACATGAGGAGGAAATTGTTGAGCATGGGAGTGGTGAGAGCCTGGAATGGGTTGCCCAGGGAGGTGGTTGTGGAGGCATGGAATTCATAGAAAATTCATAGAAAAATAGAGTCATTTTATTTTCCCCAAACCCTGCCCCCAAAACTAGATACAAAACCCAATTGAGTTTGAATTAGCAGATTCGGTTAGGTTGAGAAGATCTACAAGGATACCAGAGGTAGATTTGACTACTTTGGAAGTCAGATGTTTGAAAAGGCTGAGCTATGAACACAGCATCCCCCACTATTGATAAGGCTGAGCCAAAGTTACTCACAGGTGAGGCAGGCTGGCTGAAAGGAAGGGCGCTCCAGAGGCTTGTCCCCTCCGCCTCCGTCAGAGGCCATCCCAGGATCGTTAGGGCCTATTGAGCCGGCATAGAGGGGGCTTA
The DNA here is from genome assembly GCF_015220805.1 of Pogoniulus pusillus. Lineage (NCBI taxonomy): Eukaryota > Metazoa > Chordata > Aves > Piciformes > Lybiidae > Pogoniulus > Pogoniulus pusillus. The sequence goes on along the minus strand of NC_087291.1, from coordinate 5,751,909 downwards.
AGGTGGGAGCCATCCAAAGCAGGAGGGTCCTGTCCCTCAGAGCCTGTCCTGCGCAGCGCCAGGGGACTCTGTCTGCAGGAACTACCCAGGCGGGGGAGAGCTCTGAGGCAGGAACCCCAGGGTGGGAAGCACCCCAATATTTATACCCTTCCTAGACAGAGAGCTGAGTCAGCACTGCCTGGGCACGGAGCACAGAGCCAAGCACAGCCTGACTGCAGCACAGGCATCTGCAGGGGCAGCCCTGGTGCTGGAAGGGCTCTTTGCTGCCCCTGTGGGCATCTGCACAGGCACCTCTGGTGCTGGAAGGGCTCTTTGCTGCCCCTGTGGGCACTGCACAGGCACCCCTGGTGCTGGAAGGGCTCTTTGCTGCCCCTCTGGGCACTGCACAGGCACCCCTGGTGCTGGAAGGGCTCTTTGCTGCCCCTGTGGGCATCTGCACAGGCACCCCTGGTGCTGGAAGGGCTCTTTGCTGCCCCTGTGGGCATCTGCACAGGCACCTCTGGTGCTGGAAGGGCTCTTTGCTGCCCCTGTGGGCACTGCACAGGCACCCCTGGTGCTGGAAGGGCTCTTTGCTGCCCCTTTCACGCCTGCAGGGCTGGGGGGGGGCAGAACAGGTCTTTTCCCGCCTTTACCTCTCCCATTCAAACCACAGAGAGAGAGGGATTTTGGGGTACACTGGACTCCAGGCCCCATGGCTGGAGGTGTTTCAGGCCAGGCTGGCTGAGGCTGTGGGCAGCCTGCTCTAGGGTAGGGTGTCCCTGGGCATGGCAGGGGGGTTGGAACTGGCTGCTCCTTGTGGTCCCTTCCAACCCTGACTGATTCTGTGACTCTATGATTCCATGATCTCAACGTTTCTAACTCGACAGGCAGAGCTCCACACAACTGTAGGCAGAGATATGTGTTTAAGTAGCAAATCTAAAGTAAACTTGGCATACATCAGCCTGAGTCAGAGAAACCAACGCTGGGGTCCAGGGGACCACCATTTTCTGTATGTTTCTGTGTTGCTTATGTTTGCATTTCACTACCTCCTAACAGACCAAATACATATTTCAGTAGGTAGAACTTTAGGAAATCCCAGTAAGGATGAGAGGGAGATTACAGTGTCACAGTATCACAGTATTATCAGGGTTGGAAGAGACCTCACAGATCATCAAGTCCAACCCTTTACCACAGAGCTCAAGGCCAGACCATGGCACCAAGTGCCACGTCCAGTCCTGCCTTGAACAGCTCCAGGGACGGCGACTCCACCACCTCCCCGGGCAGCCCATTCCAGTGTCCAATGACTCTCTCAGGGAAGAACTTTCTCCTCACCTCCAGCCTAAATCTCCCCTGGCACAGCCTGAGGCTGTGTCCTCTCGTTCTGGTGCTGGCCACCTGAGAGAAGAGAGCAACCTCCTCCTGGCCACAACCACCCCTCAGGTAGCTGTAGACAGCAATAAGGTCTCCCCTGAGCCTCCTCTTCTCCAGGCTAACCAATCCCAGCTCCCTCAGCCTCTCCTCATAGGGCTGTGCTCAAGGCCTCTCCCCAGCCTCGTCGCCCTTCTCTGGACACGCTCAAGCATCTCAATGTCCCTCCTAAACTGGGGGGCCCAGAACTGAACACAGCACTCAAGGTGAGGTCTAACCAGTGCAGAGCACAGGGGCAGAATGACCTCCCTGCTCCTGCTGACCACACCATTGCTGATGCAGGCCAGGATGCCACTGGCTCTCTTGGCCACCTGGGCACACTGCTGGCTCATGTTCAGGTGGGTATCAATCAGCACCCCCAGATCCCTCTCTGTCTGGCTGCTCTCCAGCCACTCCGACCCCAGCCTGTATCTCTGCATGGGGTTGCTGTGGCCAAAGTGCAGCACCCTGCACTTGGAGCTATTGAACCCCATCCCCTTGGACTCTGCCCATCTGTGCAGGCGGTCAAGGTCCCGCTGCAGAGGGAACACCAATGAACACCAATGCTTGGCATTGAAAGAAACTTTTCTTTAAGATGTCTTGGGAAAAAAAAACCCAACCAAACTGTATTTGTAGATTGATTCCAACAGTAGTACTACAAATGTTAACACATCCCACTCAGCAAGAAAATAGAGGCTCAGAATAGAGACACAAGAGGCCTTAAGTACCCAAATGCTTCAATCAGTCCTGACTTAGGTACCAAAACACAAAATCTATCCCCATGCATCACTGCAAGATGATTGGGGTTGCAGCTCCACTCTTATCCTCTGTTTATTTGGCTACAATCTTTCCTGAGCTGCATCAAGAGAGTTAATAGAAATAGCACAGCAGCTTTCTATGATAAAGCTCTTTATCACAGTAGCCTCTCAGGCAGTCACAGTGTCTGCTCTGCAGAGCTAATAATAGACAACATTCCTAGAGGGACAAAATTCATGGGGCTGCACGCACAAATCATGCACCAAAACCTGATGAAACACCCAATAAATCATGCTCTGAACAAAACAAACAAGTGGCACCACACAGTGACACGTTCCATGCAAGCTATGTGCATTAACAGCTACGTATCTTAAACCCAAAAGGAGGGAAGACTGGCAGAGGGCAGGCAAAAGGCAAATGATTGTGTACCACAACTAGGGCAATGAGGTTGCTGCTTTTGCTTCTGTGCTGACTCCTTTCTGCCTGTTGTGTATTTGGCTTCTATCCTGTAAGGACTTTGACTAGCTTTAAGCATTCTGCATTTTTATGGCCTGGAGCACAGCCCTGTGAGGAGAGGCTGAGGGAGCTGGGGGTGTGCAGCCTGCAGCAGAGGAGGCTCAGGGCAGAGCTCATTGCTGTCAACAGCTACCTGAAGGGAAGCTGCAGCCAGGTGGGGTTGGTCTCTTCTGCCAGGCAACTACCAACAGAACAAGGGGACACAGTCTCAAGTTGTGCCAGGGGAGGTCTAGGCTGGATGTTAGGAGAAAGTTGTTGGCAGAGAGAGTGATTGGCATTGGAATGGGCTGCCCAGGGAGGTGGTGGAGGCACCGTCCCTGGAGGTCCCTGTCGCTGTCCCCTGAAGCAAAGCCTGGCTGAGGCACTTAGTGCCATGGTCTAGTTGACTGGCTAGGGCTGGGTGCTAGGTTGGCCTGGATGATGTTGGAGGTCTCTTCCAACCAGGTTGATTCTATGATTCTATTCTATGATTCAAGGGACAACAAATCTATTATACAGGTAGCATCACAGCCTAATCTCCACTGCAGAAGTATGAAGCAATCTATCATTGAGTCCAACAGGGACAGGATTTCAGCCATCAGCTGAAGGTATTTCCAAAGGGTAACAAAGGACAGAGAGTGTGAAAACCCCAAAACATGCTAATTAACATCACATGGTGTTTAGATAAAAGAAATTTGTGTTCCTATAATTCTGCTCTTTCAGGGGCTTGCAGCAAAGGCACTTTGAATGCATTGCCAGAGCCAAGCATTATTGAGCTCCCCTTGCACAACCACATAGATGCAGAGAATCAAATGCCATGAGAGCCAGCCCTGTGTGATCTTTTCTTCTCCTGTAACATTTATAATGTGTCTCTGGTTGACAAAGTGTCCAATTAGTCTAAAGACTTAAAACATTTTCTCTCTTTGTAGAGAACCAGAATATAACAGGCAGGAGATACTTCCTAAGGATTTAATCTTGCCCAAGTTTTCTCCTCCTCTGTATTTTGCACTCAGTTAGCGATGTCCAGGCATCTCCACTGGTGTCTCTCATCCTGTTCCTGAGCTTTGGGTGGAAGGAATATCAGTTTTACTTGTAGTGACTTCACTTTTTACAACCAACCAACTCACACCATCACCACAGAACAAAGAAGAACCAAAAAGACAACACAAAACTGCCTCTTTTTTCCCCCAAGCAAGCTAGGAACAGAGCAGGCTAAGCCAGATCCCTAAATCCAGAGAAACCTTTAAAAGAGATGAGTGTTTTACTCCCTTAAGACAGTTTGCATAATCTTTAGCACATTCTTTTGCTAAGTAACATCTTTCATCTCACTTTAAAGAAGCAGCAGCCTAAACCACCTTCCTTTTCTTCATCACTACTCATTTTTCCAGTCATTCCTTCTCTGATTCAGATATCATAACCCGCTCCAGTTCAGCCAAGTGCTTCTTCAGCCTGCACAAAAACAGGCATGAGAAATTCAATGCCTTTCTAGTTTCCTTCCCTTCCAAACACCCATCAACCATCATTCCAGCTCCTCACAAACAGCATCCAGATGTTAATAAACATCTCCAATTGACTGGTTTTCAATGGAACAGCCTTTCCCCATCCAGCTACTGCTATCATTTTGTCCACCCTGCTGCCTTTGTTGTTTGCTCCTATTTCCAGCTCACCACAAAATATCTTGAGTGAGTGTCAGCTGAAGAATTCCTTTGGTAGGAACAAAAAAACACCAAACCCACAACATTATTTGCTTCAAATCCAGGGAATCAGAACCTGCATTTATGTTCATTGGAGCTTACACTAATATTTTTCTGGCTGGAAATATAACATGGAGCATCACTGAGTGCTCTAGTTGTAGTTCAAAAGTGAATTGTTGTTTCGAAGGAGACTGAAGGCCTTTTATGTATGCCATTTTTAATGTGCTTCCTTCATTCAGAGGAAAACAGGTCTTCAGGTCATGAACTATGGATTGTAAACCAAGAGAGGTCTGATACAGTTGGCAAGTGACAGGAGTAGAACATGCAGCACCTCACAGAGGCATCACAGCATCACTGGGTACATTAATTCCTCTACATTAACAAACAAAACAAACAGCAACTTTTCCAACTTAAACTTAAGGGCATGCTGATAGTAGAATCACAGAATCAACCAGCTTGGAACAGACCTCCAAGATCATCCAGGCCAACCTAGCACCCAGCCCTAGCCAATCAACCAGACCATGGCACTAAGTGCCTCATCCAGGCTTTGATTCAACACCTCCAGGGATGGTGCCTCCACCACCTCCCTGGGCAGCCCATTCCAATGCCAATCACTCTCTCTGCCAACAACTTCCTCCTAACATCCAGCCTAGACCTCCCCTGGCACAACTTGAGACTGTGTGCCCTTCTTCTGTTGCTGGTTGCCTGGGAGAAGAGACCAACCCCACCTGGCTACAGCCTCCCTTCAGGTAGTTGTAGACAGCAATGAGGTCACCTCTGAGCCTCCTCTGCTGCAGGCTGCACACCCCCAGCTCCCTCAGCCTCTCCTCACAGGGCTGTGCTCCAGGCCCCTCACCAGCTTTGTTGCCCTTCTCTGGACACGTTCCAGCACCTCAACTTCTCTCTTGAATTGAGGAGCCCAGAACTGGACACAGCACTCAAGGTGTGGCCTGACCAGTGCTGAGTACAGGGGAAGAATAACCTCCCTTGTCCTGCTGGCCACACTGCTCCTGATCCAGGCCAGGACACCATTGGCTCTCCTCCCCACCTGGGCACACTACTGGCTCATCTTCAGCTGTTGTCTACCAGCACCCCCAGGTCCATCTCTGCCTGGCTGCTCTCAGCCACTCTGTCCCCAGCCTGTAGTGCTGCTGGGGTTGCTGTGGCCAAAGTGTAGATTAAACAGTCTGCACTTGGCCCTGTTAAATGTCATCCCATTGGCCTCTGCCCACCCATCCAGCCTGTCCAGGCCCCTCTGCAGGTCTCTCCTACCCTCCAACAGATCAACACCTTGAGCAGGGAAAAGGATTTTAATAGCCATATGAGAAATATGAAGCTCTATTAAAATGTGCTTACCGTGGTCCCCGTAATTGTATGTACAGTGGTAAATAATTATTTGAATCCTGATTTCAATGGACTTCAGAGGCTTGCAGAGAAATTCTAAGGGGTCTGTTTACAGTAATGAATAGAAGCAAGGACATCTCCTCTGGGTTTAATCCTGCTAGGTGGTCTTCAGCTCTACCATTCAATACATTCATCAATGACCTGGATGAGGGCAGAGAGTGCCTTGTCAGCAAGTTTGCTGACAAGACCAAATTGGATGGGAGGGCTGAGACACCAGAAGGCTGTGCTGCCATTCAGCCAGACTTGGACAGGCTGAGGGTTGGGCAGGAAGAAATTTAATGAAATTCAGCAAGGGCAAGTGTAGAGTCTGGCACCTGGGAAAGAACAGCCCCAGGGGTCAGTATAGGTTGGGGACTGAGCTGTTGGAAGGCAGCAAAGGGGAAAAGGATCTGGGGGTCCAAGTTGATGGGAGGTTGACCATGAGCCAGCAATGAACTCTTGTGGCCAGGAGGGCCAATGCCATCCTGGAGTGTATCAGGAGGGCTATGGCTAGTAGGTCAGGAGAGGTTCTCCTGCCCCTCTACTCTGCCCTGCTGAGGTCACATATAGAGTACTGGGCCACCCAGTTGAAGAGGGACATTGAACTGCTTGGGAGAGTCTTGTGCAGAGCCACAAAGATGATGAAGGGAATGGAACATCTCTGTTACGAGGAGAGGCTGAGGGAGCTGGGGCTGTGCTGCTTGGAGAGGAGGAGACTGAGAGGTGACCTCATCAATGTCTATCAATATGTGCAGGGTGAGTGCCAGGAGGCTGCAGCCAGGCTCTGCTGGGTGATGCCCAATGACAGGGCAAGGGGCAATGAGTGGAAGCTGAGGCATAGGAAATTCCATGTAAACATAAGGAGGATTTTTTCCCCTTGAAGGTGACAGCACTGGAACAGGCTGCCCAGGGGGGTTGTGGAGTCTTCCTCTCTAGAGATACCCAAAACCTGCCTGGATGTGTTCCTGTGTGATCTGGTCTAGGTGATGCTGCTCTGGCAGGGGGCTTGGACTGGATGAGCTTTTGAGGTCCCTTCCAGCTCCTGACATTGTGTGATTCTGTGATCAAAAGTGCTTGAAATGACAAGCACAACTTTAAGCAGAATGAATGAAGCTACTTCATCTGTGGACATGGCAACAACAAAAACTGGCAGAAAGTACTCCTAAAAGGTCATGGTTAATTTCCACAGCCTCAGGATGGAGGCTGAACCAAGAGGAACTTCTCCCAGAAATATCTTACCTTCTCAGGAAGGCTCCTACAGGGAACCTGATAGACTCCAGGTTCTTTAAACAGGTTGACAGCAAGTCAAAGCAAGTCAACCCAAAGCTTGTCATGGAATCTGAAACCCACAAGTACCAGAGTCGTTGCACCTTTGAAATCCAGCTCAAGGACTGTGACGTGGTAGCATTCTGAGCCAAATTTGTGCTGACTGAACCATGGCTGTCCTGCTGCACAGCCTGTCCTGCAAGGATCAGGACAACCTTGCTTACTATGAAGAGCTCACTTTCCTAGCTGCTCTTCTTGCCAGAGAACAGAGGCTTGCTATGAACAGCTAAAACCTTGAGTGTAGTCGATATTGTCGCTGAGCTTGCCTAGTAACAAGTCAAGCAGAGCTAAGGGTTTGCCCTGTTCCAAAGCCATAATGAGGGCTGGCAGCACTGAGGTGATCAGGGAGACATGGAGCAGAGAGGGTATGGACAGTCAGTGCTTTCCTGGCATGTGGAGCCATGACAACATACAAACACTGTGCTCAGGCCTCTTGTTCAGATCTTCCCTCAGGGGACTCTGCTGCCAGAGCTCATGCTGTTTGCTAACACTCAGGGCCAGAAATCTCTCTGCTTCCCTGCTGGGGCTGTAAAAGGAGGACTGATTCAGACCTAACCCTAACCAAAATTGATTCAAACCAATGTTTTAAAATTCTTATTAAACTCATGCAAGCCCTCCAAAAGTCTTTCTGTTAATCAGAGTAACAGCTCAGCTATCAGCATCTATAGAGAGGTGCAGGACTGTCTGCAGCTGTGCAGGTCTGCAGTGCTGCTACCTCCTACACCACCACAGCCTGTTTCCTCCACATCCCTAGGGCTTCCCAGCAAGAGCAGCTCCAGCCCACAGGTTTGCTTGGTGCTGTTCAGGGTCCCATCTGGCATCTGCTCCCTACAGGGATTCATGTGCTGTGTGCTGTCCCTGGCTGCTTTCCAGTCTGAAATGGTTTTCCAACTTAGAGGACTTGAAATTAGTTTGGCACTACAAAGTGGTTAAGAGGCCATCAGTGTCCTGCATGGGATCAGAGACAAATTCAGCCAAAGCAAAGTTCAAAAAGAACAAGTCTCAGGACTTCTCAGTAAGGTAGGTAGAATTGGATTTTGCCTCCTGGAATAGGGAATTTGAACCAGAGTCTGAGCTGTTCTGAGCACCAGAAGGAAAAAAGCAAAACTGGGGCACAGGATAGATGCAGAATCAGACAAAAAGACCTGTGAACATTTGAACTAGGGCTATCTGCTCTCCTAAGGAGAAAAAGGGAAACCTGGTGGTGCATAACTCACAGCTCAGGTGCCCTACTGCCCTTTCCTCAGCACAAGCACAATGGCCTTTGAGAACTCTCAAGCAAACTAAAATGATGCCCAGCTTCTCAGTGCAACTTTGATAACCCAAGGGAAGCTCCTGGCTACTTACATATACATATACATATATATATATTTATATTTGGTTTGAGATGCCTTCTGCAATGAAAAGTAAGGAGGCCCATTAGAGGATTCCTAAAAGATTCTGAGGTATCCATCCAGTTTCTAACCATGACAGGAGGATCATTGGTTTGATGACCCAGATTTGCACTGCACTGCCAACTCTGATACACTGCACTTAGGGCCAATTAAATGCAATCCCTCTGACTCAGATGGAACATGTCCAGAGAAGGGCAACGAAGCTGGTGAGGGACCTGGAACACAAACCCTATAAGGAGAGGCTGAGGGAGCTGGGGGTGTGCAGCTTGCAGAAGAGGAGGCTCAGGGCAGAGCTCATTGCTGTCTACAACTACCTGAAGGGAGGCTGTAGCCAGGTGGGGTTAGGCTCTTCTGCCAGGCAACCAGCAACAGAACAAGGGGACACAGTCTCAAGTTGTGCCAGGGGAGGTCTAGGCTGGATGTTAGGAGGAAGTTATTGGCAGAGAGAGTGATTGGCATTGGAATGGGCTGCCCAGGGAGGTGGTGGAGTCACCGTCCCTGGAGGTCTTCAAGAAAAGCCTGGCTGAGGCACTTAGTGCCATGGTCTAGTTGACAGGTGTGATGGTTTGGGGGTTACCCCGCCCCCCCACACTTTTGAATTTGCCCCAGCTAGCTCAGACGGACCCTGGGAATATAGATGAAGCAATTTATTTACAGCTAGCAGAATTTACAAGCAGCTATTTACAATATATACAGTTATATACAATTATATACAGAAATATACAAAGGATAAACAACACAAAAGCACAACTCCCCTCCCAGAAACCTGAGTCCCCAGGAGGGGCTCTCAAACCACCCCAACACCTCCCCCCGGCCCTCTTAACCTTACCCCAGTTCTCAGGAAGAAAAGAGGTGCAGCCAAGAGGTTAGGGAGCAGGGTTAGTAGGAGCAGGGTTAATGAGATGTGACCAGGTCTAAGGCCAAAGCAAGAGTGAGAAACAAAATGGAGAATGTTTTTCTTCTTCCCAGAGTTCTCAGCGTAACTGTGAGAGAAGTTGACACCATGTTTTTTTCATTCCACTGCCTGTTATCAAGTTCTTTTACCAAAACATTCCAGCTTGCTTCAAACTAGCACAACAGGCTAGGGCTGGGTGCTAGGTTGGACTGGCTGATCTTACAGGTCTCTTCCAACCTGGTTGATTCTATGATTCTATGATCTACCACTGGGATGGATCAATCTGCCCCATTGCACCATCAGCTAAGTCTGTTTTAGTGCAAGGAGTAACTGAAATATCAAGTTAAGACAAACTCAGCAGCCAAATACTGAAGTCATTAGTTGCTATGGTGACTCAACACAACATTTCCCAATCCTATGTCACACATTCATGCCTATGATTTTCTTGTTTGGGGTGAAAAGAGAGTAGATGGATCTCCACATCATGCTGGAGTCTCTTCAGAGGATGCTCCACAACAGCCTATCCACTCCACTATTAGAAAAGGCTTTTAAAATACAGCAAATGCAGCAGAGCTCCAGGTTAAAAATCAGAATCACAGTCACATCAGGACTAATGCCAAAAGGCATGTGAGAATTTGGTACAAAAAAGCTAGACATTTCACGGTCATTTAATGAAATATCACTGCCCAGAATGAGCACAAACAGAGAGCTTAGTCACTTAGACTGGAAACTTGGTTTATTTTACATAATAAAACAAACATCATCCTGGCTTGGAGCAGGAACAGTGTGGCCAGGAGGAAAAGGGAGTTTATTTTTCCTCTGTACTCAGCACTGGTCAGGCAACACCTTGAGTGCTGTGTCCAGTTCTGGGCCCCTCAATTCAAGAGAGATATTGAGATGCTGGAATGTGTCCAGAGGAGGGCAACGAAGCTGGTGAGGGACCTGGAGCACAGCCCTATGAGGAGAGGCTGAGGGAGCTGGGGGTGTGCAGCCTGCAGAAGTGGAGGCTCAGGGCAGAGCTCATTGCTGTCTACAACTACCTGAAGGGAGGCTGTAGCCAGGTGGGGTTGGTCTCTTCTCCCAGGCAGACAGCAAGAGAACAAAGGGACACAGTGTCAAGTTGTGGCAGGGGAGGTTTAGGCTGGATGTTAGGAGGAAGTTCTTCACAGAGAGAGTGATTGGCATTGGAATAGGCTGCCCAGGGAGGTGGTGGAGTTGCTGTCCCTGGAGGTGTTGAAGCAAAGCCTGTATGAGGCACTTAGTGCCATGGTCTGGTTGACTGGCTAGGGCTGGGTGCTAGGTTGGCCTGGATGATCTTGGAGGTCTCTTCCAACCTGCTTGATTCTATGATTCTATTCTATGATTCTAAACCACCACAACTTGGTCAGTTTGCTGTTGGCCTATTCACAAGGACATGTTTGCCAGGAAATTTCAAGGCAACAGTTGGAAAACTGCTTACTTAACTTCACAGAGTTACTCTTAGGTAAAACCGTAGTAAGCCTGATGTATACCTTGATAATAGTTTGCTCACACATTAGGAAAGAGAAAAATAATAATGATAATAAAAGCAAAAAGACATTACCTCTTCTGTGGTGACAGTTGGTACAGCCCCATAGCCCCTTTGGCTGTATTTTAAGTCTTACTTCAACCTCTGCTGGTGCCCCTTGTTTAAGTGATGGCTGAGCCCTGGTTGAACCTTGTTGGTGGGAGAAGCAGTATTCTACCCCAGTAGGAAAAGCCACTTTTCAACAAATCCATGGCTGGCCTGCTGTGTTCTGCATGAGAAATTGATAAGCCAGTCCCTTCCTCATCCTGTATTAACTGCTTTGTATAAATGATTCATGAGGATTGAGGATTTTTTGCTTTTAAAAGACTGCAGTAATTGTACAAAGGATCACATAAACTATTTATGAGGTTTAGATAAAATACACCTGCTGTGTGGATGCATTACCCACCAAGTCTTACCTCAGCTGGACAGGATTCATTTATTTTGTCTCTCTCTTTGTAAAGTTTCCCAACCTTTCCCACTCTCCAAGCCTCATAGTCTTGTAAATAAGGAAGTTAAGAAACTAATGTCAATGAATTTTGCCACTGGAATGGGCTGCCCAGGGAGGTGGTGGAGTTGCCAGCCCTGGAGGTGTTGAAGCAAAGCCTGGATGAGGCACTTAGTGTCATGATCTGGTTGACTGGCTAGGGCTGGGTGCTAGGTTGGAGTGGATGATCTTGGAGGTCTCTTCCAAGCTGGCTGATTCTATGATTCTAAAAGAACTTGAAACACTATGTCAACTAAGAGCACAGGACTGACTTCTATCCAGCCAAGAAGCAGGCAGAGCATCCCAGGTCTGAGTGTCCTGAGCCCAAAAAACAAATCTCTATAATGACAAATGCTGAGGAAGTGGCCCAAGGTATCTAGGGTGTTGTTTCCTCCACAGCTGCAAGACAAAGAGGGGAGGGATGCCTTGGTTTTCACCCCAGGTTTGGAAGTGCAAGCAAGTTTTAATCAAGAAGGGGCAGAAATACTGAGAAATGGGCAGGGGTTTTGCTTTTGTCTTTGGTGCAGGTCATGGCACAGCAAGGGTGTTTGCAGCAGTCTGCTCTGCTCCCAGCCATGGTACAGCAAGGGTGTTTGCAGCAGTCTGCTCTGCTCCCAGCCATGGCACAGCAAGGGTGTTTGCAGCAGTCTGCTCTGCTCCCAGCCATGGCACAGCAAGGGTGTTTGCAGCAGTCTGCTCTGCTCCCAGTCATGGCACAGCAAGGGTGTTTGCAGCAGTCTGCTCTGCTCCCAGCCATGGCACAGCAAGGGTGTTTGCAGCAGTCTGCTCTGCTCCCAGCCATGGCACAGCAAGGGTGTTTGCAGCAGTCTGCTCTGCTCCCAGCCATGGCACAGCAAGGGTGTTTGCAGCAGTCTGCTCTGCTCCCAGTCATGGCACAGCAAGGGTGTTTGCAGCAGTCTGCTCTGCTCCCAGCCATGGCACAGCAAGGGTGTTTGCAGCAGTCTGCTCTGCTCCCAGTCATGGCACAGCAAGGGTGTTTGCAGCAGTCTGCTCTGCTCCCAGCCATGGCACAGCAAGGGTGTTTGCAGCAGTCTGCTCTGCTCCCAGCCATGGCACAGCAAGGGTGTTTGCAGCAGTCTGCTCTGCTCCCAGCCATGGCACAGCAAGGGTGTTTGCAGCAGTCTGCTCTGCTCCCAGCCATGGCACAGCAAGGGTGTTTGCAGCAGTCTGCTCTGCTCCCAGCCATGGCACAGCAAGGGTGTTTGCAGCAGTCTGCTCTGCTCCCAGCCATGGCACAGCAAGGGTGTTTGCAGCAGTCTGCTCTGCTCCCAGCCATGGCACAGCAAGGGTGTTTGCAGCAGTCTGCTCTGCTCCCAGCCATGGCACAGCAAGGGTGTTTGCAGCAGTCTGCTCTGCTCCCAGCCATGGCACAGCAAGGGTGTTTGCAGCAGTCTGCTCTGCTCCCAGCCATGGCACAGCAAGGGTGTTTGCAGCAGTCTGCTCTGCTCCCAGCCATGGCACAGCAAGGGTGTTTGCAGCAGTCTGCTCTGCTCCCAGCCATGGCACAGCAAGGGTGTTTGCAGCAGTCTGCTCTGCTCCCAGCCATGGCACAGCAAGGGTGTTTGCAGCAGTCTGCTCTGCTCCCAGCCATGGCACAGCAAGGGTGTTTGCAGCAGTCTGCTCTGCTCCCAGCCATGGCACAGCAAGGGTGTTTGCAGCAGTCTGCTCTGCTCCCAGCCATGGCACAGCAAGGGTGTTTGCAGCAGTCTGCTCTGCTCCCAGCCATGGCACAGCACGGGTGTTTGCAGCAGTCTGCTCTGCTCCCAGCCATGGCACAGCAAGGGTGTTTGCAGCAGTCTGCTCTGCTCCCAGCCATGGCACAGCAAGGGTGTTTGCAGCAGTCTGCTCTGCTCCCAGCCATGGCACAGCAAGGGTGTTTGCAGCAGTCTGCTCTGCTCCCAAGACACTTCCCACATAATGAGCCCCCTTGCCACGGTGAAGTGTTCAGTATACACCTTCTCTAGTGAGCAGTCCCATCTAACCACAACAGTCAAGTAGCAAATAATACTTTGATTGTCTATGCTTATATTTTCCATCTATGAATTCATAGAAACATAGAATCAGTCAGGGTTGGAAGAGACCACAAGGATCATCTAGTTCCAACCCTCCTGCCCTGGGGTGGGTTCAGAAGCCTTCACTTTTACAGATGTTATCCCTCCAGATACTCACAGCTCACAAATCCTGATCTGCCCAGAGCCCACTGGCATGAGTATGCCATCAGCAAATCATGCCATTATTACTCAGTAAAGAGTGCATATCAAAGATGAAAGAAATGAAATGAACTAGCACTTAAAACACACTCAAAATCTAATCATTTGCTATCTTCTCTTGCTAAAAAGGCCAATATTAAACAAACTGTGTCATATGTATAAGGATGCCATGAGATGATGACATAAATGAGTGAGTTTTGCCAGACCCAAGTTCTGTCTCTGCATATCACTGCTCCCAAAGGGGAACAACTGTGCAGTTCCAATTCCATTACACTGAGGCACTGTTTTGCTTCATCCAGAAAGTATAAAAATGTTTTCAACTGGTGGAGCTTCTAGTTTTGCTCACACACACACACACACAAAAGAAGATATTTTGATTGTCTTCTTCACACAAGCCCTATGAGGAGAGGCTGAGGGAGCTGGGGGTGTTTAGACTGGAGAAGAAGATGTTCAGGGGAGACCTCTTTGCTGGCTACAACTACCTGAAGGGAGGCTGTAGCCAGGTGGGGGTTGGGCTCTTTTCCCAGGCAACCAGCAACAGAAGAAGGGGACACAGTCTCAAGTTGTGACAGAGGAGGTCTAGGCTGGATGTTAGGAGGAAGTTGTTGTCAGAGAGAGTGATTGGCATTGGAATGGGCTGCCCAGGGAGGTGGTGGAGTTGCCAGCCCTGAAGGTGTTGAAGCAAAGTCTGGCTGAGGCTCTTATTGCCATGGTCTGGTTGATTGGCTAGGGCTGGGTGCTAGGTTGGACTGAATGATCTTGGAGGTCTCTTCCAAGCTGGTTGATTCTATGAATAGCCTCCATTAGGCAAGGGCTTATCAATGCCTCTTGATGAAGGGATGTGTTAAGACCGATGTCTTTGTTATCCTTTTATTATCATCTGAATCAGTAAACATCTTCCAATCTCTGTAGTGCCACACTTGTTTCTAACAAAGAAAAACCCTCATATGCATCATTGCATTAGAACAACAGAATTATCCTAGAAGCATGGTGCTAAGGGAGTGATGATTATCTTTTTTCCCCCAAAAATAGTATTCCATGACTAACAGCATAATGATGCTAAAAGTTATTAAAGAAAACTAAACCAAAACTTCTTGAACTTATTTTAAATGCAGCATGGAAAGATTGCTCATGACCTAGAATTTATAAGGAGCTGGGGAAGTAAATTCGCAGGCTCAGGAGTTAGAACGAGACACAAAAGGCAGCTTTGAGCCTTTGTGACTGCCAAGTCACAAATACTCCGAGGACAGCAGTGGAAAGGTGACAGAAATCCAACCCTCTGCAGCCTGGCAGGATATGTGGCTTATTTTGGTGGTGGGCAGGGGTGTATGGTCCAATCAGCCCCCAGGTATGCTGCAGAGCCATTGCTATCATGCACGCCAGTAAACTCAATGCCATTCTGAAAGAGAGAATTGTGTCAGCTGGCTTACAGGCCAGACATCCTCATGGGGCATTTATTTGATCTGACCAATTACCCTTTTCACAGATAACTCAGACTGGAGGTGAGGAGGAAGTTTTTCACCATTAAGAGTGGTGAGAGGCTGGAATGGGTTGCCCAGGGAGGTGGTCAAGGCCCCATGGCTGGAGGTGTTTAAGGGCAGGCTGGATGAGGCTGTGTGCAGCCTGCTCTAGGGTAGGGTGTCCCTGGGTATGGCAGGGGGGTTGGAACTGGCTGATCCTTGTGGTCCCTTCCAACCCTGACTGATTCTATGATAACACACTGAGTATAGACAGAGGAATAAAATCCTCTGTGTGTTAGCTCCCTGCTCTTGGAGTTTTGAACTTATAAGCAGACTACAGCTTATAAACATCTTCTGCATACCAATTCTGGAAAGGATTTTTGGAACACTGCTCTGCTGTTAGGGGTGGATGAAGTACAGATGAGTCACGCTCTACTGGTTGCATAAACTCTCATCTCTATTAAACAGCTTTCTGAGAAGCACTTTGTATTTCTTTTTTTCCACTTGTTAATCCAACGTTGGGTTTGTCTGCACCAGAATAACAGCAGTTTCTATTTCTGTAGCAAGTTTTGTTTTCACATTTTTCACACCAATCAAGAAACATTGGATTCCCAACACTAATAAGCCCAGTTTAATCACAGCTCCAGAGCTGACAAATTGCATCTTCTCTACAGGTAGAATTAAGGACATGCTTTTGAGCTAAGTATAAGGTGTTTTGAGAAAGGCAGCAAGGCTGGGGAGGGGCCTGGAGCACAGCCCTGTGAGGAGAGACTGAGGGAGCTGGGGGTGTGCAGCCTGCAGAAGAGGAGGCTCAGGGCAGAGCTCATTGCTGCGGTAAAGGGTTGGACTTGATGATCTGTGAGGTCTCTTCCAACCTTGGTGATACTGTGACTACCTGGAGCATGTCAACACATGCCCCACACAGCCATCCAACATCAGCAGCCAGGCAGGCAGAGCTCCTGAGCGTCTGGGCAGCAGCAGCAGCAGCCCCCATGGCCCTGAGGTGCCCCCTCCATCCTCTCCACAGGGGATGCCTTTCCTGGGAGAGCAGGGGGCTGCAGAGACAGCAGCCAGGGCTACAGTGGGTGGCCTCCTGCCTGAGAACTGGGCAGTCCTTTTCCATGAGAATCCATGAGCTACACAGCCCACACTGAAGAATGTCTCCAAACACTGGTGAATAAACAAGCTGTAAGGAAAGGAAGGGCATTCAGTCACAAAGATGGATGAAGTAACAGTTTATTCTCCTCAACTGCTCAGCATTTAATATGTCAGTGAGATGGCAAGACTTGGCTTTGGCACAACTACCTCTGCCTTGTGGGTGCCATATTTATGCCTTGTCAAACAGTAACATGGGAATGTTTGCAGAGTTTTGCCTCCAGAGTGAAGGAAGCATGCAGCTGTCAGAGACATTCCAAGGTTACACTAGTGAACTCATGTAAGAATAGCCCTAAATGGACACCAACTACTCTTGTCCTTTGCTGACAAAACCTTCCCATTCTGCTCAAAGTAGGATCTTTGAATCCACTTCTTGTGTTCAATAACACAAGCCCTCAACACATTGTAATATGTCTCACAAAAATCATGGTGGCTGAGTAGAAGGTAAAGACCTTGGCTTGGCTGAGACAGCTGAAGGCTGTGCTGCCATCCAGAGAGACCTGGACAGACTGAGAGCTGGGCACAGAGGAACCAAAGGAGGTTCAACAAGGACAAGTGCAGAGTCCTGCATCTGGGGAGGAACAACAAACTGCACCAGTACAGGCTGGGAGGTGATCTGCTGGAGAGCAGCCCTGTGGAGAGGGTCCTGGGAGTGCTGGTGGAGAACATCCATGGCACAGCAATGTGCCCTTGTGGCCAAGAAGGCCAAAGGGATCCTGGGGTGTATTAAGAAGAGTGTGTCCAGCAGATCAAGGGAGGTTCTCCTTCCCCTCCACTCTGTCCTGGTGAGACCTCATCTTGAGTACTGTGTTCAGTTTTGGGCTCCCGAGTTGAAGAGGGACAGGGATCTGCTGGAGAGGGTCCAACAGAGGGCACAAGGATGATGAGGGGACTGGAGCACTGCCTGCTGAGGAGAGGCTGAGGGACCTGGGGCTTTTTAGTCTGGAGAAGAGAAGACTGAGAGGGGATTTGATGAATGTCTATAAACATCTGAGGGCTGGGGGTCAGGAATGGGGGGACAGGCTCTGCTCACTGCTCCCTGGGATAGGACAAGGAGCAATGGGTGTAAACTGCAGCACAGGAGGTTCTGCCTCAACACAAGGGGGAACTTCTTTCCTATAAGGGTCCCAGAGCACTGGCACAGGCTGCCCAGAGAGGTTGTGGAGTCTCCTTCTCTGGAGCCTTTCAAGGCCTGTCTGGATGCATTGTTCTGTGACCTCAGCTGGATGGTGTGGTCCTGCTGTGGCAGGGGGGTAGGACTTGATGATCTCTTTGAGTCCTTTCCAACCCCTAACATCCTGTGAGCCTGTGACCCAACACCAACATTTTGTCTTCTGTTACAGTTCAGCAGTTATGACCACAGACAAGTAAAAGCTCAGAAACAAAGGCAGTGAACTTGCCACCCCAGATGAAACTTTTGGAATATGACTTAACAGAGATAAATGTTAGACCCTGCCCCATGTGAATGGGGTGTAATTTAGTTTTATGTCAAGTTGACTTAAATATCAGAGGAACTTGCAGGCAGATGACTGTAAAGCTCTCAGCTGCCTTTCTGACTGCTTGCCACTGTTTTGTCTATTCATGCAGTGAGAGAAAGCCAAAGGAGTGTTTGATTCCTGTGTCCTTTAATGTTTGCTTTGAAAAGAAATTCAGCAAATTTTCCCATCCTCCTTCCCCTACAGCTCCTGCTAAAGTAAAGAAGGAAGAAAGGAGGAAGGAAAACATGAGAGCAGCAGAAGGACAAAAGAATGTGTCGAGGATGCCCTCATGCTTTAAGATGCTAAGAGAGAAGGATAATTATTTCCATTTCCCATCCCTTCTCCAGCCTCAAGCAATCCATGGGAGAGAAGGTATTGGTTGGCTGAAGGCTGTAAGAGATATATCATGAAAAGCTGAAACAGGAAACCTGGCAGCATCTAAAGGTCAGAAATATTTCCCCCCTCAGTGAACTGGAAGTTATGAATGTTAAAGCCCAACCATATCCTTCTTTCACTTCACTGTTTACAGGTAGTGCTCCCCCCAAGCTGCTCAACTGGAGCCCTTGACACTGCAGAACTTCCTCCACAGGACCCTTGCCAAGTTCCTCATAACAGATCTCTATGACAATGGGATGGCAGTGATGCAGAAGACCAAGCAAGAAGATTGAAGAGCTGAAAGCACAGGAGTGGGCTGCAGCCTGCCCTTGAGCAGGAGCCCTGACTGCTGTCAGCTATGCAACACAGCACTGCCTCTTACCTGCTTTGGGCAAGGCCAGGGGACAGCTGTAGGCAACATCTGCTTTATTAATACTGTGCTGCTCTTTCTCCCACCCTCCTCCCAGAGGCTGGCTTGTGAGATTTCACACGGTATCACATTATCACCAGGGTTGGAAGAGACCTCACAGATCATCAAGTCCAACCCTTTACCACAGAGCTCAAGGCCAGACCATGGCACCAAGTGCCACGTCCAGTCCTGCCTTGAACAGCTCCAGGGACGGCGACTCCACCACCTCCCCGGGCAGCCCATTCCAGTGTCCAATGACTCTCTCAGGGAAGAACTTTCTCCTCACCTCCAGCCTAAATCTCCCCTGGTATAGCTTGAGGCTGTGTCCTCTCGTTCTGGTGCTGGCCACCTGAGAGAAGAGAGCAACCTCCTCCTGGCCACAACCACCCCTCAGGTAGTTGCAGACAGCAATAAGGTCTCCCCTGAGCCTCCTCTTCTCCAGGCTAACCAATCCCAGCTCCCTCAGCCTCTCCTCGTAGGGCTGTGCTCAAGGCCTCTCCCCAGCCTCGTTGCCCTTCTCTGGACATGCTCAAGCATCTCAATGTCCCTCCTAAACTGGGGGGCCCAGAACTGAACACAGTACTCAAGGTGTGGTCTAACCAGTGCAGAGTACAGGGGCAGAATGACCTCCCTGCTCCTGCTGACCACACCATTGCTGATACTAGTATAAACATAGCTGCAAGCCCCTAGACAGGAATACCACCAAATATACAACTGGGAATTGTTGTCAGGAAGCAAGGCCTGAGCAAGGGTGTGATACAGCATAATGGATCCTCAAAGAAGCCACAAAAACATGCTCCATGGCAGTCTTGGTAGTGCTAGAGGTTTAAAAGCTTGCTGTAGGGGAAGGGTTTTTCACTCCCTTTTTATCTAGGCTCTGAAATACAGACCTTTGATAGTGAGCTTACACCAACAGGTAAAACTTACTTTTGCCTTCAGTGGTCCACTTGAAAGCAGTCCAAAGATTTCAGGAACAAACTTAGGTGGCAAAAATCACAGGTACAAAAGTCAGTAGATGTAATTCTCATCGCAAACCACCACTTCTGATGTGAGTTAGAGGTCAGGTCTTGCAAATGGGTTTGGCCTATGATGAGAAGCTGTGGGAATGCAAAGTGAAGGAGGATAACAACAGGGGGATGCTGACCTTGGTTCCCACCAGCTGCTGGCTACCTTATCCCAGAAGGGATAGATAACAAACACCTTGTTAATGAGGAAAACAAGGCATGGTGTATGCTGATGGAGTGGGTTGGCCTTGACTAATTATGCTAATGTGTAGGTGTGTGCCTTGTGGCCTGAGGGATATATTGAGAGCCAAAATGATCAATAAAGGTCTCTGGCATAATTCACATTGAATTGTCTGGAGTCCATGTGGCACTGCCTTGATCACATTGATCTGTGGGGCCTTGACCATGTTTCCCATGGCAAGCTATCAGGTTTTCTGCATCAAGAAGCCACGAGTCCTTCTGCTCCAGAAAGATACTTTGGGATGAGGTGATTGGTCCTGTTTTGTTTTGGGTTTCCTGCTTGCATTTTGGTTGGGTTTTGGTGGTGTGTTTGTTTGCTCGCTTCTTTCTTTACAGAGCAGCATCCTGGCTGGAGATCCAGAGGACACAAGTACACCCAAGGCAATGACTAGTGTGCTGTGCCCCGGAGCACACCTGGGACAGCAGCACAACCTCCTGCAGTCATTGCCACTTTTGCTCACCCTCACAGACACCACAGTTTACCACTCTCCACCTTCAGTGACTGTTAGTTGACCTCGGACTCAGAAGACAGAGACTGTTAGGTAAAGCATAACTCAGCCTGTTACCTGGCAGCAGCAAGTCTCAACCCTTTCATGAGGCAAGAGCCTGAGCAATGCAGTCAGCACAAAGGCCACTACATCTGCAATCAAACCATCTCAGAGCACTCAGCCTAAAGCTTAGAAACCCAGATTTCTGCTCCTTATGTTCCACAGGCTATCTCCTGGTGTTGAAGACCGCCTGTGGGGAGGCTTGATTCCACAGGCTAGTAAAGCTGGCTGCCAGAGAAGATGATCTGGGCATTTAGCCTACATTTTCCCTGTTTATACTAATTTATGCATAAGAATAAGCTCTATGTATACATTAGCTTCTCTACATTTTAACAGCCAAGAATATCTGAGTGAATATTAAAGAGATGTAAATAACATGGCACAGCAAATCAAACATGGGCCACATTGCTATGTAGCTAGCATTTCAAGAACCACAGTTGTGATGGAATTCATTCATGTGCACTCTTAATCAGAGACACATTATTTAGAAGGGTACAATATCAAACTGTTTCAGCTGTCAAAATAATACAGACACCTGATGCAAGCAAATCAAACTATTTCCCTATTGTATACGAAAGATCCAATTGACAGGAGGAGGTGAAGCTTGCTTCTCTTATGCCCTAGATGATTGTGCCTACAATAACACTGCTTGTGATGGAACTTGATGAAGTAATACAGCCTTAAATGGAACAATACATAAATACATAATAATAAAAGCACTGATAAAAGGTGTCAGCAGAGGCACTGTGTATCTCTCAGCTGTCAAATATAGGGATATCAAATATCATAGGATCATAGAATCAACCAGGTTGGAAGAGACCTCCAAGGTCGTCCAGCCCAAGCTGTTCAGAATCTTGATGTGAGTTAAATCATCAGAATTCTTATAAATCTATCTCACCTGGAGGCCCCAGCCTCTGGTGTTACAGGCTTTGCAAGGATGCAGAGTTTATAGAGTCATAGAATCAACCAGGTTGGAAGAGATCTCGAAGCTCATGCAGTCCAACCTAGCACCCAGCCCAAGCCAATCATATAGACCATGGCACTAAGTGCCTCAGCCAGGCTTTTCTTCAACACCTCCAGGGATAGCAACTCTACCACCTCTCTGGGCAACCTTCCATTCCAATACCAATCACTCTCTCTGTCAAGAACTTGTTTCATTTGAATCATAGAATCAGTCAGGGTTGGAAGGGACAAGGATCATCCAGTTCCAACCCCCTGCCATGCCCAGGGACACCATACCCTAGAGTAGGCTGCCCATAGCCTCAGCCAGCCTGGCCTTAAACACCTCCAGCCATGGGGCCCCAACCACCTCCCTGGGCAACCCATTCCAGCCTCTCACCACTCTCATCACCAACAACTTCCTCCTCACATCCAGCCTGAATCTCCCCACCTCCAGCTTTGCTCCATTCCCCCCAGTCCTGTCACTCCCTGAGAGACTAAAAAGTCCCTCCCCAGCTTTTTTGTAGACCCCCTTCAGATAGTGGAAGGCCACAAGAAGGTCACCTGGGAGCCTCCTCTTCTCCAGACTGCACAGTCCCAACTCCCTCAGTCTGTCCTTTAACCCAGTTTGCCTTTTGCTACTAAATTGGTCTTGCAGATTTTGCAAGAGTTACTGACAAGTTATAAAAGAACACTCCTTTGAAATCACAACCCTGATTATTAAAGGGGTAACAGCAACCCCCTCTTCATCTTGATCAGTCCCAGTGGGTTTATACCACAAATATATTTGATGCTTGCTTTGAAGATGAAAGGTGCTATAAAGTGCACTTTATTAAAACCACTATAAAGACCTGTTGTTTTTGCTCATATACCTGCTGAGTGATGGTTTCCAGAAGTCTAATGGCACCTCCTGAACATGCACATTCACTTTACTTTCTGCCTTGGAAGAATTCCTCTTAAAATTGTAGGTTGATTTTCCAGCTTTTGGTGTAGAGCCTCTTGTATGCTTCAGGATAGATCAGTCATTCTGTGATGCAGACAGCTGCGTGAGGATACAGCTTCACTGGAAAGCAGAACTCATACAGCATCTTAATGGACAGAGAGGCTGCAGCCAGGTGGGGTTGGGCTCTTATGCCAAGCAACCAGCAACAGAACAAGGGGACACAGCCTCAAGTTGTGCCAGGGCAGGTCTAGGCTGGATGTTAGGAGGAAGTTGTTGCCAGAGAGAGTGATTGGCATTGGAATGGGCTGCCCAGGGAGGTGGTGGAGTTGCCATCCCTGGAGGTGTTGAAGAAAAGCTTGGATGAGGCACTTAGTGCCATGGCCTAGCTGACTGAACAGGGCTGGGTGCTAGGTTGGACTGACTGATCTTGGAGGTGTCTTCCAGCCTGGTTGATTCTATGATTCTATGAATAGCTCATAGCTGTGTAAGGCTGCATAGGATGCTGGCTCACAGGCACAGAGAACACACTACTGCCTTAAAGCCCTGTGAGTTACCATTTCTAAGTTAGCCAAAGGCTGTGGTGCAGTAAATCCAAAGTTGTCACTCCTACGACTTCCCATCAAGCGCTGCTAAACTTCATGCCCACAGAACTGCTTGTGCAAAGCAGTGCAAAGGCCCCTGGCTTCCATGCTCTGGTTTAAATTGCCCGTGGGATTTATGAAGAGAAATCTTGTAAAAATGGCATTTCAGATGCACTTCCTTCACTGGCAAGCTGGCAGATGTCAAAAGTCACCATGGTAGTGCCAAAATCCCTGCCAGTGATCAACAGACTTTATCAAGTTTTGATAGCTACTAAACCAAAGGTCCACCAAATCTTGTTCTAAGTTATTAACTTTCCATTAGAAACTGTCAATGAGCAAACAAAACCTGGTACAATGCCAAGGACACAAATCACCTGCAACACCTGCAAAGGAACTATGTCATAGAATCATAGAATCAACCAGGTTGGAAGAGACCTCCAAGATCATTCAGTCCAACCTAGCACCCAGCCCTAGCCAGTCAACCAGACCATGGCACTAAGTGCCTCTGCCAGGCTTTGCTTCAACACCTCCAGGGATGGTGACTCCACCACCTCCCTGGGCAGCCCATTCCAATGCCAATCACTCTCTCTCTGCCAACAACTTCCTCCTAACATCCTGTGGTATGTCCTGGGATATGTCCTGTGATAATCTACACCCACACATTTCTTCTTGTATCCTGGAAAGTAACCTGACTGTAATACCAACACAAATCCTGCACACTGTGTAGTCAGTCTCATTTTATGCCCTTCCTTCACATCTGTGCAAACAAAGCCATTGTTAGAACACAGAAAAGAGCTGTGGCATGTAACACATGCAGCTACGAATCCGCGAGTGCTGCTATGTGCTGAGCCTTTAAACGGGAGGTGGCACATCTGCTTTTGGCATAGGAGTGTGTAAATCAATCCAAGATGTTTATTAAAGAGTAAGTAACAACCTGTCCACACACTCTCTCTTCCTTCCAACTCTGGTTTTGTTCTTGCTTTGTTATTTTGCTGGCAGTTAAACATGAGCTCTGCACACTGAAAGCGTAGGTCGTCCCTTCACGCACGGGTAACGTAACATGTCACATAATACTTAACAAGTATGTGATGGGGCACGGGCTGGGCAAAAAACACAAGCCAAAATGAGGTGGGGAGGAAAGGGTAAGTACCAACAGCTACACCACTGTGACTGAAAGGGTTATTACTCTGGATAAGGCATCTGTGTTTCCAATTAGTTTTCAAATGAATACTAAGATCTAGATTGGATTTCATGTTTCAGCTCCTGGTAATTAGTGAACAAAATCTGCAAGGGTGAAGGAGAGTATTTTCTTCCTCATCAATCAGAGGCATGAGCAAGCATGAAAGAATGGAGTAGTTGGTATAGATTAGCTTTGTATCCACTAAATTCAGCAGTGTGCTCAGGTGGCCAAGAAAGCCAAGAGCATCCTGGCCTGGATCAGCAATGGTGTGACCAGCAGGAGTAGGGAGGTGATCATGCCCCTGTACTCAGCACTTGTGAGACCACACCTCGAGTACTCTGTCCAGTTTTGGTCACCACAGTATAGGAGGGACACTGAGGTGTTGGAGCAGCTGCAGAGAAGGGCAACGAGGCTGGGGAGAGGTCTGGCAAACATGACCTATGAGGAGTGGCTGAGAGAGCTGGGGGTGTTTAGTCTGGAGAGGAGGAGGCTGAGATGAGACCTTACTGCCCTCTACAACTACCTGAAAGGAGGCTGTAGTGAGGCTGGAGCTGGTCTCTTCTCCCAACTTCCTAATGATAGGACAAGAGGAAATGGCCTCAAGTTGTGTCAGGGGAGGTTAAGTTGGACGTTGGGAGGAAGTTCTTTACTGAGTAGGTGGTCAGGCACTGGAACAGGCTGCCCAGGGAGGTGGTGGAGTCACCATCCCTGAAGGGGTTTAAAAGGAGAGTGGATGTGAGGCTTGAGGCTATGGTCTAGTGATGAAGGATGCTGGGATGAAGGTTGGACTGGATGATGCTGGTGGTCCTTTCCAACCACAGCAATTCATAGTGGTTAGATGTTGTGCTGAGGGATTTGGTTTAGTCAAGGACTTGTCAGTGTGAGACTACTGCTTGGGCTCGATGAGCTTGAAGGGCAGTTCCAATCTCAGAAATTCTGTGGCTCTGTGATTCAGTAAAATGCACATATACCTCCTACACCTGGGTCAGCCTAAGCAGGGCTGCTAGGAGCCTGAGTCTCTCAGCTCTTGCACGGGTTGACCAGCAATAAAAAGAACACGATACTGGCACCAGTAAATAGTGGCACCAGTCAGTATTGGCACTGGAGGTTAGCCCTTTCTGGAGCAATCGTTGACAGATTTGGCACAGCCATGTTGTTGTCCCCCTGACTAAGCAGCTCTATGGTCAACAGCAAACCACTGACTAAGGAGCTCTATGGTCAGTAGCAAACCAAGGACAGCAGTGCCTTTTGCGGACTACCTGCTTCAAGAAGCAGCACTTAAGAAGGTGGAAGTGGGGAAGAACAGAGAGCCCAGGGCACGTAGAGCTCCTTCCTCTTCCTTCAAAGGATGCACATCCTAAGATGCCTAAGGGGAGGAACTCCTTCACAGCTGGGCTGGAGGAGCAACCTATTTTGAATTCCAGGGAAGGGCTCACAGATGCCTAAGGGGAGGCACTCCTCCACAGCTGGGCTGGAGGAGCAACCCATTTTGTATTCCAGAGAAGGGCTCACAGATGCCTAAGGGGAGGCACTCCTCCACAGCTGGGCTGGAGGAGCAACCCATTTTGTATTCCAGAGAAGGGCCCACTTTGTGGCATGCTTGTTAGTAATCACAAGTAGAAGGGGAATACTGCACACATGGTCTTCTTGACTTCCAGGTGGGAAGGTGGTAAGAAAGTGATGCTCTTCTTCAAGTGGATTTTGGAAAGAAGACCTATTTTCTAAGGCACTGAAGAACCCATCCACTGGAAAGACAATCTCTGTTTAGTATGCTGGCAGCAGAAAACCACAGAGCATTCCTGGCTCCTTTTGAAGAGACAAAGTTGGAAAACAGACTGATTGATGGGAGATGGTTATGGAAGATTTGTTATGCAGAAACGGGGATGGCAGTGAGGCAGCTTCAACAAAGAGGTCCACGCTGCACAGGGAATAGAGGCTGCTGGAAGTGTGCCACCCAGTGTATTACACTGGCACGTCTAATTAAGTAGGCTGACATTCAAACACCTTCAGTGATTGCTCATTCCTTTTCTGTTAAAATGGTCAGCACAGAGCCAAAGGCAAGATCTCAAATGCATGTGTTGCAGAGATAATGTTACCTGTCTCAAAAGCAACAAAGCTTGCAGGACATTTGTGAATCAGGGCTCTTCATTTGTAGCTGAAATCGAGCTGCACAAGTGACCTGGGTGCATTTGCTCAGCAAGGCAGAACGCACCGGGGCAGCATCTACATAGCAGCTACCACTGTAGGCTAGAATGTGCTTGAGCACAGTTGGTACAACTTCCTCTGATCATCTTTTAGCCAGGGCAAAAATGTGAGTGAAATTAGATCAAAACGCTTGGGTCGGTCAGAAACTTCAAAGAAGGAAAAGGAAAAGGAGAATGGAGGGAGGGAGGGAGGAAGGAAGGAAGGAAGGAAGGAAGGAAGGAAGGAAGGAAGGAAGGAAGGAAGGAAGGAAGGAAGGAAGGAAGGAAGGAAGGAAGGAAGGAAAGAAGGAAGGAGAGAGAGAAAGAACGAACGGAGGGAGGAATGAGAGAGAGAAAGAAGGAAGGGAAGGGAAGGGAAGGGAAGGGAAGGGAAGGGAAGGGAAGGGAAGGGAAGGGAAGGGAAGGGAAGGGAAGGGAAGGGAAGGGAAGGGAAGAAGAAGGGAAGGGAAGAAGAAAGGAAGGAAAGGGAAGAAGAAAGGAAGGAAAGGGAAGGGAAGGGAAGAAGAAAGGAAGGAAAGGGAAGGGAAGAAGAAAGGAAGGAAAGGGAAGGAAGGGAGGAAGGGAGGAAGGAAGGAACTGAAGGAGAGAAGGGAGGAAGGAAGGAAGTGAAGGAAGGAAGGGAGGAAGAAAGGAGAGAAGGGAGGAAGGAAGGAAGTGAAGGAAGGGAGGGAGGGAGGAAGGAAGGAGAGAAGGGAGGAAGGAAGGAAGTGAAGGAAGGGAGGGAGGAAGGAAGGAAGAAAGGAAGGAAGGAGAGAAGGGAGGAAGGAAGGAAGTGAAGGAAGGAAGGGAGGAAGGAAGGCTCTCCCCCAGTTGTTCCACACACTCTTAGTTTTCCCCTATTAAAAATACCTTTTCTGTTTTTTCTTCCACGTGCCTGACACTGCGACTTGTGGGACTGAACCTTTTGCAAGGTGCTGGTGCCAGCTCTCTGCAGAGTGCTCTGGACAGGTCTCTTCATTTCCAATTCATTTGGTTGTTTTGTGGCTTACACTTTGCAATTTAAGTGAATACTTTTGGACTCAGATTTTTCTTTTTCAATGCAAATATGTGGTGCTTCCTTATTGAAAGTATCAACTCTTCTGTTTCCCTATGAAAAGTAGGATAAAGAGTAATATTCTCGGGGCTGAAGGTGAATTGAGATGTTACTTTTCTGTGAATTTAAGCTTAAAAAGGGGGACAAACACAACGACTGAGTATCAAAACACTGACTAAATCTTCCTTCTACCCAAGACATGATAAAAGCAGTATTGCATCTTTTAAACAACAGCTGGGGTACTGCACAGCTATTAGGAGAAGTTATTCATTGCTACCTAGTACCTTGCCAGGCTTAGAGCCTCTGTCCCCTCCCATCAGCTGTTTAACCCTACTCAGCAGACCTGGTGCAGCTGTGGGATGTCTGTAACAAACTCTCTAGAGCGACAGCAGTGTTTATAGAGGTTGAGCATGAGCCAGGTCACACTACCTCGAGGCATTCTGTCTAAGGAGGTTAGGAGAGTACACACAGAAGTGAGAGACGCTACCTGACTCCAGCAGTTTTAAGGTGCTCTATTCCACCTTTGCTCCTGAAGGCCATGACTCACTTTAGTTTGAAAGTAAGTGTCCTTTCACCTTTAATTGTTTTGGGAAGCTGTTTACCAGGAACCACAGGCTGAACTTACAGAACGTCTCACAGGGTAATAAAGGGGAAGAAAGTACAAAAGAACTAATCCTTGGTTCGCTAGAGCATACTGCATCCATGTCTCCAGGCTTTTCTTTAATCTATAACATCTAGGAAGAAAAGGAAAGTTAAGAGAAGCTGACCCTGGAAGTTGTTCAGCAATCACATGTCATCTGGAGATGGAGCTTAGCTGACCCTGGAAGTTGTTCAGCAATCACATGTCATCTGGAGATGGAGCTTAGCTGACCCTGGAAGTTGTTCAGCAATCACATGTCATCTGGAGATGGAGCTTAGCTGACCCTGGAAGTTGTTCAGCAATCACATGTCATCTGGAGATGGAGCTTAGCTGACCCTGGAAGTTGTTCAGCAATCACATGTCATCTGGAGATGGAGCTTAGCTGACCCTGGAAGTTGTTCAGCAATCACATGTCATCTGGAGATGGAGCTTTCTGCCCATCAAATCTTTCAAGATATGCCAAAAAACATACCCCGTGCCCCTGGCATCGAAAGGGTTGGTAACACCTGAGTCACACCCATACTTGATCCCTGCCAGACCAAGAGGCATGTGCCACTGAAGCACGTGGGCCATCTCACTCCTCTTTCCATTGGACAAGCAACCACCTTGCCGCCAAAAATGCCACAGTCCATGCCCACTGCTACCCATGCCAGCAATATTAGCAAACGTACCTCAGGGACTAACTCCTGCTGTAATCACAGAGGTCGTTGTTTTAGTTCAGTGTCAGCAGCTGGTGTTGCAGCCCAGGCTCTCTACATGTTATTTCTGGACTCAGGAAAACTCGAAGCGCTGCTTTGCCCTGCAGCACGAAATTTATGGATGAGGAGACAACTTCAGCCTGCCAGGTGAAAATTTTGGCATCCTTCTGTCGGTGTTAAAAATCCCTAGGGCTGTAAATATTTATTGAATATGAAATACACTCATATGCTCCAGCTAGCACATTACCATGTGAATAAATCTAGCCTTAAACAAATCTTGTGCGCTTCATCTTCCATCCGCTCGATAAAACTCTTGCTCCTTGCTTTGAGCATTTAGCTTTCACATGGCTGTTCACAGGTGGTGTGCCTCGATTTCGTCTCTCTACAACACTGTTTTGCTTCTTAAATTTCACGTTGCAGCTTTTGCAACGTTCTGATTTGATAGGACAAGAACAGCGAGGGCATTAGGACCAAGGGGAAAGAAAGGCGCACGCATTGCTCTGTATTATGTCTGGCAAAGTGCTTCCTGACTGAGCGCCGCGGCTATGTGTGAAACAAAGTCAGAGCCCGACTAGTTCTCATCTGTTGATCACAGCTAACTTCCAGCCTCTGAACGGGGGAGAGCTGTCAGAGCTGCTCTCAGAGATAAAGCGCTTCAGTCCGGGCAGCAATTGGAAGCTCTGAAGAAGCAGAGTCTGCTCTGGAAGGAAACTATAAGAAATGGAACTTCATTTTACTTAGAATTTACAAAGGAAAGGGGGAAAAAAAAACCACCTTTTTTTTTTTTTTAATCAGCTAAACATGCACCTACCTAACTAAACTGGGACTCTGTATAATAAAGGATCTACTTTATTTCTCTGGATCCATGCTGCATTTTACTACAGTAAGTGTAACACTAATAGGAATGTTGTATTTTGCCTGTAAATAGCCAGGAAAGCATGAAACGGCATCAGTGAAATGTGAGTGGAGCAAAAAAAATTCTCTTGGCAAAGAGGGCTTTGCTGCAAGTGAGGACTGGAGTCTGAGGAAGATCCAAGTGATATTTAACATGACCATCTGTATCATTTTGTCACCAACAGCATGTTCTTGAGGAAGAAGTGCAGATATGGATCACGTAAGCTGCAGTTTCTCCTGCTGCTGCTGATGCTGGGCTTTTTGCTGCTGATGGTTACAACGCTGAACCCCCCACCCAGCAACCAGAGCAAGGAAGGGAATTTCCAGCCTGTGGAGTTCAGCCTCCGGGAAGGGAATCAGATGGACTTGGCGGAGACTCGGGAAATGCTGGAGACCCAGGAGGAGAACCAGCAGTACTACCCTTTGGATGGGCTATCACCTTTCATCTCCCTGCGGGAGGATGAGTTGATCGTGGCCGTCGTGTCGCCCACCGGCAAGAGGAACCACAGCAAGGCCAGGAAGGGCTACCGCGTGGTGAAGCAGCAGAGCAGGCGGCCGGGGGCGAGGGCAGAGGGCGACCCGGAGTCCCCGCTCCTGCCCCTTCCTATGCAGGGTGGGGAAGGGGCTGCTGCGGGGGAGCGACCGCTCGGCCTGGAGACCCACGGCTTTAACGAGGCGCTCAGCGAGCGGCTCCCCCTGCGCAGGGAGCTGCCCGAGGTACGACACCCGTTGTAAGTAGAACGGCCGTTTACTCTACGCGAGAAAACCTGGCTCTTTCCCCGCCGCTGCCCCCCACGAACCTAAGCCCCACGTCTTTACTACCAGACCCTCTCCTCCGCTTCGGGATACCATTCCCCCCGGCACTGCGTGAGGAACACGCACCCGTTCCCTAGGCACGCTCCTAGCTCCCCTCCAGCCGCCCCGCAGCCCGCGGCAGTCCGGCCCCTGCCCTGGGCTACAGTCCCTGCGCACCTCGACCCCGCGGCAGGTGCTGTGCGAGCCCACAGAGGCTGCGGGACGCACCGGCGGCGTTCCTAGCGCCCAGGGCTCCACTGGCAGTGGAGAGGGCGGGTGGCACGGGTGGCACAGGCAGCTACAGCTTCCCTGGGGAGAAAGGGGAGAGGAACGAGCGCAGCGCACCCCAGGTGACGACTAAGGTACGCTGTTATTTGCACCTCCCACACTCCCGTGTCCCACCCACCCGCCTCCCACGGCCACCGGGCAACTGGCACCGGGCAACTGGCACCGAACAGGGACAAGGCGGCGGGCACGGGCGAGCCCACCGCGGGCCTGCCCCACAGCAACGCGGCACCAGGGTGGCAGCGCCCTCTGCTGGCCGCCGTGAGCAGGGCGCCCTCCGCTGCAGCAGGTGCCGGGCAGCGGCCGTGGCGTGCTCCCCGTGCCCCGCGCTCCCCGGGCTTGTCCGTCTGCTGGGGCCAGATTGAACAACTGCTGCCTTCGACGCCTCACGCCTTGCATTTGAAACCTGGAGACGTGGCAATTATTCCAGCGACCTTTCAAGGGCAGTTCATCGCAGGTCTCAAAAAGCAACTGAAGGGATCTTTGCATCTTTGCACTCCTCTGCCTGGAGGGGACACAAAGGGATGTGTGTGGGTACCATTGTTTTCTTTGCCTCCTGCAATGAAAGCCGTTGTAGCTTTCCTCTAGGACATGGTGGGGATGTGTGCCAGGAGACATTTGAAACACGACAAAGGAAGTATATAATATGTTTTCTAGTAGTTGTTTGCACATATTTAAAGACAGATGGTGGCTTGAATTTAAGAGGGCAGTATTAAGAAAGAGAAGTGAAACTTAATTCTTTCCCCACCTGCTTACTCGGTTCAGTGTTCATTTGCATAATTCCACTGAGCAATGAAATGCTGGTATTATTTCTGTTATTTTTCACCATGTTTCACTGGCAACTCTTTGAGCTCTGTCATGTTCAAAGGAGGAATGGTGACCCTGGTTTACCACCTGTGACATGAGCCAAGCCTCAGTGTTACTCAGGCACCTGAAGGGCCATTCAACAAATAGCAGGTTTAGTTAATACTAATCGTGGTAAGATTTAAGCCATGGTCTCAAAGCTTATGGATGAGTTTTCCTCACTGACTAGTTGCAGTCAATGCCACAGCCCAGACGGAAACCACAGATCTGAACAGCTGCTCAGATCTAAATCCAGATCATAAACCTGCAGCAGAGGTCTACCTCTAAGCCAGTCCTGTCATTTATGGCACAATAACCCCATGCAGAGATACAGGCTGGGGTCGGAGTGGCTGGAGAGCAGCCAGACAGAGAGGGATCTGGGGGTGCTGATTGATACCGACCTGAACATGAGCCAGCAGTGTGCCCAGGTGGCCAAGAGAGCCAGTGGCATCCTGGCCTGCATCAGGAATGGTGTGGCCAGCAGGAGCAGGGAGGTCATTCTGCCCCTGTCCTCTGCACTGGTTAGACCACACCTTGAGTGCTGTGTTCAGTTCTGGGCCCCCCAGTTTAGAAGGGACATTGAGATGCTTGAGCGTGTCCAGAGAAGGGTGATGAGGCTGGGGAGAGGCCTCGAGCACAGCCCTACGAGGAGAGGCTGAGGGAGCTGGGATTGGTTAGCCTGGAGAAGAGGAGGCTCAGGGCAGACCTTATTGCTGTCTACAACTACCTGAGGGGAGGTCGTGGCCAGGAGGAGGTTGCTCTCTTCTCTCAGGTGGCCAGCACCAGAACAAGAGGACACAGCCTCAGGCTGTGCCAGGGGAAATTTAGGCTGGAGGTGAGGAGAAAGTTCTTCCCTGAGAGAGTCATTGGACACTGGAATGGGCTGCCCGGGGAGGTGGTGGAGTCGCCGTCCCTGGAGCTGTTCAAGGCAGGATTGGACGTGGCACTTGGTGCCATGGTCTGGCCTTGAGCTCTGTGGTAAAGGGTTGGACTTGATGATCTATGAGGTCTCTTCCAACCTTGGTGATACTGTGAAGACACAAACCACAGTGATATTTTTAAGGCATAATTTACTCCATGGACCTCACTCAAGCCTGTATCAATGCAGTTCTATCAGCAGTGTGAAGTAGGGAAGAAGCAGTACTAAATCAGTCTATTACTGTTCTCTGTTTGAATCACCTTGTGCCTAGTAACGTCTATTATTATTTAGTTAGAGAGAGCCCAGCCAGGCAGAGGCATTTCAGTGAGTTAGCCCCATGAACTCAGCCTCTCCAATTTCACTTCAAACTAGATGGAAAATTCTTCACACCTGAAACCATGTCTATTAATTGTGGAACACTTCCAGGTGCTGTAACATAAGGCTTGCCAAACTTCACGCTTGCATACTTCATGTTTACTCTTAAACCAGGGTGTAAAGTAAATGCCATAAGTTATACTTACTTGCTGCTCATTAGAAAATCACATGAAGAGGTCTGTTGTGCTTTGCATTAGAGCTGGAGAGCTACAGTTAACTGCAGAACTATGTAACTACAGTTAGGGGTTAGTAAACTACATAAAGCAGAGCTTATGTGCTGTGTTGTGCCTGGATAATATGGGTTCCAACTTCCTTACTTGGAAATGGCACTTCTAGACCTCTCTTATCCAACCTCAGCTGCTAACATAGCCCACAGCAGGTGAATGTTTTATGCTGCTTTTCAGAAAGTAGATGCATAAATTGGTCTCTTCCAGCACTCACACTGTACCCTGACAGATTTACATTCAGTACTCGTTTTGACATGGAGTTTCTGGGTGAAAAGGCCTTGTAACTTGTTCAGTTGTAGTAGAAAGTTGTTCTCCTGCATCAAAGCTCATCCTCTCAGGTACCTTCAGCCCTCAGAATGTTTCCTGCTGCTATTGGTTGGTCCAGCCACCACTGACACCCTCCTGTGTGGATGGTGGACCTGTGACAGCAGACATGTGACAGTGGACCTGAATCACACTTGCCATTGTGATTTCTAGGATGGGCGTTCTGCTTGCTGAAAAAATATGTGCTTCTCTTGTGGGCCTGAATTATAGAATCATAGAATTGTTTTGGTTGGAAAAGACCTCTAAGATCATCAAGTCCAACCATCAATCCAACATCACCATGGCTGTTAAACCATGTCCCCGAGTGCCATGTCTCCACACTTCTTGAGCACCTCCAGGGATGGCAACTCCACCACCTTCCCCATCAAGACTCAGAAATAGCTAAAGATAAACCCATTAGAAATCAAAAGGTTGGAGGAGTGATTGTGAACCTGCTGTGAGAAAGGGAAGGCTCACAGATGTCACAGATGGCAAAGGTATCCAGCCAAACAGAAACTCACAGTGTATCTGGAAAGGTTTTAAGTTTCATTACAAAAGCATCTCTTCCACTTCAGTGTGGTTGGGAGCTGAATCTTGACGTGACATGTTCCTGAAGGTGAGTGGGAGTCCCCACTGACAGTGCCTTTGCTGTGTCAGAATTGTTCTGCTGTTCTCATTGCTGCATCTGACAACTCCTTATTTTCCACAAATTGGATGAAATTGCTATGTCTCATATCAGTCACAGCCCTGTCTCTTTGAAATGCCAATTTATGGTGAATAATCTAGGAAATTGCTCCCAATTGCAGGGAAGGTGTTTCTGTGTAACAGTACCCTTTAGAGTCTTCCTGGGGATTAGATATCTGCACTGCAAGTCTTTGCCAATCTCCATGGCAACTGAACACTCACCACCTAGGTTATGTATTCAAGAACAGTTATTTTCAGTGCTTTTCCAATTAAAATTCCACAACAGCCTTATTTTCTTACTCTAACCACAGTACTAGCAACAAGGCAATGTAGTATTATAGTGCAAAATGCAATTGCTTGTAGCTGCGCTCAGTGTTGCTGGGTGGAAGCTCCATGATGGTAAAATCATAGAACCACAGAATCAACCAGCTTGGAAGAGACCTCCAAGGTCATCCAGTCCAACCTAGCACCCAGCCCTAGACAATCAACCAGACCATGGCACTAAGTGCCTCATCCAGGCTTGGCTTCAACACCTCCAGGGACAGTGACTCCACCACCTCCCTGGGCAGCCCATTCCAATGCCAATCACTCTCTCTGCCAACAACTTCCTCCTAACATCCAGCCTAGACCTCCCCCAGCACAACTTGAGACTGTGTCCCCTTGTTCTGTTGCTGGTTGCCTGGCAGAAGAGACCAACCCCCACCTGGCTACAACCTCTCTTCAGGCAGTTGCAGACAGCAATGAGCTCTGCCCTGAGCCTCCTCTTCTGCAGGCTGCACACCCCCAGCTCCCTCAGCCTCTCCTCATAGGGTTTGTGTTCCAGGCCCCTCACCAGCTTTGTTGGCCTTCTCTGGACATATTCCAGTATCTCATCATCTGTCTTGAATTGAGGAGCCCAGAACTGGACACAGCACTCAAGGTGTGGCCTGAGCAGTGCTGAGTACAGGGGAAGAATAACCTGCATCAGGTCCTCACTTTCCTTAAATGCCTCTCGATTCTTCTGCCTGAAGGCACAAACACTGCCCAGTCCTGAGACTATCCTTTTCTCCATCCTGCTGACAATGGAAACAATTATCCCACATGAAATTGGGGAATAATAGCATTGTTAATTG
Source organism: Pogoniulus pusillus (assembly GCF_015220805.1). Lineage (NCBI taxonomy): Eukaryota > Metazoa > Chordata > Aves > Piciformes > Lybiidae > Pogoniulus > Pogoniulus pusillus. The sequence continues at coordinate 5,716,992 of NC_087291.1, read as the reverse complement.
CAAAGAAAAAAAAAAGAAGTAAACCAAAGACACCATCAATGCATTATAGTGTCAAAATAATCAAGAAATTTTGCCTCTCTCTACCAAAATATATGAATGGGAAATACTGTTAACTATAATGAATTATAATTGGGCTTGTTGTAAGTGTATGTTCTCAGAAGTGTGCCTAGAGTATTCATTCATTTGCATTTGCTATTGAATTGTTCAGATTATGGATTCTCTTAAAAGATAAGTAGTTTTCAGCCTGGATAGTGTCTAGCATCATAGGGGCTCAATATGCAAGTGGAAGCACTAAGTAAAATGGCAATAAGCATAGAAGGGTAGCAGAGCCCTGCAGAGGGACCTTGACAGGCTGGGTGGGTGGGCAGAGGACAATGGGATCAGATTCAACAAAACTGAGTGCAGAATTCTACACTTAGGCCACAAGAACCCCAAGCAGCACTACAGGCAGGGGACAGAGTGGCTGGAGAGCAGCCAGGCAGAGAGGGACCCAGAGGTACTGGTAGATAGTAGCTGAAGATGAGCCAGCAGTGTGCCCAGGTGGCCAAGAAAGCCAATGGCATCCTGGCCTGCATCAGGAGCAGTGTGGCCAGAAGGACAAAGGAGGTTATTCTTCCCCTGTACTCAGCACTGGTCAGGCCAGACCTTGAGTGCTGTGTCCAGTTCTGGGCTCCTCAATTCAAGAGAGATGTTGAGGTGCTGGAAGGTGTCCACAAGAGGGCGACAAAGCTGGTGAGGGGCCTGGAGCACAGCCCTGTGAGGAGAGGCTGAGGGAGCTGGGGGTGTGCAGCCTGCAGAAGAGGAGGCTCAGGGCAGAGCTCATTGCTGTCTGCAACTACCTGAAGGGAGGCTGTAGCCAGGTGGGGTTGGTCTCTTCTGCCAGGCACTCAGCAACAGAACAAGGGGACACAGTCTGAAGCTGTGCCAGGGGAGGTCTAGGCTGGATGTTAGTAGAAGTTGTTGTCAGAGAGAGTGATTGGCATTGGAATGGGCTGCCCAGGGAGGTGGTGGAGTCACCTTCCCTGGCAGGCGTTCAAGAGGAGACTGGCTGAGGCACTTAGTCTGGTTGATTGGCTAGGGCTGGGTTGGCCTGGATGCTCTTGGAGGTCTCTTCCAAGCTGGTTGATTCTATGATTCTGTGATTAAATTACACCCCTTACATCAGCCTCTGCAGAGTAGCTAATTGTTTAGCAACAACTGTAAAATCTGTGTGGTGATTTGCTTGGCAATACAAACAGTGAAATAACAATGGGCCACATTCAGCTGTTTATGCAGTTCCTTAAGAAGCTCTTGTTGCTAGAGATTATAGGAGTCAACACAGTGAGTAACTGCTGCTCAGGAAATGAAAAGATTTTCATATGTGCTTTCTAAAGTAACCAGAGCAGATCTGCCCAGGGAGGTGGAGGAGTCACTGTCTCTGGAGGTGTTGAAGCCAACTCTGGCTGAGGCACTTAGTGCCATGGTCTGGTTGATTGTCTATGGCTGGGTGCTAGGTTGGACTGGATGATGTTGGAGGTCTCTTCCAACCTGATTCATTCTATGATTCTATGATCTGTATAAGCATGGTCTTTGCATCTCTACAGTGAGCTTCAGAAGGCCTTTTCTGGGTACTGTGCATCTTCATGCCACTATAGTCTGTGCTGTATCTCTGAACCAAGACTGGTGCACCAGAAAACACTTTATGCTGTCAGTGTGATTTGTAGATGCTTTACGAAGTGTCCTTTGTTTGAGGAGGGGGTGTGCAGTTTCTGAGAGCATGAATAGGAAGTGGTTTTCATTCTTAAATGCTGGAGTTGTCAAAGCAACATCTAATTAATGGTCGTTCTGATGGAAGTTGTTTCAGTGCCATGGGTGAAATCTTGGCCCAATGGAAAACTGAGGAACTGAGGGCCCCAGCTGGCACTCTGGAGCATCTCTAGGGACACCATGGAGTGACCCATGCAGTCAGGTGTCTTGCAGCAAATTTTGTCAGCACCCAGAGTTGTAAAGTAGGTGGTAGATGACAGCATAGAGTCTGCCCAGCAGGGAGCCTCATTCTTCAGTGATTTGTTTTCATTAGAAAAAGAAATCTGCACACACTTTACAGGGGAAATACATTTACTTTCTTCACTGTATCTCTGTTTGTTTCCATTGGCCATGTAAGGATCCATATCTTTCCTGTACAGAGCTGAAGTGTTGGCTTCATTCACTAGGACCCTGGTCAGGCAGTCAATGGATACTCATTTGTGGTGTAGATGTGTTATTTTACTTATAGAATGCTTTGGGTTGGAAGGGACCTCAAGGATCATATGCTCCAACCCCTCTGCCATAGGCAGGGACACCTCCCACTAGAACAGGTCACTCAAGGCCTCATCCAACCTGGCTTTGAACACCTCCAGGGAGGGAGCAGCCACAGCCTCCCTGGGCAACCTGTGCCAGTGTCTCACCACCCTCACTGCAAAGAACTTCTTCCTAACATCTACTTTGAATCTCCCCTCTGCCAGTTTAAATCCATTACTCCTTGTCCTGTCGTTACAAGACCTTGTCAATAGTCCCTCCCCACCTCTCCTGTAGGTCCTTTCAGATACTGGAAGGCCACTATAAGGTCTCCTCAAAGCCTTCTCTTCTCCAGACTGCAGAGCCCCAGCTCTTGTAGCCTGTTCTCATAGCAGAGCTGCTGCAGCCCTCTGAGCATCCTTGTGGCACTCCTCTGGACTGGCTCCAACACTTCCATGTCCTTCTTGCACTGGGGACTCCAGAACTGCACACAGGACTCCAGGTGGGGTGTGAGGAGAGCAGAGCCAAGGGGCAGAATCCCCTCCCTTGCCCTGCTGCCCACACTGCTCTTGCTGCAGCCCAGCACAGGGTTGCTCTCTGGGCTGCACTCACACTGCAGGCTCATGCTGAGCTTTTCATCACCCCAGACCCCCAGGGCCTTTTCCTCAGGGCTGCTCTCAGCCATTCCCCACCCAGCCTGGAGCTGTGCCTGGGATTGCACCGATCCAGCAACAGGACCTTGCACTTGGCCTTGTTGAATGTCATGAGGTTGGCCTGGGCACACCTCTGCAGCCTGTCCAGCTCCCTCTGGATGGATCCCTGCCCTCTAGCAAGTCAAGGTCCTACATTGCAGTTTCATCTGTTACTGGAAAAAAAAAAAAGGTGGAAATTTGTGGAGGCTGACTGACCAGCTTTATACTCCCCTCTGCTTTGTTTAATTGACTTTTCAGGCATACTTTGCCTTCTGGACCATTTCTGTTTGAGTTCTGTGTTTTAAGGCAGGCAGAGCAGAAAAAAATAGCCCAGAAAAAACAGCAAAATCTTTCCTCTTTTTGTGTTTTAATTTTTCTAATGTCACCCTCATCTTTTCACTTTGTTTTCCAGTCTTGGACACCTTGATCCTTTTCTTTGTTAGAAGTCAACTGAGATCTTGAGCTGCTTTCCATCCCTGAAGGTTTTAGGTGCAGTTTATGCCTTTGCTCTGAGAAAAAAATAGTCAGCTGTAACATTTTTTCCAGTGCATCCCTCATTTGATCCCATGCAGGTGCCTACAGCAAGAGCATGACTCCAATCTGCCTACTGCTAGTGTCATCATCTGTTTCCATGATGAAGCCCGGTCTACTCTGCTGAGAACTGTTCACAGCATCATGGACACAGCCCCAAAGGCTTCCCTCAAGGATATCATCCTAGTCGATGACCTCAGCCAGCAAGGTACCTCTCACTTCTCTGTATGGGATCTGCTCTTTCAAAAGCTTTGGGGAAGAAACTGACCTCCTGTCACAAGTGCATGAGGAGAGTGAAAGGCAAAGAGGACCCTCAGAGAGAGCTAAGCACAGCCCTGAGCTGCCTGCCAGATTCCACTCCTCCATCCCTAGCATTCAGCTTAACCTTTCAGCTTTGAAATATGTTTCTTTTTCCCCGCTTTGTTTCCAATCACTGTGAGGTTTCTTACTTTCAAGTAAGATCACAGCATGCAAATCTTACCTTCCCCACTGCACCAGAGCTGCTGTAATAATTTCCAGACTTAGGCTTTGGCTGGAGCATCGAGTGGAAAACTCCACATTGCTGAAGTAATCCAAAGTGCTTGAGAAAGCCAAATAGTTCCAGGGTCTCACTCTGTGGTGCACCTTTTATGACACGATAAGAGCATCCACCCTTTGTGAAAATGGGAGAGGAGGCTTTCAAGTTTCCCACAGGGATCTCAGTTTCTATTAGCCTCTACTTCTCTTTGACATTAAGCTGCTTGACCATGTGAAACAAACGGCCCCCAAAACCATTTTACCAGCAAGAAGCAGCATATCCTACTGTCTGTTGCTTTTCTGTAAGCTGGAATCAAGGCAGAAACATTTCCATGGTGGTGAGTAGCTGAAGATGAGGCAGCAGTGTGCCCAGGTGGCCAAGAGAGCCAGTGGCATCCTGGCCTGCATCAGGAACAGTGTGGCCAGCAGGACAAGGGAGGTTATTCTGTCCCTGAACTCAGCACTGGTCAGGCCACACCTTGAGTGCTGTGTCCAGTTCTGGGCTCCTCAATTCAAGAGAGATGTTGAGGTGCTGGAAGGTGTCCAGAAGAGGGCAATGAAGCTGGTGAGGGGCCTGGAGCACAAACCCTATGAGGAGAGGCTGAGGGAGCTGGGGGTGTGCAGCCTGCAGAAGAGGAGGCTCAGGGCAGAGCTTATTGCTGTCTACAACTACCTGAAGGACGGCTGTAGCCAGGTGGAGTTGGTCTCTTCTGCCAGGCAACCAGCAACAGAACAAGGGGACACAGTCTCTCAAGTTGTGCTGGGGGAGGTCTAGGCTGGATGTTGTTAGGAAGTTATTGTCAGAGAGAGTGATTGGCATTGGAATGGGCTGCCCAGGGAGGTGGTGGAGTCACTGTCCCTGGAGGTGTTGAAGCAAAGCCTGGATGAGGCACTTAGTGCCATGGTCTGATTGATTGGATAGGGCTGGGTGCTAGGTTGGCCTGGATGCTCTTGGAGGTCTCTTCCAAGCTGGTTGATTCTATGGTTCTATGGCAGGGCCTCTGAAGTCAGCGCTGAGCGAGTATGTCTCTAAGCTGGATGGTGTGAAGCTCATCCGGAGCAACAAGAGGCTTGGAGTCATCCGAGGGCGGATGCTAGGAGCCGCACGGGCATCGGGGGACGTGCTTGTCTTCATGGACTCACACTGTGAGTGCCAGAAGGGCTGGCTGGAGCCCCTCCTGGCCAGGCTGTCCATCAACCGGTAAGTGTCTCTGTGACCTCCGTGCTCCCTGCATAAGCTAATTTCTGCTGAAAGAGTTGTACTTGGGGAAATTTGGGTGTTCCTTGTTAATTTTCTACCTTATCACCTCCTGTGGTGCTGATACGTGGGAAGCAGGACAGGTCACACAGCTGGTGGCCCTCACTTCACACCCATCGTTGGTGAACTGTCAGAGTTTGTATCCAGTCAGAGATATAGAAAGGCTTCATGGAGGTCCAAATCAAAAGGATTGGAGCAGATGCCCCTGGAGGCACTACTGAGACAGGAGAATAGTGAAGCGGTGATTTGGTACAAGCAGCAATGCTGCACCAAGGGCAAATCCTGCCTGACAAACCTGGTGGCCTTCTATAGACAGTTCACAACCTTCATAGATGAGGGGTGAGCAACTGATGTCATTTACCTGGACCTGAGCAAAGCCTTTGACACTGTCCCATGCCACATCCTGGTCTCCAAGCTGGTGACACATGGGCTTGATGGGTGGACCACGAGATGGTTAAAGGACTGGCTTGATGGCTGCACCCAAAGAGTGGCTGTCAATGGCTCCTTGTCCAAGTGGAGGCCAGTGACAAGTGGAGTCCCTCAGGGATCAATCCTGGAATCAGTCTTGTTCAACATCTTTTTGGGTGCCATGGACAGAGGCATTGAGTGCAGCCTCAGCAAGTTTGCTGCTGACACCAAGCTGTGTGGTGCAGCAGCCAGGCTGGAGGGCAGGGATCCATCCAGAGGGACCTGGACAGGCTGCAGAGGTGGGCACAAGCCAACCTCATGAGGTTCAACAAGACCAAGTGCAGTGTCCTGCATCTGGGTCGAGGCAATGCCAAGCACAAATCCAGGCTGGACAGTGAGTGGCTGGAGAGCAGCACTGAGGAAAGGGACCTGAGGGGTGCTGGTGAATGAGAAGCTCAACATGAGCCAGCAGTGTGCACTTGCAGCCCAGAAAGCCAAGCAGAGCCTGGGCTGCAGCAGGAGAAGTGTGGCCAGCAGGGACAGGGAGGTGATTCTCCCTCTCCATTCTGCTCTGCTGAGACCCCACCTGGAGTACTGCATCCAGTTCTGGAGCCCCCTTTACAAGAGGGATGTGGAGATGCTGGAGTGTGTCCAGAGAAGGGCCACAAGGGTGCTCAGAGGCTGCAGCAGCTCTGCTGTGAGGACAGACTGAAAGAGTTGGGGCTGTTCAGTGTGGAGAAGAGGAGGCTCCCAGGTGACCTTCTCGTGGCCTTCTAGGATCTGAAGGGGGCTACAAAAAAAAGCTGGGGAGGGACTTTTTAGTCTCTCAGGGAGTGACAGGACTGGGGGGAATGGAGCAAAGTTGGAGGTGGCGAGAGTCAGGCTGGAGGTGAGGAGGAAGTTGTTGAGCAGGAGAGTGGTGAGAGGCTGGAATGGGTTGCCCAGGGAGGTGGTTGAGGCCCCATGGCTGGAGGTGTTTAAGGCCAGGCTGGCTGAGGCTGTGGGCAGCCTGCTCTAGGGTAGGGTGTCCCTGCCCATGGCAGAGGGGTTGGAACTAGATGGAATTAGATGATCTTTGTGGTCCCTTCCAACCCTGACTGATTCTGTGATTCTGTAGGGCCCATGTGCTTATTCATTCTTCCAGGAGCACAGAATTTAATGCTGAATTAGCTAATGGCTAATTGGATTAATGAAGCAGAGGTGGAAGAGTGTTTAGATAATACTATGGGCTAAGCCATCCCTTTCTGCATCAGTCAAGTGTGTCTGACCCTGCTGGTTTGGAGAGCCTGTGCTATTCTCCAGTGCACAGGGAAGATAGTTCCAAGGCATCTGGCAGTCACCTTCCCTCACTGTCCCTCTTACTGCAGCTGGAGAATGATGGTAATAACACTGACTTGATAAGGGAGTTAATTCATGGCTTTGTATAAACTGCCTGTAGTACTTGCACAGAGATCACTATGGAGATTAGCATCATCAACTTGGCTTCATTTAGCACTTGAGGAGCTGTTAAACTCAATCATGTGGACTCACTGAGAACACCCAGATGAGGAAAGCTCAGAGTTGCTGGTGAAATAGCCATCTTTCCTCTTCATAATGCACCACTCAAGCTGCAACTCATGCACTTGAGCTGGAGAGACAGGACAGGAAAGCATTTAATCACCTAGAGTGAGTGACTTGTTTGCTGGCAAGGCACAACACAGCCTTTTCAAAGCTCAAACATTTGCAGGAAGCTTAACGTAGCTTAATGTAGCTAGAGAGAGATTTTAACTTTGAAAAATGTGATTAAGCCTCATTTTCTAGAATCCTGATCAGATCCACCACTGTTGTTGTGACCTGCCTTAGAGACCAAAAGGTTCTTGCCCAAACTGACCTCACCGTGCGTTGAACATACACACCATGAGGGAGATACTCCCAGCTCTTAGAAGCCTGTAGTAATGACAGGCAGGACAAATATGGGACACATTATCCCAATTTTACAGGTAGGGAAATATTCATAGGCTCACAGGATGTTAGGGGTTGGAAGGGACCCAAGGAGATCATCAAGTCCAACCCCCCTGCCAGAGCAGGACAATGCTATCTAACACAGATCACAGAGGAACACAGCCAGGCAGGCCTTGGAAGGCTCCAGAGAAGGAGACTCCACAACCTCTCTGGGAAGCCTGTGCCAGTGCTCTGTGACCCTTACAGTAAAGAAGTTCCCCCTTGTGTTGAGGTGGAATCTCTTTTGCTGCAACTTACACCCATTGCTCTTTATCCTGTCCCAGGGAGCAGTGAGCAGAGCCTGTCCCCCTGCTCCTGGCAGCCTTCAGATACTTATAAACATTTATCAAGTCCCCTCTCAGTCTTCTCTTCCCCAAACTAAGCAGCCCCAGATCCCTCATCCTCTCCTCATCAGCCATGCCCTCCTGTCCCCTAATCATCCTCATAGCCCTCCACTGGACCCACTCCAGCAGATCCCTGTCCCTCTTCAACTGGGGAGCCCAAAACTGAACACAGCATTCAAGATGAGGTCTCAGCAGGGCAGAGAGGAGGGAAAGGAGAACCTCCTTTGATCTGCTGGACACACTCTTCTTAATACATTTGCATGAATCTTTTCCTTAAGCCAATTAGCAGGATGCTGTCAGTGCAAATGCAGCGTGGGCCAGCTTGGGTTCTGAGTTACTGGAGTTGTGACTACGTGCAGAGACAGAGAACTTGGGCTGCCTGGATTTCCTAGCTATTCTTTTTTTGGGTTGCTCCTCATTTAAAGTGATTAGAATCTGTTCCCTTCCCAGCAACAGAAAGTACAACTCAGTGAAAAGCACTTTCAAAAAGCAGTCTAAAATTTCAAACCAGATGTGTTAATTAAATCTTCCTCTCCTCATGTTACTTGTTCTAAAAGTAGAAAGGAACATCATGTCCATGGTGACTGTAAAGGGTCATGGGAAGACATTGCATTCTCAATTGTATTTGGTTGAGCAAGCCCAAGCCTAATTGTTCTTGTTTGGGTTGCTCTTGTTCATGGAGTGGTGACCTTTTGTAGTTCATGTGGGTTCCAAGCATTTCAGATGCTGACCAAGGAGTGAAGTGGTTCAAAGCCTTGCTGCTAGTTGTATTTGAGTTTCCTGTTTTGCAGTTTGCCAGTGTGTGTTTTGCTTCAGAGTGCTGAGAAGCTGCTGACTGTCTGCCAATTATCCAGTCCAGACCAGAAAAAAAGTACAGCTAGGAACAGCTCCCAACTTTCAATTACCTTCTGCTGTGGATTTGCATTCAGACTCACACAAGCATCAAACCATTACTGAATATGCAGGAAACAGATCTTTTTATGTAAAAGGCATTCATACCAAAAGATAGACAAAGCACTGCTTGATTAAGATTAGAAACATAAAATCAACCAGGTTGGAAGAGACCTCCAAGATCAGCCAGTCCAACCTAGCACCCAGCCTTAGCCAGTCAACTAGACCATGGCACTAAGTGCCTCATCCAGGCTCTTCTTGAATACTTCCAGGGGAGGTGACTCCACTATAAAACTAAGAGTAGGAATTCTTCAGTCAGTCATTTGTTCCAGCCAAGCCAGCTGTAAATTACCTGTATCTGCTCCTTTTTCTTGAGCAGAAGCTGCATCACAATACCAGTGCCCATTCCAATGGCAAATCACTCTCTGGGAAGAACTCCACTCCCTAGAGGTGTTGAAGAAAAGCCTGGCTGAAGCACTTAGTGCCATGGTCTATATGATTGGCTAGGGCTGGGTGCTAGGTTGGGCTGGATGAGCTTGGAGGTTTCTTCCAGCCTGGCTGATTCTATGATTCTATGACTCAATAAACTCTGCATCCTTGCAAAGCCTGTAACACCAGAGACTGGGGCCTCCAGGTGAGATAGATTTGTAAGAATTCTGGTGACTTAACTCACATCAAGATTCTGAACAGCTTTAAGTGACAGTTCAAGGCACAAGTAATCAATAAATTACTCATCTTTGGGCTCCTCACTGCACCTTCAGTATTCCCATGCACTGAGCACCTGAGCTTCTCCCGGGGAAAATAAGGACACTAGACATCTAGAGCACTGCTTGTGCTTGCAAGTGCCAAAGAGGAGAGGCACTGTTTGCTAACAAGGAAGGTAGGAGAGCCCTGCAGAGGGACCTGGACAGGCTGGATGGGTGGGCAGAGGCCAATGGGATGAGATTTAACAAGGCCAAGTGCAGGGTTCTGCACTTTGGCCACAACAACCCCAAGCAGCACTACAGGCTGGGGACTGAGTGGCTGGAGAGCAGCCAGGAGGAAAGGGACCTGGGGGTACTGATAGATAGTAGCTGAATGTGAGCCAGCAGTGTGCCCAGGTGGCCAAGAAAGCCAATGGCATCCTGGCCTGCATCAGGAACAGTGTGGCCAGTAGGACAAGGGAGGTTATTCTGCCCCTGTGATCAGCACTGGTCAGGCCACACCTTGAGTGCTGTGTCCAGTTCTGGGCTCCTCAATTCAAGCAGGATGTTTAGGTGCTGGAATGTGTCCAGAGAAGGGCGACAAAGCTGGTGAGGGGCCTGGAGCACAAATCCTATGAGGAGAGGCTGAAGGATCTGGGCCTGTTTAGCCTGGAGAAGAGGAGGCTCAGGGGTGATCTTATTACTGTCTACAACTACCTGAAGGGGCATTGTAGCCAGGTGGGGGGTGGCCTCTTCTCCCAGGCAACCAGCAATAGAACAAGGGGACACAGTCTCAAGCTGTGCCAGGGTAGGTATAGGCTGGATGTTAGGAGGAAGTTGTTGGCAGAGAGAGTGATTGGCATTGGAATGGGCTGCCCAGGGAGGTGGTGGAGGCACCGTCCCTGGGGGTCTTCAAGCAAAGCCTGGCTGAGGCACTTAGTGCCATGGTCTGGTTGATTGGATAGGGCTGGGTGCTAGGTTGGACTGGATGATCTTGGAGGTCTCTTCCAACCTGGTTGATTCCATGATTCTATGATTCTATGATTGTAACAAAGTAGTGAACGTATTAGTGCTTTGGCTTTGAAACTCAATGATACCATCTTCTGCAGAAACAGTGTCGTCTCCCCTGTCATCGATGTCATAGACTGGAAGACTTTTCAGTACTATCACTCTGTGGGCTTGCACCGAGGAATTTTTGATTGGAAACTAAACTTCCACTGGGAAGCGGTGCCGGAGCACGAAGAGAAGGTACGGCAGTCTCCCATCAGCCCTATCAGGTAACAGTCCATTAGCCAATCTGTCTCCACTCAGCTCAGCAGCAAAACAGTCTGTTCTGGTTCATCATCCAGCTAAGAGAAGAGAGATGTGGTTACTTGTGTATGCTCAGTTCAGAGGTTTTGGGTTGGCACTGATCTTCTTTGGCCTTTAGTGGTCATTGTAAAGAGGTCGCAGTCATACTACATGACAAATACATTGACACAACTAACATCCAGTCTGATGTGATGGTTTGGGTGTTCCCTGCCCCCTCCCCACTTAAGAAAATCACCCAGACTAGACTCAGCTGATCTGGAAATTGAATGAAGCTTTGTATTTACAGCTTAGCACAATGGACAAGCAGAGAGTTACAATAGATACAGAAATAGACAAGTTAAAGGTAATACAGAAACACAGCAGCCCTCCCAGAAACCTGAGTGCCCAGGAGGAGCTCCCAACCACCCTTCCACCTTCTCCCCACCCCTCTACCTTACCCCAGACTTTGCCCTTATGCTCAAGGCAGTTTGGAGGGTCAGCCAGCAGGGTTAGGAAGCAGAAGGATTAGTCAGGCAGCAAGTTAGGGAGAGAGAAGTTCCTCAGCCCCAAGAGACAGAGAGCGACTCCCTTATCTATATTTATGTTCTTGTTCTTATCCATCTCAGCAAGCCTATGAGTGCAGTAGCCATCAGCATTGTTTCCTTTTCACAGCCTATCACCTAATTCTTCTCACCAGAACATCCCAGCTAGGCTCAAACTAGCACACCTGGTCAGATAAGGGGCGGAGGCTTGTGTGCAAGGCAAAAGCTTAGTTATGCAGAGTTAAAAGAGATGTCTTAATAGTGGTCTGTCTGTCTGTTGTTTTGTATGTACATATAACATTTCCCACTGCTCTGAGCCCTATTTGAGAATTCAACTCTTGGCTGCCTTCCCCAAGCAAATCCTAGAATTAGGTTCCAGTTGTTCTTTCTTTTGATTAGATCATTAATTGATTCAAGCTTCTGTCTCGTAGTACTCCCTCTATGGAAATGCTGACATTTTCCCCCTTTCACATAGTTTCCTATCCAAAATTCAAGGTCTGCACTTTCCAAACTGTTCTCTACATAGGAGTCCTGTGGTAGCTGGTGCAGTAGTGGCCATGGATCGACATTACTTCCAAAACATTGGAGCTTATGACCCTGACATGACCCTGTGGGGAGCAGAAAATCTAGAGCTATCTATAAGGGTAAGAGCCATCATTTAAACATCATGCTGTGGTAACTACTGGAATTTTAACTAACCTGAGTGAAAAGGCAAGGAGTAGTTTGTAAAAGCAGTTGAGTGCAGAATGTAGTGGGGTACAGAGGCTATCGCTTTCCTCGCAGGAATCTATCCCCATGCTCCATCGTCTGTCAGGACTACTGTGATGGTTTGGGTGTTCCCTGCCCCCCAACGCTTTAGAAATCACCCAGACTAGACTCAGCCAGCTCTGGGAATATAAATGAAGCTATTTATTTACAGCTAGCACAATATACAAGCAGATATTTACAGTGTATACAGTTATAGACAGAAATAGACAAGGTAAAAGGTAATACAGAAACACAACTCCCCTCCCAGAAACCTGAGTCCCCAGGAAAGGCTCCCAACCACCCCTGCACCTTCCCCCTGCCCCTCTCAACCTTACCCCAGTCCTAAGGAAGAAAGGAGGTTCAGCCAAGAGGTTAAGAAGCAAAGGTGGGTTAGGCCAAATGGAAAGTGAGGTTAGGGAGTAAGATGTTGCTCAGCCAGCAGCCCAAGGCAGAGTGAGTGAAAAATGGTGAGAGTGTTATCTAATGTTTTCATTTCTTCTTCCCAAACTCCTTAGCAAGACTCTGAGGGGAGCAGACATCACCATTGTTTTCCTTTCACATCCTATGATCCAGTTCTTCTCACCAAAACATTCTAGCTAGCTTCAAACTAGCACAACTACATATGAACATGCAGCAGCAGTGAGTTAGGAATAGAATTCATAGAATCAGCCAGGTTGGAAGAGACCTCCAAGATCATCCAGTCCAACCTAATATTATGTCAGAAGGGAGCTTCACTGATATCACTATCATCTTGAAGACTGAGTCTCTGGTTTTGGCACCTTCTGAAAGCTATCTTTTCATTTTTTGGTATGTGGCATGCACCAAAAGGAGCACCTACATCTTCGTTTCTTTGCCAACCTGTAGTTTTAATACCAAATTGATTATATTAAATTGTTTGCATTGATTTTTGCTGAATACAAAGGGTAAGTGTGATGGTTTGGGAGTTACCTGCCCCCCCCTCACTCTTATGAAACCACCCAGACTAGACTCAGACAGCTGGAAGTTAAGGAATGAAGCTTTATATTTACAGCTTAGCACAATATCCAAGCAGATATTTACAGTATATTACAAATATATTGTGATGGTTTGGGTGTTACCTGCCCCCCACGCTTAAGAAAATCATCCAGACTAGACTCAGCCAGTCTGGAAATTGAATGAAGCTTTATACTTACAGCTTAGCACAATGTACAAGCAGATAGTTACAATATCTACAGCTATAGACAGAAATATGCAAGTTGGAAAGGTAATACAGAAACACAGCAGCCCTCTCAGAAATCAGAGTGCCCAGGAGGGGCTCCCAACCACCCTTCCACCTCCTTTCCACCCCTCTACCTTACCCCAGACTTAGCTTTAAGTTACAGTTGAGTTTGGAGAATTGGCCAGGGGGGTTAGGAAGCAGACAGGTTAGTTAGGCAGCAAGTTAGAGAGAGAAGTGCATGCAGCCAGAGCCAGAGAGAGCAACTCTGTTATCTTTATTTGTGTTCTTGTTTTTATACATCTCAGCAAGCCTATGAGTGCAGTAGACATCAGCATTGTTTCCTCTTCACAGTCTATAATCTAATTCTTCTCACTAAAATATTCTGGCTGGCTTCAAACTAGCACATACATACAGCTATGTACAGAAGCAGACAAGTTAAAAGTGATACAGAAACACAGCAGCCCTCCCAGAAATCAGAGTCCCCAGGAGGGGCTCCCAACCACCCTTCCACCTTCTTCCCACACCTCTACCTTATCCCAGAGTTTGCCTTACATGCAAGGTGAGTTTGGAGGATCAGCCAGGGGGGGTTAGAAGCAGGAGGATTAGTTACACAGAAGCAGCCCAGGGAGAAAGCACAGACTCTGAGAGACAGAGACCCACACACTCTGCCTTATCTATGTTTGTGTTCTTGCTTTCATATATCCCAGCAAGCCTGTGAGTGCAGCAGACATCACTATTCTTTCCTTTTCACAGCCCATAATGTTATTTTTCTCATTAAAATATCACAGTATCACAGTATCACAGTATCACAGTATCACAGTATCACCAAGGTTGGAAGAGACCTCACAGATCATCAAGTCCAACCCTTTACCACAGAGCTCAAGGCCAGACCATGGCACCAAGTGCCACGTCCAATCCTGCCTTGAACAGCCCCAGGGACGGCGACTCCACCACCTCCCCAGGCAGCCCATTCCAGTATCCAAATATTCCAATTAGCCTCAAACTAGCACAGTAACTGGTACTAAAATGAAATGAAAACTGCAGACACAAAGGCTATAGAATCTTCCCAGTGTCCCAGACAAAAGGTGTCCCCCTGGATTTCTTCTCTATCTGTGCATGGGAAATGACAAAAGCATATGTACTTCACAGAGAGAGTGTGACATGCCATTGGAGTGGGCTGCCCAGGGAGGTGGTGGAGTCGCCATCCCTGGGGCTGTTCAAGGCAGGATTGGACGTGGCACTTGGTGCCATGGTCTGGCCTTGAGCTCTGTGGTAAAGGGTTGGACTTGATGATCTGTGAGGTCTCCTGGGGGTGTTCAGGAGAGGACTGGATGGGGCACTTATTGCCATGGTCTAGTTGATTGTCTGGGGCTGGGTGCTAGGTTGGACTGGATGATCTTGGAGATCTCTTCCAACCTGGTTGATTCTATGATTCTATGATTCCATATAACTAGCTGTGCATGGTCCAGGAGACAGTCTTGCTGTGGGGAACAGTGAATGAAGAAGCCTGTAACAAAGGCGTTCCCAGCAATGTGCAGGTTAGGATTTCCTGAGACAGCTTCCCTTCTTTAGCAAAGGGAACTCTAAGGAAGGTGATCTCTACTTGTGCTTCCACCTGTGTTTCAGACCTGGCTGTGCGGTGGCTCTGTCGAGGTCATTCCCTGCTCCCGAGTTGGGCACGTCTATCGCAGCCACCTTCCCCCAGCCCTCCCCTACGAAGAGGCCACTACGAGGAACAAAATCCGGATAGCAGAGACCTGGCTGGGCTCTTTTAAGGAGAACTTCTACAGGCATGACACAGTGGCCTTCTTAATCAGCAAGGTAAAGACACCAGGAGTCATTTCTGAAGGGAGGGAGTGTGTGTTGAGGTGGGTGAAAGGGGTGGAATAGAGGTAGGGGGTCTCTGTGTGAGGCACAGCACATGGGCAGTGCTGAGGATAGGTTATTCTGCCCCTGTGCTTAGCACTGGTCAGGCCATACCTTGAGTGCTGTGTCCGGTTCTGGGCTCCTCAGTTCAAGAGAGATGTTGAAGTGCTGGAAAACGTCCAGAGAAGGGCGACAAAGCTGGTGAGGGGCCTGGAGCACAGCCCTGTGAGGAGAGGCTGAGGGAGCTGGGGGTGTGCAGCCTGCAGAAGAGGAGGCTCAGGGCAGATCTCATTGCTCTCTACAACTACCTGAAGGGAGGTTGTAGCCAGGTGAGGGTTGGTCTCTTCTGCCAGGCAACCAGCAACAGAAGAAGGGGACACAGTCTCAAGTTGTGGCAGGGGAGGTCTAGGCTGGATGTTAGTAGAAGTTGTTGTCAGAGAGAGTGATTGGCATTGGAATGGGCTGCCCAGGGAGGTGGTGGAGTCACCATCCCGGGAGGTGTTGAAGCAAAGCCTGGATGAGGCACTTAGTGCCATGGTCTGGTTGATTGGCTAGGGCTGGGTGCTAGGTTGGAGTGGATGATGTTGGAGGTCTCTTCCAACCTGGCTGATTCTATGATTCTATGATTCTATAA
Organism: Pogoniulus pusillus; assembly: GCF_015220805.1. Lineage (NCBI taxonomy): Eukaryota > Metazoa > Chordata > Aves > Piciformes > Lybiidae > Pogoniulus > Pogoniulus pusillus. Next base: position 5,701,156 of record NC_087291.1, on the reverse strand, counting down.
CAAGTACAGAACAGCCACACTTGCTTTTAAGCCACTGTATAATCAATGCATTGCAGATCAGGGTCAGTCAAGGGACTGCTTATCTCACATGGATGTTTGCTGACTGGGAGTCATGCAGCTGTGGTTAATGTTGTTAATGTTAAGGTGTTAATAATGTGAAATTCTTAATGTCACTGCACTTCTCAGGAATTCTCTGGCTCCATGACTTTTCTCTTAATGGTATCCTCTCCTACAAGGCAGTGGTGAGCAGTTGGGAAGGAATGTGCCAGTCATAGAATCACAGAACGGTTTAGGTTGGAAGGGACCTCAAGGATCATCCAGTTCCAACCCCCTGCCATAGACAGGGACACCTCCCACTAGAACAGGTCACTCAAGGCCTCATCCAGCCTGGCCTTGAACACCTCCAGGGAGGGAGCAGCCACAACCTCCCTGGGCAACCTGTGCCAGTGTCTCACCACCCTCACTGCAAAGAACTTCTTCCTAACATCTAGTTCGAATCTCCCCTCTGCCAGTTTAAACCCATTCCTCCTCGTCCTGTCATTACAAGACCTTGTCAATAGCCCCTCCCCACCTCTCCTGTAGCCCACTTCAGATACTGGAAGGCCACTATAAGGTCTCCTCGAAGCCTTCTCTTCTCCAGACTGCAGAGCCCCAGCTCTCTTAGCCTGTCCTCATAGCAGAGCTGCTGCAGCCCTCTGAGCATCTTCGTGGCCCTCCTCTGGACTGGCTTCAACACTTCCACGTCCTGCTTGTGTTGGGGGCTCCAGAACTGCACACAGGACTGCAGGTGGGGTGTGAGGAGAGCAGAGCCAAGGGGCAGAATCCCCTCCCTTGCCCTGTGCCCACACTGCGCTTGCTGCAGCCCAGCACAGGGTTGTGTCTGGGCTGTGTGCATGCTTCCAGCTCATGCTGAGCTTTTCATCAACCAAAAAAAAAAGAGAGAAAACATAAGATCCTCCCTCCTTGTCTGTGTTGTAGGTTTGAACTCCTCTGGCCAGAAGTTCATCAGTTGACTCACAAGAATTACAGCCATGTAATTGCAAGGCAGATGTTAGGCCAAGGCATATAAGATGGGCAGTTAGGTCTTTAAATCATGTACTAACTCCCTGAAGGCCTTTTATTGTCAACTAAGTAGCAATTTTCTGTACTAAAAGCTATAGCCATCAGTGACACTAGCTGTACTAGCTGTAAGCACCATGACCTTTTGCCTGAGAGTTTATTCTAGTCAGAATACTTACAGTCCCCCTCACTGTGATGCTCCTTCCAATGATCAATTTTACCATCTCTGTGCTCAGCATACCATGACATAAAAGGCCCTTTTCTCTGTTCCTTTCCTTCACAGCCAATATTTTCAGTGTCAGTGCTGTGGGATGTTACTCCAAAGACACAGGCAGGCAATGACATTATTGTTGCTCAGCTGCAGATGGGCCCTGAGGGGATTTACTGCGCTGAGCAGGTCAGTGGAGCCACCACTGGCCACTGCCAGCATCTCTAGGAGCCTTGGCTGCAGACATTGCCCACTGCAGAAAATAACTGTGACCTGTGCTTAGGTGGCTTCCCATTTTATGGTCTGGACTGCCTCCTGCCCAGGATGCTCATCTCTGTACTACTTCAACCACTGTCTCTTTTTCCTCCTTTTCTTGTAAGGTTTGTTTCACTGACAAGCACAGTTTCAGCTTGGTTCACAGGGGTAGTTACTTCATGTACACTGTTTATGCCATTTATTTGGCATCAATGACAGACTGCAAGCAGTGTGACATTTACTGCCAGTGCTCCCTCCAGCCAAAGCAGAGGCTCCAGAGAAACATCTCTTTGTAAGGGAAGAATTCTACTTCTCAGATCCCATTTGCCATGAAAACACCTTGGGGACAGGTTTCTGTGGTACTGAATTCCTGAGCTTTGTTGTTATGTTCATTGAAGATTCTCCTTAATATATTGCAAGTGTTGAGCTTTAACTGTGCAGCTTACAGGACTGGCACAGTCCCACATGGCACAGAATCATAGAATCATAGAATCAGTCAGGGTTGGAAGGGACCACAAGGATCAACTAGTTCCAACCCCCCTGCCATGCCCAGGGACACCCTACCCTAGAGCAGGCTGCCCACAGCCTCAGCCAGCCTGGCCTTAAACACTTCCAGGGATGGAGCCCCAACCACTTCCCTGGACAGCCCATTCCAGGCTCTCACCACTCTCATGCTCAACAACTTCCTCCTCACATCCAGTCTGAATCTCCTCACCTCCAGCTTTGCTCCATTCCCCCTAGCCCTGTCACTCCCTGAGAGACTAAAAAGTCCCTCTCCAGCTTTTTTGTAGTCCCCTGCAGATCCTGGAAGGCCACAAGAAGGTCACCTGGGAGCCTCCTCTTCTCCAGACTGCACAGCCCCAACTCTTGCAGTCTGTCCTCATGGGAGGACACCCAGACGAGGCTCAGCTGATCTGGAAATTGAATGAAGCTTTATATTTACAGCTTAGCACAATGTACAAGCAGATAGTTGCAATATCTACAGAAATAGACAAGTTAAAAGGTAATACAGAAACACAACAGCCCTCCCAGAAACCTGAGTGCCCAGGAGGGGCTCCCAACCACCCTTCCACCTTCTCCCCACCCCTCTGCCTTACCCCAGACTTTGCCTTCTGTTTAAGGTAGTTTGGAGGGTCAGCAGGGGGGTTAGGAAGCAGAAGGATTAGTCACACAGATGGCAGGTTAGGTTAGAGAAAAAGTGCAGCCCCAAAGACAGAGAGCAAACAACTGCCTTACCTGCGTTTATGTTCTTGTTCTTATCCATCTCAGCAAGCCTAGGAGTGCAGTAGCCATCACCACTGTTTCCTTTTCACAGCCTGTCAGCTAATTCTTCTCACCAAAATACCCCAGCTGGGCTCAAACTAGCACAATAATTCAAGAAAACACAGGTACCACAGGAGAGTTTTTATGCCTCTCTAGCCACAGAACACATTCACTTCCTAGATTTAGTAACATATCAGAAGATAATGTGATAGACTATATTATATTTTGGGCTATCCCCATTAGATCCTCTGGAGAACTGACAGCACCTGAATAATGTGGGCTGTTAATGGCTGGGAAATCAGATTTTAATCATCAGGGCAAGTTGTATACTTAATGGGAATTTAATACAACCCCACTGCTTTCAGTCCAACAAGGGTCAAACTTGGCCTTGACTTTTGGACAGGGTTAACCCTCCAGAGGGTGTGACCTCAAACCTGACCCTAGGTGGTCTTGACCCCTCCCCAGGAGTGGGTCTGAACACTAGCAGGTGATGGTTAGCCCACTCCCCTTTCCTGTCTAAGGATCCATAAAAGCAGGGGGACTTCCTGTTCTCTCTCTCTGTGCTCCCTGCCTCCCTGCTTGCCAGCATCACCATCCTGTTCCTGGTCCTCTTTGTTTCACCTCATAGCCATCACCCACGAGGCAGACAAACCCATTTCCATCCAAATCTGGTTGTATTTACACATTTCCCATCTTGTTTTCCCTTCCCTATACCTTTGAAACTTCCCTACCTCAGATACCTTTTAATTTATTGTTAAACTTTTCTTCTTTTAACTTCCAAATCAGAGTGAGATTATTGATTTGGGTCTGCTTCCCTTTTCCTCTCTCTACATCTAATTCCTTTCTTTTGGGAAAGAAGGGGGAAGAGGGAAGGGCACTCTATAAATAGTTCTATCAAATATATGACTCTCTGGGAATTTAAATGAGAACCAAGACAACTTTCTATTTTGTTTTGAATTAAAATGAAGCCAAAGACTGTCTTAGCTTGCAGTACAATCATCGTTTTTTACAGGCAATACTTATTTTCACAGTGTAGGCTGATTCTGAAACATTTACTTCTGGCACAATGTCAGACTAAAAGCTGGTTTAGGACAAAGCTGGAGGAAGGCTGTAACTGGTCCTCCTCCTTTGAGTACTCATAAGAGAGATATGTATCAAAATCACAGTATCGCAGGATCACAGTATCACAGTATCCCAGTATCACCAAGGTTGGAAGAGACCTCACAGATCATCAAGTCCAACCCTTTACCATAGAGCTCAAGGCCAGACCATGGCACCAAGTGCCACGTCCAATCCTGCCTTGAACAGCTCCAGGGACGGCGACTCCACCACCTCCCCGGGCAGCCCATTCCAGTGTCCAATGACTCTCTCAGTGAAGAACTTTCTCCTCACCTCCAGCCTAAATCTCCCCTGGTGCAGCCTGAGGCTGTGTCCTCTTGTTCTGGTGCTGGCCACCCGAGAGAAGAGAGCAACCTCCTCCTGGCCACAACCTCCCCTCAGGTAGTTGTAGACAGCAATAAGGTCTCCCCTGAGCCTCCTCTTCTCCAGGCTAACCAATCCCAGCTCCCTCAGCCTCTCCTTGTAGGGCTGTGCTCAAGGCCTCTCCCCAGCCTCGTTGCCCTTCTCTGGACATGCTCAAGCATCTCAATGTCCCTCCTAAACTGGGGGGCCCAGAACTGAACACAGCACTCAAGGTGTGGTGTAACCAGTGCAGAGTACAGGGGCAGAATGACCTCCCTGCTCCTGCTGACCACACCATTGCTGATGCAGGCCAGGATGCCACTGGCTCTCTTGGCCACCTGGGCACACTGCTGGCTCATGTTCAGGTGGGTATCAATCAGCACCCCCAGATCCCTCTCTGTCTGGCTGCTCTCCAGCCACTCCGACCCCAGCCTGTATCTCTGCATGGGGTTGTTGTGGCCAAAGTGCAGCACCCTGCACTTGGAGCTATTGAAGCCATCCCCTTGGACTCTGCCCATCTGTCCAGGCAGTCAAGGTCCTGCTGCAGAGCCCTTCTGCCCTCCAACCCAGCCACATCTGCCCCCAGCTTGGTGTCATCTGCAAACTTGCTGATGACTGACTCCATGCCCTCATCCAGATCTATGACATGCAGTATCGAAGAGGTGGTGGAAATAATTCTTATGCAGTCATTTTAACTTCTAACATCTCTGACACAACCACACTAGTAAACTTATTGCCTCTATGCTTTCTCCATAAAGGCAGAGAAGCCAGACTGCAGTGAGAGAATTCAGCTGCAGAAGAGACTGGGCTGTAGGAATTTCCAGTGGTTTATATCAAATGTCTACCCTGAACTCTCCCAAGGTGAAGACACACCAAGATTCTCTGGCAGGGTAAGAGAAGTCACACTGTGAAGAGTGATTAATGTTATTGCATTGTTCAGAGGCCCCAGTGTTGCTTCCATGTACTAACTACTGAATGACCATAGAGTGAGAGGCTGCTACTGCTTTGAAACGTTTATTGTCCAAACAGACAATGCAATCACAGGCTCACAGAATGTTAGGGGTTGGAAGGGACCCAAGGAGATCATCGAGTCCAACTCCCCTGCCAGAGCAGGACAATTCTATCTAACACAGATCACAGAGGAACACATCCAGACAGGCCTTGAAAGGCTCCAGAGAAGGAGACTCCACAACCTCTCTGGGCAGCCTGTGCCAGGGCTCTGGGACCCTTACAGTAAAGAAGTTACTTCTTGTATTGAGGTGGAATCTCTTTTGCTGCAACTTACACACATTACTCCTTGTTCTGTCCCAGGGAGCAGTGAGCAGAGCCTGTGCCCCTCCTCCTGACCAGTCCTTAAATGTTTATAAACATTTATCAAATCCCCTCTCAGTCTTCTTTTCTCCAGACTAAGCAGCCCCAGATCTCTTAGCCTCTCCTCATCAGGCAGTGCTCCAGTTCCCCAGTCATCCTTGCAGCTTTCTGCTGGACCCTCTCCAGCAGATCCCTGTCCCTCTTAAACTGGGGAGCCCAAAACTGAGCACAGTATTCAAGATGAGGTCTCACCAGGACAGCGTAGAGAAGGAAGAGACCCTCCCTTGATCTGCTGGACACACTCCTCCTAATACACCCCAGGATCCCATTGGCCTTCTTGGCCACAAGGGCACATTGCTGTGCCATGGGTGTTCTCCACCAGCACTCCCAGGTCCCTCTCCACAGGGCTGCTCCCCAGCAGATCACCTCCCAGCCTGTGCTGGTGGAGTTTGTTATTCCTCCCCAGGTGCAGGACTCTGCACTTGTCCTTGTTGAACCTCATCTGGTTCCTCTGTGCCCAGCTCTCAGTCTATCCAGGTCTCTCTGGATGGCAGCACAGCCTGCAGCTGTATCAGCCAAGCCTCCCAGCTTGGTGTCATCAGCAAACTTACTGAGCAGACTCTGTCTGTCTGTCTTTCTGTCTCCTCATCAATGCCATTGATGAACATGTTGAACAGGACTGGACTCAGCACTGATGTCTGGGGGACTGCACTGGTTACAGCTCTCCAGCTGGATCTAGCATCATTGATCACCACTCTTTGAACTCCATCTTGTAACCAGTTCCTAGTCCACCTCACTGTCTGCTCTTCCATCCCAGATGGGATAAGTAAGAAAAGGAGAGGGGAGGCAAACAGCTGGTCCAAATTCTCACATAAACATCAGCCAGCAGCCAAACCCAGAGTCTGACTCAGTTCAGTGTCACAGCTCAGAGGATCCTAACCTTAGATTCTTTAGGTGCTATTAGTAGAGGAAAAGACCTCAGGCAGACAGCAGCTGTAACAGCAGCTGAGACATCTCTGTGCTGACCTATGTGCATGAAGAGAAGAAAGCATTTCTCCAGTTGTGCACTTCCCCCACAGGCAGAAGTAGCAGCAACAGCAGCTCCTTGGCTGACTGTGTATAGAAGGCAATATTCTCCTTCTTAGTTTCTTAATCAAATCACAGGAGTTGAAAATTGTAATTCATTGAAATATTCATTTCTTTCAGGCAGCCTCACTGGAAGGGAAGCCAAACAAGGCAATGAAATCCACTAATTAAATCACACTCTGCTATCTGTAGCCAGATTTTATCATGTCCTTTTAATATTTGGTCTGCTCTTTATTATGAAAGTTTGCTTGAATAGGGTGTAAGGACAGGGAATGTCACACTTTTTTTCTTCTTCTTTTCATCTTGTGTTTTTTTTCTGACTACACTGGCCAGACAAAGAGCAACTCTCCAGCAGTGTAAAGATTTTGACAGATTTCCTTTGTCTTCCGTAGTAGTTAAAGCAGAAGTGCATATCTCAAACAAAATTCACTGGGTAGCACTGACCTTTGATGAAACTGCCTTTTATATAGGGCCAGTGTGCAAGATCTAGTCTGAAAGGATCACAGAGCCACAGAATTTCTGAGATTGGAAAAGCCCTTCAGGCTCATCGAGCCCAAGCATTAGTCTCACACTGACAAGTCCTTGACTAAACCAAATCCCTCAGCACAACATCTAACCACTATGAATTGCTGTGGTTGGAAAGGACCACCAGCATCATCCAGTCCAACCTTCATCCCAGCAGCCTTCATCACCAGACCATAGCCTCAAGCACCACATCCACTCTCTTTTTAAACCCCTCCAGGGATGGTGACTCCACCACCTCCCTGGGCAGCCTGTTCCAGTGCCTGACCACCTGCTCAGTAAAGAACTTCCTCCCAAAATCCAACCTAAACCTCCCCTGATGCAACTTGAGGAAATTTCCTCTTGTTCTGTCATTAGGAATTTGGGAGAAGAGACCAGCTCCAGCCTCACTACAGCCTTCTTTCAGGTAGCTGTAGAGGGCAATAAGGTCCCCTCTCAGCCTCCTCTTCTCCAGACTAAACACCCCCAGCTCCCTCAGCCGCTCCTCATAGGTCATGTTTGCCAGACCTCTCCCCAGCCTCATCACCCTTCTCTGCAGCTGCTCCAGCACCTCAGTGTCCCTCCTATACTGTGGTGACCAAGACTGGACACAGTACTCGAGGTGTGGTCTCGCGAGTGCTGAGTACAGGGGCATGATAGTACAGGAATAATAGTGCCCGAATCATCAGCAAGAACCATACAAAGGAATGCAGCCACACACACACAAAAGTCAGCTGAAGGATATTTGGGTTGTATTTGGTTGTGCTTTATCTCAGTATAAACCTTTGCTTGCAGCTTTACAACACTGGCATTGGCTTCTGTGCGGATTACAGACCTGGCAGCACCGTTGCAGAAGGCTCTATCAAACTCTCCCCTTGCAGTGACAGCCTCACCCAGGTACTACATGCTTTAAGTGTACAGGTGGTGTATCAGATCTAGGAAACCATCCAGAAGGCAGGCACTCCAGCATGTAAAGAGTGGCAGTAGTGGAAATACAGATGTGTCCAAAACGAGGCTTATGCAACTGAGTGTCGTTTGAAAACTGACAGTGTTGCATGTGTTACTGGGGTCAGGCACCCACATTTTGCTCTAGCAGACATCATTAAGTGCCTATTTGGTAGTGTCCAAAGGTCAAAACTGCTGGGAGTAAAAAAATATATAACAGTTGTAGACTCTTGGAAATAGATTTCTCCATTAGTGTCTAAAACTGTAATTAGAATCACAGAATCAGTCAGGGTTGGAAGGGATCACAAGGATCAGCCAGTTCCAAGCCCCCTGCCATGCCCAGGGACACCCTGCCCTAGAGCAGGCTGCCCACAGCCTCAGCCAGCCTGGCCTGAAACACCTCCAGCCATGGGGCCTCAACCACCTCCCTGGGCAACCCATTCCAGCCTCTCACCACTCTCATGCTCAACAACTTCCTCCTCACCTCCATTCTGAATCTCCCCACCTCCAGCTTTGCTCCATTCCCCTCAGTCCTGGCACTTCCTGATAACCTAAAAAGTCCCTCCCCAGCTTTTTTGTAGGTCCCCTTCAGAACCTGGAAGGCCACAAGAAGGTCACCTGGGAGCCTTATCTTCTGCAGACTGCACAGCTGCAACTCTTTCAGTCTGTCCTCATGGCAGAGCTGCTGCAGCCCTCTGAGCATCCTTATCAGTGCCTAAGAAGCAGAGAAATTAACTCCCAAGCTGGCATTAAACTAGCAAGTTTATAGTATTAAGAGACACCAAATTGGTGCAGATATTTAAGTCCCAAGCAAGTTTTGCTGCTCAGGATGAGCTGCAGACATATCTCTAACTGCAGAGTGTATGAACACTGTCAGAAACACTCTCCTGTTCAAATATTTATTAAACTAGAAATTTTTATGATGGGATGGGTTTACTTTATACATGATTACAGCCCACAAAGCCTTTCCTTAGGTAAATATTTATGCCAGAATTGGCTGCAAGGGGAATTGCTCTGCCGGGTCAAGGCTGTTGGGTCGCCATCACTCGTGTTTGGGTTTGCATCTTAACAAAAATGTAGAGGAAATTGTTCCTTGGAATTAGCATTTTGGAATGCCCTGGGATGTCCATCCATCGTTGTTCAAACAAAGCCTTCCCTTTTCCAGCACTTTGAATACAACAGCGGGAAGGAAATCCGGCTTGGTTCCGCTCCACTGGTTTGCTTTGATGTCAGACACGGGAAGGTTACCCCTCGAAACTGTACAAAGGAGACAGACAACAGACAGCAGCACTGGCATGTCCAGGAGGTCAGTAGTGACTGCGACATGAGGAGGAGGAGGAGGCAGCTGAGTGAGACCCCATCTTGAATGCTGTGTTCAGTTTTGGGCTCCCCAGTTTAAGAGGGACAGGGATTTGCTGGGGAGAGTATATCACAGTATCACAGTATCATCAGGGTTGGAAGAGACCTCACAGATCATCAAGTCCAACCCTTTACCACAGAGCTCAAGGCTAGACCATGGCACCAAGTGTATATGTATATAAACATATATATATATACATACATATATACATACATACATAGATGTATATACACACATATATGTATGTACGTATCCTGGGGTGTATTAGGAAGAGTGTATCCAGCAGATCAAGGGAGGTTCTCCTCTGCCTCTACTCTGCCCTGCTGAGACCACATCTTGAATACTGTGTTCAGTTTTGGGCTCCCCAGTTTTAGAGGGACAGGGATCTGCTGGAGAGAGCATATGTATATACAGATATGTATATAAATATACATATATACACACATATATGTATATACATATCCTGGGGTGTATTAGGAAGAGTGTATCCAGCAGATCAAGGGAGGTTCTCCTCTGCCTCTACTCTGCCCTGCTGAGACCTCATCTTGAATGCTGTGTTCAGTTTTGGGCTCCCCAGTTGAAGAGGGACAGGGATCTGCTGGGGAGAGTCCAGCAGAGGGCTATGAGGATGATGAGGGGACAGGAGGGCATGGCTTTTGAGGAGAGGATGAGGGCCCTGGGGCTGCTTAGTCTGGAGAAGAGAAGACTGAGAGGGGATGTAATAAATGTTTGTAAGTATCTGAAGGCTGCCAGGATGGGGGGGACAGGCTCTGCTCACTGCTGCCTGGGATAGGACAAGCAGCAATGGGTGTAAGTTGCAGCAAAAGAGGTTCCAGCTCAACACAAAGGGGAACTTCTTTACTGCAAGGGTCACAGAGCACTGGGCACAGGCTGCCCAGAGAGGTTGTGGAGTCTCCTTCTCTGGAGCCTTTCAAGTCCTGCCTGGCTGTGTTCCTCTGTGATCTGTGTTAGATAGCATTGTCCTGCTCTGGCAGGGGGTTGGACTGGATGATCTCCTTGGGTCTCTTCCAACCCCTAGCATCCTGTGAGCCTGTGAGTGACAGTGAGATCTCTAGGTGACTGACAGGATTTGCATGAGGGGAAGGGATGATGTATTTGAAGGGCAGGTTGCACTTCTGTGCCACGTTTACATGGGAAGTGCAGGATGCCTGTTGCACATTTACACTGTGTGACATAAAGCAGATTTAAAAATACAAATGTCAAGAGTCCTACCTGAACCCATATGCCCTCATTTTGATGTTCTAACTGTTTGTCTTACTGACCTTATAGGAATAGAATCTGAATCAAGGGTTGTAAAAGTAACAGCAGGGCAAATCCTTGCCTACTTTTTGATAGAGGAAGAGTCTGGGAATCCTGAAACCTCCCAAATGAAAGATTTCTGTGGGAGTAGGGGAAACATTAAAATTCTTCCTGCATTGTGAGAGAAAAACAAACTTCCTATTAGAAGGATTTGGTGTTATTCAGCTGACTTCATCCAACAGAGCAGGAACTCAGGGCACTGTGAGACTGGAAAATGTCATGCTTTAGGACAGCCAAGAAGACAGCAGTTACTGTAGTTGTAGGAATGCTGCAATCTCTGGTACTGCTCCTGCTGTATTTTGGTTTGGTTCATACAAGAAGCACTTGGCTTTTGAAATTCTGTGGCCTCTAGTACTGTAACTGATGTTCATGGCAGCCTGCACCCATAGGAAACAAACTGTACTGGAAAAGAATCATAGAATCAACCTGGTTGGAAGAGACTACCAAGATCATCCAGGTCAACCTAGCACCTAGCTCTAAGCAATCAACCAGACCATGGCAGTAAGTGCCTCATCCAGGCTGTTCTTCAACACCTCCAGGGATGGCAACTCCACCACCTCCCTGGGCAGCCCATTCCAATGCCAATCACTCTCTCTGCCAACAACTTCCTCCTAGGTCTCTTCCAACCTAGTTGATTCTCTGATTCTATGATCACTGAAGGGACATTGTGGCCAGGTGGGGTTGGCCTCTTCTCCCAGGCAACCAGCAATAGAACAAGGGGACACAGTCTCAAGTTGTGCCGGGGTAGGTCTAGGCTGGATGTTAGGAGGAAGTTGTTGGCAGAGAGAGTGATTGGCATTGGAATGGGCTGCCCAGGGAGGTGGTGGAGTTGCTGTCCCTGGAGGTCTTCAAGAAAAGCCTGGATGAGGCACTTAGTGCCATGGTCTGGTTGACTGGCTAGGGCTGGGTGCTAGGTTGGACTGGATGATCTTGGGAGTCTCTTCCAACCTGGTTAATTCTCTGATTCTCTGATCTATTGTGTATAAAAAGTTTCAGAAAGATGGCCTAGCTTTTACTGGAAAGCCTTCATCTCTAATGTGTTCATTCCTTCTTCTTGTAGGATGGAATGATTGTCCATGTCCCTTCTGGCCAATGCATGGAGGCAGTGAAGAGCGAGGCCGAGGAGGACTTGCGTTTGTGTGTGTGTAACAGGAGTGCAAACCAAGTGTGGCAATTCGAGCGTTCCCCTCTGCCACGCCAGAGGTGACTGACAAGTCTCCATGGGAATCCAGACTCCAAATGTCAACAGTGCTTCTCTTTGGGATCCGTTTCCTGCATGGACAAGGAAGATCAGCGCCATAGGCTGGGGACTGAGTGGCTGGAGAGCAGCCAGGAGGAAAAGGACCTGGGGGTACTGATAGATAGTAGCTGAACATGAGCCAGCAGTGTGCCCAGGTGGCCAAGAGAGCCAATGGCATCCTGGCCTGCATCAGGAACAGTGTGGCCAGCAGGACAAGGGAGGTTATTCTGCCCCTGTACTTAGCACTGGTCAGACCACACCTTGAGTGCTGTGTCCAGTTCTGGGCCCCTGAATTCAAGAAGGATGTTGAGGTGCTGGAACATGTCCAGAGAAGGGCAACAAAGCTGGTGAGGGGCCTGGAACACAAATCCTATGAGGAGAGGCTGAGGGAGCTGGGCCTGTTTAGCCTGGAGAAGAGGAGGCTCAGGGGTGATCTTATTACTCTCTACAACTACCTGAAGGGGCATTGTAGCCAGGTGGGGGGTGGCCTCTTCTCCCAGGCACCCAGCAACAGAACAAGGGGACACAGTCTCAAGTTGTACCAGGGTAGGTCTAGGCTGGATATTAGGAAGAAGTTCTTCACAGAGAGAGTGATTGGCATTGGAATGGACTGTCCAGGGAGGTGGTGGAGGCACCATCCCTTGGGGTCTTCAAGAAAAGCCTGGATGAGGCACTTAGTGCCATGGTCTGGTTGATTGGATAGGGCTGGGTGCTAGGTTGGACTGGATGATCTTGGAGGTCTCTTCTAACCTGGTTGATTCTAAGAAAAAAGAAAAAAAAAAAGATGTTGGTGTTTGCTATAGCATGCAGGCAGGTTAAGAAGGTCTCTCCTTCGAAAGCCTGGCTCAGAGAGTTGCTGTCAGTGCTTGGTTTATTCAGCTCCAGCTAAAATTTGTATTTATTCTGTGAGGATAGGAATGAGGATATTGTGACCATCAATAGAGTCTCAACTCAGCTGTTGCAGGAGACAGTTAAGTTTGCCCTTTGAAGGAAATGTGGGAATTTGGCTGCCAAACAGCTTATCTTGGGCTATTCTGTAGCTTGTGAAGACACAAGAAAATGAGTTTGTGAAACTTTGGCCAGCCAAACCAGGGTAAGTTTGGCCTTGTCTTATAGTGCACTTAACATAGAATCAGTCAGGGTTGGAAGGGACCACAAGGATCATCCAGTTCCAACCCCCCTGCCATGCCCAGGGACACCCTACCCTAGAGCAGGCTGCCCACAGCCTCATCCAGCCTGCCCTTAAACACCTCCAGCCTTGGGGCCTCAACCACCTCCCTGGGCAACCCATTCCAGCCTCTCACCACTCTCATGCTCAACAACTTCCTCCTCACCTCCAGCTTGAATCTCCCCACCTCCAGCTTTGCTCCATTCCCCCCAGTCCTGTCACTCCCTGATAGGCTAAAAAGTCCCTCCCCAGCTTTTTTGGAGTCCCCCTTCAGATCCTGGAAGGCCACAAGAAGGTCACCTGGGAGCCTCCTCTTCTGCAGCCTGCACAGCCCCAACTCTTTCAGTCTGTGCTCACAGCAGAGCTGCTGCAGCCCTCTGAGCATCCTCGTGTTCCTTCTCTGGACATGCTCCAGCATCTCCACATCCTTCTTGCAATGGGGCCCCAGAACTGGATGCAGTACTCCAGGTGGGGTCTCACAGAGCAGAGGAGAGGGGGAGAATCACCTCCCACCACCTGCTGCCCACACTTCTAAACTCTTAACAGATATAAAACAAAGTAGGTTTTCTGCACATGAAATTAGTGGATATTTTCACATGCAACAGCTAAAACTTTGTTTTCCAACCATCTCCAGCCGAAGTTCTACCCACTGTGAGATTGCACAGAGCATAAATTAGCACTTAATTAGGCTCTAGCTGCTCTAATTGACTTGGAATACCAACAGTCCTCGGCGTTTGATGTATCATTCCTTAAATCCTTGCTCCACAGTCTGACTTGAATGGGGGAATAAGACTGAAAGATTGCCAACTTTGTGTTTGTTTTAATGAAACTGAAGAATAACTCTATTTCAGGAAACTGTGAAATGTGGAAGAAGGTTAAACTACAATAAAAAGGATGCTAACAACTTCCCTGCTTGTTTTGTAATGCAAAGTATCACAGAATCACATAATGGTGAGACCTGGAAGGGACCTCGGGAGATCATCTACCCCTGCCCAGAGCAGGCTGCTCAGGATCATGCCCAGGTGAGTTTCAGAAGTCTTTAGAGAAGGAGATTCCATAACCTCTCTGGGCACCATGTTCCCAGGATCTGGCACCTTCAAAGGAAAGAAGCTTAAAGTGGCATCTGTTTGCTCTCCCAGAGCAATGGGTTGAGTTTATTACTATTCCAGTGACAAAAGTGCAGGCTGAAAACAGCAAATTCATGAAAAAGGCAAGTTTCAATGGTGGCTGCCTAGGAAGTAAATACTGTCCTGTTCAGTATCTGTATTGATGGTCTGGAGCAGGGGATTGAGTCCAGCATCAGTAAGTTTGCAGATGACACCAAGCTAGGAGCAGGTCTGGAGCTGTTGGAGGGTAGGAGAGACCTGCAGAGGGACCTTGACAGGCTGGGTGGGTGGCCAGAGGCCAATGGGATGGGATTTAACAAGGCCAAGTGCCCACAAAGATGTTGAACAAGACTGGTCCCAGGACTGATCCCTGAGGGACTCCACTTGTCACTGGCCTGCATTTGGTCATGGAGCCATTGACAGCCACTCTTTGGGTGCAACCATCAAGCCAGCTCTTTATCCATCTTGTGGTCCACCCATCAAACCTATGTGTCACCAGCTTGGAGACCAGGATGTGGTGTGGGACAGTGTCAAAGGCCTTGCTCAGGTCCAGGTAATTGCCATCAGTTGCTCACCTCTCATCTATGAATGTTGTCACCTGTTCATAGAAGGCCACCAGGTTTGTCTGACAGGATTAACCCCTGACTTTCTGTTTCTTAGTAGAAATACTCTTGACATGATGAGCATTGGGAACTCCAGCTCATGAAACTCCATTCTTCCACATAACCTTTATTTTGCCCTTTGACAACAACAAACTGTTGGGTTTTGTCTGCAACCCTTATCCACATCATTCCAGCTGTGCAGATGCCATGAAAACCTCCCACTCTGTGTGGCTCTAGTTCTGCCAGGCCAGCAATTTCCCCTCTTCAACTGGGGAGAATATTAAGCTGCAAAAAGGGCAAGAGAATTTTCTGCCTGCTCTAATATACTAGGGTGCAATTATATTATTAAAACTGCTTAAAACACACTTGCTAAAGAAATAGTAACACAAATAAGACCTCTAGATGTGGACAAAGCCCATACCTTGCAAGAACATAGGAGAGCTGTATCATTTCTTCTCGCTTTTGGCAGTTGAAGGACAAAATCCTGATGGAGAACACAGGAGAGCAAATAACAGCAGGAGAAGTGGGAAGACAGAGGAGGTTATTTCTCAGACTGAGAAAGTGCAGGTGGCTTATTTGTTCTAGTGGGACCAAGATTTGTCTTTTCCTGGCTGGACATGTCAGAGATACACACAAAGCTACACTTGAGGTTTCCTCTTGCCCTGTGTGAGAGGCTCATCTCAGCTTTCTGGTTGCTTTCAGCTAGACTGGCTGTAATGAAAAAAAATCATGGGATTTCCACCCATAAAACAACTATATTGTGAAGTATGGGCAGTCTTGGGGTTGTCATTTCTTGGCAGTCATGAGCAATGAATTGCAATATGTTACATCTGGGGCTAATAGAGGAAAGAGTCTGAGTGGTAAAGATCTGGAGAGTGCAAAAATGAGCAGAACTAAACAGCACTTCACATTGATACAACACACTTGGCAGGTTTTCATAGGACAGTCAACTTAGTCAGGGAGCACTAAACTGAGCTGTTTCAGATTTTCTTAGAGGGATGTTTCTTAGCTGCTGTGCTGTGGATGCAGCTTTTCAAATCTCACTATGGCATTTTGCTGCTCAGCTTGTGTTGTCCAACTGGTCAGGAGCACCAAGAGTGTGTGTAACATAGCAGGGATTTGTTCAGGTGCATCCTACAGTGGGGCCAGCAGTCTGACCTCATAGAATCATAGAATTAACCACTCCAACCTAGCACCCAGCACTAGACAATCAACTAGACCATGGCACCAAGTGCCTCATCCAGGCTTTGCTTCAACACCTCCAGGGACCACAACTCCACCACCTCCCTGGGCAGCCCATTCCAATGCCAATCACTCTCTCTGCCAACAACTTCCTCCTAACATCCAGCCTAGACCTCCCCTAGCACAACTTGAGACTGTGTCCCCTTGTTCTGTTGCTGGTTGCCTGGGAGAAGAGACCAACCCCACCTGGCTACAGCCTCCCTTCAGGTAGTTGTAGACAGCAATGAGCTCTGCCCTGAGCCTCCTCTTCTGCAGGCTGCACACCCCCAGCTCCCTCAGCCTCCCCTCACAGGGCTGTGCTCCAGGCCCCTCACCAGCTTCATCACCCTTCTGTGGATACATTCATGAAGCGAGATGTGCCAATTGAGGCTGACTCTGATAAGACACCTTGCATCTGGAGGGTATTACAGCAGAGACTGTACAGCTGCTGAACAGAGCAGAAAAAAATCCAACAGCAATGCACAAAAAAGTGGAATCAGACTTATTAGAGTGAAATCCTTTGAAAAATCAAATTCTGGAGGAATCAAAACTGTTCACAGATTGATGCCAAGGGTCAGCCTGCATGGAGGCATTGTGCAGGGTGAGAAATACTCCAATATTTTACACTTACTTCTTCAGAATGAAATTATTCATTTCATAGAGGCTGAAATGTTTCAATTAACACCTTTGGACAAGCCTGTTTTTTGTGCATTTAATATTGCTTTCCCTCTCTCCTCACTATTTTTCAGTTCAGCAAGAGATAATATAACAAAAGAAGAGCCAGAGCTGATGAAGAGCAGACAGACATTCCCTATGGTATTCCAAACACATCACTGGTCAGGACAGGGTTTTGTCTGTACTTCTGCCTCAACCTGAGCTGTAACAACCTCAGACATAAATGACACCAAAATGCACTTGCTCAGTCTGATCTTTTGGCTGATACAGCCAAGCAGCAATCAGGCTGAGCCTGAAATATTTATGAGAGAGAGCCATGAAGAGCAGAAAACTCAGAAATGTATTATTTAGTCTACATGTCCTTTATTCTCTGATCCTTGGTAATTCATATAAATTCTGCACTGCAGAGAGTGATTGGCATTGGAATGGGCTGCCCAGGGAGGTGGTGGAGGCACCGTCCCTGGAGGTGTTGAAGCAAAGCCTGGCTGAGGCACTTAGTGCCATGGTCTGGTTGACTGGCTGGGGCTGGGTGCTAGGTTGGCCTGGATGCTCTTGGAGGTCTCTTCCAACCTGGTTGATTCTATGATTCTATGAAGTAACCTCTCTGCAGCAGCCTGAGTTACTCCAGATTTGCACACTTGTGTGGGGTGGCAGGATCTGCCTTAGAGCCTTTTGGATTAGCCCTGTCTCAAAGGGCGCTCTGACTCCATGGCTCAGAGCATCCCCAGCTAGTTTAATCTTCACAAGCTGCCCTTGCAAGGCAACCTGCAAACATGTTTACAGCTCTGCCACAACGCTATTTTATTCCTCAGGTTGATTAACCTGAGGTTGTTTAGCCTGCAGAAGAGGAGGCTCAGGGGTGATCTTATTACTGTCTACAACTACCTGAAAGCACATTGTAGCCAGGTGGGGGGTGGCCTCTTCTCCCAGGCAAACAGCAACAGAACAAGGGGACACAGTCTCAAGTTGTGCTGGGGGAAGTATAGGCTGGATGTTAGGAGGAAGTTCTTCACAAAGAGAGTGATTGGCATTGGAATGGGTTGCCCAGGGAGGTGATGGAGTCACCATCCCTGGAGGTGTTCAAGCAAAGCCTGGCTGAGGCACTTAGTGCCATGGTCTGGTTGACTGGATAGGGCTGGGTGCTAGGTTGGACTGGAGGATCTTGGAGGTCTCTTCCAACCTGGTTGATTCTATGATTCTATGATTCTAAATGAATCTATCTCTTCAGACCTCGACTTTTGCAGGTGCTCCTGGTATAAATGCCTCAACCACACAAAACCAAACCAGACAAAACGTGCAGACACTTTATTTGGCATGGAAAGGAACCAAGGACACAGCTCTGCTACGGCTGCAAAAATAAAAGGAGCGCAGGGAACTTGGCCTCCCTCAATGGAAACTCAACATTTGGGTGGCCCTGCTGCAGTCTGTGTGGGGCTGGCAGTCATTGTCTTTGAATGAAGAGACTGCCTTAACCTGGATCACTATCAAATGCTCCCTCTGCGAGGCCATGCATTTGGCAGAGGTACTGACAGAAATTCGCTGGCTGAGAAAGCACAATCAAATCCTGTTAGGCATAACATCTTGAGAAGGGGGCCCATAAGTTTAAACCACTGAGAAACTTTGACTGTGGCTGTTTGGCATTTTCTCCAGTTGGTGATTTATTTGAATCCTCCTTCAGTGATGAAAATCCCAGGTTTGAAAAAAAAAACAACAACTATCCAAGTAAAAACTAAAAAAGAAATAAAAAGGATTTGCAGAGATGAGTGTTTAGTCAGGACCAGATTAAATCCTTCCAGTCCCTATCTGCTCTCCACCATTCCTCACTTTGCTGTGTGCACAGGGGATAACCACGCAGCCCAAGCCGCTAGAATCATAGACTCATAGAATCAACAAGGTTGGAAGAGACCTCCAAGATCATCCAGGCCAACCTAGCACCCAGCCCTGTCCAGTCAACCAGACCATGGCACTGAGTGCCTCATCCAGGCTTTTCTTGAAGACCCCCAGGGACGGTGCCTCCACCACCTCCCTGGGCAGCCCATTCCAATGCCAATCACTCTCTCTGTGAAGAACTTCTTCCTAACATCCAGCCTAGACCTACCCTGGCACAACTTGAGACTGTGTCCCCTTGTTCTATTGCTGGTTGCCTGGGAGAAGAGGCCACCCCCCACCTGGCTACAATGCTCCTTCAGGTAGTTGTAGACAGTAATAAGATCACCCCTGAGCCTCCTCTTCTCCAAGCTAAACAGGCCCTAGGTTACTTACTAGGTTTGGAGAGCAAGAAAGAAATACTGAGATTAGTGCCTGAACAAACATTTGGAACGGGGAGAAAATCCCTCCTCTCATAAGCAGGAGGAGGTGGGCTCTGTACCAGTGCATCCCTCAAAGGCTGCCTCACTACCATGTACAGCCAGTGTGCCTGCAGAGGGAATCCACCAAGAGTATCAGCCCTCTCCCTCCATCCCTTCCCCCTGCTTTCACAGCAAAACAACAACTCTAGATTGCTAAGCAGCTTGTGGTGGAGGTGTAAGCACCACAGAAACCATGGAATCATAGAATCATAGAATCAAGCAGGTTGGAAGAGACCTCCAACATCATCCAGTCCAACCTAGCACCCAGCCCTAGCCAGTCAACCAGGCCATGGCACTAAGTGCCTCATCCAGGCTTTTCTTGATCACCCCCAGTGACAGTGCCTCCACCACCTCCCTGGGCAGCCCATTCCAATGCCAATCATTCTCTCTGCCAACAACTTCCTCCTAACATCCAGCCTAGACCTCCCCAGGCACAACTTGAGACTCTGTCCCCTTGTTCTGTTGCTGTTTGCCTGGCAGAAGAGACCAACCCCACCTGGCTACAGCCTCCCTTCAGGTAGCTGCAGGCAGCAATGAGCTCTGCCCTGAGCCTCCTCTTCTGCAGGCTGCACACCCCCAGCTCCCTCAGCCTCTCCTCATAGGATTTGTGCACCAGGCCCCTCACCAGCTTTGTTGCCCTTCTCTGGACACCTTCCAGCACCTCAACATCTCTCTTGAATTGAGGGGCCCAGAATATGTTTTGATGCCAACTTGGTGTATCATCACCTGCTGCCCCTTAGGCCTTATGTCAAAGAATGCTAAAAATACAACCTTGCTTCCAGTTCCAAGCAGTGCTTGAACTCCACAAACCATCCCTAGCAGAGAACATGGTTTGCAGTTTTCCATGTCCTTTTCCCAGGCCTACAATACAGGTTTGCATTTGCCCATCACACTGCTGCATTTACACAGACCCACTGTGCCCCAACCCAGGGTTAGTGAATTTTGCTGTTTGTATCAACAAGACATGAATTAAGCTCCTGACTCCACAGCTTTTACTTGCCCAAGGGAAGCTCAGAGGCTCTAACCCCAGGCTGCTTGCAAAGCCTGTCAAAAGCCATTTGTGTATGGAGAACACAGCAGTGAATCTCATGGTTAAGGCTAAAAGGCAATTCTATGCCAAGCTCATTCTAGGTCACTAACTTCCTAAGGGTATTCTTCCAAGAAACAGCTTTATCTTGAGTAGTTCAGCAAGAGGAAAGAGAAGGTGAGTTATGATTAACCCTTTCTTCAAAAGGAGAAGCAAGAGTTCCTCAATTTATCATATTCATCACTCATGATTTAGTCAGGGTAAGACTTCTTTTTTAGATCACCCAGACTAGACTCAGCAGCTCTGGAAATTGAATGAAGCTTTGTATTTGCAGCTTAGCATAATATACAAGCAGGTATATACAATATATACAGGAATATGCAAGATAAAAGGTAATAAAGAAACACAGCAGCCCTCCCAGAAACCTGAGTCCCCAGGAGTGGCTCTCAACCACCCTTCCACCTTCCTCTCACCCCTCTACCTTACCCTAGATCTTTGCCTTATGCCCAAGGTAGATTGGAGGGTCAGCCAAGGGGGTTAGTGCCATGGTCTAGTTGACTGGATAGGGCTGGGTGCTAGGTTGGCCTGGATGATCTTGGAGGTCTCTTCCAACCTGGTTGATTCTATGATTCTATGATTCTATGACTTAATGAAAAATGACCCCAACACAAGAAAAAAAAATCTTGGTACCAAGATGGTAACATCATCCCTAAAAGTTTCAATAGGAGCAACAAATAGAGTCATTGGATGGTTTAGGTTGGAAGGGACCTCAAAGATCATCCAGTTCCACCCCTTTGCCATAGGCAGGGGGGCTGTTTTAAAATGCTTTTTTAATATATATATATATATATATATATATATATAAAATATATGTATAGATATATATTTTTTAATTATTTTAAAATAATTTAAATAATACAATTTCAAAACTAACTTAGGCTCTTCAGGGGCTCAGCTGATAAATTCTTAAAGCTTGGGTTCAGCAACCTCAATGAACTGACTGCAAATCTGTCAGGGAAGCGACACTCAGAAGAAAATGGGACACTGAAAGTCTCATCATACAACTGGAAACATGGGAAAGAGTAAAATTAAGAGACTATATATATAGTCATATATATACAGTCATATATATATTATATATATTACATATATATATATTGGAGGTGTTCAAGCAAAGCCTGGCTGAGGCACTTAGTGCCATGGTCTAGTTGACTGGATAGGGCTGGGTGCTAGGTTGGACTGCATGAACTTGGAGGTCTCTTCCAACCTGCTTGATTCTGTGATTCTATGATTCTATATATATTCTTAGGGACATCCTACCTTAGAGCAGGCTGCCCACAGCCTCATCCAGCCTGGCTTTAAGCACCTCCAGCCGTGGGGCCTCCACCACCTTCCTGGGCAACCCATTCCAGCCTCTCACCACTCTCATGCATTGAGCAACTTCCTCCTCATGGCCAGGCTGAAATCTCCCCACCTCCAGCTTTGCTCCATTCCCCCCAGTCCTGTCTCTCCCTGAGAGCCTAAAAAGTCCCTCCCCAGCTTTTTTGTAAGCCCCCTTCAGATCCTGGAAGGCCACAGGAAGGTCACCTGGGAGCCTCCTCTTCTCCAGACTGAGCAGCCCCAACTCTTTGTTCTCATAGCAGAGGTGTCCCAAAATTGGAATGGTTTGAAATGTATCACTATTTGATTACTGAAAAATAAACTTGTTATCTCTGGAACAATATCCATGAAACTGATGCTCTGCAGAAGACTTTTTTTTTTGTGATTGGTGCTGGGATTCACAATTAAGAATGCTGCTGGGGGAAGAAATGTCAAGGTATGTACTTAAGAGTCCTTTAGGACATTACAACTTCCCCAACATACAGATACACAGAATAAGTGCTGCAGCTGAAATTGGTGGCCTAATGACCCCAGCTGTTAGACATCCAGGGTCTGTCTCATGGCTTTCTAGAGCAACTATTCAACTAATCATGTATGCCATTGATATACAAGCACTGTGAGCCAAAAGTACATGACCTTCTCAGCATGTTTCTTTGAAATGCAAACAAGTATCTGAAGCTGTGCCTCAATAATTTAGTGTGAATTGCTTTCCATTTCTGCCCATAAAACTGTGGCAACAGAGCATATTGCTTGTTTTAAACACCAGTCAGAAGCTTACTGGTGTTTTACCAGTGTCAGCCATTTAAGAGCTTGAATATCTAAAAGGGATCACAAGTTATTCACTGTCCCTAATCTCCACTAAATGCCACTTATTCCATTAACATTCACATGAAGCTGTTTTCATCACACTGGACTCCTCTGTGCAAAAGTCAAGGACCTAATCAAATACCTAATCAATCAATCTGCTTGTCAGCTGCAAACAGCAAGCAAAAGACTTCTCTGTGTCCTACACAATTGCCTCTTTAGAAGACAAGTGAACCATTGGTCTCCAAGAACATGTAATAGACAAGTAATGCGTAAGAGGCCTGAGTGCCACACAAGGGCTCTGTGGTGCTGGGAAGAAACCTTGTGACTGAATTGCTGAAGGGGAACATTTCTGATGGGTTACTCAGATTGCCCTGACTGATGTTTTGGTGTTATACTGCATGGAAGGGTTTTTAAAAAGCTGGCTGCAATCACTGAGTCAGAAGCTTCTTACAAATTAACAGCAGACAGGAGGAGCAGCTCTTGGCTTGAGTATCACTGAGCTTTCAGGATGGGTGAACTGTTGCCAGAGAACTCCTCTCTGCAGAGGAGGTGGCAAGGCAGCAAAACAGCTCAAT
Organism: Pogoniulus pusillus; assembly: GCF_015220805.1. Lineage (NCBI taxonomy): Eukaryota > Metazoa > Chordata > Aves > Piciformes > Lybiidae > Pogoniulus > Pogoniulus pusillus. Next base: position 5,678,238 of record NC_087291.1, on the reverse strand, counting down.
GAATTCTAAAAGTCTGAGATTTCCAAAGGGCAACAAAGAGAGGGGTAAGTGACATGCATCCTTGTTTGCCTCCTTTCTGGGAAGACAGCAGCTACTGTCTTAAGACCCTGAAGATACTGCAATGAGTCTGAGTTGAGAGCAATTCCTGTGGGCGTGCATGCCCACATGCTTTTCTAACATCAGCCACAAGACAGCACTGCCCTGTTATCCTGTAAAAAAGCTCCAGGAAAGCAAAGAGAATGCAACCTTCATTGAAGCTTTGATGTACACTACATACCCAAATCATTTTAATGTGCATAGAAACTCCATTTTACAACTTGGATCCCAGTCATACTTGGTAAGAACACACTTACCACGAAATCTTAAGCACTGAAAGTCACAACTGATGTAAAGTAATAATTTACTGTGCGAGAATTACTGCTAAAAAGGCCATCACTTGAATTTTAGATGAGTGGGGAACACCACAGAGAATCATTTCAAGGCTTGTATTAATATATTCTATTGATGAACATTTTTTTACAACCACAGAGTAAATCAACTATATGGAATATAAATAATTCTCTAGGCAAGCTTCATAAAGTCTTTACAGTCAAATTACTCCTGTAAAATTTACACACCTTTAGAGAAGCTATACCTAGAAATTTACTTTGATGCAATTCCATCACAGTAGACTTTCCCTGATGTTCCATTTGTACCCGCCTGAACATGAGCCAGCAGTGTGCCCAGGTGGCCAAGAGAGCCAGTGGCATCCTGGCCTGCATCAGCAATGGTGTGGCCAGCAGGAGCAGGGAGGTCATTCTGCCCCTGTACTCTGCACTGGTCAGACCACACCTTGAGTGCTCTGTTCAGTTCTGGGCCCCCCAGTTTAGGAGGGACATTGAGATGCTTGAGCATGTCCAGAGAAGGGCAACGAGGCTGGGGAGAGGCCTTGAGCACAGCCCCACGAGGAGAGGCTGAGGGAGCTGGGATTGGTTAGCCTGCAGAAGAGGAGGGTCAGGGGTGACCTTATTGCTGTCTACAGCTACCTGAGGGGTGGTTGTGGCCAGGAGGAGGTTGCTCTCTTCTCTCAGGTGGCCAGCACCAGAACAAGAGGACACAGCCTCAGGCTGTGCCAGGGGAAATTTAGGCTGGAGGTGAGGAGAAAGTTCTTCCCTGAGAGAGTCATTGGACACTGGAATGGGCTGCCCGGGGAGGTGGTGGAGTCGCTGTCCCTGGAGCTGTTCAAGGCAGGATTGGACGTGGCACTTGGTGCCATGGTCTGGCCTTGAGCTCTGTGCTAAAGGGTTGGACTTGATGATCTGTGAGGTCTCTTCCAACCTTGGTGATACTGGGATACTGTGACTTGTAGACAAATCCTTAGTGTACTTATGTAGCAGAAATTTGAACAGCAGCTTAAATAAGGTTCCTGTCGATTTGCTTCATAGCATCTATTGACAGAATCAAATTAACTAAAGTGACAAAAATTCCAGTGTCATTACCACAGCAGCAACTCAACGCCAGAGGAAATCTTCATCTGGTGCACAAGCTGAACAAACAATAGCTCATTAAAACCACTGGTGGGGGTTTAAATATCTTTATTTAAAGAATCAAAATAGATATTTGACAAGATAGAGCTAAGCAAAGTACCACAACTGGTTTGTTTTGTTGGTTGTTTCTTTTAACCAGAGCTACTGTGTAACCCGAGTGCCACCTTCTGGTTTAGGCATGAAAACACTTCGGGTGCTGCATACTGCATTCAAAACTGAAGGGTGTAGTTTGCAGTTGTTTTTCGGGATTTGTTTGGTTTTTAAGGGTTGATTTTTGTGTGTGTGGAAAAAAAAATAATCAGAATGTTCATCGTTAACATTCACAGAATGTTGCAAGAACTAAAACAGTTAAATGGAAGTAAGACTTGTTTATCTTTAATGTCTGGAACAAAATAATTACAGAAAAGCTATATAAATGTATTTCCCCCCAAATTTAATTCACAGATGTCAAATTCTACTAAAAACCACTAATAATTATTATTTTAAATAAATATTTAAATGCAGTGGCTTGTAAATACAAGGAAGTAGTCTTGGAATCAAGTGTACTTTGGAGTTTATTGTTTCAACTCTTTTCTACCCTAAAAAATCCCTTTAAGGTAAATGTGTGCATCTCTTATCCAGGAAGCAAACAGAATCTAACGTGGGAGGACTGAGAAATTCAGCAAATGCACTACTGCAAATGGCACAAAGAACTGCAGCCCATTTTGTACTCACTGCAGCAGTCAAACTGCCAAGTTCTTGGGAAAATATGTGGAAATTAGAAGCTCATTCCAAATCCCTCATTCCAAACTGCAGGGGGTTGACTTCTCTTGTTTCACACAACCTCCAGAAAAGTGTTACACCTATTATGTCAGAGAGTCATCTGGTAACAGCTACCAAAGTTGTTTCAAAGCAGCTGAAGAAACACAACTCAGGTGTTGCCTTCACTGCAGCTGTAAATATAACGGCATTTTTTTTTTGTGCTTGCAACTACTGAAAACAATTTACCAGCAACATTCCCCAGGTTACCTGTGGGCAGGAAGTACATGAGCCACATCACATGGGTGATGCCATGCTGTGTCAAATCTGTATGGCATCATCTCCTATGAATGTGTAAATTCCATCTCCCAACATTTCAGCTCTCTATGCCATTTCACACTGGTATATACCCATACAAAACACTGCTTTTTTTCCATTGGCCAAAAGTCCACTTCTGGATAAATGCTGCAACTTCACATCTCCATGCACTTCTTCTGTACATTGACTTGCTCTCAGTTAGCATTATGTCTTCTACAACCCATATGGCAACTCATACTTGTTTTAAAACATGCAATCCCTTTGAGCAAAACCCATTTATGTACTGATATCCCAACAAATTCTCATTGAAATTATGCAGCCAGGCACTTATTGCACTTGTATCTCACAGCAGCGAGCACTTCCACGAGGAGGACCAGGTCTCTTCTCCAGAGCTGCCATCCCCACACATTCTTATTCTAAAGCAGCAACAGTTCATGATGTATTAGTCAGCACTTAATCAATTCCTTGTTTGCCAAAGGCTCTGCAACGACTTCCTCACGCATGAATTGCTCCTAAAGACAACAAGCAGAGTTTTAGTTGATTTTCATTGTTTTCAGATCACTTCTCTCTAAAAAAAACAGCAGATAAACATTTTCTTTTCTAGCCTGGCATGGATCTGTCTCCCCCCCCAAAAAAAAAAACCCTACAGAATGCCCACTGGATAAGAAAAACTACTGGGCTTAGCTGAGAGGGCTGCTAGCACCACAGATCTTAACATCTAAACGTGTGTTTCACCCCATGCTCAATCATGCAAGCACGTTTTAAATCCCAAACACAACAGGATCATAGAATCAACCTGGTTCCAAGAGACCGCCAAGAGTATCCAGGCCAGCCTTGCACCCAGCACTAGACAATCAATCAGACCATGGCACTAAGTGTCTCTGCCAGGCTTTGCTTCAACACCTCCAGAGACATCAACTCCACCACCTCCCTGGGCAGCCCATTCCAATGCCAATCACTCTCTCTGCCAACAACTTCCTCCTAACATCCAGCCTAGACCTCCCCCGGCACAATTTGAGGCTGTGTCCCCTTGTTTTGTTGCTGGTTGCCTGGCAGAAGAGACCAACCCCACCTGGCTAGAGCCTCCCTTCAGGTAGTTGTAGACAGCAATGAGGTCTGCCCTGAGCCTCCTCCTCTCCAGGCTGCACACGCCCAGCTCCCTCAGCCTCTCCTCACAGGGTTTGTGTTCCAGGTCCTTCACCGTGACCAGAAAAACAAGAGCCGAGGCAGGAGCCACAGTCAGACACACCAGAACCACTACCTCACACGACCCTGCCCCACGCTTATCAGGGACTGCTGAAAGCTGCCATCACTGCTGCCTCACAGCACGGTGAGCCGACACTCGGGTGAGCCGACCCGCCGCTGCGAGAAGCGGGCCGTAACTGCATGCGCCAGTCCTCCCGCCGCACCCACCTGGTCGTAAATGACTCGCAGAATCAGGGAGCAGCTGGGGCAGGTGGCCACGTCCTCGCCGTTCTCTAGGTCCTCCTGCAAAAGCCCCGAGGAAGCTGTCACCGACGCGCCGCCTGCCCGGCCCACGGGCGCAGCCTGCGGAGACAGCAACGCGGCCCAGCGCTATCGCCGTCTCCCTCTGCCAGCGCCTCGCTCCTTACCCTTGTGATGAGGAAGCGGTCCCCGCAGGGGCACGGGTAGCTGTACGTCTCGCTCTCCTCATCGTACTCGAAGTCCTCGATCTCCACCTCGTCGTGGAACACGGCCATGGCGCCGCTGGGGCCGCCGCGCCGGAAGTGACGCGCGGCTCGTGCGCCGCGCCCGCCCGCGCCCCGTGCCTCGTCACGGGATGCGGCACCGGGTAGGGGCCTGGGGAGCGGCGCCCTGGGGCGGGGGAGAGAGGAGCAGGAGCCTGGGGAGCGGAGCCGGAGCCTGGGGAGCGGAGCCCTGGGGCGGGGGAGAGAGGAGCAGGAGCCTGGGGAGCGGAGCCCTGGGGCGGGGGAGAGGAACGGGAGCCTGGGGAGCGGAGCCCTGGGGCGGGGGAGAGAGGAGCAGGAGCCTGGGGAGCGGAGCCCTGGGGCGGGGGAGAGAGGAGCAGGAGCCTGGGGAGCGGAGCCCTGGGGCGGGGGAGAGGAGCAGGAGCCTGGGGAGCGGAGCCCTGGGGCGGGGGAGAGAGGAGCAGGAGCCTGGGGAGCGGAGCCCTGGGGCGGGGGAGAGGAGCAGGAGCCTGGGGAGCGGCGCCCTGGGGCGGGGGAGAGAGGAGCAGGAGCCCTGGGGCGGGGGAGAGAGAGGAGCAGGAGCCTGGGGAGCGGAGCCCTGGGGCCGGGGAGAGAGAGGAGCAGGAGCCTGGGGAGCGGAGCCCTGGGGCGGGGGAGAGGAACGGGAGCCTGGGGAGCGGAGCCCTGGGGCGGGGGAGAGAGGAGCAGGAGCCTGGGGAGCGGAGCCCTGGGGCGGGGGAGAGAGGAGCAGGAGCCTGGGGAGCGGAGCCCTGGGGCGGGGGAGAGGAGCAGGAGCCTGGGGAGCGGAGCCCTGGGGCGGGGGAGAGAGGAGCAGGAGCCTGGGGAGCGGAGCCCTGGGGCGGGGGAGAGGAGCAGGAGCCTGGGGAGCGGCGCCCTGGGGCGGGGGAGAGAGGAGCAGGAGCCCTGGGGCGGGGGAGAGAGAGGAGCAGGAGCCTGGGGAGCGGAGCCCTGGGGCCGGGGAGAGAGAGGAGCAGGAGCCTGGGGAGCGGAGCCCTGGGGCGGGGGAGAGAGAGGAGCAGGAGCCTGGGGAGCGGAGCCCTGGGGCCGGGGAGAGAGGAGCAGGAGCCTGGGGAGCGGAGCCCTGGGGCAGGGGAGAGAGGAGCAGGAGCCTGGGGAGCGGAGCCCTGGGGCAGGGGAGAGAGGAGCAGGAGCCTGGGGAGCGGCGCCCTGGGGCGGGGGAGAGAGGAGCAGGAGCCTGGGGAGCGGAGCCCTGGGGCAGGGGAGAGAGGAGCAGGAGCCTGGGGAGCGGAGCCCTGGGGCGGGGGAGAGAGGAGCAGGAGCCTGGGGAGCGGCGCCCTGGGGCCGGGGAGAGAGGAGCAGGAGCCTGGGGAGCGGAGCCCTGGGGCGGGGGAGAGAGGAGCAGGAGCCTGGGGAGCGGAGCCTTGGGGCGGGGGAGAGAGGAGCAGGAGCCTGGGGAGCGGAGCCTTGGGGCGGGAGAGAGGAACAGAGGAACAGGAGCTTGGGGAGCGGAGAGGAACAGAGGAACAGGAGCCTGGGGGAGCAGAGCCTTGGGGCGGGGGGAGAGAGGAACAGGGAAACAGGAGCCTGGGGGAGCGGAGCCTTGGGGCGGGGGGAGAGGAACAGGAGCCTGGGGAGCGGAGAGGAACAGAGGAACAGGAGCCTGGGGAGCGGAGCCTTGGGGCGGGGGGGAGAGGAACAGGAGCCTGGGGGAGCAGAGCCTTGGGGCGGGGGGGCGAGAGGAACAGAGGAACAGGAGCCTGGGGGAGCAGAGCCTTGGGGCGGGGGGGCGAGAGGAACAGAGGAACAGGAGCCTGGGGGAGCGGAGCCTTGGGGCCGGGGGGAGAGGAACAGGAGCCTGGGGGAGCGGAGCCTTGGGGCGGGGGGAGAGGAACAAGAGCCTTGGGGCGGGGGGTGGGGCTGCGGGGTCAGCGCACGTCGGTCGGCGGCGGGGGCCGCACTTACCCACTCACCGCTGCCCTCTATTGCTCCGCCCTGCCGGTTCCGCGTTCCGACAGCCCTCTGCCCGGCGGGCTGCGCGGAGCAGCGATCGCTAGTGGCTGAAGGGGCTGGCAAGGTATTGCTACGACCTTGGCCTTCAGCTTCTCCCAGGGCAAGGCGAGACGGAGGGCAGGGGCGGCAGCCGTCCTGCCTCCGTGCTGCCGTGTCTCAGCCGAGCGCAGGCTTCTCCCGTGCTTCACGCAGTGTGCTTAGTCCTCGGTGGCGGGGAGAAGCCTTTTCCCCGCCGTGACTCGCAGGAAGGACTGTATGGAGGGGTGTCTCTTACAGGTGCATGCTTTGGGGAGATACTTGCAGTTCTACGCCTTCAGTACTCCCCTATGTTCACTGTCTCGGTCATTGGTTCCTCAGTGTAACTGCAGGTGTCTCTGTCAAGTCATTCTGAATGAGGGCCAGTGGGTCTGAGGGTGAGGAGAATGAGTGAATTGCTTGATTTGTAATTTTAAGTGAAGAGAGGAAGAAGTCATAGAAAAAAGTAACACTTCTGTCAGTGGAGCAAGGAAGAAGGGAAGTATTTGGTGGTGGTGTTTTTGTAAGGGCTTGGGTGAGAAGAGAATGAAAACTGGAGAATGTCTCACCAGACAGGAGCTTGGGAAGCTGAAGTGATGGATGTCCTTCTTGGAGGGCAAGGAGATGCCAAAGAGCTGAACGAGCCAAGAAAATCACTGAGTTGACAGATGGAGGAAGAGGCTGTTCATGTTTTTTAAAGGCATGACTCAGACTTGTAGAGGAGAACCAGGACTCATTGAGAGATATTTCAGAATTCATTAGTTACAGACTGGAAGTTTTTATTTCCTGACTTTCAGGATTGGAAAGGGACTGACGGTAGTGTAAATGGAACAAGTATCTTGAAGTGCCTTTCAAGAATTAATTTAGGCTAGACTCTCAGACTTAAAATAGTTTGTATCAGTAGAATCTTTCGACTCAGACATGAAAGTTTTAGCTCTTAAGCTTGACATTCATGTATTGTGTTTTCACTTTTATATAGTGATACTGATTTTGTTTCTGTTTGGCTGAGTTTTACATTTTCATATGTAGACTGGGATGCACTTGCTCCATAAAGTGGTACCAGTGAAAATGAGGCCAGCTCTAAGTGACCACATCAGGCTTAGCAACAGAACTGTGATATGCCACTGGAATGGGCTGCCCAGGGAGGTGGTGGAGGCACTGTCCCTGGAGGTCTTCAAGCAAAGACTGGATGAGGCACTTAGTGCCATGGTCTGGTTGATTGCCTAGGGCTGGGTGCTAGGTTGGCCTGGATGGTCCTGGAGGTCTCTTCCAACCTGGTTGATTCTATGAATTAAACCAAATACATAAACAATGGAGTCTTTGTATTGGGTTTTAGAGTTAGGCCACTAGTTGTACCGGGAGTTACTGGTTTGTGTAGTAGCAATTGATGATAGAATCAACCAGGTTGGAAGAGACCTCCAAAATCATCCAGGCCAACCTAGCACCCAGCCCTAGCCAGTCAACCAGACCATGGCACTAAGTGCCTCATCCAGGCTTTTCTTGAAGACCTCCAGGGACAGTGCCTCCACCACCTCCCTGGGCAGCCCATTCCAATGGCAAATCACTCTCTCTGTGAAGAACTCCCTCCTAACATCCAGCCTATACTTGATGGAAAGCATTATGTGAGGTGATTAAAAGAAAATACAAAAGGAGGATTAAATCTTTATTCTCAGTACTTTGCTTCTGAAGCCAAGCATGTGATTCCTTCTGGTGATGTGATGAAAGTAAAGTCACAGCTGTTGGGGTAACAGCTTACATAAATATGTCCATTTTCAAATGTCTTGCATTTTTACTTTGAATTAGTTCAGGTGGTAGAAGGCGAAGCTTGAAAACAATCAAAAAACCAGAAGCCTAAAAAAAAAGGTGTAGGTGGCTGTAACAAAGATACACTGTCTAAAGACTTCAGATCATAAAATGATCTTAGGGATTGGAGTAACTCAATGATTTTTGAGCACTGGGTTTACAAATGAAACGTGCTGAAGTACAGGACGATGACTTCATTAGATGTATGCTTTGTGTTTCAAGACTGTTAGTCCTGTTACCAAAAGCTTCTTCACATTTGCATGTAGCAAGTGCTGAAGTGTTTTGTTCAAATGGAGTGCTCTGTTTATGCTGTGGCAAAAGAGTGTTGGCAAAAGAGTTTTAAGTCATTCCACTTTGCAAAGTTGTGAGCTGTAGTAGAATTAAATGCTACAATGCTATTAAAAAGTATGGTCAGTTAGAAGCTGCAGGAAGTATTTCTTCAAAGTAGGCATGTTGGATACTTGCAGTAAATGTATTCCATTTTTGAGAAGCCTAATTTATGAAAGCCCTGCCTCCCATTTATGCAAGATTACAAGCTGGACAAATTACTAAGTGACCAGCCAATGCAGCTGTTGGTGAGAGCCTGGAGCATATGGGCCTGATTAGTTAAACAAGATGGATTGTTGTAATTTCAAAGGATTCAAAATGAAAAAGCAAAAAAACCACAACATTTCAAAACTAAATTACATGCTTTAAAAGAATGCAGGGAAAATTATTTACATGGAAGTAGAAAGATAAGAGTGCTCTAAAGAAGCAGTGGCTGGAGAGCAGCCAAACAGAAAGGGATCTGGGGGTGCTGATTGATACCCACCTGAACATGAGCCAGCAGTGTGCCCAGGTGGCGAAGAGAGCCAGTGGCATCCTGGCCTGCATCAGGAATGGTGTGGCCAGCAGGAGCAGGGAGGTCATTCTGCGCCTGTACTCTGCACTGGTTAGACCACACCTTGAGTCCTGTGTTCAGTTCTGGGCCCCCCAGTTTAGGAGGGACATTGAGATGCTTGAGCGTGTCCAGAGAAGGGCAACGAGGCTGGGGAGAGGCCTTGAGCACAGCCCTACGAGGAGAGGCTGAGGGAGCTGGGATTGGTCAGCCTGGAGGAGGCTCAGGGGAGACCTCATTGCTGTCTACAACTACCTGAGGGGTGGTTGTGGCCAGGAGGAGGTTGCTCTCTTCTCTCAGGTGGCCAGCACCAGAACGAGAGGACACAGCCTCAGGCTGTGCCAGGGGAGATTTAGGCTGGAGGTGAGGAGAAAGTTCTTCCCTGAGAGAGTCATTGGACACTGGAATGGGCTGCCCGGGGAGGTGGTGGAGTCGCCGTCCCTGGAGCTGTTCAAGGCAGGACTGGACGTGGCACTTGGTGCCATGGTCTGGCCTTGAGCTCTGTGGTAAAGGGTTGGACTTGATGATCTGTGAGATCTCTTCCAACCTTGGTGATACTGTGATACTGTGACTGTATTGTAGAAATGGTATCATTTGCTAGGTGATGATAAGATGATAAAGAGCTATGCAAGTCCATTTTAGCAAAGGCAGATTTACAAGCAGTGAGAAATAGCTCTTGGCTCACTTGATGAACTAAGGGTGTTCCTGACTTACTTGGAATAGTGTACATACTATTTTATCTTTCTCTGCAATATGCATATGCAGTTTGGAAGCATCACACCACGTAGTGAATGTGTCTGCTGCTTGCTTAACTGGTAAGAGATGTAAATATCATGTATGGAGGTATGAGAGATTTACTTTTTTAATACGCTTGTAAACAAAGAGTTTTGTTTAATGTTTGTAAAAATTTGCAACCAGAACCTTTCTTTACCAGTAGAAAGGGAATGCATAGTCAGTGCTTGATCTTCTATTCAAACATAAATATTGTTTGAGCATTTAAAATCACAGATAATATTGACTGGAAGGGAATTGGTGCAGGACAGGACACTGGATTAAGCCAGTTCCAGGTATACCTTGGTACTTCCAGACCTGCAGTTTCTCAGTACCCCTTTGAAGTGAAGCTCTATCATTCAGCCTGTGAACCATCTCTCTAATTTAGTATCATCCCCAAGTTTGCTGGTATTACCTTCTGTCTTACCCAATTTATTGAACTATAGCAGCCACAGTATTAACCCCAGGGTACTCTTACTATTAGCCAGCAACTGAAGCAACTTGAAGCCAGATCTTCAAATCTGTTAGCCCAGACAATTTTCAACCAATCCAACAGTCTGTCTGACCTCAGTTTCCTAATCTTAGAATCAGCCAGGCTGGAAGAGACCTCCAAGATCATCCAGGCCAACCTAGCACCCAGCCCTAGACAATCAACTAGACCATGGCACTAAGTGCCTCAGCCAGTCTTCTCTTCAACACCTCCAGGGATGGCAACTCCACCACTTCCCTGGGCAGTCCATTCCAATGCCAGTCACTGTCTCTGGCAAGAACTTCCTCCTAACATCCAGCTTAGACCTCCCGTGGCACAACTTGAGACTGTCCCCTTGTTCTCTTGCTGGTTGCCTGGGAGAAGAGACCAACTCCACCTGGCTACAACCTCCCTTCAGGTAGTTGCAGACAGCAATGAGGTCTGCCCTGAGCCTCCTCTTCTGCAGGCTGCACACCCCCAGCTCCCTCAGCCTCTCCTCAAAAGTGTTCTTTTGTTTATGTTCCAGTAACTTGATATGGTTAACCATTAGATTTACATCACTCTGCGTATTCTCAACACTAGTAAATATGAATGAATAATGAATATGAATAATGAATATGCAGTGGGAGATGGTGTCAAAAGCCACAGGGCAATCCAGACGTATTGTATCCACTGCCATCCCTTTAGCTATGTGACCAGATATTTAATCACAGTAAGGGTTTGTGTTTACCAAACATAATTTGCCCTTGATAAATCAGTGGTGAGTCTCCCTGATTACTTGCTTGGCTTTCACACAGCTAAGGGGAGGAGCTGTGAGCATTTTTTCATAGAGGTGTTGCTGACTGGATACAGACACTGCTTCTTGCCTCTTGAAAATGACCATGCATCAGTCAATTGGAGACTTTCTGCCATAACTGGTTTTTATAGGCAATAGAGCATGTCAGCTGTCTCTTAGCAACCTTGAGTGTAACCCATCTGGCTCTGTGGGTTTGAATACATCCAGAAGTTGCTGGCCCCCAGTCCTACTTACCTCTCTCTTTCTCAGATGCTACTGGTACAAGAAGAGGTTTAGGTGCAGGCTTTTCCCATGAATACTGAGTTGAGTCAGTGTTGAACACTAAAGCCTTTTCCATATCATCTGTGGCAAGGTTATCTTCCCCTTTGATTGATGGATGCATGTTTTCACTTCTTCATGATACTCCCACATTTCTTAAATTCCATGTTACCCTTATGTTTATTGGTAGTTTGAGCTCAGCTTTGGCCTTTCTGGTTTAGTGGAGGTGATGGGTGAAAACAAACCATGTCCACCAGTGAGTATTTGATTTAACAAACATTTATATGGATTTTTCAGGAGCTGCTGACTCTGAAGACAGCTCAGCCATCATGGCTCATTCTACTATTAATGTGGGATTTACTCTTCCTCAGTTACTAAGAGGTGCTAGAAGAATTTTTGCCACTCATTCTGCTTTGCTGCTGTTGAGGCACTCTGCTTTTTGTTACTGCACAGCCAACGGGTAGGTCGTCCACATACAAAAGCTTTTTGTTGTTGTTTTAAATAGAGGATCGTGATAATACTGTTAAAGCTGAGAACTATTACAGGCCTGTGAATACTTATTTAACTCCCAATTATATATTCATATTCTTAGCTAGATTTATGTCATCTGTAGTCTGGATACACTAGTAAATTGTTCTGGTAACAGAAATTCATATCAGGGAGGGACAGTAGCACAGCTGTCAAAATGACAATTGTCTTTCTTTGTGTTTTTGCTGCAGCACAATAAAATCAAAAAGGAAAATGGATCATCTAGAGAGGACAGCAAAGAATTTTCGCCAGGAGGTCAGTATTCTCTTCGTTAGTACAGAAGTTACTCATTGGGGGACATTTAAGGGAGAAAAAAATGGATAATTATCTGATTCTTAGGCTTCATTTTCTTTTCTACTGGGCTGTGTTACTTGTTTTTCTCACTTTTTGGATTTGCCTTGCAAAATAAGCTTTTTTTGGGGTCAAGGGTTGAAGTGAGTTATAAAAATTGTCTGTGCCACATGATAACTTGGACAAGGAATTTATTAGGATTCTGGGCCAGTATAGATTATACTAAGTAATGGAAGCACACTGATACCTATCATCTCAACATGGGCTTCTCAGATTTGTATGGATTTCTACAACTGAGGTTCAAATTCAAGATTAAAAGAGAGCACCCAGGAAGAAAAGGGACCTGGGGGTACTGATAGATAGTAGCTGAAGATAAGCCAGCAGTGTGCCCAGGTGGCCAAGAGAGCCAATGGCATGCTGGCCTGGATCAGGAACAGTGTGGCCAGCAGGACAAGGGAGGTTATTCTGCTCCTGTGCTCAGCACTGCTCAGGCCACACCTTGAGTGCTGTGTCCAGTCCTGGGCTCCTCAATTCAAGAAAGATGTTGAGATACTGGAATGTGTCCACAGGAGGGCGACAAAGCTGTGAGGGGCCTGGAGCACAGCCCTGTGAGGAGAGGCTGAGGGAGCTGGGGGTGTGCAGCCTGCAGAAGAGGAGGCTCAGGGCAGAGCTCATTGGTGTCTGCAGAATCATAGAATCAACCAGGTTGGAAGAGACCTCCAAGATCATCCAGTTTAACCTATCCCCCAGCCTTATCCAGTCAACCAGACCATGGCACTAAGTGCCTCATACAGTCTTTTCTTGAAGACCTCAAGGGACGGTGCCTCTACCACCTCCCTGGGCAGCCCATTCCAATGGGAAGGGAGGCTGTAGCCAGGTGGGGTTGGTCTCTTCTGCCAGGCAACCAGCACCAGAACAAGGGGACACAGTCTCAAGTTGTGCCAGGGGAGGTCTAGGCTGGATGTTAGGAGGAAGTTGTTGGCAGAGAGAGTGATTGGCATTGAAATGGGCTGCCCAGGGAGGTGGTGGAGTCGCCATCCCTGGGAGGTGTTCAAGAAAAGCCTGGCTGAGGCACTTAGTGCCATGGTCTGGTTGACTGGCTAGGGCTGGGTGCTAGGTTGGCCTGGATGATCTTGGAGGTTTCTTGCAACCAGGTTGATTCTATGATTCTATGGAGAATACTCTTTTATAATATAGGAGGTAAGATGAAAAGACTTTTTGAAGGGAGAGATGATAGACAGTTGCAAAAAGGGACTGTAGGTTGCATCCACTTTAATTCAGAAGTACAAGGAAGGCAGAGCATTGTTCTCCATCAAAATCCAGACCTGCTTATTCTGGATCTCAGTTGTATGCAATCAGCATTCTTTTTCATCATGTTCAGAGGTGAACATACTCTTGTAATTCACAGAGATGCTTCCTTTCTGCAGTCAAGTACAGTAGATGTTTTGAAATGCTTAAATGTCAAAAATGTTTCATTGATGAAATAATTCTGCAATTTTTCCTAGACCTTTCAGGAAATGTAGGGCAATTTTTTGACTGGCAGATCCCATCTTGAATGTCTAGGAACTGGGAAGCAGTGCCTGTTTTTAGTCCATTGTTTAGTTGGCTTCTCTGAGTCATGACAGGCTAGGCTAGCATGTGTCACACAGCAGGACAAGCTACATTCTGAAACACACAGATACTAATGTGCATATGCATGAATAATTACTTGCTTGTCTGCTGGATTCTTCCCCAGTTACAGTTGAGAATAAGCCACTGGCCAAGTGAATTCTTCTCAAAAGGCAGCTGGGAGGAGGGGACAGAAGGTAACCCCTAAACTGAAGGTTCATCACTTACAGGGTGTCGCTGGATGGGGTGAATGCAATGTTTTTTGCCTGTTACCAAAGCTGCCAGGGTGTGAGCCAGCTGTGGGAACCATGTGTCTCTGAGCTGCCTCACCTCCTCACACCTAATATCAGCTCTTCCTTGAGTCCAGGCTGGCTTTGCTTGTGGGTATAGAGTTGCTCAGGTGGTTCTGACTCATGCAAGATTAACTCAGGATGTGGAGAAAAGGAGCACAGAGACAAGCAGATGCACATTCTCACTTGCTTCATAATGTGGGACAAAAGTAGTGCATGTTTGCATTTTGCAACCATGTTTTTTAAGATCTTGGATATTTCTGATTGCTGGGGTTGTTTAACTTTTCAACATACCTGCTGAGTATGAGGAAATGGAGGTATTGGAAGCTCTGGGATGGTACAGAGAACTAAGGGCTAAGCAAAAGAAGCAAGGTAGGATAGGTAAAAAAGCATGGCTCATTTCTTGCTACCACAGATTCTCTGTATATTAAAAGATGCTGCTGCCTTTTTTTGTTCTAATGCTTGATTTATTCTTTGTTACTTTATTTTTGACCACTTCTTTATTTTAAAGTTTATTATAAATGTTCTGCTTGCTTGTAAGTTCATATAATTAGTAGTTGTTGGCTTGCCTCAGGCTGGCCTTGTAGCCAGTGAAAGACTCGGAGCTCTGCTGCCTTCGTGTGCATGCTGCACAATATTGCCTGTTGAAAAGCAGTAATGGGAAGAAGCAGGGCAAAAAAAAAGTGCCCAACACTTTCTTGAAACACAGCAGCAAAGTCTGGAGTCCTGTGGCCTCCTCCTCACTGTAGTCTTGCTCTGAAGTCGCTTGGATACTCTTATGATAGTCCAAAATACTGTTTGAATGTCTTTGATCACTGTTACTCAAATCTGACTTTTGTAATAGCTTTACAGCGATTAAGAATTAAATTCCCAGTGCTCTGTCAGCCAAAGAAATTAGGGAGTGTACTGAAGAGTAAGGAAGGGAATGAAGAATCATAGAATCAGCCAGGTTGGAAGAGGCCTCCAAGAAAATCCAGACCAACCTAGCATCCAGCCCTATCCTATCAAGTAGACCATGGAATCATAGAATCAACCAGCTTGGAAGAGACCTCTGAGATCATCCAGTCCAACCTAGCACCCAGCCCTAGCCAGTCAACCAGACCATGGCACTAAATGCCTCATCCAGATATTTCTTGAACACCTCCAGGGATGGTGACTCCACCACCTTCCTGGGCAGCCCATTCCAATGCCAATCACTCTCTCTGCCAACAACTTCCTCCTAATACCCAGCCTGTACTTCCCCTGCACAACTTGAGACTGTGTCCCCTTGTTCTGTTGCTGGTTGCCTGAGAGAGGAGACCAACCCCACCTGGCTACAGCCTCCCTTCAGGTAGTTGTAGACAGCAGTGAGGTCACCCCTGAGCCTCCTCTTCTGCAGGCTGCACACCCCCAGTTCCCTTAGCCTCTCCTCATAGGGTTTGTGTTCCAGGCCTTTCACCAGCAGAACTTAATGTCCATTTCCTGCCCTTAAGATTTCTCTCTCAGAACAACCATTTAAGTCATGTCAGACATTTCATCTGTTAATTTAGACTGATTGCATTCCTCATTTAGTATTGCCTGCTAAAGTGGAAAAGAAATGCATGCTACTTTGTTTTAAATTGCCAAATGTCCTGCTGCTTCATGGGACAGTGGACATGTTCAGATGTTGCTTTATGAATAAATCAGTTTCCAGCCATGTGTTTTAAATTAGGTCATAGTTGCTGAATGTTATTTAATTTCTATTTAAGCAGTTTGATCTGAATGAAATGAGAAATGGTAGAACTGTGGTGATGTTATTAGTATTTCCTAGTGTGGTAAAGGACATCAGCACTTTTCTAACCAGAGTGAAATCTGTATATTGGCCTGTGTACAAAGTGCCTGGGGCATTATTTCTTTTGTAGAGGGAAAAAGTTAATAATTATGATTCAGAAATACCTGAAGAGGAAGGGTGGGAAAGGGGAGGTGACAAAAATCCATGTTGCACTCATGGACATCAGTTTAAGTTGGGAACTCCTCTCCAATGGCCCTGTTGCAAAATACACTTTTGATGTAGAAAAGCATTCTTCTTTTTAATATGTTTTTAACCATCAGCTATGGTTCTTACATTCCCTTCCATCAGGATGCCAAACCAAAGGTATTCTCTTGACTAATGATGAATGCTTGTCTGGCAGTTTCCATATGCTCATAGTTTGCATATGTGATCAAATGAGTATGTGCCTAAAAGCAGTAACACAAAGCTAGTTGGTTTCCTTTCATTAGTACATAGTATTTCAGTGAAGCATTTAACTACTTAAATGAGATACAAATCCAGAAGTCTCCTTGGGACTTCAGTAGCAGCTGACCCTTTTATGAGTTTGCTTTGTCAGTCTTCATATCAGAAATCCTTTTACTTTATTGCCGGAAGATACAGGAGTGTTTGCCTGCTCTAGGTGTGGAAAAAAAGCATCTGAAAAGTGGTAACTAGCAATCACTTTTCTTTATAGAATCATAGAATCAACCAGGCTGGAAGAGACCTCCAAGTTCATCCAGGCCAACCTAGCACCCAGCCCTATCCAGTCAACCAGACCATGGCACTAAGTGCCTCAGCCAGGATTTGCTTGAACACCTCCAGGGACGGTGACTTCACCACCTCCCTGGGCAGCCCATTCCAATGCCAATCACTCTCTCTGGCAACAACTTCCTCCTAACATCCAGCCTAGACCTCCCCTGGCACAGCTTGAGACTGTGTCCCCTTGTTCTGTTGCTGGGTGCCTGGCAGCAGAGACCAACCCCACCTGTCTACAATGTCCTTTCAGGTAGTTGTAGAGAGCAATGAGGTCACCCCTGAGCCTCCTCTGCTGCAGGCTAAACAACCCCAGCTCCCTCAGCCTCTGCAACTGAAATAGAAGAAATTTGAACATAGTCTGAGAATAACCCTGACAAAAGGCAACCAGCAACAGAACAAGGCAACACAGTCTCAAGTTGTGCCAGGGGAGGTCTAAGCTGGATATTAGGAGGAGAGAGAGTGATTGGCATTGGAATGGGCTGCCCAGGGAGGTAGTGGAGTTGCCATCCCTGGAGGTGTTGAAGCAAAGCCTGGATGAGGCACTTAGTGCCATGGTCTGGTTGACTGGCTAGGGCTGGGTGCTAGGTTGGACTGGATGAGCTTGGAGGTCTCTTCCAACCTGGTTGAATTCTATGCAAAGTGGCAAATGTGGTGGACTCTAAGTAGAAAACTATTTCTGTATTCTTTATTCATTCTGTATTTTTCTGTCACTACTCTAGTGAAAAAAACATTGATAATCAGGTAATGAGGTTCTGCAGATAACAGCAGAGTGACAGATCTCTCATCCACAGACTCCTGAGTACTTTTGCTGCAAATGATCCCTACATAACACAATGGTTTGTTTTCCTTTTGTTAGGTCATTTCCAAAGCAAAAGTGTGTGGAATCACCAATGAATCTGAGACAGTCAAAAGACTTCGTCTGGCTATTGCAGATAAAGCTTTTACTTTCAAAGCAGGACAGTGGTAAGATCTTCTGGTGTTGGAGGGGAAAATTACTAGCAGAAAACCTCTATAACAACATGTTTTAACAAGACATCTAATACTTGAGCTTTGGAAAAATTGTTAGTTGCTGTAATGCAGTATTTTATCATTGGGTGCTCTGTCAAGTAGCTGATGTTTGGCAGATTTTTACAGGACACCTTATTAAATATGGTGATAGTATTGTTTAAAGGGGAAAGTCATATTCTTTAAGTGCTCAGTTTGAGTTTTTGGGTATTTTCCTCTGGTTTCTGTGTGTTGCACTGTTTCTTCAAGTATGCTGTGAATTGCACTGCACTTCATTCTGCAGCTCTCTTTACTGTCTTTCTGTACCAGTTAGTTTTACAGAGACTTCTGCTTTGCAGAGTGCTCAATTTTGGTTTATAATTAAATCAGAATTGCTTCCACTCTGAACATTGAGCCTCTGAGGTCAGATTAATAGATAAATTTAGATAGGCAAACTTGGACACAAAGTCTCAAGTTGTGCCAGAGGAGGGGTAGGCTGTATGTTAGGAGGAAGCTCTTCACAGAGAGAGTGAGTGACATTGGAATGGGCTGCCCAGGGAGGTGGTGGAGTCCCCATCCCTGGAGGTGTTGAAGCAAAGCCTGGCTGAGGCACTTAGTGCCATGGTGTAGTTGATTGGATAAGGCTGGCTGTTAGGTTGGACTGGATGATCTTGGAGGTGACTTCCAATCTGGTTGATTCTATGATTATTAAGCCTCTGAAATAATTGGCTGTTTGTTTAAGCAACTATACAGCTCTTTTTCCCATGGAAACAGTGAATTATCATGCTTGTCTTCCTTCCTTGTTAAAAATATTCCCACTTAAATCACTTTTTTTTTTGTCCCTCTTAGAAATGAATTATAAACTATGAGTAGCTACTTTTAACATGGAACATTTAAATGTTCTTCAAGTTTTTATTGGCCTAAGTCACCTGAAAGTGGTTTTGCTGGAATCAAAGTATAGCTGCTAGGGGATTAACAACACATGGTACTCATGTAATGTTAATATGCTGGCTTTTAAATTTAGAACCAGAACACAAGATGATGATTGCAATAATTTGTTTGTGGAGTAATTTGCTGCAGTTTTTGCACATGTACAGTGACTCATATTAAATTCTTGCTTGCCAATACTTGGGAAGTGCATTAACACTGCAAAAACGTTGCAGAAATTATCATGCTGAAAGCTTTAATTATAATTACTCTTTTTCATTTTCTTCTTCCTTGAAAGTATTTTAATGCTATTGTAAAGTATACAACAACTTCTCTATGCTTGTAACTATGAACTGTGGTTGTGTTTTTTTGATGAGCAGTACAAAACACCAGGCCACAATTTACTGAGGACAAAAGGCTAACTTGTTAGACTTTGCTATGTTAAGATGTTACAGCCCCAGGCTGTCAGTAAAACTTGTATGCATTTGTTGGAAAGTGTTGCCATTACCAAGCCCTTCAGAAACAAAAGTGAGTTTGTTTTTCAGGTGTGATGGCAGGCAGGGCTTTGGCTGAGTCCTGGTGCTGTTACCTGCTTTGATTTGCTAAAACTGCATTGAGCTGCATGTATGGCATAAATACTTCAAAGTATTCATGGGTTTACTGTTTCTGATATCAGGAGCAGTGTGGCCAGCAGGACAAGGGAGGTTATTCTGCCCCTGTACTCTGCACTGGTCAGGCCACACCTTGAGTGCTGTGTCCAGTTCTGGGCTCCCCAATTCAAGAGAGATGTTGAGGTGCTGGAAGGTGTCCAGAGAAGGGCAACGAAGCTGGTGAGGGCCCTGGAGCACAGCCCTGTGAGGAGAGGCTGAGGGAGCTGGGGGTGTTTAGCCTGGAGAAGAGAGGAGGCTCAGGGGTGACCTCATTGCTCTCTACAACTACCTGAAGGGAGGCTGTAGCCAGGTGGGGTTGGTCTCTTCTGCCAGGCAACCATCAAGAGAACAAGGGGACACAGTCTCAAGTTGTGCCAGGGGAGGTCTAGGCTGGATGTTAGGAGGAAGTTGTTGGCAGAGAGAGTGATTGGCATTGGAATGGGCTGCCCAGGGAGGTGGTGGAGTCGCCATCCCTGGAGGTGTTCAAGCAAAGCCTGGCTGAGTCACTTAGTGCCATGGTCTGGTTGATTGGCTAGGGCTGGGTGCTAGGTTGGATGATCTTGGAGGTCTCTTCCAACCTGGTTGATTCTATGATTGTATGAATTGCTAACTGTTGTATTCTTAAAGATTTTGTTTAGAGACCTTTTATGAGGAGGGAAATGAAAACCCACCAGAATATCTCTGTTCTGCATTGTTATGCACCTCTCCTTGTGGATTTATGTTGTCTGTTGGTAGGGTAGGATCTCTTTCTGTGCTTTGTTGTTTTTTTTCCTTAGAACTACTCTTTTGGTCACCCCGACACAGCATTTCTTCAGGAGATCTCTTCCTACACAGAGCTAAGATGAGAGAAGCTATCAGAAATACAAGCTAGTCCACTGTCACACAGTAGTACTGTGCCTTGGAATCTTGCACAGTTGAACAGTAGGGAGAGTCACACAGCATACTGTGCCTTGGTGTCTTGCACACTTGTACAGTGGGGAGAGTCACACAGCATACTGTGCCTTGGAATCTTGCACACTTGTACACTTGGGAGAGTCACACAGCATACTGTGCCTTGGTGTCTTGCACACTTATACAATTGGGAGAGAAGTGCAAATACAGGAAGAAACAAATGCCAAATTGGTACTTCAGAAGGGTAAAAGCAGAGCTTGATTTCAGTATTACAGCAGTATTTGGGTTTGTATGTATGTTTCCCCATCTGGCATGAATAGTTTCTCTTATGTGTTCTGACTTGAATGTAAATTGTTACTTTACAGCATCAATGTAATCCCTCTCCCCCCTTTCTTTTCTTATTTTGGGCAGTTTAAGTAGTAAGATGATTTTCCACCAGAGGGTAGTAAAGAGCTTTAGTAGCATCATGAGATGTTCTTCGATATAAGTGCTGCAATACAGGAGTCCTTTCTGATGGATCCTTACTGCCAGGAAGGCTGAATTTGGTGGTCAGTGAGGCTGCAGAAGCTGAGGACAGCAAAATAAACCTTCTTACTGACAGTTGCATGTCTTCATACACTGTAATGGTTTGGGTGTTCCCTGCCCCCCAAACTTTGGACAGTCACCCAGACTAGACTCAGTCGAGTTGGGAATTGAATGAATGAAGCTTTATATTTACAGCTTAGCACAATATCCAAGCAGATATTCACAATATCTACAGCTATAGGCAGAAATATACAAGTTAAAAGGTAATACAGAAACACAGCAGCCCTCCCAGAAACCTGAGTGCCCAGGAGGGGCTCCCAACCACCCTTCCACCTTCTCACACCCCTCTGCCTTACCCCAGACTTTGCCTTATGTTCAAGGTAAGTTGGAGGGTCAGCTGGGGGTGGGGGTTAGGAAGCAGAAGGATTAGTCAGGCAGCAAGTTAGGTTAGAGGGAGAAGTTCAGCACAAAAAGCACCTCCTCTATCTGTGTTTGTGTTCTTGTACATCTCAGCAACCCCAGCAGTGCAGTACCCCTCACCACTGCTTCCTTTTCACAGCCTGTAATCTAACTCTTCTCACCAAAACATCCCAGCTAGGCTCAAACTAGCACATCCACCATCAAAAGTTTATTAGCATCAAGTTAAAAGTTACACCACTGTAGTACTGCACATCTCACACTTGGTGCATTTTCCAAGAGAGAGGTTGTTTTTCTGTGATGGGTGAAGCTTTGTGGGGCATGAGCTGGCAAAGATTTTTTTTTCCCTTTAAAAAGTAGTTCTTTCCTCCCTCAAAACTTGCAATCTCCATGAAGAACACAGCCCAGCCTTGCTGTGTAAAGAAAATAACTGCCTCGTGGCATTGAGTCTGTATTTCTTGTTGTATTCTCCTCTAATACTGAGCCAGCAGAGCTCAGGCTTGAATGGAACAATGATCTCTACACTTGGCCTTGCTGACCAGTGTAGTGGAGCTGCACTGTTAGTTTTAAGCATGAGTTTTCTTTAGGAATACAAAAGGTTTCTTGTGTGGTGTGGAAAGATCTATGCAATGCAGAGGAGTTTAAGTGTTGAATCATAAACTGACTTCTAGCTTTCTGATACTGTGTTCAGTTCTGGGCCCCCCAGTTTAGGAGGGACATTGAGATGCTTGAGCGTGTCCAGAGAAGGGCAACGAGGCTGGGGAGAGGCCTTGAGCACAGCCCTACGAGGAGAGGCTGAGGGAGCTGGGATTGGTTAGCCTGGAGAAGAGGAGGCTCAGGGGAGACCTTATTGCTGTCTACAACTACCTGAGGGGTGGCCAGGGGGAGGTTGCTCTCTTCTCTCAGGTGGCCAGCACCAGAACAAGAGGACACAGCCTCAAGCTACGCCAGGGGAAGTTTAGGCTGGAGGTGAGGAGAAAGTTCTTCCCTGAGAGAGTCATTGGACACTGGAATGGGCTGCCCGGGGAGGTGGTGGAGTCGCCGTCCCTGGAGCTGTTCAAGGCAGGATTGGACGTGGCACTTGGTGCCATGGTCTGGCCTTGAGCTCTGTGGTAAAGGGTTGGACTTGATGATCTGTGAGGTCTCTTCCAACCTTGGTGATACTGTGATACTGTGAATATCAAAGACAGAGCACTGAATTACAGCTGGCATGTCGCAGTGGCTTGCCTTCCAAGCTCTCATTACTGGAGTTGCAGAAGCTTAGCTGTATGTTACCTTCTGATCTGTGGAAATCCACGAGTGTTGTGCTTTAACTGTTAAAAATCCCTGTAGTGATTTCTCACAGTTCAATTCCCTGCCAGCTGGGGAGAGCTCGCTGCCACCAGAGGCCACTGCGGCTCAGTAACTCGCGCGCTGCTGCTTCTGGAAATGGATTTTCTGCCTGAGACGTCTTTCACTGAGTGTGGTCTTAACTTCAGCTGTTTCATCATCCCAGAAAAGAAAGTGCTTAACTGTTTCCCTAAAATTGGTTTACAGATCTTCTTATTGTCTGAAAATTGAAGAGCCAGTCAAAAGAACCTAAAAAAGTTGAATTTAAGCCACCCCATCAAACCATGCTGTGTTTTTGTTTTAATGCATACAGGATCACAGGATATTAGAGGTTGGAAGGGACCCAAGGAGAGCCAGAGCAGGACAATACTACCTAACACAGTTCACAGAGGAACACATCCAGACAGGCCTTGAAATGCTCCAGAGAAGGAGACACACATAATGCTGGAGTTCTGCTCTTTTGTAAGGTCATAGAATCTACCAGGTTGGAAGAGACCTCCAAGATCATCCAGGCCAACCTAGCACCCAGCCCTAGCCAATCAACCAGACCATGGCACTAAGTGCCTCAGCCAGGCTTTGCTTCAACACCTCCAGGCTCAGTGACTCCACCACCTCGCTGGGCAGCCCATTCCAATGCCAATCACTCTCTCTGCCAGGAACTTCCTAACAACATCCATCCTAGACCTCCCCTGGCACAACTTGAGACTGTGTCCCCTTGTTCTGTTGCTGGTTGCCTGGCAGAGGAGACCAACCCCACCTGACTACAGCCTCCCTTCAGGTAGTTGTAGAGAGCAATAAGGTCACCCCTGAGCCTCCTCCTCTCCAGGCTAAACACCTTCTGGTCCCTCAACCTCTCCTCACAAGGCTGTGTTCCAGGCCCCTCACCAGCTTTGTTGCCCTTCTCTGGACACATTCCAGCACCTCAACATCTCTCTTGAATTGAGGAGCCCAGAACTGGACACAGCACTCAAGCTGTGGTCTGACCAGTGCTGAGTACAGGGGCAGAATAACCTCCCTTGTCCTACTGGCCACACTGTTCCTGATCCTGGCCAGGATGCCATTGGCTCTCTTGGCCACCTGGGCACACTGTTGGCTCATGTTCAGCTACTATCTCCCAGCACCCCTAGGTCTCTCTCTGCCTGGCTGCTCTCCAGCCACTCTGTTCCCAGCCTGTAGTGCTGCTTGGGGTTGCTGTGGCCAAAGTGTAGAACCCTGCACTTATCCTTGTTCATATTATCCCACTGCCCTCTGTCCACCCATCCAGCCTGGCCAGGTCCTTCTGCAGGGCTCTCCTACCCTCCAGCAGCTCCACACCTGCTCCAGGCTTGGTGTCATCTGCAAACTTCTGCAGATGTGGCGTTCAGTGCAGACTGGTTTGAAAAGGTGCTGGTTCAGCAGAGGTGGTGACATGTTTGTAGGTGACAGTAACTCTAAGGGAATGGGATTACTTGAAGGCCTTTTCTGAAGAAGCCATGTCATGCAAGTGAGGACTTCTTTGTAAAGGAAGGGTAATTAAAGCAAATCAGCTGGTTTGTTTCGGTCCTTGTTTGGAGTTGCTTGCCTTTTGACAAACTCTGATTGCTGGTCTGGTTTTAGGGTTGATTTCTTTATTCCTGGACTGTCTGTAGTTGGGGGATTCTCAATATGTTCAAGCCCTGGCCTGCTGGAACGAGAAGGAGTATTGGAGCTGGCAGTGAAGCACACTGATCATCCTCCTGCTCACTGGATTCACACAGAGGTAAACAGCATTAACTCTGAGGGAAACTTCCTTACTGTAAGGCTCCCAGAGCACTGGCACAGGCTCCCCAGAGAGGTAGTGGAGTCTCCTTCTCTGGAGACTTTCAAGGCCTGTCTGGATGCATTCCTGTGTAACCTTAGCTAGATTGTATGGTCCTGCTGTGGCAGGGGGATTGGACTGGATGATCTCCTTGGGTCCCTTCCAACCCCTGACGTCCTGAGAGCCTGTGATTTGGCTTTTTTCTTCTGGTTTTAGTTTTTGGGAGTGTGGAGGAGACAACATGTGTGATTTCAGAGCACTTTTTGCTAGTGACTGTGAAACTGTTCTGCCATTTTTAATACCACATAAACCCTTTTGTTGAGTAAGGCACCAAATCTGAATGTGTGTGGTAATATGATTATTGTCATTTTTTGACTCCACTTGTGCTTGGTGATTGGCAGTGATGCTGTAATTAGTGCAAAGGTCCTCACTGCTTTGAAATGAATGAACTGAAAAAAGGTGAAAAATCTGTCTTCTAACTTGTGTGCTCTAGAACAGGCTCTGCCAGATCTGGTTGTGGTGGTTTGGGTGTTACCTGCCCCCCAACACGTTGGAAAATCACCCAGACTGGACTCGGCCCATCTGGGAATTGAATGAAGCTTTATAGTTACAGCTTAGCACAATGGACAAGCAGATAGTTACAACAGATACAGAAACAGACAAGTTAAAGGTAGTACAGAAACACAGCAGCCCTCCCAGAAACCTGAGTCCCCAGGAGGGGCTCCCAACCACCCTTCCACCTTCTCCCCACCCCTCCATCTTACCCCAGACTTTGCCTTATGCTCAAAGCAGTTTGGAGGGTCAGCCAGGAGGGTTAGGAAAGCAGAAGGATTAGTCAGGCAGCAAGTTAGGTTAGGGAGAGGAGTTCCTGCAGCCCCAAGAGACAGAGAGTGACTCCCTTATCTCTATTTATGTTCTTGTCCTCATAGATCTCAGCAAGCCTATGAGTGCAGTAGCCATCAGCATTGTTTCCTCTTCACAGCCTGTAATCTAATTCTTCTCACCAAAACATCCCAGCTAGGCTCAAACTAGCACATGGTAACAATGCTGGCCATTTCTACAGATACTAACTGGGAATCCTGTGCATTTAGACTATTAATGGGGAGCAAAGGAAGAGATTTAGACCATTTTGTTCTGAAATGGCAAAGCAACAGAATACTTGAGAATTCCTATAGAAAATATGCAAGTTTTAGAACACTGGCATAACCCAAGGCTTGATTTGTGCAGTGCTGAAAGTGAAGTCTGCTGGCCTCTTTGCAGTGTTTTGTTCATTAGTTTGCTCCATTTATTTGGGACTCTTCAGTCTGGAGAAGAGAAAGCTTCAAGGAGACCTTACAGTGGCCTTCCAGTATCTGAAGGGGGATACAGGAAAGCTGGGGAGGGCTATTGACAAGGTCTTGTAATGACAGGACAAGGGGGAATGGGTTTAAACTGGCAGAGGGGAGAGTCAAACTAGATGTTAGGAAGAAGTTCTTTGCAGTGAGGGTGGTGAGACACTGGCACAGGTTGCCCAGGGAGGTTGTGGCTGCTCCCTCCCTGGAGTTGTTCAAGGCCAGGCTGGATGAGGCCTTGAGTGACCTGTTCTAGTGGGAGGTGTCCCTGCTTATGGCAGGGGGTTGGAACTGGATGATCCTTGAGGTCCCTTCCAACCTAAACCATTCTGTGATTCTAGTCATAGTCAGAAGAGTCCTATTGCTGCTGCTGCTGTTTCACAGATGGTCTGTCCTGTCAACTTTTGTTCTTTTCACAACCCTCTTTGACCTGTCCTATATACTGCTCTTTGCTTGGCATCTGTGTTTGGTAAATGTGGCTGCAGAGTTCAAGTTGAGAGGTTATTCTACATTTCCAAGTGCTGCACTTTTGTTCAGTGGCCACAAGAGTTACAGTTGCTCCCTCCCTGGAGGTGGTCAGGGCCAGGTTGGATGAGACCTGTTCTAGTGGGAGGTGTCCCTGCCTATGGCAGGGGGTTGGAACTGGATGATCCTTGAGGTCCCTTCCAACCTAAACCATTCTGTGATCCTAAGATTGATGCAGATTTACTGGAGTTGAGAATATGCAGGGATGTAGATCTAATGGTTAACCATAGCAAGTTACTGGAACATAAACAAAAGAACACTTTTGAGGGGAGGCTGAGGGAGCTGGGGGTAAGCAGCCTGCAGAAGAGGCTCAGGGCAGAGCTCATTGCTGTCTGCAACTACCTGAAGGGAGGCTGTAGCCAGGTGGGGTTGGGCTCTTCTCTCAGGCAACCAGCAACAGAACAAGGGGACACAGTCTCAAGTTGTGCCAGGGGAGGTCTAGGCTGGATGTTAGGAAGAAGTTCTTCGCAGGGAGAGTGATTGGCATTGGAATGGGCTGCCCAGGGAGGTGGTGGAGTCACTGTCCCTGGAGGTGTTCAAGCAAAGCCTGGATGAGGCACTTAGTGCCATGGTCTGGCTGATTGTCTAGGGCTGGGTGCTAGGTTGGCCTGGCTGATCTTGGAGGTCTCTTCCACCCTGGTTGGTTCTGTGATTCTATGTAGTGTGTGTGCCTGCAGCCTGAAGAGGGTGGGCAGGTGTTTGGTCTGGCTTTTCAAGAATGTGAAGGCCTAACTTCATAACTGCCTGTCCCTGAAGACTCTCTAAGGATTTGTGATGTCATCAACCAGTTTGCTGTTGCTGAATTTTCTAGTTGAGCTCATGGGAAGATCTTTAGTTAGTGGATAAGCCAGCTCAAACCTGATGCTGTGGAGACCTCTTCAGGGTATGCATGGTCTCCTCTGGCGAAGATAAAAGTGGCAACCTAGAGTTTGAAAAGGTTTATATATGGTGAAAGAACTCTGGTGCTTACTTGTTCAACGGTTACTTGTAAAGGAAGTCAGTGTCTGAGGGTGGAAGATGCTATTGCAATAGTCAGTGCTCCTCTACTCACTGTACTGTTTGGAGGTGTTTATTCTTTCATATTACTGTTTGTTAAATCATTCTGAGTTCCTTCTACCACCTCACAGCAGGGCCTGGGCTGGGTTTGGGTAGCAGTGACCTCACAGCAGGGGCTGGGCTGGGTTTGGGTAGCAGTGAGCTCACAGCAGCACCTGGGCTGGGTTTGGGTAGCAGTGACCTCACAGCAGCACCTGGGCTGGGTTTGGGTAGCAGTGACCTCACAGCAGGGGCTGGGCTGGGTTTGGGTAGCAGTGACCTCACAGCAGGGGCTGGGCTGGGTTTGGGTAGCAGTGAGCTCACAGCAGCACCTGGGCTGGGTTTGGGTAGCAGTGACCTCACAGCAGCACCTGGGCTGGGTTTGGGTAGCAGTGACCTCACAGCAGCACCTGGGCTGGGTTTGGGTAGCAGTGACCTCACAGCAGCACCTGGGCTGGGTTTGGGTAGCAGTGACCTCACACTTCACATGGGCTGGGTTTGGGTAGCAGTTACCTCACAGCAGCACCTGGGCTGGGTTTGGGTAGCAGTGACCTCACACTTCACCTGGGGTTTTCACAACCACACACTGCTCTTAAAGAACCTGCATGAATCATTCCTCTTCCAGCTGTTAAGGAGCTGGCAAGGGGGAGTCACCATCCTGCCTTACCAGAGGACTGAAACTTCTGAGAGCAGAACTAGACCCCTAGAGACACTGAAGCAGTTTGAAACTGCATTTCTGTTCAAGGACTCAGCTTTCCCTCGTTGGTCAGTTAAAATAATCACAGCCCAGTGAGTCTGATTGTTGCAACTTTTGCTTTTAGTTTTGAATCTAAGTATCTTCTTTTCCATCCTAGTGTACTCTTGACTCAGAAGTGGCTCTTCGAGTGGGAGGTGATTTCTTCTTTGATCCTCAGCCTGGTGACTCCCCTGTAAAACTAGTGCTGATAGCAGGGGGTGTTGGAATTAACCCATTGTTTTCTATACTGCTGCATATAGCAGATCTTCATGGATACCAAGAGGGTAAAGGAAATGGATACAAAGTGGGCACAGTGAAGCTGTACTACAGTGCAAAAAAGACAAGTGAACTCTTATTTAAGGTAAGTAAGTTCTTTACCAAACAGGTCTCAGACAGGCAGCTGTTAGTGTTGCTAAATTCCAGGCAGTCCCTCAATGTAAGACGCTCTGCAAACAGGCAGAAGTCACTCCCTGCCTCAAAGCCTATGTGTGTTTTGTTAATGACTTAAGCCAGTGTGCAAACTAGGGTAGTTACTGGACTTCACTGAGCAGTCAGAGAGCCCTAACTCTGTGCATCCTCCTGTCACCTCATCAAGGCATGGTAGCAGAATAAAGCCTGTATGTAGCATACAGCATGTGTATATACACACCAACAGGATTGCATAGTGCTGCTGGCTCTAACCCTGTAACCACACAGGCTCATTATAGGTTGGCTTGAATTCACAGTATCACCAAGGTTGGAAGAGACCTCATAGATCATCAAGTCCAACCCTTTACCACAGAGCTCAAGGCCAGACCATGGCACCAAGTGCCACATCCAAGCCTGCCTTGAACAGCTCCAGGGACAGCGACTCCACCACCTCCCCGGGCAGCCCATTCCAGTGTCCAATGACTCTCTCAGTGAAGAACTTTCTCCTCACCTCCAGCCTAAATTTCCCCTGACATAGCTTGAAGCTGTGTCCTCTTGTTCTGGTGCTGTCCGCCTGAGAGAAGAGAGCAACCTCCTCCTGGCCACGACCACCCCTCAGGTAGTTGTAGACAGCAATAAGGTCTCCCCTGAGCCTCCTCTTCTCCAGGCTGACCAATCCCAGCTCCCTCAGCCTCTCCTCGTAGGGCTGTGCTCAAGGCCTCTCCCCAGCCTCGTTGCCCTTCTCTGGACATGCTCAAGCATCTCAATGTCCCTCCTAAACTGGGGGGCCCAGAACTGAACACAGCACTCAAGGTGTGGTCTAACCAGTGCAGAGTACAGGGGCAGAATGACCTCCCTGCTCCTGCTGACCACACCATTGCTGATGCAGGCCAGGATGCCACTGGCTCTCTTAGTAGGAGCAATGATATCCAAAAGAGATACTTACAAAATAATAGGGGATCTTTAGTGATAAAGCATTAGTTAGGATTTGGTACTAGTGTAAGAACAAAGAGTTTACAACCACTTGTAAAATTGCTTGTATAGGTCTTCAGCACCACTTGCATAGCAGTTAAAGATCCCTTGTCACACTCAGCCCTTAAGGGCCACCAGTGATAACATTCTAGGGTCAAATGAGCACAGTTTCCGTAGAGAAGCATCCCTAATGATGTAGGTTTCTCTGAGGTATTGAAAGCTTCTGCTTGGAAGATAAAGGTGAAAAGCTGTTGTGAGTCCATAAACTCTGGGTAGGATCCATCACTACCTTTTTCTTCTGTACTTCTACCATATTTTTAGATAGGGAAATGTTTGCTTTCCTTAAAAAGCCATTCGTGTGCTGCTAGAAGCAGAGTGATAAACTGAAACCTATCTGCCCTTTCATTTGGCCAGCTCCAGGCCTCTCAGTCTGCTCTAATCATAGAGTGTTTTTCAGTGCAGGAGCTGGCATTTCTTGAGTGTCACTGCAGAAGTGAAGGACTTCAGAAGGAGTTTCCAGAGCCCATTTCCAGCAGTGAAAATCCCCAATAGCGCAGAGTCTAGACAGTAACTAAAACTTAGTTTCAGAGCTAACTACCTGATGATTGTCTGATGATTTGAACTGAAGCTGATGGAATTTTGGTGTTAAGTTTGTGATTTAGGGAGCTGAATGTTAGAGTTTGGTAAAAATAGCATTAGAATCACAGAATGCTTTGGGTTGGAAGGGGCCTCCAAAGGCCCTCTAGTCCATGTCCCTGCTGACTGCAGGGGAGCTGGACTAGATGACTTCTAGAGGTCCCTTCTGGCCCAGACCATTCTATGATTCTACAGTTCTCCAACCCCCGCCCTGCAGTGAGCAGAACATCCTCCAGTAGATTACACTGTAGATGGTTTTCCTTGGAGAACACCAGAGAACAAAGAGTGTAGCAATCTTACTAGATAAAGCAGACAAGACTCAAAAAGTTCCTGACAAAGGGTAAATACAATACTGTGGGTTGGGGTTTTAGCTGGAAAACCCACATGCAGGAGAAGGAAATCATAGAATCAACCAGGTTGGAAGAGACCTCCAAGATCATCCAGGCCAACCTGTCCCCCAGCCCTATCCAGTCAACTAGACCATGGCACTAAGTGCCTCATCCAAGCTTTGCTTGAAGACCTCCAGGGACGGTGCCTCCACCACCTCCCTGGGCAGCCCATTCCAATGCCAATCACTCTCTCTGTGAAGAACTTCCTCCTAATGAGAAGTTATATGGGAAAGAAATCAGGAAAGGACTTAACTGGTTCTTAGGTCCAGATCTAATAAAGTGCAGCCCACTGTGAAAAAGAAGAGCACTAAATGGGGCTGGAGCATACTCACACTCCAGGTATGGAACCCCTGTGTGTGTGGCAGGTCAGCCCTGTGAAATCAGCCCATCAAGGTCTCAGTGCTGACCTGAGCCTCAGTACTCAGCAGTCATTAGTGGGAGTCTGCATGCATCTGCTGTGATGTAATGGCCTGTGGTCTGTTTGGCATTGCAGAAAAACATTCTTGGTTTGATGAATGCCTTTCCTGGGAAGATCCTGTGCCGTTTCCACGTCACCCAGCAGAGTGCACAGGTCTGCAAAGAACTTCAGCCACATGTTACAGGTAAATTCAGCAGTGCACACAGATGATGCTCAAGGTCTGAGTTTGATTACAACCCAGAGGATGAAGTTACAGGCATGATTTAACATGTAAAGGTTCAAAATGAGATGTGAATTAAACCCTGTATAATTTCACTGCACGTATTGTGCTTTGAGGGGGGGGTGGGTAAACAATCCCTTCACGGTTTTTGTTTTGTTGGTTTAATTTCTAATAAACCTCCTTTCTTAAATCTGAAATTCATTGTGGTACTTCCCACTCCAGACTTTATCACAGAAACTACTAAGCAAAACATTTACTCTGCTGAAGGTGGAATTGCCGAAGGATAAGCTGACTTATCAGACATACTTCCACCAGAGTTGTTCTCTCCTGTATTGGTCTTAGAGATAATTACCTTTTTCATCTGAACTGTGGAATTTTTAGTTACATGCAAGCCATGTTCAACAACCAATATCCTGTGCATTCCAGTGGAATCTAAATCCCCAAACAACAACTGGGTTTGGAGGCCTCGAATCTTGATACCTATTATAGAATGATAGAAGGAACCACAAGGATCAGCCAGTTCCAACCCCCCTGCCATACCCAGGGACACCTTACCCTAGAGCAGGCTGGCCACAGCTTCATCCAGCCTGGCCTTAAACACCTCCAGCCTTGGGGCCTCAACCACCTCCCTGGACAACCCATTCCAGGCTCTCACCACTCTCATGGTGAAGACCTTAAGCAGGCCTAGCATTTTTAAGAAAGGGGCATTTGGAATAGCTCTAAGCAGTCATTCTTCTTGAAATTACTTCACCATTAACATTTCTGTTCTATTTCCTCCTTTTTTTATTTGTCAGAGGGAAGAATATCTGAAAAGGATCTAGCAAAACATGTATCTAAGGATACTCTATGGTACATCTGCGGCCCACCTCCAATGATAGAATCTATATCCAACCTCCTCTCCAGCATTGGTGTTCCTAGAAAGTCTGTCTTCTTTGAGAAGTGGTGGTAGTGGCACCTGCTGAACAGAATACACTGGAAACAAATCATACTCTGCCTTATTTTGATAAGCTGAAATGTCCAGAACTAGACTATGAATTATTTGAGGGTTTTACATGCAGATCTCTTCAGTCATGATGGTGTTCCTTTAATTTAACTCTAATGAATCCATAATACAGTGCTGCTGCTGCTTTTTTTTGGGGGGAGGGGGAAGTGATTTTATATTAAAGAGATTAACTGCTCTGATTTTTGGATGGTTTTGCTTATTTCCTTTTAGACCTTTGTTTCATTACTCAACTTGTAAAAGACTTTCGGTGCCTGATTCAGCAGCTGCAGAGAATTAGTTGTGCAGCAATGCCAGGACAGTTTATAATCAATAATAATTCAGGCCACAACTTATCACAGTATCACCAAGGTTGGAAGAGACCTCACAGATCATCAAGTCCAACCCTTTACCACAGAGCTCAAGGCTAGACCATGGCACCAAGTGCCACGTCCAACCTTGCCTTGAACTGCCCCAGGGCCGACGACGCCACCACCTCCCCAGGCAGCCCATTCCAGTAGCCAAATCATTGTGCTGGTGAGTCCACACATTGCCTTCCCCACTTCTGTACAATGAATTACTACTTTTACGGGATAGTTGCTGTGCTGTGACTTCCTTCTCTTGCCATTGGTGTTAAAAGAGAAAAACACAACCTTTTGTGTGGTTTAAGTCAGCCAACTCTGTTGGCAGTCAAAGTTTTTGTTATAGTCAGAGCTAAGTGTTAAGAAGCTGTCAGGCTCTGACAGAGCTGTATAGTTAGTCACATGAAAATGTGTTCCTTGCTGGTGCTGAGGTGGCCCATCCAGCTTGTGCTCACACATCATGTCCCCAAAAGCAGCACTGGCCAGCCCCAGCCAAGACAGGGAATCTCCACAATGCTGCTGCACTAAGGGAGTTTTAGAAGGCTCCAGGCTATACTCTGGAGGGAAAAAGTGTCTAGTGTCTGTAACATCTGCTCTTTGAAGGTACAAGGAGTGTAGTGGCTGACAGCTAAGCCCTTCCTGACTGAACCTTCTTCCCCTGACTTGTAGAAGAATTCTTTGTGGAAATGCTAGCACCAACAAAACCCAGGAGATCCTTAATTACCTATACAGGCAGCTGGAGTCCTTTAGTGGTAGAGATTCCCCTTGTACAGCTGAAGGCTCCAATAAGGAACATTTATTATTGAGTGATTCAAAATGTTGAATCACAGAATCAGCCAGGTGGGAAGAGACCTCCAAGATCATCCAGTCCAACCTAGCACCCAGCCCTAGCCAAACAACCAGACCGTGGCACTAAGTGCCTCAGCCAGGCTTTTCCTCCAACACCTCCAGGGACAGCAACTTCACCACCTCCCTGGGCAGCCCATTCCAATGCCAATCACTCTCTCTGCCAGGAACTTCCTCCTAACACCCAGCCTAGACCTCCCCTGGCACAACTTGAGACTGTGTCCCCTTGTTCTGTTGCTGCTTGCCTGGGAGTAAAGACCAACCCCACCTGGCTACAGCCTCCCTGCAGGTAGTTGTAGACAGCAATGAGGTCTCCCCTGAACCTCCTCCAGAATAAACACCCCCAGCTCCCTCAGCCTCTCATAGGCTTTGTGTTCCAGGCCCCTCACCAGCTTTGTTGCCCTTCTCTGGACACATTCCAGTATCTCAGCACCTCTCTTGAATTGTGGAGCCCAGAACAGGTGAGTCCTGCTCATTGTTAGTAGCTCTCTTCCTCCAGTTAAATGTTCAAGTCAGGTAACACAGCAGATTCCTTGCCATCAGCACCCCTCTGCTCTGCCTTGGAGGTTGCAAAGGTGCTGATTCCATCACCAGCAATGGTTCTGTTGGTGTGAAGAATTAAATCTTTCAAGCACAACTTCCCCATGCCTGGCTTAAGACAGGCCTTGGACTTGAGCAATCATTTTGGCTTCAGTATGCCGAGTTTAGCCTTAGACTTAATTGGGCTCTGGTACATTTTGCAGCTCACAGGGTATCTGCTGCCACATCCACATTCACCCCATCTTCAAAACCCAGTGAGACAGCCTAACGAGAAAGCTCCAAGCCCTTGCTTGATTGCAGCACAGGAGTACTACTGCAATTGTTGCAGAAGCTAACCAACCAAAGTAATCCTAGTGCTGGGTGTCAGACAAAACTCCAGAGGTGCCAGGGCTCAGAACAAACAGACCCTAAGGGATAAGCTTTGTCTTTTCAGTCAGGAAGAGGTGACTCTGAATGATGGACCCTCAAGATCTGCCTATCTGGGACAGTGCCATGATGAGTGCCCATCTTCTGGTGCCTGCAGCCTTATCCACTCAGGTTTGTGCTGCTGTACCATGTGGCACTAAGGCCAGGCTGAAATGACTTTAACCTCCTCCACTGCAGACCTGGAGGGGATGTCTTATCAAATCCCCTCCTACTTAAATGAGAGGAAGATTCTGAGTATCCCTGTTTGCATGAATGGTTTCTTGTTTGCTCACTCCAGAATGTAAACAGGACAGTGTGCTTGTCAGGAAAAATAAAACCAAGGGGGTTTTGTGTTCATCATGAAGATCACAACTGACATGTGGGGGTTGATGCTTGAAGGAAGCAGGAGGTTTTTTTCTTCCTAGAAACATGCAATACATTGCTACAGGGCAGCACTGGTGCCTCACAAGAAAAACCACAGGCTGGGCTCCTGCATCTTTTACCAGAGGAATAATGAAAAGATGCAGAGAAGCCTCTAAATGTTATTTTTCTGTTGACTTCTAAATCGTTCAGTGGATTATAAACATGTTTACTCTTCCCCCCACCCTTCCTCTTAATGCACATGCTTTTTTCAGCCCAAACGACATCTCTCCCAAACCACTCCTCAGCTTTGCAGGGATATGTCCATCTAACAAAAGGCATTTCAAACCCCTTTGCGTCTGTAATCACTCTCTTTTCCCTCTAACCTCTTTCTGTCAGGCCCTGTTATGCTCAGGCTGAGTGCTGTGGGGCAAGGAAGAACACAGCTCTCCGACTGTATGGGCTCACCCGCTCCAAGGGCAGCCTTGAACACACAAACACACACTGGAGGAGAGAAGACCCTTCCTACCTCCCCACCCCCCAGTTCCACAGACCTCAGTCACTGTTAAGAAGAAGTTATCTCTTACCTTGAACAGATGCCTTGCCAAAGGGCACAGAGCACCTTCATTTCCTAATGCATGTACTGCTCCTTAATGCCATTTCTGAGCCAAGACCTCATTGCTGTCTACAACTACCTGAAGGGAGGCTGTAGACAGGTGGGGTTGGTCTCTTCTGCCAGGCAACCAGCAACAGAATAAAGGGACACAGTCTCAAGTTGTGCCAGGGGAGGTCTAGGCTGGGTGTTAGGAGGAAGTTCCTGGCAGAGAGAGTGATTGGCATTGGAATGGGCTGCCCAGGGAGGTGGTGGAGGCACCGTCCCTGAAGGTCTTCAAGCAAAGCTTGGATGAGGCACTTAGTGCCATGGTCTAGTTGACTGGATAGGGCTGAGGGACAGGTTGGCCTGGATGATGTTGGAGGTCTCTTCCAACCTGGTTGACTCTATGATTCTAAGGGGCTGGGAGAGTCGTTCACATCCCCTTCCTCCCTTACCTTGGCACTGAAGTATCTTCTGCAATTCTACTTTTTACTGGGTTCAGAATGAAGCATCAGTTTCGCTTTAAATCTGGCACTGGATCTGACTCCACCACAATCGAGGCAAGAAAAGAAATCCATGAAAATTAACCTATGTAAATATGTGCTCTGCAAATAAATCAATGCAGGAACAGCCTACCCTGGTGGGAATAGAGAGCAGCCTCTTGCTGTTCAGCAGCTCCTGAGTTGGAGAAATATTCTCAGCACGCGGTCGAATCATAACATGTAATCTTAGAAAGTGCAAATGTTTATTCCTACTGCATTTGTGTCATCAGCTAAGGAGCAACTGAAGGAGAAAAAGCAGCCCAGTGCTTTTGGTCTTGAGGGCTGCAATAGGTGTCCATCTATACACTTCTATCAAGATGGTTTCTTACCTGGTGTTGGAGCCTGCTTGGAATGAATCTTTTTCTTCTTCCCGTGGCATTATTTTAGCAGTTTGCTGCCTGCTCATCTGGTACAATGAATATGAAGTATTCCTATAGGATTTGCATTAATTAACTGGGAAAAGAGTGGCTATTCAGTTATCATTACATCATTTTAGTTAGTAGGGTGCTTTTAGCATGAATAACAGAAAGCACTTAAATTGCTTTTTGTTCCCCCTTCAGCGTATTGGTAAGGTACTGATTAGAGTCAACTGCCACATTCAGCACCACAGGCAACCTTCTGCTGATGGAGGCTTTGGCAAAGATGGCCTTTTAAAGCAGGCACAGCCTTGGAGACATAGCAATTGCATCTACAACTCTGAATTCACAGGTGAGCTGGCATTGTTGGCCAGCATTCCTCGTACTTCTTAGAAGCATTTACCAGAAAGAAATTAGTATCTGCTCTTCTTACACTCTTCAGTTCTGGGAGGATGAAAATTCCTGCATGAAAAGCTGATTGTGCTTTATTTCTACCCTGTAATTGGCTCCCTGAGGCAAATGTAGAGAGTCAGAGCAACTACAAAGCAAAGGCAGGGCACCCAAATGCAGAGCCCTTCCCCTGCTCACCTCAGAAACAGGCTGAGAAGCTGAATTAGGGGGAAAAAGAAGTACACTGTTTTGTACTTACCTTCATCGCCATGCGTATGTGACAGCTACTTTGAGCTATTTCAGTTGCACTGTTCTCAAGTGCACAGATCCAGCAATCAAAGAAAGTATGCAAGATGAAATGCCAGTCAAATGATCTGTCTATTTATCCCCTCCTAACCAGTACATGAACTGTTTTCATTATGATGCTTCTACACTTTGGGCTTTTGACCTCTCTTGGTACCCTTCTTGGACTTGTACCCTTGCCTTCTGCTGCTTGTTCCAAGAGAAAACTCCTTTTCAGTCCTTCATTTAGTGCAGCCACTCCTCTTTGTCATTTTCATGCAGCCTTGGACATTTCTTCACTTGTCTGGACTGGATTTTCTCCTTTGAACTCATCGCATTTAACAAGTGCTCTTGTTCAGATGGCCACTTGCTCTGAGACCAGCATTCCTGACCGAGTAGCCCACAGGCTCCTCCAGCAGACAGGCAGCTCTTCAGACTGGTCCACGCACCTGAGCGTTGTGGTGGTAGCAGAACCACGTTCCAGTTACAATACAGCCGAGTGCCACTTGTGTGTGCTGTTGTGCTTCACTGTCACCAGGCAGCATCCCTAACACGTGGCAGCAGAAGCTGTCAGCTCCTTCCCCGGGCGCACAGGCAATACTCTCTGGTGTCATCCTTTCCTTGCAGGAGAGGCATGTAAGATTAGATTGCATTCTCACTGGGAGACTCTGTCCAGTTTGGGGGGAAAACCAGGTCAGGCTTTAAATGAAAGCTCTCTGTGGGATGGAAAGGGCCATCTCTGCTCTGTGCTGGAGGTGGCAAACCCTGGTATGGAGCTGGTGGCTCAGAGCCTCTTGGCCTCTCTGGGCGAGTCTTGCCCTCCCCCTGCAGGTTGTACTTCTGCAGCCAAACATCCATTTCAGCTTCTCCCACATACAGTCTCTCCCCAGTTGGTCACATTTTAAGATGTAGGAGTTAAGCCCTGGCCTAGCCCTTTCTCTTCTCCATTGAGGCTTCAAATCAGGTGACAATTGCTTGTTTTCACTTCCTTGGCTACTCTGGTGGTCTTGCCCAAAATGGCAAAGGCAGCTGAGCTAAAATGCACCTAACAGATGCAGAGCCTTGCTGCTGTACCCCAAGCCTGTCTTCCTCAGGCTACATCACTTCTGTATCATCCATCTACGAGGAGATTTATGCTGTCTCAGTTTACTTGAGACAGGGGCATGGTGAAATCAAGTGCAGGACTCCTGCACTGCTCCTAGTCTCCTTCCCTGGAGACTTTCAAGGCCTGTCTGGCTGTGTCCCTGTGTGATCTGTGTTAGATAGCATTGTCCTGCTCTGGCAGGGGGGTTGGACTCTATGACCTCCTTGGGTCCCTTCCAACCCCTAACATCCTGTGAGCCTGTGACTCGAGACAGCTGAACTAAGAGTAACTGGAAGTCACATGTTGGAATTGATTATGTGACTCTAACACCAAACCTGTTTGTCCTTTTCACACAGAAAACAGCATGAATGTTCTCTTTCAATCTTCCCAACCCTAACTTGCCGTGGCATTTACAGAGACCAAGTTTTAAATCAAATTTCCACTTAAACAAGCACAACTTCCTCACAGACTGGTGGTGAAAACCCAAGCAACCAGTTCTCTAGGCACTAGCAAATACTACTAATCCAGTAGCAAGAAGCTTCCTTCATCACCACATACAGACCCCAAGTTCCTCCTTCTGGGGACAAATTACTGGCTGTTGTGCAAGTACCACAAATAAGGAATCTCCTCATGACCTTTATTTTGCTTGAGTTTCGTAAGCAGGTGGGATCCAGTTTAAACAAGGTCAAATTGCAATCCAGTAAATGCTTTTGCTTCAAAAGTATTTGGAGAGTTCTTTCTATTGCAACACTTTCTACTAGCAAAATACTCATTAGACGCAGTGAACTTTTACACAGGATTAATACAAAGCTAGTCCTTGAAATAGACACCATCAGTAGAAGGATCTTATGCTAACAGGGTTTGCAAACAGGTACTTCAAACTGTACAGATCAGAGACCTTGTATTTAAGTAGACCAAA
The DNA here is from genome assembly GCF_015220805.1 of Pogoniulus pusillus. Lineage (NCBI taxonomy): Eukaryota > Metazoa > Chordata > Aves > Piciformes > Lybiidae > Pogoniulus > Pogoniulus pusillus. The sequence goes on along the minus strand of NC_087291.1, from coordinate 5,639,934 downwards.
CGCAACAACCTCTTTTGGAGGCTATTTGAACTCCTCTCTAATCTCAAGCAACAGAACAAAAGAACTGGAAAAACACTGCCAGAAGTAGAAGCTACTTCAAGTCCTGTGGTTAAACAACTGAGTTAAAAATCAAAACTCCTTTAATCACTGAGGAAAAAAAAACAACCCAGCACTGCCATGCTCTCTGTGTGTGTGAAATGGCTTAAACTTGAATGCCCTTGTCCCACTTAGAGGAACATTCAAAGTGGCACAGTTTTGCCCTTCTCTGCAGTGTTTTGCCAACTGTATCATTTTTAGGCCTGTAAAATGCTTTTGAATCCCTCCAGGTGCACAGCTGACACAGAACACACTTCTTCACACAGCATTTTGAAGGCAAAGGAAAATTATCAGACACAAGTTGGTTAAGGAAAACAAAAGCAGCAAAATACTTACAGAGCTCTTACTTCAGGGAAAAAAAAAAGGGGGGGGTTTTAGAATGTATTTCTCACCTTCTTACCAGACTGTAAATAGGAATGAAGAGTGTTAGGAGAAAGAAGCTACTTCCTACTGGTTTAAGAATCCTGAAGTACTTGAAGAGCATTGGCACAGAAAGTATGTTACACATGGGCTGTCACTTGTAAATGCTTTTAATGTAGCTCCAAACATAGCTGGTAATTTTACAGAGTTCCATCAGGCATCAGTTCCAAAATATGGCTACTTATATATATATATATATATATATATATATATATATATGCTAAAAACCAAAGCCTCTAGGAGGGGATTTGCATTTTGTAAAGTCATTTAGTGACATTGGTTGGCCACTGACTCCTGTTACTTGTCTACAGTTTCACTTCTTTCTCCCAACATGTAACACTGAGGAAATGGTGCAAAATGACCTCTAAAGGTGAGAAGGTGACATCTAATTGCAATTTTAGTGAAGACAGCCACTGAAATGAGTGCATTTTACCTGCCTTTTCTTTTCCCCCACGCTGCTTTTCTGTCTTCTGGAGTCTCCGCAACTACTAACTGTTGACTGGCAAAGAGAACACAAAGGTGAGTGAATAGGGAATGGCATTGGAAACCTTCTGCCTCACACCAACTTACTGTGCAGTTTGTTTACCCAGTGTGCCCAAAATAGGCACATCATTTTCTTACTGCTGAAAGAAGACTCTGAAGGGTTACCAAAACTCAGACGAGAGTATCATCAGGAAGTATGCTGTCTGAGATAAATGCAGGTAACAAGCATCTCATCTAAGCTTTCCAATTTCAGCCTCTTTAAGCCCAAATACCATCTTCATGACACTACAAAGCTTCATGACAAGTAACATATGGCACAAGAACACCTTCAGCAAAGATACGTGGACAAGAAAGCATTGTAGAGTAAAATCTGACCAAGTGAAATGTTTGCCCTCACCCAGGTACAAAACCACTTGGATAAGGTCACAGAAAAACCCAAGTATGTTTTCTGCCCCTATTTTTGCCTTTGAAGTGTAGCCCTAGGAGGCAGCACAGGGCATTGGCCACTCTGAGCAGTGGATGGGATTTTTGCAACTGATTTCTGCCTGGACCTGTAGTTACTTAAAACTTCAGTTTATTGGTGTGCTAAGGAGCCAAGTAAGCACAATGCCAAAGAAGTGCCAAACTGAGCAATAAGTGGTGGTGATGAGCAGTATCTGTTGTTCTGTCTTGGCAAAGTATCAGCAACTCAGCAGAGTCCTGGAGCACAGGTCTTTACTCGCAGGAGCAGTCCACTGCTCCATCACTGCCACCGCAGTCATCCAGCGCCGGAGAGCAGCCTCCCCCTGCTGTTACCTGTTCCACGCAGCAGTCAGAGGCGCTCTGGCTGAGGCAGGCCTGCACCTCACTGCCATCACTATGGCAACCAGCAGGACACGCTTCTTCTAACGCCCCGTTGGGATGGGTGCCTGCCTCGTTGGTCCCAGCAACTTCATCTCCCAAGTCTATGACATCATCCAGCTGCTGCTCTGGATCCAGCTTGGCTGCTGTTGAGATTTGTGCTTCTAAGTTTCTTGTGTTCTCTGTGACTTCAAACTCCTGCTTCTCCTCGGCCATCTGCTTTTCCTTGGTACTTGACTTGGCCTTTGAGGAATTCTTCATCTGTTTGTTGTGCATATCTTCTTTGGAGAACCTCCAGTGAAACTACAAATCAGAGATGTAAACGTCAAAGGCCACTAAAACAACCTCACAGGGACATTTACCTTCCCCAGTGGAAAAGCTTTTGTCAGTTGGTGTTAATCCAAGGACTAGCTTGAGCAAAACGACCTCAAGTCTTTAAACAGCACGACTGAGTCAAACGAGTTAAGCTCCTTTGTGCCTACAGGCTGCATAGGTGGGCAGAGGTCAATGGGATGAGATTTAACAAGGCTAAGTGCAGGGTTCTGCACTTGGGCCACAACAACCCCAAGCAGTGCTACAGGCTGGGGACAGAGTGGCTGAGAGCAGCCAGGAAGAAAGGGACCTGGGGGTACTGGCAGAGAGTAGCTGAAGATGAGCCAGCAGTGTGCCCAGGTGGCCAGGAGAGCCAATGACATACTGGCCTGGATCAGGAACAGTGTGGCCAGCAGGACAAGGGAGGTTATTCTGCCCCTGTGCTCAGCACTGGTCAGGCCACACCTTGAGAACTGTGTCCAGGTCTGGGCCCCTCAATTCAAGAGAGATGTTGAGGTGCTGGAAGGTGTCCAGAGAAGGTTGAAAAAGCTGGTGAGGGGCCTGGAGAACAGCCCTGTGAGGAGAGGCTGAGGGAGCTGGGGGTGTGCAGCCTGCAGAAGAGGAGGCTCAGGGCAGACCTCATTGCTGTCTACAACTACCTGAAGGGAGGCTGTAGCCAGGTGGGGGTTGGCCTCTTCTCCCAGGCAACCAGCAACAGAACAAGGGGACACAGTCTCAAGTTGTGCCAGGGGAGGTCTAGGCTGGATGTTAGGAGGAAGTTGTTGGCAGAGAGAGTGATTGGCATTGGAATGGGCTGCCCAGTGAGGTGGTGGAGTTGCCATCCCTGGAGGTGTTGAAGCAAAGCCTGGCTGAGGCACTTAGTGCCATGGTCTGGTTGACTGGCTAGGGCTGGGTGCTAGGTTGGACTGCATGATCTTGGAGGTCTCTTCCAACCTGGCTGATTCTATGATTCTATTACAGGAAGGAGAGAGAATGTGATGCATCCAGCTCCTGCTGCTTCCCATGCCTGGTGGGCTCCTCACCACCTGCTGCATCACTGTTGAGGCCTGCAGCACGCTGGCAGCTGACCTGCCCCATGTGCAAAGCAAGAGTATGCAAAGCTGTGCAAGTGCAGGCGGAGGAGGCAATCCCATGGCCTTCTTCCAACGTTTGTCACCAAGTTCAGGGCAGAACTAACACCATGCTCCAGACTGTACCCAAACAAAATATTCTGAAGCACTGGTGTGAACGTTGTGTGGTGAGAAAGCGTGAGACTGCCTCCTGCAGCACTCTTCACAAGCCTTGCCACAGCTACCCTTGCAGAGGAATGGGTTTATCTACTCTTAAAACAGTCATAAAGGGGCTGGCAGTACTAGCACAAAGGCTGGGTGGGGAATGGCTGAGAGCAGCCCTGAGAAAAGCACCTGGGGGTCTGGGGTGGTGAAAAGCTCAACAGGAGCCTGCAGTGTGAGTGCAGCCCAGACACAACCCTGTGCTGGGCTGCAGCAAGAGCAGTGTGGGCACAGGGCAAGGGAGGGGATTCTGCCCCTTGGCTCTGCTCTCCTCACACCCCACCTGCAGTCCTGGGTGCAGTTCTGGAGCCATCAACACAAGAAGGACATGGAAGTGTTTGAGACAGTCCAGAGGAGGGCCACAATTATGATCAGAGGGCTGCAGCAGCTCTGCTATGAGCACAGGCTATGAGAGTTGGGGCTCTGCAGCCTGGAGAAGAGAAGGCTTCAAGGAGACCTTATCACTATAAGGAAGGCTGAGGAGGGACTATATACAAGGTCTTCTGTGCTAGTTTGAGCCTAGCTAGAATGTTTTGGTGAGAAGAACTAGATTACAGGCCGTGAAAAGGAAACAATGGTGATGCCTACTGCACTCATAGGCTTGCTGAGATGTATAAGAGCAAGAACACAAATACAGATAAGACATTCAGTCACTGCCTGGCCTTTGAGCTGCATTTCTCTCTCTCTAACCTAACCTGATTAATCCACCTGCTTCCTAATGCCCCTGACCGACCCTTCATTCTTCCTTGGGCACAAGGCAATGTCTGGGGTATGGTAGAGAGGGGTGGGAGAAGGTGGAAGGGCAGCTGGGAGCCCCTCCTGGGCACTCAGGTTTCTGTATTCCCTTTTACCTTGTCTATTTCTGTCTATAACTGTATCTACTGTAACTATCTGCTTGGATATTGTGCTAGCTGTAAATAAATAGCTTCGTTCAATTTCCAGAGCTGGCTGAGTCTAGTCTGGGTGATTTCCAATGCATGGGGGAGAGGGGAACACCCAAACCATCACATCTTGTAATGACAGGACAAGGGGTAATGGTTGAAACTGGCAAAGAGGAGATTCAAACTAGGTGTTAGGAAAGGATTCTTTGCAGTGAGAGTGGTGAGACACTGGCACAGGTTGCCCAGGGAGGTTGTGGCTGCTCCCTCCCTGGAGGTGTTCAAGGCCAGGTTGGATGAGGCCTTGAGTGACCTGTTCTAGTGGGAGGTGTCCCTGCCTATGGCAGGGGGTTGGAGCTGGATGATCCTTGAGGTCCCTCCCAACCTAAACCATTCTATGACTTAGCAACTCAGCAGGTGTAAAGAACACAAAGGCTGACAAAGAGGCCACTCACAGATCTGCTTGGTTGGTATAAAAAACGAATGGGCCTTCCCAAGGAGAGCCAGGCCATGTTCCAAGCCATTGCTGGGCCAGCTGACACAAGTTTGCATGGTCCAGGTCAACATGCACAACTGTTTCATCAGCAGTGTCCATGCTAATGGAAGCTCAGGGGTGGGTTCAGAGGCAATGCTTGGATGGCATGAACAATCTCACCAGGACATTCAGACCTTTACTCCAGTGGAGCCATGTCTGTGCCACAGTTGGCCAAAACAAGGACATGTGGTCATACATTTTAGCTCTAGCATTCATTCTTTAATCAAAAAGCCACTCAAAACCTATTAAGGCTTATTATTAAGCTAGCCAGGACTATCTGCTAGCCAGGACTCGACCTAAAAACAAACCAAATGGCTTTACAAAAAGGAAGCCACTTAAATTTACAATTTAGAGAAGGGGGAAAGATAGAATCTCAGCTCTACAGGTTCACTGCTTAAAATTCACAGACACCTGAATATTTTCCTCTTTGATTTCATAGAATCATAGAATCAACCAGGTTGGAAGAGACCTCCAAGATCATCCAAGCCAACCTAGCACCCAGCCCTAGCCAGTCAACCAGACCATGGCACTAAGTGCCTCAGCCAGGCTTTGCTTCAACACCTCCAGGGACGGTGACTCCACCACCTCCTTGGGCAGCCCATTCCAATGCCAATCACTGGGCACCTACAACTCTCCTTTAACTCAAAGCTCTTTTTGACAGAAGGTAAGATCAGGGCCCTGCATGTGCTAAAGATCAAAGTGCAGGAGGCTGTGTGTGCATGCACACGTGTCTGGGTAGGCAGGTGCTTATATTCTGTTTCACAGCCTGTGCCTGCTGAAATTAGCACCACTTCTCTAGAAAGCCAATGGACAGGATTACCTCATCACTGACAGAATGTTGCACTGTAAGAATACTTCTCTCTTACTGAAGAGATAAATAAGCTGTACCACCCCTTGGATGTTTCCTTGTCTGTTCCTCTGGCTAAACAGAACAACAGTTGGCTGTGGTGCACGGGTTACTTGGTTTGGTTTGTAGTGCTGCGATGTCAGGGGACAGAGTCTGCTCAGCAAGTTTGCTGATGGCACCAAGCTGGGAGGCTTGGCTGATACAGCTGAAGGCTGTGCTGCCATCCAGAGAGACCTGGACAGACTGAGAGCTGGGCACAGAGGAACCAGATGAGGTTCAACAAGGACAAGTGCAGAGTCCTGCATCTGGGGAGGAATAATAAACTGCACCAGCACAGGCTGGGAGGTGATCTGCTGGAGAGCAGCCCTGTGGAGAGGGACCTGGGAGTGCTGGTGGAGAACATCCATGACACAGCAATGTGCCCTTGTGGCCAAGAAGGCCAATGGGATCCTGGAGGGCATTAAAGAAGAGTGTGTCCAGCAGATCAAGGGAGGTTCTCTTCCTTCTCTACTCTGTCCTGGTGAGACCTCATCTTGAGTATTGTCTTCAGTTTTGGGCCCCCCAGTTTAAGAGGGACAGAGATCTGCTGGAGAGGGTCCAGTGGAGGGCTATGAAGCTATTTAGGGGACTCTGAAGCTTTGTGTGATGAGGAGAAGCTGAAGGACCTGGGGCTTTTTAGTCTGGAGAAGAGAAGACTGAGAGGAGATTTAATAAGTGCTTATAAATATCTGAGGGCTGGGGGTCAGGAGGAGGGGGACAGGCTCTGCTCACTTGCTCCTTGGGATAGGACAAGGAACAATGGGTGCAAGCTGCAGCACAGGAAGTTCCACCTCAACACAAGGGGGAACTTCTTTACTGTAAGGGTCCCAGAGCACTGGAACAGGCTGCCCAGAGAGGTTGTGGAGTCTCCTTCTCTGGAGCCTTTCAAGGCCAGTCTGTATGTGCTCCTCTGTGATATGTGTTAGATAGCATTGTCCTGCTCTGGCAGGGAGCTTAGACTCAATGATCTCTTTGGGTCCCTTCCAACCTCTGACATCCTGAGATCCTTTTAATCTTGCCAGCCTATTTCCCTCCTCTGAGAGTTTATCTGTAAACATTTCAGGCATGCCATATCACAAGTTCAAAACCCCCTGAGTGCCTGTAACGTGGCACATGCAGAATATTCAGTAACTTAATCAAATGCTGTTTAGCATCTTTGATGGGACTCAAACCTCCACTCAGAGATGCTGAACCAGTCTTACATTTCTTTATGCAACCACAATCAACCTCGTCCCTCGTTTTAACGCAACCTTTGGTACGAAGCATGTGCTGCATTGATTTGTGCCCTCCAATACTTCTGTATATTTAATACTGCCAATGTGTAAATCCTTTGTTATGTCAACCAGACGTTGCTGAATAAGTTTTTATATCCTCCAATGACAAAAATGTAAACAAAGTCCTGAGTCATCCGGGTGGTATGCATTTGTTAGTGTAATACAAGCAATCGGTATCATACTGATTCACTGGAAGATGTACAATCACTTGCAGGTTCCCACCCCTTCCATTAAAACCTCACACAGTGGTAGGGGAAAAAATGACCAAACACAGGCACTCCAACCCTCATCTCAAGATCCTTCTAATCACTTGAAAACAGAGAGAAAAAGCAAGAAAGTTTGGCTTTGTAACACGTTCACAGAATGCTCTGGGCTCTATCTTTGCTAATGAGAGGAGGTAAATCCTATAATCGCAGTCGTGCTCCCAGCGGTTCTCTCCTACTTCAGTCAGCTCAAACACTCTCCTGGCCAACAGTTCATCTGAAAGATGACTTTCACAGAGCCAGGCTCAAAACCAGTGAGGGCTTTATAGATGAAAAACATCTGTAATTATCTCAAACGTTGGGTAAAACGCTCCTAGTGCTCAACTCTGTCCAGTGTTTCCAATCTCCTACTCTAGATCGACTTCTGCAGGGCTTCAAGCACACCACTCCTTCAGGTGACAGTTGGCTAGCCAGAGCTCACCTAAGTGCACAGAGCTAGAATAAAAATGAGCTCCTATTCATCAGCAACCTTCTCACCATGTGGTTTCAGAGATCCTTTGCATACTTCACCTGGCTGCTGTGGTACTCAAAGGGCAAGGTGAATTTTGTAACACGGGAGGGTCAGCACTTTTCCCAGTTCCCAGTTTTCCAGTCCCTGTATTTCTCTCTCAGCTGTATGCCATGACAGGTGTGGGTTCCTTGTATTTCTCTCTCAGCTGTATGCCATGACAGGTGTGGGTAGGGAATCCCACAGCTCCACAGTTTCAAAATGGAAATAGGAATACACATGTCTGTCCCTCGTGCACATCGTTAGCTGCCAGCTATGTTCTTGGATAATTGAGCTGGATTCAGGGGCCTTTTTTTTGGTTAATTCTAGCTGTACAGGGTTAACCCTCCTGGAGGAGTGATCTTGAACCTGACTCCAGGTGCACTTGATCCCTCCCCAGGGGTAGATCTGAACGCTACCAGGTGTGGTGGTTAGCCCACTCCCCCTTCCTGTCTAAGACACATAAAAGCAGAGTGACCTTCTGTTTGCCTCTCTCTTCCTGCTCTCCCTCCCTGCCTGCCAGCATCACCATTCCTGTTTCCTGCTGCTCTTTGTCTTACCACATGGTCATCAACCAACGAGGTGGACAAAACCCATTGCCATCACATCTGGTTGCATATTTACATGTTTTGTACCTTGTTTTCCCTTCCCTACATCTTTGCAACTTCCTTACCTCACATACCTTGTATTTATTGTTAAACTCTTCTTCCTTTAACTTCCAAATCGCAGAGAGATCATTTATTTGGGTCTGCAAACCTTTGCTCTCTCTGTATCTAATTCATTTTCATTTTGAGAAAGAAGGGGGAAGAGGGAAGGGCATCCTATAAATTGTTATTGGTTCTATCAACTAAATTTGAGCCTCTGGGAAATTTAAATTGGAACCAAGACACTAGCAGAATTCATTACCATTCACACAGCACACAGAAACACCTGCCAAGACCAGGTATGCACCACGCTAGGTCGTATCAAAACAGGTAAAAAGAAAGAGAGAGCAATTTAAATACAAAAGGCAGGCAGTGGGTGGGAGAAAATAGTGTTGGTTCCACCTTGCAGGCAGGTGAACATGGGCAGGGAATTTTAGGCACCACTGTAAAGAGGAATCTACACTTCTGCTACTGCTGTGACAGAAGAGAATGAAATGTAAGAGCTTTCACATCACTTTCATTCTTTCATTTGAACATTTCAGTTCCTTGTGTCTTACTATTTAGCACAGAAGTGCTGAACAGGCCTTTTTTAATTCTATGGGAAATCAATGACAACATTAAAATACCTCCAATGCAAACCAAAGAAACCTGGAACTCAAGGTTATTTACCTTAGATTCTTTCTTCTTCGCTTTCTGGGGCAAAGAAGGTCTCTGAAGAAATACAATTTGCTTTGTAGATAAATTTCCCTCCCTGAAAAGAAACAAATGCACACTCCTGAGAATGAATTAAATTCAGGTCCGACATCACTCAAAGCGAAAATCCATCTCAGTCATCTATTTCTGCAGGTCAAAGAACAACAAAATAAGAATGACCTTAAACATTGTCTGTCCCCAGTGTCTTTCCACAGCCTGGTATTTTTTGGGGAAAAAAAAAAAAACTAACAAAAAAGAGCAACTGTTCAGCCTGATAGAGCCTGTCAGCCCGTGACATACTTCTGCTGAGTGTTTTAGCATTAGTGTGTAAACACAGGGAAAAATTGTTTGGAGCAAAAAGCAAGAAATGCAGGCTCCATGGTGTCTGTGTGTAGCAGCATCTCAGTGACAACAGAGTGGTCCCCTCTCAGGCCACCAATCAGGAATAGGGCTGGGTGCTGCTTACAGCATGACAGGAGGCACAACCTCCTGGAGAGCAGCCAGACAGAGAGGGATCTGGGGGTGCTGATTGATACCTGCCTGAACATGAGCCAGCAGTGTGCCCAGGTGGCCAAGAGAGCCAGTGGCATCCTGGCCTGCATCAGCAATGGTGTGGTCAGCAGGAGCAGGGAGGTCATTCTGCCCCTGTACTCTGCACTGGTTAGACCACACCTTGAGTGCTGTGTTCAGTTCTGGGCCCCCCAGTTTAGGAGGGACATTGAGATGCTTGAGCGTGTCCAGAGAAGGGCAACGAGGCTGGGGAGAGCTGGGATTGGTTAGCCTGGAGAAGAGGAGGCTCAGGGGTGACCTTATTGCTGTCTGCAACTACCTGAGGGGTGGTTGTGTCCAGGAGGAGGTTGCTCTCTTCTCTCAGGTGGCCAGCACCAGAACAAGAGGACACAGCCTCAAGCTGTGCCAGGGGAAATTTAGGCTGGAGGTGAGGAGAAAGTTCTTCACTGAGAGAGTCATTGGACACTGGAATGGGCTGCCCGGGGAGGTGGTGGAGTCACTGTCCCTGGGGCACTTCAAGGCAAGGTTGGACATGGCACTTGGTGCCATGGTCTGGCCTTGAGCTCTGTGGTAAAGGGTTGGACTTGATGATCTGTGAGGTCTCTTCCAACCCTGATGATACTGTGATACTGTGAACCAAAGGCCAGCAGTGGTTAGATTGGGTAGGTGCCCTTCGGCACTGTCAAGCTGAGCAGTGCTACTGAAGTTCTAATGCAGGATACAGAAAGCTAGAAGAGAAAGCAAATCATATATACCTTGTTAATTTTCTGTTCATTTCTATATTTAAACATATATGAAAAACTTTAAATACCATTTTTCCTTTCCCCCCAGCACAGATGGCCTTTACTTTTTAGGTTCTTATGTGTAGGAGTAGTCTTCATCTAGATCTGAGCATATTTTTTACTGTTTTAAGATCAAAAGAGATCAGGACTGATTGTGTTGCTGTATAAATACATTCCTGACCAGTGAAAGTGCAGAAAGCACCACCTTCATGATTAACAAGTGGGATGATTGTTTTTTTACCACAGTTATGAAGAGCATTTTTAAGTGACTCACATTTATAGTTGAACCCTCAGACTATTAATAACAGCAAAGTAGACTGCAAAAGAAGGCACATGGTTCTTCTCAGCTAGACTGTGTATCAGCAGCACTGGACAACATCAGCTAGGCAACATCTCGTTCCAAATGTTCTTAGAGCTTTTGGCTGTGCTCTAAGAGGAGCTACTGGGAGATGTAGAGCAGGAATTTTACAGTCAAGTTACAGAGAGGCAGAGATGCTACCCAGAAACTTCATGCAGAAACCACACTGCTACCTTGCAGTGTTTTGTCTGCCAGACACCTGCTTCCTGCCCCATGCAGCTGGTGATGCTCAGAAAACCCAAACAGCTGCACCCAAGTTTGCAAGGGCAGCAACTGCATGCATGCAAGGAAATCCAGGAGAACTGCTGGTATAGACTTCAGTGTCCTATAGGCAGTGAGGGACTCTTCCCTACCTGTTTGTCTTCACAATGGGAGTGGGAAGCACACACGTCAGCTGCCAGCCGTACGCGGCAAGGGAATTCAGCAGCGGAACGTAATCTGTCTGCACTTCAACTCCCTAGGAAAGAGCAACCAGCAGTTAGCATCACCTGCAGTGCAACACTCGGTCTGCCAAAGCCAAAAAACAACAGGGAAATATACATGTGTGGGCATTTTGGAGGGGAGAATGGGCTTTTGTCCTGAGGTGGGTCATTTTGTATGGTCACAGGCTTACAGGATGTTAGGGGTTGGATGGGATCCAAGGAGATTGTCGAGTTCAACCCCCCTGCCAGAGCAGCACCACACAATCTAGCTCAGGTCACACAGGAACACATCCAGACAGGCCTTGAAAGGCTCCAGAGAAGGAGACTCCACAACCTCTCTGGGGAGCCTGTGCCAATGCTCTGGGACCCTTACAGTAAAGAAGTTCCCCCTTGTGTTGGGGTGGAATCTCCTGTGCTGCAGCTTCCATCCATTGCTCCTTGTCCTATCCCAGGGAGCAGTGAGCAGAGCCTGTCCCCCTCCTCCTGACCTCCAGCCCTCAGATATTTATAAGCACTTATTAAATCTCCTCTCAGCCTTCTCTTCTCCAGACTAAGCAGCCCCAGGTCCCTCAGCCTCTCCTCATAAGCCATGCCCTTCTGTCCCCTAATCATCCTCGTAGCCCTCTGCTGGACCCTCTCCAGCAGATCTCTGTCCCTCTTAAACTGGGGAGCCCAGGTCAGCAAGGCAGAAATGAAAACGTTTGAAAATATCAATGTGATGGTTTGGGTGTTACCTGCCCTCCCTCACACTTTGGCAATCACCCAGATTAGACTCAGCCAGCTCTGGGAATATGAATGAAGCTTATATTTAAAGCTAGCACAATGTACAAGCAGATAGTTACAGTATATACAGTTATAGACAGAAATATACAAGGTAAAAGGTAATACAGAAACACAACAGCCCTCCCAGAAACCTGAGTCCCCAGGAGGGGCTCTCAACCACCCCTTTCACCTTCCCCCTACCCCTCTCAACCTTACCCCAGTCCCAAGGAAGAATGGAGGTTCAGCCAGGGGGTTAGGAAGCAAAGTGGATTAATCAGAGAGACAGCAGAGAGGCTACAGAGAGAAATGCAGCTCAGAGCTCCCAAGCAGAAGTTGTTCCTTATCTATGTTTGGATGCTTGTTCTTATACCTCTCAGCAAGCCTATGAGTGAAGTAGACATCACCCTTGTTTCTCTTTCACAGCCTGTGATCTAGTTCTTCTCACCAAAACATTCTAGCTAGGCTCAAACTAGCACACTGAGAGACAGGGGCCGAGAGCCTGTGCATAGCAAACTGCTAACTGAGTTTGGTAAATATCTGTGAGGCATCCACCCAGCTTTAGGTTGCAGATCTGAACAGCCAAAGTCATTGTATTTTTATCAATTACCTCCTCCCAAGCAAAAACATATTCAAGTAGTTAAAACATGCCAGCCTTGCATGTCCCACATTCTGTGCCTATCTAGGCCAGAGTGAATCCTGAAGGGACACTGAGATGCTTGAGCATGTCCAGAGAAGGGCGACGAGGCTGGGGAGAGGCCTTGAGCACAGCCCTACGAGGAGAGGCTGAGGGAGCTGGGATTGGTTAGCCTGGAGAAGAGGAGGCTCAGGGGAGACCTTATTGCTGTCTGCAACTACCTGAGGGGTGGTTGTGGCCAGGAGGAGGTTGCTCTCTTCTCTCAGGTGGCCAGCACCAGAACAAGAGGACACAGCCTCAAGCTGTGCCAGGGGAAATTTAGGCTGGAGGTGAGGAGAAAGTTCTTCCCTGAGAGAGTCATTGGACACTGGAATGGGCTGCCCGGGGAGGTGGTGGAGTCGCCGTCCCTGGAGCTGTTCAAGGCAGGATTGGATGTGGCACTTGGTGCCATAGTCTGGCCTGGAGCTCTGTGGTAAAGGGTTGATGATCTGTGAGGTCTCTCCCAACCTTGGTGATACTGTGAAACAGGTCAGGTTACTCCACCACGAAGGATCAAAAGCAAAATGGCCAATGACAGCAACAAAAGCACAGGTCTAGCTCTTTTACCACCCACAAATATGCACAGCTTCCTTGTTCTTCAGCATCAGGAAATCTGTGGGTGAGACCCAAAGCATTGCCTTTCAGGGCAGAAGTCTGGCTCCAGCCACACATCTACCCAGCAGAGCCTTGCTAATTTTCTTTCTGCTGAATGGCAGACCATGTAATTCGCTCAGAAAGGACCACAGTGCTCTCAACAAAGACTGCTCCACTGAGGTGTCCAATTGCCCAAACTTCCAGCAGTTGAACAGAAATATCTTACAGCATATTTACTGGTTTTCCATTTTAATAAACACAAAGCAGACAAATGGTAACTACTGAGCTCTACAAACAGAACTAAATTTCAGTGGAATGACAATTAAATTTGCCAAAAAAGCTCAGGCACTTACACTGGTTTCATGTGCACACAAGGAGTTTTAACTGCCAGTTCTGGGTAAGGCAGAGTAGTTTTGCAGCTCCCAAAAAAAACCATTTATTCCTCAGTAATGAAACAGTCATTTGATCAGAACTAATCCAAATCCTGCTGTAGTTATTTCAAGGTATTTTAGTGAATTTCCAGTCTCAGCTATTCCTTTCTTCTAACAAATGTAATTTAGGTCACTTCATATCTTCATAGCTGAATGACCTCCTAACTATAGCTATTAAAAACCTGATCATGACTACAAAGGCAAATAGCTGAAGAAGCTGCACACAGCTCCTGCTTAAAAAGGTGAATGCTAAAAACTATATTCCAGAAAGCACATGCAAGAGAACACTCCACTGATGTTATTTCTCTACAGGGGTTTTCAGGGACTTGCAGAAACATTGCTCCTTTACAGCACCACTGTGTGCAGATCAGCATTGCTAACTGCAGGAGAGGAAAGAGATGCCCTGCAAGAGGAAAGCCATGCCATGTGGTCTTTGACTCATGTTCAACCAGATGCCATTGTGGTAGCTTCAGAGTCTCCTTAGACTCCCCCAGGATGGACATTTCCACCCTCCTGCCAGTTTTTAAAATAGGGTGTCCAAGGGTACTGCAAAAATGATGACATCTCTAGATTTCTTTTAAGACCTGATGTCTCAAGACACACTTAGATTTATGAGATTGGTCAACAACATCCAAAAATAGCCAACATCAGCATTAAAACCAAAGTCAGAGCATCCAGCACTGCGAGCCTGCCACGAGGCACCTGCAAGAACACATAAAAGGATCTGACCAAAACATCCCCTCCATTAAACAGCCTTTAGAGAGGAAAACAAAAAAGCCCAGAAGGAACTCACTCATTTAGAGAGTGGAAGACTAGCAGGTCAGGAAAGACTGGCACAGCAGACCTTGTCTGTGCCCCGAGCAACATCTCATTCTATTTTGAATCCACCGCCTAAGGTTTGCAATTAGCAAGAGGAACCTTCTCCTTGCATCAAGATGTGCATCAAACGTGAAAAATCAGAGGGAGATTATGGCAATGAGGAAGGACATCAATACCACACAGAGCTCATTTGGCTGCTGCAGAAGCCAAATTGTTTCAGGGACGTGCTGTCACTCCTGCCACAGCCCACTGTCCCTGCAGGCTCTGAGTGGCAAGACAAGGTTAGCTTTGGACCTGTCTGGCTTGTCAGCAGTAAGCATCATCTCCAGCAGATGATGTGTACCACAATCCCAATGGTGCAGAAGGGAAAAGAGCAGGTAAAGCACATTAGGAGTACAAAGTTATTGGAAGATAAATTTAATCCTGAAGTCAATTAGGCTTAAAGAAATTTTCTTCACATTTCCACAATCTGGAAATGTGAAAAAGTTCTGTACAACTGCTACAAAAAAGGGTGAGCTTTTATTTTGTGTGTGTGCTGGTACCCAACACCACAGTCTGTGTGTTAGGCTGTGTTACACCTGATCTAGAGGCACACACCTCCTCCAAGATCCACATGCTACAAAAAAGGGTGAGCTTTTATTTTGTGTGTGTGCTGGTACCCAACACCACAGTCTGTGTGTTAGGCTGTGTTACACCTGATCTAGAGGCACACACCTCCTCCAAGATCCACATGCTACAAAAAAGGGTGAGCTTCTATTTTTTGTGTGTGCTGGTATCCAACACCACAGTCTGTGTGTTAGGCTGTGTTACACCTGATCTAGAGGCACACACCTCCTCCAAGATCCACATGCTACAAAAAAGGTGAGCTTCTATTTTTCGTGTGTGCTGGTACCCAACACCACAGTCTGTGTGTTAGGCTGTGTTACACCTGATCTAGAGGCACACACCTCCTCCAAGATCCACATGCTACAAAAAAGGTGAGCTTTTATTTTGTGTGTGTGCTGGTACCCAACACCACAGTCTGTGTGTTAGGCTGTGTTACACCTGATCTAGAGGCACACACCTCCTCCAAGATCCACATGCTACAAAAAAGGTGAGCTTTTATTTTGTGTGTGTGCTGGTACCCAACACCACAGTCTGTGTGTTAGGCTGTGTTACACCTGATCTAGAGGCACACACCTCCTCCAAGATCCAGCAGGCTCTCTCCCACTCTGCAGGATGCTTTGCTGGAGTCAGACACTGCACATCCTTCCCAGCTCCCTGGGGGGAATAAACTCCTTCTAATAATTGTCTGTGTTTGAAGATCACAGACTAGAGAAATGAGTCACTCCAGAATAAACAGGTATAACTCATATGGGCTTCAAGCTCCTCACTTGCAAATACAGATAACTGGAGCTTGAGATGACAAGGAATGACTTCTCCCTCCCCTTGCTGAATCTTTGGTTGCAATCCTATCCCACGACTGGAATTTGGGCACCAGCAGGAGTCAAGGTTACACAGACCTTTAATTGGTGTTACAGTAAATGCTTTCCAATGCAAAACTGCTTTCAAACAATCCCTGGGGGATGGGTGCAGAGAAGAGACATGTATGCTTTTTACATGGAATACACTGATTATTTTACCAATTGTTTGAGACAACTCCCTAAGATGAAATTACAATGCTCTTTCTAGCTAGCAAATATTGGATTTGAGCACCAGCAGGACTAGAGAGTAGGTGCCAGAGCCTTATTGCAAAAGTGTTCAAATCATGCATCTCAAACTGGGAGACATTTCACTCAGTGAAAGGGTGGAAATTTTTAATTAACTTGGTTCCCACTCTCCTGTAGATGATAAGTAATCTCTGATCACACCTTGAGTGTCAAGAAGCCAGAGCATATTGAGCTAGGTTTTCCCTTGACTTGCATCACATGAAAAGAATTCATTTCATTTATAGTTGGACTGTTTGTTTCCAGTGTTTTCTCTTTGCACAGCTGCTTCTGCTCATTAGAAAAAGAACAAATGATTAAAAAATTATAATGATAATATCTGGGGCAAGCCACACAAACAACTGCATTAGCAGTTTTTCTTTTCTTTTCCCTCCTACTGTGACAATCTTAATCACAGCAAGATAATAAACAAGACAACTACCAAGCTCTCATGAGACAGAAGCTCTTTAGAATTCATTCTTTCCTGGGTTAGAATCATAGAATCAACCAGGTTGGAAGAGACCTCCAAGATCACCAGGCCAACCTAGCACCCAGCCCTGGCCAATCAACCAGACCATGGCACTAAGTGCCTCAGCCAGGCTTTGCTTGAACACCTCCAGGGACGGCCACTCCACCACCTCCCTGGGCAGCCCATTCCAATGCCAATCACTCTCTCTGGCAAGAAATTCCTCCTAACATCCAGCCTAGACTTCCCCAGGCACAACTTGAGACTGTGTCCCCTTGTTCTGGTGCTGGTTGCCTGGCAGAAGAGACCAACCCCACCTGGCTACAGCCTCCCTTCAGGTAGCTGTAGACAGCAATGAGGTCACCCCTGAGCCTCCTCTTCTGCAGGCTGCACACCCCCAGCTCCCTCAGCCTCTCCTCATAGGGTTAAGTGGATGTGATTTACAAGGCAGCTATGGATTGTCACTACTCAATATTTTTTTTCCAGCATGGATTGAAGAGTGGAAGTCTGAAAATCTCATTAAATAAATGTTAATAAAACCTTTATCAGCAAATCCTAACAGACTGTGTACTAAGATCTACAGACAGATGGCAAAGAGGATGGCAAGTGAAAAACACAAGTTGCTTTGAAAGTGTAACCTACTGTTTGTTGAGGAAAACAGGCACTGCATTGAAACCTGGCTCCTTACAAAGAATAGAGGGGACAGGCCACCAGGGCTGTACCCAGCCTGGGCTGGTTACCAGTCCCTGCCACTGCCAAAGGCAGTGCTGCCTCTCCCAGGGCACTGAGGGGGTGAAATCTGGACTTGCACCTTGGAAAAGAAGGACAATAAAATGAGGGAAATTGAGTATCTGGGCTGTGCAAGAACCACCCAGTAAAAGCATGCTGCAAGGGGGTTATGTTTGCAGTAACACAGCTGACAAGGAGACTAAATCCAAGCTCTAGATTTGTGAATTATGTGCTTTTTTTCCCTCCCAGATTTCTGAAATGGCAGAGAGGGGTGAGGTTAGAGATGCAGCTCAGCCAGTTCCCCAACAGAAGTGCCAAGTGTGTTATCTATGTTTTGATTCTTATTCTTATACATCTCAGCAAGCCTACGAGGGAAGTAAACATCAGCATCATCTTCCTTTCACAGCCTGTATCCTAGTCCTTCTCACCAAAACATTCTAGCTAGCTTCAAACTAGCACAAAAAGGTAATTTCTGCTAACAACACAACATTATAGATCCATTAAAAACAAGAGAGCCAATGGCATCCTGGCCTGGATCAGGAACAGTGTGGCCAGCAGGACAAGGGAGGTTATTCTGCCTCTGTACTCAGCACTGGTCAGACCACACCTTGAGTGCTGTGTCCAGTTCTGGGCTCCTCAATTCAAGAGATGTTGAGGTGCTGGAATGTGTCCAGAATAGGGCAACGAAGCTGGTGAGGAGCCTGGAACCCAAACCCTATGAGGAGAGGCTGAGGGAGCTGGGGGTGTGCAGCCTGCAGAAGAGGAGGCTCAGGGGGGACCTCATTGCTATCTACAACTACCTGAAGGGAGGCTGTAGCCAGGTGGGGGTTGGTCTCTTCTCTCAGGCAACCAGCAAGAGAACAAGGGGACAGAGTCTCAAGTTGTGGCAGGGGAGGTCTAGGATGGATGTTAGGAGGAAGTTGTTGCCAGAGAGAGTGATTGGCATTGGAATGGGCTGCCCAGGGAGGTGGTGGAGTTGCCATCCCTGGAGGTGTTCAAGCAAAGCCTGGCTGAGGCACTTAGTGCCATGGTCTGGTTGATTGGCTAGGGCTGGGTGCTAGGTTGGCCTGGATGATCTTGAAGGTCTCTTTCAACTTGGCTGATTCTATGATTCTATGTATTGGGAGCAAAAGGAAGTTTCACAAGTGTTTCAGCAGCAACAGTTAGACTGCACTCCCCTAGTACTGAGCTGCTGCTAAATTTCCAAGAGCAACACACTACAGCAGCCTCGTAGCAGATTCTTGCTACACATCCATGAGCTGTATAGCAGAGTGGTGTGGGATGGCTCCCATACACTTAGAAACCACCAGTTGCTTTTGTCAGAAGATAGGTTGCTGACCAACACAGACTGACTGCCAAATTGGGACCTCAGTGGAAAGTTAATAGGAAAAAAAAGTAACAAAAACAATCCAGAGGCAGGATCTTTGCTTATTATTCAGGGCATAGCTAATTTAATGCTGTTTATGGTTACTTAATATTGGTGAATTCATGCACTGTGAAATGTGTTTGAGAATATAGTGAGGACAAAACACTGTGCAGGGTAGCAACCTGGGAAGAGTTTCTCTGTGCCCATGTCGGGCGCCAAAATGAGGATGTGATGGTTTGGGTGTTACCTGTCCCCTCACACTTCAGAACAAACTTGCTCCCAAGGAGCAGTGAGCAGAGCCTGTCCTCCACCTCCTGGCAGCCTTCAGATACTTACAGACATTTATCAAATCCCCTCTAAATCTTCTCTTCTCCAGACTAAACAGCCCCAGGTCCCTCAGCATCTCCTCCTAAGCCATGCCCTCCAGTCCCCTCATCATCCTCCTAGCCTTCCACTGGACTCTCTCCCTGTCCCTCTTAAACTGGGGAGCTCAGTTTGGCTAGGCAGGAAGGAAAACGTTTGAAAACATGAGCGTGATGGTTTGGGTGTTCCCTGACCCCCCACACTTTGGAAATCACTCAGACTAGACTCAGCCAGCTCTGGAAATCGAAGCTTTGCACTTACAGCTTAGCATAATATACAAGCAAGTATTTGCAATATCTACAGCTATAGACAGAAACAGACAAGGTAAAAGGTAATACAGAAACACAGCAGCCCACAAATCAGAGTGCCCAGGAGGGGCTCCCAACCACGTTTCCACCTTCTCCCCACCCCTCTACCTTACACCAGACTTTGCCTTACGTTCAAGGTGAGTTTGGAGGGTCAGCCAGAGGGGTTAGGAAGCAGAAGGATTAGGCAGGCAGCAAGTTAGAGAGAGAGAAGTTCACACAGCCCCACAGCCCAAGAGCCACTCTTGTTATCTGTGTTTATGTTCTTGTTCTTATCCATCTCAGCAAGCCTATGAGTGCAGCAGACAACACCATTGCTTCCTTTTCACAGCCTGTGATCTAATTCTTCTCACCAAAATATCCCAGCTAGGCTCACACTAGCACACTGATTCAGATGTATCCAGTCACCATTTCAGTACACACATAGGCTGTTCAGCAGCATTCACAGCTGGCTCCACATCCAGGGGAGAACAAGGAACAGCAACTGAAAAACCCTCCTGTGTCCACAAAGCCAACTTCTCTCTGTGACTTCTGCAAATGCAAACCCTACTTTCTAGCATATGTATAAGCAAACAAAAGGATCTGAGAGCTCCTGATAGTGCCCACACCTGTAACATGGAAGCACCTGTGCTCAGCAGTGCAATTTTGCACTCAGAGCAGCACAGGATAGGCAGCAAATGCTGAATGTGCTACCAGAGAGGGTTCTCCACAAAAGAAGCATGGAAGCAGCTTATGGAACATGTTAAAGCCATCACTGCAGGGCAACATACACGTGATTGGACAACTCCACATGACTGGCCATGGAGCACAGGCTATAAATGGGATCTAGCAACCCATCAGGACACTTTCTTAAATAGCTCTGGCATTTTTAGCTCACAGTTTCTGAACCACTTGTGCTCTATGCCTTAATGTGAGTGCTGGTTTTTAGTGTTTGTACATCAACTGATTTGAAGGGGGAAACAAGCACAGAAAAACACTACCTAAGAACTTGTATAGTGCACAGTGCTTTTTCTACACACTGCTTAATCATAGAATAGAATCAGAGTATCAGTCAGGGTTGGAAGGGGCCACAAGGATCAGCTAGTTCCAACTCCCCTGTCATAGGTAGGGACACCTTACCATAGATCAGGCTGCACACAGCCTCATCCAGCCTGGCCTTAACTCCAGGCATGGGGCCTCAACCACCTCCCTGGGCAACCCATTCCAGCCTCTCACCACTCTCCTGCTCAACAACTTCCTCCTCATGTCCAGCCTGAACCTACCCATCTCCAGCTTTGCTCCATTCTCCCTAGCCCTGTCACTCCCTGATAGCCTAAAAAGTTCCTCCTCAGCTTTTCTGTAGGCCCCCTTAAGATAGTGGAAGGCCACAAGAAGGTCACCTGGGAGCCTCCTCTTCTCCAGACTGCACAGCCCCAACTCTTTCAGTCTGTCCTCACAGCAGAGCTGCTGCAGCCCTCTGAGCATCCCTGTGGCCCTTCTCTGGACACACTCCAGCATCTCCACATCCTTCTTGTAATGGGGGCTCCAGAACTGGATACAGTACTCCAGGTGGGGTCTCACCCTCATCCCCATGCAGCTTCCTCAACATCATTTCCTTTGGTTATAATTAATTCTCAAAAACTCTAGCTTTTTAAAAAGGTTTTTGTGCACCACTCCATCATGAGGGATTAATCATCCCTGTCCACGTGAGAAAGGCAGCTGGAGCACAGTGTGCTAGTTTGAGCCTAGCTAGAATATTTTGGTGAGAAGAATTAGATTACAGGCTGTGAAAAGGGAACAATGGTGATGGCTACTGCACTCCTAGGCTTGCTGAGATGGATAAAAACAAGAACATAAACATAGATAAGGGAGTCTGTCTCTGGGCTTTTTGGGCTGCACTCCTCTCTCTAACCTGCCTGACTAACCCATCTGCTTCCTAACTCCCCTGGCTGACCCTCCAAACTACCCTGACTGTAAGGCAAAATCTGAGATAAGGTAGAGGGGTGGGAAGAAGGTGGAAGGGTGGTTGGGAGCCCCTCTTGGGGACTCTGTTTTTTGGGAGGGCTGTTGTGTTTCTGTATTACCTTTTGCCTTGTGTATTTCTGTCTATAGTGTAAGTATCTGCTTGTCTGTTGTGCTAAGCTGTAAATATAGCTTCATTCATTCATTCATTCAGGTTCCAGATTGGCTGAGTCTAGTCTGGGTGATTTTCCAAAGTGTGTGTGGGGGGCAGGTAACACCCAGACCATCACACGCAGACTCTCCACTGCCAACAGTAAAGACTGGTACTGCCCTTCACTTACATGCAGCCTCTGTACACAATTTATGGGGGCCCAGCACCTGTTTCCCATGCACCTCAAAATGCTGAGGCCCCTCCCAAACCTTCCTGGCAGTAGCACAGGTTAAAAGAGATGCATTAGCCAGAGCACTACTGCCTGGCTAAAGGTGACCTGCTGGGGAAAAGAACCATGACTTGCTCCTCGTGTACACTTCTACAAAGTACAAAAGAGGACTGGAATGCTTTCTCCCAGCTTGCTCTTGAGTGGAAAGTTCAGCTCTACTATACTCCTTCTTCCTGAAAAATGTTATGGGTGAGCAGAGAAGCAGTTCTTGTATCTGATCTTATCACAAACCTAAGCAAACCAAGACAGACAGGAAGTGATTTTTTTATTCATATTGTTTCAAACTCTGTGCTTTTTCTGCCTGTTCGCTTCAAGCTCCCTTGACTCAGGCCAAAGAAGTGCTCTCCTTGTTAGATATTCAATACTGCCAATGCCACTAGAAATTCTCAGTCCCAAATTTATATGCTAGATTTTATTACTAAATTTATCCAAAAAAAAAAAACCCAACTCAAAGAAATATTAGCCTGTGTGTTTTAACTTTTTGTAGAGCATATGGATACTGAAGTCAGTGGACAAATATATATGTATATACAAATATGTATGTACATACATATATATATATACACATACATATATGTATATACATATCCTGGGGTGTATTAGGAAGAGTGTGTCCAGCAGATCAAGGGAGGTTCTCCTCCCCCTCTACTCTGCCCTGCTGAGACCCCATCTTGAATACTGTGTTCAGTTTTGGGCTCCCCAGTTGAAGAGGGGAGGGATCTGCTGGAGAGGGTCCAGCGGAGGGTTACGAGGATGATGAGGGGACAGAAGGGCATGGCTTATGAGGAGAGGCTGAGGGACCTGGGGCTGCTTAGTCTGGAGAAGAGAAGACTGAGAGGGGATTTGATAAATGTTTGTAAGTATCTGAAGGCTGCCAGAAGCAGGGGGACAGGCTCTGCTCACTTGCTCCCTGGGACAGGACAAGGAGCAATGGACGTAAACTGCAGCAAAAGAGGTTCTGCCTTAACATAAGGGGGAACTTCTTTACTGTAAGGGTCACAGAGCACTGGCACAGGCTCCCCAGAGAGGTTGTGGAGTCTCCTTCTCTGGAGCCTTTCAAGGCCTGTCTGGATGTGTTCCTCTGTGACCTGTGTTAGATAGCATTGTCCTGCTCTGGCAGGGGGTTGGACTCGCTGATCTCCTTGGTCCCTTCCAACTCCTAACATCCTGTGAGCCTGTGATATATATACACATATATAAATACATATATACTCTAACATCTTATATATAAGAATGAAACAAGAATTATAAAGGCCATTTGAAGATTAGCTTTTTGTTCAGCTTTTCTTAAAACAAGAGGCAAGATACTGAAATATTATGCCCAGGAAACACATTAAGTCCTTTGTAAAGAGGATCACACACACAAACACAACTGCTTTTCATACCCATCACTATCAGCTGCTTTGCTGACCTGGTTGTGACTTTCTCCTATGCCCACAGACAGCAGAACATAGCTTAACTGACATATGACCTAAATCAGATTTACAGACAAATCAAACCCTCCTTTCCAGAGAATTTGTTTCAAGGCTCACATAGAGCAACTTGCAACCTAGGCTCAGCAGAGATAATTTTTTTAGGCACTTTACAAGTCTGACCATGTCTACAGCAGACACTGAGCCTGCTCAGTTCTGCCAAGGAAATGCTAATGTCATGTTGTATTTGGGATTTTAATTCCTGTTAGTACCAAAGACAGGGTATAGCAAAAAGAAGTGATGAATCACCAGGTGAAGGTTACCAATGAGAAAACACCTGCAAATTAAGGACAGCATTTTCAAAATGAAGAAGGTTACAGAAGCAGAACAGTGCAGAAACTGAAGCTAAATGTTACAGCACTCCATCTGAAAGGCAGTATTAGCTATTTCGTCTGGGGTAATGGGGAAGAGAAGGTGGCAGATTAGAGTTGAGGAGTGTCGGGCTTTAACCCCAGCCAGCAACTACACCACACAGGCATTCACTCAGGGAAACCATGCAGGCTCTGATTAATCAGAACTGTCTACCCACATTTGCCTACACAAGCAGAATTAAAACCATCAAGCAAGTTTTAGGGCTAGACCTCAGAGGCTGCGGTGGAAATAATGTGCCTTGACATTTTTAGAGTTAAAGTGATAAGGATGAGAGCAGCATTTTGTCATTCTAAGTCCTGTGGTCATTTGCAGAGGGTAGCACAGCTTGAGAAGAAAGAGTTAAATTACTCAGAGCTATTACATCCTGTCTGCTGCTTGGCGGGACCACATACTGTGACAGCTGCGAGCTTTACATCCTCTACAGACTGACATTTTACACACATACTGGGTGCATCACACTGTTCAGCTTGTTTTCTCTATTAGCCTTAGCAATTAAAAAGGCAGCACTTTCTCTGCTAAGAGGTGTGCCAGCCCCTCTCTTTTGCCTTCATGGCAACAAGGCAAAACATTACCTTTCCATTTAGAAAGGTTCTCTTTTTTATTACTGAGGACATTGATACATGTTTCTATCTTCCTTTGCAATAAAACCAGCTTTCTTTTGTTGTGGCTTGAGTTCTCCTGTTTCTTTTTTCTTCTTAACTGGGATGGAGCAAAATAAATTTCCACTCAGGTCAGACCACATCTGAACAAGACCATGGATCATCCAGATAATCAAATCTGATACAAATTGCAAGTAGGGATCCATAATATATACTTCTATGTCATGCTGCCCATCAGGGCTTCTTGCACTGCCTTGGTACACGTGAAAAAGACAAATGGTAAAGGTTAATCTAGATCAGAGCTGAACCTACAAAAAAAATATAAGAGATTCTACATGAATGAGTCATTCCATAATTATCTCTGTGATAATTATACTTTGAAGTATTCAGAAAGGAAACAAAGACTTTACTGGCTTTTGGACATCTTCTGTCACTATTGAAATCCATCTCCCTCCCTCTAAATGTCCTGTTTTACAGTCCCTTCCTCTGCACTGCACTATTCCATGTTTATAGTAAATGATAATTCATTCCCAGAGGGTTTAACAAGGAGGTGACTTGGTCTTCTGGGTATGACACTTGGCAAGTGCCTACAGATTCCCTGGCTTACAGTCTTCTTTCATGCATTTGATGACTTTACCTATCTATGCTCACTGTGTCTGAGACATGAGGCAAGAAATGGCCAGGCTAAGTTATGTAAATGTCAGGAGAAGACAGAAGTGGTCATCTCTGCTCTTCCTCCAAATGGGTAAGACCTTTGCAAGAGTTTTCCAATGCCTCAACCTCCTTCCTTCAGCAGGCTTTATCTTCTCCATGTTTTTCCCCTTTCAGGCTTGTCCCCTTTCATAATGTGCCCAAGAGGGCCCCTTGACCTTTGCAAGAGTTCCCCAATGCCTCAGCCTCCTTCCTTCAGCAGGCTTTTATCTTCTCCATGCTTTTCCCCTTTCAGGCTGGTGGGTAACATATTCATAATGTCCCCAGGAGGGCCCCATGATCTCAGAAGAGCCAGGAACACCCAGCACCCACATTTTAAATTAGAGCAGAGAGTAATCTGATCATACTGACAAGTTGTGTATATGCTACCAGGCAGCTTCTGAAGTCACACATCCCAAATATCACATCTGGCACAAGCCCTCCAATGTTAGCCCTCACACAGACATGACGTGCAGTAGTACAGCATCTGATGACATGCCAGATGGCACTGGGAGGTTGATTCCTTAATCTGCTGACCAGCTGTGTCTCCAGCATGGAACTGCTACAATCAAAAGCAAACTATCCTCTATCTACTAGGGCTCTAACACTTCAAGAGGCCCTGCTAGAAGATACTCTTCTGCTGTGTTCTACTGTTTTGGTCGCCACTCTGCCATCACAAAATCTCCTTATCAGGTGCTGTCTTCATCATATAGCTTGAGACAAACTTTCTTATGTCCACACAGAGCAAATCAAGAAGTCTGCAGGGGGCAATATGCATTACTTTGTGGCAATATCTTACTGAAACAGAGAATCTTTGACTGGTAGTTTAAGAGCCAAACTGGTTCAGACTAAGAACTCATTTAAGTCAGAAAGCTGTCTCCAATGTGGCTGTAAGTGACATCTAAGGAAAAGCAACTTATGTCAGGGTAAGTATGTACAACACCTGCCCCAAACATTTTGTGTACTTCCACCCAGTACGTCTGGCTTGGTTTCTACTAAAAGGAATCCAGTTTGTGCAATGTGAGACCATTCTGTGATGTGAGGCTTAAGTGGGGAGGATCAGAGGATTCACTTAAAAAATACACTCCTGATCTGACTTCAAATTCTTGTACAAATGCAGAGAAAGGTACACTAGGGGGAAAACCAACATCAATTCCACCTGACCCCATCTGAACTTCTTGAACCTGCAGCATTCTGTAGAAGGTGGTTCCACAGATCTGCTGCCTGCTTCACAAGGAATTACTTGAATTACCTCCTTTTGGTTTGTTTTCTACCTGGCCCTGACTAATGCCACTTGGCAATCCTTAGCTCTTACACTGGAAAAGATGGTGGTCAATCTCTATTGCCATTTCTCACATAATATAGGGGACCTCTACCTATTCCATTCCCTTCAACTCTTCTCTTTATAGGCTGTAAAGTCTTCCTAAAATGGAAGCTGCCTGTATCACTGGTCACCTTTGCTGCTCTTCTCTGAACACTCACAGTGTTAACAGAAACTTCTGAAATTAGGTGTTAAAATGATGTAGGATTAGTACATAGCTGTAAAAGCTTGCTGCTTCACCCTCTATTCTCTTCCAAACACTTTTTCACATATGGTTAACATTAAAGCTTCTTAACATTTGCCTTCTTGATCAGGACTGACCTAATGCACTCAAGAAGCCATCTGTCATTATCCCAAAACCCAGCTCCTGAGTGGCAACGCCCCAATTTGACCACACACTGCACAAGAACTTCCAGTCAGGCCTGTGACAACTGGAACAACACTAAATGTAACAGAGGAGTTGTTTGTTCAGATGCACATTAGCACAAGAAAAGCTGCCCTTAACATCTTAGCCTCTTCTTCAAGAAGTTTCTACCCATTATTTTACGGCCATTCCTTGCTACACTACCAAATCATCATCTAATAACCAAACTCTTAACCCTGGAATTTTACACATTTAGGCTAGCATCTGTTCCATTTCCCCTTAATCTATCCTTTTGGCCTTGATTGTCTTTCTTAAGATTTTATACCATTTACAAAATGTTCCAGACAAAAAGATGAAGCATTGCATTCCTAACATTTCTTTATGGCAGACTAAGCAAATAAATCAAAGCAAAAAAACACCTTCACAGTTACACAATGGTATCTTCTTTTCCTCCAGGACCTTTTTTGCTTCAAGTCACAAAAAATTTCAAGCCCAGCTTTTCAAATCCCTGTCTGTGTATCAGATTTGCTGTGGAAGATCCATAGTGACTGGTCTGATCTAAAAACTGTTTGCACTCTTCTGAGCATGCACCTGAATCAGTAAAAAGCCTATCTATGACACACATAGTTTGTTTATAGGGACCTATCCAGACTATCCAGTCCTTACAGCATATGGAAGAGGTCAGACAAACAAATGCAGTTATTTGTACAATCCTACTGCAGCTAAACCAACCTAAAGGTCCATCTTCTTTAGAACTGCAATACTACAGTGACTCCTGTGATCATGTTGCCCTGACAACCAATGGAGATCCTCTTTACAGTTAATCTAGCAGACATCTGTATTTTTGGGACAGATTGCCCTGAGTTTCACTGCTCATCATCATTCACATTTTCCATCCCCCCCAACTAAGTACAGAGATTACTAAAATCAAAAGTGTATTGTACAAACCTAGAGTGTGGTTAACTGGTGTCACTGTTGCATTGCATCCTTTTACTTCACTTGCCTGCCTTGTACTGCTGAAGCACAGATCCATATACAAGAATCTGCCTCTCTGTCTTGGAGTATTTTGATTTACAGAAATAAACCTCAAAGGATAAAAACTGTGTGCATACCTTCAGGACAGTCCACTGCTCAACAACAATTGCATCGTAGCCCTGCACGGTTTTACTGTCTTCCACAGCAACATCTTCAAAGAGAAATATTCCATCCATTGTGCCATGTAAAGAATCTGTGAAAATACAGGGTTAGAGGTAAGCACCCAATCATTAGTGAGGCATTTATTAATAACAGATTCTTGCCAGGATGTAAATAAAGAAGTGCATGGACCTTCTTCTGATAGTCCAGCTCTATTAAGTGAATGAGACTAGTGTCTCTGCCAGTTTTTCAGAGCAATCCTACTCTCTGATAGCAAACCTCATCATAGAATCATAGAATCAACCAGGTGGGAAGAGACCTCCAAGATCATCCAGGCCAACCTAGCACCCAGCCCTAGACAATCAACCAGACCATGGCACTAAGTGCCTCAGCCAGGCTTTTCTTGAACACCTCCAGGGATGGTGACTCCACCACCTCCCTGGGCAGCCCATTCCAATGCCAATCACTCTCTCTGGCAGGAACTTCCTCCTAACATCCAGCCTATACTTTCCTCGGCACAACTTGAGACTGTGTCCCCTTGTTCTGTTGCTGGTTGTCTGGGAGAAGAGGCCAGCACCCACCTGGCTACAATGTCCCTTCAGGTAGTTGTAGACAGCAATGAGGTCACCCCTGAGCCTCCTCTTCTCCAGGCTGAACACTCACAGCTCCCTCAGCCTCTCCTCATAGGGTTTGTGTTCCAGGCCCCTCACCAGCTTTGTTGCCCTTCTCTGGACACGCTCCAGCACCTGAACATCTCTCTTGAATTGAGGGGCCCAGAACTGGACACTGTTACTCCAGAGTTTGCCTCTCAAAAATCACAGCTCTCCCATTTTGAATAGGAAAATGAGTTCAGTACTCAGTTCAGCAGTATTGTTCACCTACTTCAAGTTATACACACACCTGGGGGGCTAAACACTATGAACCGGGTCAGCTTTTGAAGGTACACTGATATGAATGACCACACTCATTCACTTACACATGACAGAACCCTACATATGGATCAGCCCTTCCAGTTACAGTGATTTCCATGGACTGGAGATGATCTGGCATATCTGAACAGTGTGAAAGAAAAGATACATTCATAACTATTTAATCAATTTATGAAGGCATTTTGACCATCTGGCTTAGTGGCTCGCTACTCTCATTTGTATTCTCTGCACGTTCAGCCTTTTTTCAGACAACACATACTACTAAAGTTACTTCAGCACCACTTCCACCTCCAGCTTTCCAGTACACTCACAGAATCACAGATTAACCAGTGTGGAAAAGACCTCTAGGACCAGTATGTCCAACTTATCACCTAAGCCTTCTAATTAACTAAACCAGGGCACTAAGTGCCTCATTTAGTGTTCTCTTAAACACCTTCAGCAATGGTGACTCCACCACCTCCCTGGGCAGCCCATTCCAATGTCAGTCACTCTTGCTGTGAAGAACTTCTTGTTAACATCCAGCCTAAACCTGCCCTGGCACAACTTGAGGCTGTGCCCTCTTGTTCTGTCACTAGGTGCCTGAGAGAAGAGACCAACCCCACCTGGCTACAACCTCCCTTCAGGTAGTTGTAGAGACCAATAAGGACTGCCCTGAGCCACCTCTTCTCCAGGCTGCACACCCCCAGCTCCCTCAGCCTCTCCTCACAGGGCTGTGCTCCAGCCCTCTCACCAGTCTTGCTGCCCTTCTCTGGATACCTTCCAGCACCTCAACATCTTTCTTAGATTGAGAGGCCCAGAACTGGACACAGAACTCAAGGTGTGGCCTAAGCAGTCCTGAGTACAGGGGCAGAAGGACTTCCCTAGTCCTGCTGGCCACACTATTCCTGATCCAGGCCAGGATGCCATTGGCCACCTTGGCCATCTGGGCACACTGCTCCTGCCTACCAGTACCCCCAGGTCCCTCTCTGCCTGGCTGCTCTCCAGACACTCTGCCCCAAGTCTGTACCATTGCATGGGGTTGATGTGGCCAAAGTGCAGACTCCTGGTGTTGGACTGTCTCTCCTGTCCAGCTTGTCCAGGTCCCTCTGCAGAGCCCTCCTGCCCTTTAACAGACTCATACTTGCTCCCAACTTGATGCTTCCAGCTTGATTACTCCATCATCAGCAATCAGTCCCATACACAAGAACTCTAGCTTTGTCACTCCTATGACAGAAGAGAATCAGAACCTTTTTTTGTTAAACTAAATGATGATGCAATAGAACTGCATTTAGAAAACCTGCAAATAAGCAGGACTGTGTTCTTTGTGAGCACAGAAAACTCCTACACGTTGCCACACGGTGTGGTTTCCAGCCTTGCTGGTTCAAACAATGCATTTACTCTTTATGACTGATTATGAAGATCTCACTCATCCCTTCCCCACAGACTGCATTTTTGCATATAGTTTCTTTGTATTTTCAGGAAAGCTGTGTTACTTGCACTGCTAAAGGGTTTTGAAATGCAAGCACATAGGCCAAACCAACAGATTACTGCACTGACACAAGAAACTTAACTGCCTGACTGTTTCATCAGGTCCTCCAGCCAGGAGGACCTGGGGGTGCTGGTAGATAGCAGGCTGAAGATGAGGCAGCAGTGTGCCCAGGTGGCCAAGAAAGCCATCCTGGCCTGGATCAGGAACAGTGTGGCCAGCAGGACAAGGGAGGTTATTCTGCCCCTGTACTCAGCACAGGTCAGGCCACACCTTGACTCCTGTATCCAGTTCTGGCCCCTCAATTCAAGAGAGATGTT
Organism: Pogoniulus pusillus; assembly: GCF_015220805.1. Taxonomy (NCBI): domain Eukaryota; kingdom Metazoa; phylum Chordata; class Aves; order Piciformes; family Lybiidae; genus Pogoniulus; species Pogoniulus pusillus. The sequence goes on along the minus strand of NC_087291.1, from coordinate 5,609,519 downwards.
GAGGTGCTGGAATGTGTCCAGAGAAGAGCAACGAAGCTGGTGAGGAGCCTGAAGAAGAGACTCAGGGGTGACCTCATTGCTGTCTACAACTACCCAAAGGGAGGTTGTAGCCAGGTGGGAGTTGGCCTCTTTTCCCAGGCACCTAGTGACAGAATGACAGGGCACAGCCTCAAGCTGTGCCAGGTGAGGTTTAGGATGGATGTTAACAAGAAGTTGTTCACAGAGAGAGTGATTGGCATTGGAATGGGCTGTCCAGGGAGGTGGTGGAGTCACCATCCCTGGAGGTGTTGAAGCAAAGCCTGGCTGAGGCACTTAGTGCCATGGTCTGGTTGACTGGACAGGGCTGGGTGCTAGGTTGGCCTGGATGATCTTGGAGGTCTCTTCCCACCTGGTTGATTCTATGATTCTATGAACTCTTTGTTATCTAGACAGATTTCTCACCCAAGTGAGGAGACCAGACATTTTTGCTGTGAAATAACAAGCCAGATAACTAAGTAGCTGGGTTACAGGTTAGAAAACACAGGGTGAACAAACCTGTCACATCCAAATTGGTGCAAACTGTAATTATTATCTTTCATTCATAAACAGGACTTTGCTAGACCCTGTGTTTCAGAGTGGGAACCAACTCAACTTCTGTGCAATACATCGTGCTCCAACACTCAAACCCAACCCCAAATCTATTTCAGGATGCATAATGTACAAATCACCACTTAATTTTCCAAAGCAGGGATGACAGGACAGCACCTAAAGCTGAAAGCAGAGACCCATAGCTCCCTACTAGACACAGACATCCAGCTCTTGCTGGGAAGAGTTACACAGCATCAGTGAACTGCTCCTGCATCGTGAACTCTCTTAATGACATTCAGTGTCACACTGTTGGCACAACTGCAGCTTGAGCTCGCCCCACGCGTTTGCCAGCTAATTAATAAGTGATCAAAACCCAATCAGCATGCGTGTGTTTGCACTCACTCATAAATCATCCTCTGTGTTTCACTCTGCTGCACATTCCACTTGTGCAGATCACAGCTTTCACGTTTGCAAACGTGATGGCACATATGTAATGTTTTAGAGACTAAGAGCTGAGCTCTACAGCTCCTAACAGGCAGCAGATAAACTTGGCAGTGTTAGGTTTATAGTTGAACTCAATGATCTTGAAGGACTTTTTCAACCTAAAATCATTCTATGAGTGTATGACTTTGCTTCCTTGTTGGATATACAATGACTACTGTTAAATTACACAGTATCACCAAGGTTGGAAGAGACCTCACAGATCATCAAGTCCAACCCTTTACCACAGAGCTCAAGGCCAGACCATGGCACCAAGTGCCATGTCCAGTCCTGCCTTGAACAGCTCCAGGGACGGCGACTCCACCACCTCCCCGGGCAGCCCATTCCAGTGTCCAATGACTCTCTCAGGGAAGAACTTTCTCCTCACCTCCAGCCTAAATCTCCCCTGGCACAGCCTGAGGCTGTGTCCTCTCATTCTGGTGCTGGCCACCTGAGAGAAGAGAGCAACCTCCTCCTGGCCACAACCTCCCCTCAGGTAGTTGTAGACAGCAATAAGGTCTACCCTGAGCCTCCTCTTCTCCAGGCTAACCAATCCCAGCTCCCTCAGCCTCTCCTCGTAGGGCTGTGCTCAAGGCCTCTCCCCAGCCTCGTCGCCCTTCTCTGGACACGCTCAAGCATCTCAATGTCCCTCCTAAACTGGGGGGCCCAGAACTGAACACAGCACTCAAGGTGAGGTCTAACCAGTGCAGAGTACAGGGGCAAAATGACCTCCCTGCTCCTGCTGACCACACCATTGCTGATGCAGGCCAGGATGCCACTGGCTCTCTTGGCCACCTGGGCACACTGCTGGCTCATGTTCAGGCAGGTATCAATCAGCACCCCCAGATCCCTCTCTGTCTGGCTGCTCTCCAGCCACTCCGACCCCAGCCTGTATCTCTGCATGGGGTTGCTGTGGCCAAAGTGCAGCACCCTGCACTTGGAGCTATTGAACCCCATCCCCTTGGACTCTGCCCATCTGTGCAGGCGGTCAAGGTCCTGCTGCAGAGCCCTTCTGCCCTCCAACCCAGCCACATCTGCCCCCAGCTTGGTGTCATCTGCAAACTTGCTGATGACTGACTCCATGCCCTCATCCAGGTCATCTATGAAGATGTTAAAGAGGATGGGGCCCAGCACTGATCCCCGAGGGACACCACTAGTGACAGCTGCCAGCTGGATGTGGCACCATTCACCACCACTCTCTGGGTCTGGCCCTCCAGCCAGTTCCTAACCCAGCACAGAGTGTTACTGTCAAATCCAATTGGTCCTAAGATACATTCATTTTTGAGCCAGGAAAGAATCCTGCAGAAAGTGAGAGAAATGGAAGGGGGAAACTGATGAGAGAGAAAAAGCTGCTGCATACTAGTGTTTGTTCAACAGTGGTGCTGGTGAAAAACTCTTAGAGAGAAACTGCTTGGTGATGCTCACAAAGATTTTCCCTCTTAACCATAACCAATCTCCTCTCTACCTGTTGTGCCACAGTGTTTAAACTTTTGTGCCGTGAATGCACATCTGCCAATTTTCACGCCTTTGCTCCACACATCATCCCATTTACAAGTTATCTACTACTCTTCCAGAAGTGAAGCACTTGGGTTGTTAAGACTACCTGGGGGAAAGGAGCTCTTTTGGTCAAAAGACACACATAACCTGTGGTGTTTGGACCAGCAGGAATTCAAGGGAAACTCGTACACAGAGGTGTGGAAGGGCAAGGAGATGGACATATAGCACCGAGTCTACCTGCAATACCTTTACCATACAGATGCTCTGGCTCTAGTTGCAACTTAAGCCTATCATATCTTCAAGAGCTAGTCTACTAGGTGAGACTGAGGGAGCTGGGGCTATTTAGTTTGAAGCAGAGGAGGCTGAGGGGAGACTTCATCACTGTCTACATTTTACCTGGAAGGACATAGTGGAGAGGCTGCTGCTGGTCTCATCTTACAGGTAAACAGTGATAGCACAAGATAGAATGGTCTCAAGCTGCAACTGGGTGGGTTTAGACTGGACATCAGGCAACATTTTTTCACAGAAAGAGTGGTCAGGCATTGGAATGAGCTGCCCAGGGAGGTGGTGGAGTCACCAACCCTGGATGTGATGCTTGAGGATACGGTTTAAGGGTGAACTTTTTAGAGTAGAGATAACAGTTGATGGCCCTGAGGGTCTTTTCCAACCAGAATGTTTTGGTGATTCTGTGATTAAGATGACAGTTTGGGGGACAACTCATAAGCAGGACAAATGCCTACATTTATTCCACTGAATCTTACCTAACCTACCCACAGAGATCATCCATCTAAAGCTTGACACAGTGAGTTGGTCTTTCTGGTTTCCACTGTTTCTCATGCAAGGTATTTCCTGACTCTGATGCAGTTGTACTCCCTTTGGATTTAGCTCCTGGACTTTAGCCCACGTTAAAAATGCCTCAAGTAATTTCAGTTGTAATTTCAGGTCAGTAAGAAATGTCAATACAACACATCACTTTGACTTTGCTGTTTGTGGTATAATTTCCCAGTCTTTACTCTTGAACTGACATAATTTCACTCTTTCTTGAAGAAAAGGCTCTGAACATAAAGGTTACAATCACCTCCCTTCCTCTGAAAATGTTCCACTGCATTTTTTATTGAGGTATCCTACTGTGCACAAAAAGCTACTTTCACTGGGTTGTATAAATATTTGATGTAGCTGGATTGACAAAAAGCTATTTTGATGCTCTTCCTTCTTATTTACAAGTATACAGGAAAAGATTTCTTACTTTACCATGACAGTTTTCCTAGTGGGCAACAATTTTCCCCTTGTCTTTGAACTACAACCCCCCCTCATCTAGGAAACAAACCTGTAGGCTGCTGTTGCTTTCAATGAGGAGAACAGTATCACAGTATCACAGTATTATTAGGATTGGAAGAGACCTCACAGATCATCAAGTCCAACCCTTTACCACAGAGCTCAAGGCCAGACCATGGCACCAAGTGCCACGTCCAATCTTGCCTAGAACCAGTTATGTGTGGCTTTACCCGAGGTGCGACCTGAATGTTGGCCTTTGCTTTATATTTATAGCCCTCCCTCCTCCTGAATCGTTTCATCTTCAGTACACACAAAGAAAACAATTCCATATGGATGATAAAAATCTGAGCCACTTCACTGGATAAGGTGACTGTAACTGGCCAAATGCATCACTGGTTCGGCTTTGCCATAGAGGGTGCAAACATGAGAGACAGACAACCTGACCTTCTAAAAACTGATTGCTTTCCTCTTTCAAGCAACTCACATTTTGTTTCATTTGCTTTGTCTTTAAGTACTGTCAATGTTTTCTGGTTGGCTGACTGGCTTTTTCTAAGTTTGAAAGGCAGGGAATTCACAGACAGAATGGTAAAACAAACACAAGAATGCCAAGTAGTTAAAGATCTGCAGTTCAAAGCAAGTAAAGATGAGTGGCTTTGTGATTACTCCCTTAAGGAGCTTCCACTGGAAGGAAGATAGAACCTTCCTTCTGACTGAAGACTTGCTGTTAAAGGAAAGGAGACCCCACCTGTTAACATCTGTGCTAGTTTGAGCCTAGCTAGAAGGTTTTGGTGAGAAGAATTAGATGACAGGCTGTGAAAAGGAAACAATGGTGATGGCTACTGCACTCATAGGCTTGCCGAGATGTATAAGAACAAGAACATAAATACAGGTAAGGCAGTTAAGTTGCTCTCTGCCTCTGGGGCTGCATGAACTTCTCTCTAACCTAACCTGCTGTCTGTGGGACTAATCCATCTGCTTCCTAACCTCCCTGGCTGACCCTCCAAACTACCATAAATGTAGGGCAAAGTCTGGGGTAAGGCAGAGGGGAGGGAGAAGGTGGAAGGGTGGTTGGGAGCCCCTCCTGGGGTCTCAGGTTTCTGGGAGGGCTGCTGTGTTTCTGCATTACTTTTTAGCTTGTATATTTCTGTCTATAGCTGTAGATATTGTAACTATCTGCTTGTATATTGTGTGAGTCTAGTGAGTGATTTCCCTGAGTGTATGGGGGGTGAGTAACAGCCAAGCCATCACAACATCCTTTCCACTTGCAGTAGCATTAATCTGTAGCATGCTGCTACAGTTTCCACTTCTCACTAGAGGAGTGTAAGGGTGCAGTCCTATGATCACTTCAGTCACTAGGCAGGGTCAATTTACACCTGGGAGTACAGGCAGAGCTGGCAGTGACATGGGCTGGATAAACAACACCAGCAAGTCACTGAACTCCAATTTTAAGTAACTCTTATTTGCTAACATAAGGACATTAAATCATAGAATCATTGAATGGTCTAAGTTGGAAGGAACCTCAAGGATCATCCAGCTCCAACCCTGCACCATAGGCAGGGTCACCTCCCACTAGAGCAGGTTGCTCAAGGCCTCATCCAACCTGGCCTTAAACCAAGCTGCTGCTTCTAATGTACTAGCAAAACCTGACCACCTTTAATACATGGGGTAAGCCTGCATGGTTTACATACTGCCATTTGTATTTTTTTCATCTTTCTGTTTATAATTATCTGGTACAATAAGCAAAAAGAAAGAATTGTTATCAGTGAACTTTAAAAATCTTTCAAAGACTAATTATTAAACTGTTGGCAGAAGGAAGAAACAGATTTATGACTACTGACAATCTGGAAATCTTCATTTCATTCGATATTCAAAAGACAAGGAGGAAAAGAAGAAGATAATAATCCTGCTTTTGAGCCTAATAAACAAAATAAGGAATTTGTACTTTAAGCCAAAGAGAAAGCAGGCTTCTAGAACAAAGAAAGGTGATATAACCAATTAAAGAAGTATGCCTTTATTTGAAAGAGGATTAATTACTGAATAAGGAGACCAGCTGTGAAAGGCTGGAGAGGCTGCCATAAAAGGTAAGGAGCTGAAAGTCCTCAGCCCCTTCTTTCTTTCCTCCTCCTCACCTGGGTTGTTCTGTATTCATTGCTGTATGAATGGAAAAGCTCTTCTGTTTGCAGCACAGGAAAATGTTAGGATTTAAAACATTAGCATTTAGATGCAACTGACAGGAATGTAGAGATGTTCTTAGCAGATGCTCTTCTAATAGCATGGGCATGTTCATGGTGTTCTAATGGAACTGTTCTAACTAACACACTTCTAGAAATTCTAGCTCTGAGCTTTTTATTTCTACACGTGTTCTTCTTGTAACTGTACAACACTTACAGTAATCATAGAATCAACCAGGTTGGAAGAGACCTCCAAGATCATCCAGTCCAACCTAGACCCAGCCCTGGCCAATCAAACAGACCATGGCACTAAGTGCCTCAGCCAGGCTTTGCTTGAACACCTCCAGGGATGGCAACTCCACCACCTCCCTGGGCAGCCCATTCCAGTGCCAATCACTCTCTCTGACAACAACTTCCTCCTAACATCCAGCCTAGACCTGCCCTGGCACAACTTGAGACTGTGTCCCCTTGTTCTGTTGCTGCTTGCCTGGCAGAAGAGACCAACCTCATCTGGCTACGTTCTCCTTTCAAGTAGTTGTAGACAGCAATGAGCTCTGCCCTGAGCCTCCTCTTCTGCAGGCTGCACACCCCCAGCTCCCTCAGCCTCTCCTCACAGGGCTGTGCTCCAGGCCTCTCACCAGCTTTATCACCCTTCTCTGGACACAATCCAGTATCTCAATGTCTCTGTTTATTAATTCTTCATCTTCACCTCCAATCTAACTTGTTCTGACATCTGTCCACTTTTACACAATTTGTTGTCCCGTTTGGATTGCAATTTTATTGTCATCATTCAGGCCAACTTTATCTACATCTACAGGCAGTTAAATCAAGCACTCCTCACACTGGTATCCAAGTACATGAACTTCCCCCAGGCCTGTGTCACGTAAATGAACTTCAGAAGTTTAAGTAACAGAAAAATACTGTGTTTATACCATTTTAAGAGTGCACTGATAAGCAGTTTTTATTAAAGAAAACACTGGGCCTGATAGAGCCAATTAGGTTTGTCTCTATGAGTTGCAATTTATCCACACAAAGTAAATGACCATTTGTTTTTAAGCAACTTAACTAGCAATTACAAGGCTTTCCAGGAAGCTGAGTGAAAGCATTCCATCAGCTGAACTTTAGACCTTCCTCTTTTTGCTACTTGCTTGCAAAATGAAAAATTAGGGTTGCTTGTTAACTTCCTGATGGACTTTTACCAGAACTGACTCACATTACTGTTTGTTTTATCCCGAGTCCTGGAATTCTGACCAACAGCAAAATGAGAAGAAGATGCTCTGAGTGCAGCCCCCCTTGTAATTCTGAGACACAAATCCACTAATCTTAGTAGCAGTGCCAAATCCGTGGGTTACCACATTCCTTTTGAAGAATGCAAAACAAACCAAAATGAGATGAAAGATTCAGTCATAGGCACTTTAACTATTAAGTACAGTAAGCATATAAGTCATAGAATTTTCCAGTAAAATTAATTTGGCTTTAAATTCAACTCTTTTTTTTATGTTCAAGTACTTCTCTTGTTTTATTCTCCGGGCCCCTTGGTTATGTCTCTCAGATTCCTACTAAGCATCAAAGTCTTTTTTACTGCAGGCTTGTCTTCAAACTCATGATAGCCATGAGTGTGGTATAGACTGGCTGCTGCATTGAGTCAGACTCAGTGCCTCACTTTCACAACATGCAAAAATCTGGTTTTTAATCTTCTGTTCTTCAATTAAGATCAACATTTATCCATCACACACTGGTGACAATGAAACAAACATAGAAGATGATTTAGTAGAAATGTGTGCCATGAAGGTAGAAAGGGTCTGTCAATAAGTGGCTGCATGGTGGCCAGATGAAAATGCAAGGGCCTAACAGTGACCTGCAATCAGATCCAGATGCAGTGTGTGGCCAGACAGCTAGGAGGAAAGCCACTCTGCCATTTGTGTCATCTGCTTTACAATCTTATTAGTTAATCTATTTTACTTGGTAGTGTTGATTCACTGTATATTTCTGCAATTACAAGATCATCTTCAGCATGTTTGCAAAAGACAATACATGATCTGTTTCCCTTATTCAGATGCCAAAATATTTCCTGTGCTTTCATTCCATTTCACTGAAATACTCTGATCTAAAACAAATCTGCCCCAAGCCTATATTAAAGCACCTCCCAAACGTCTTCTCTTCAAAGATAATGACCTCTATTAGAGGAGAAAGGAAAATAACCACAGCTTAATGCTCTCTGTAATTTCCATACCATTTACCATTCCAAGGCTGAAGACAGCGTTTACCAATGAGCCTCCTTTCCTGAAGTGATCTGTCATATGCTCCAGCCAATTTGCTTCTAAACTGTTGACAGTCTGCCCATTCCTGGAGATCCTCATCGGGATAGTCACCGTGTAATACTGGCTGCACTTTTGGGGGCTGTTGGGCTTGTTGAAGAGAGCGAAGATCTCTGCTCCTACCAGAAAGTGAAAAACAGAGTAATGCAACAACTGTATCATAACATTTCAACGAAGCCAAGGTATAACTCACTTCTTGCCCTCACTCCATTACACTCTGCCACTGGAAAAAACATTCTGAGATGTTGTCATCTCCTTAAGACATTTCTGCAGTGTCTAGCAGAGTAGGGTCCCCAAATCCAGTGTGTTCCAAAGCACAACCACCCTACTGGTAACCAGTGTAAACTGAGATGGGAGAACATGCTCCACAAGCTGCTTTAAGTCCCCAAATCCAGTGTGTTCTAAAGCACAACCATCCTACTGGTTACCAGTGTAAACTGAGATGGGAAAACAAGCTCCACACGCTGCTCTAAGTCCCCAAATCCAGTGTGATCTAAAGCACAACCACCCTACTGGTTACCAGTGTAAACTGAGATGGGAGAACATGCTCCACAAGCTGCTTTAAGTCCCCAAATCCAGTGTGATCTAAAGCACAACCACCCTACTGGTTACCAGTGTAAACTGAGATAGGAGAACAAGCTCCACAAGCTGCTTTAAGTCCCCAAATCCAGTGTGATCTAAAGCACAACCACCCTACTGATAGCCAGTGTAAACTGAGATGGGAGAACAAGCTCCACAAGCTGCTTTAGGAACTGTAGCAGTCACAAAATCACTACAAATTAATGCAGGGAGTATTTTTATCTTTCAACTGAATCAATTGTTAAAAGAGCTGTGACATTAAGGACATTTCAAATATAAAACCTTAGTGCAAATTTAGGAGGAACTGCATTCACAGCCATCAAACTAAAGCATTAAATAGCTTGGGTTTGTTAATACAATGGCATGGACCCAGCAAGTAGTAGTATCATCTAAAGAGAATGCAATGAACCATTAATGTAGAGACTATGCTAGCTGGTTTGTTGATTTACTCTGGGTCTGAGCCAAGGCAAGACATTAACACAGCAGCAAATGAATTCTGAAAGTGGAATTACAAAGGGTCTTACAAAGAACATTTTCTAGCCTCTGCTTCATAGTTCCTGTAGTATATCATAAAAGTAGGCAATGTAAGCTCAGTATCACAAAAATGCCATTGCTGATAGCAAAGCTGAGCTTTCACAGCCCACAACTGGGAGCAAGTTTAGATGCAGATACACCTGCCAAGTTCTCTGAAGGGTACAGCTCTCAACAGAATTAGTGATTAAAAAAATGTTTGGACATTATTTTTTTACTTATTAATGGCTATGGAAATCAATGGTAACATTTCCAGATAACAAAACAATTCCCCCAAATAAATTAATATGAAATTCATTCAATAAGCTCCCTTTGTTTACAAGTGATTGTATTCTAACACCAAGCATTAAAGAAAGAGATGTCAAAAGAAATGCTAAGATTGCTGTCTGTCAAACGTCACTGAGCAAGAAGTAGCATGTAATAGAGGGGCAATGCTCAGAGACAGGCTGGCAGCACTTGGGAGAGCTCACAATGTAACCAAATATGAAAGAGCCCAAGTGATCTTAGACAGGAGCTATGGATTCAGAGTCAAAAGGAAAATTTGTTAATATGAATCATAGAATCATAGAATCAACCTGGTTGCAAGAGACCTTCAAGATCATCCAGTCCAACCTAGCACCCAGCCCTAGCCAGTCAACCAGACCATGGCACTAAGTGCCTCACCAGGCTTTTCTTCAACACCTCCAGGGATGGTGACTCCACCACCTCCCTGGGCAGCCCATTCCAATGCCAATCACTCTCTCTGGGAAGAACTTCCTCCTAACATCCAGCCTACACTTTCCCTGGCACAACTTGAGACTGTGTCCCCTTGTTCTGTTGCTGGGTGCATGGGAGAAGAGGCCAACCCCACCTGGCTACAATGTCCCTTCAGGTAGCTGCAGACAGCAATGAGGTCACCCCTGAGCCTCCTCTTCTCCAGGCTGCACACCCTTAGCTCCCTCAGCCTCTACTCACAGGCTGTGCTCCAGGCCCCTCACCAGCTTCGTTGCCCTTCTCTGGACACGTTCCAGCACCTCAACATCTCTCTTGAATTGAGGGGGCCAGAACTGGACACAGCACTCAAGGTGTCCAGTACTCCAGGTGTCCAGCAATCTTCTTGCTGCTTACTGCTTGTTTAGGAAAAAACAAATCATGACAATTCCAACTCAGAAGAACAGACACAGAAAATGTTGATTCTGACTCCCAAACCAGAATTGTATTAGAAATGGAGATCTTTCTGGTGCTAACAATAGCAAATCATTAAACTGATAAGCCATAAGGAGATGATAACCTGGATTTTACACCAGGCATTTAAGATGGCTGGAAGTCTTTCAGTGGTTAACTTGGTTTGTCACCATCACCAAGTCTATACTATGCAAGCTCTAACAAGCCACTACTGGCAACAGCTTTTACAAGTGAGTCTGCTCATGCATGGACAGACACCTTCAGTTTTCTTCTAGGTAAGGCAGCACTTTTGGATATACCACTGAAAAATCTGTGCCTTGTTCACAGACAAATCATTTTCAAGACAGTTTATTGAAGAGAAAGTGAATGAGTGCTGAAAAGTATTTGGGGAGAAAAGAAAAAGGAGCATAAAAGTAACACCTAAGAAGTATAAAAACTAAAAGAAATTAAGATTCTCCAAATAGTAAGAAATATTACTGGTTTTTTTCTCTGAAGTTTTAAAAATGGAAAAAGGAGCTCAAGAGTCCTGTGTCCAGTTCTGGGCCCCTCCATTCAGGAGAGATGTTGAGGTGCTGGAATGTGTCCAGAGAAGGGCAACAAAGCTGGTGAGGGGCCTGGAGCACAGCCCTGTGAGGAGAGGCTAAGGGAGCTGGGGGTGTGCAGCCTGCAGAAGAGGAGGCTCAGGGCAGAGCTCATTGCTGTCTACAACTACCTGAAAGGAGAACGTAGCCAGGTGGGGTTGGTCTCTTCTGCCAGGCAAGCAGCAACAGAACAAGGGGACACAGTCTCAAGTTGTGGGAGGGGAGGTTTAGGATGGATGTTAGGAGGAAGTTCTTCCCAGAGAGAGTGATTGGCATTGGAATGGGCTGCCCAGGGAGGTGGTGGAGTCACCATCCCTGGAGGTGTTGAAGCAAAGCCTGGATGAGGCACTTAGTGCCATGGTCTAGTTGACTGGCTAGGGCTGGGTGCTAGGTTGGCCTGGATGATCTTGGAGGTCTCTTCCAACCTGGTTGATTCTATGATTCTCTGATTCCTATTTAATAAATAGGCTAATTGGAAAAAAACAAACACCTGATGCTTTCTATTTCACACTCCCAAGGAAGGATGGAGGATGGCTGCCAAAGACTGAACTACATTTTCCACGGGAGGAAAAGCGAGTGCTTCAACAACAAAAATTCACACACAAGTAGCAAAGAAATCAGCCATGTCTCATGGGCAATAGATCTGGGAAAATCCTCCTACAGGTGTGCTGTCACATAAAGCTGCCTTTTCAGACCTTCCATCTTGGAAAGCATTTGCATAACTCATCAATTAAACATAGGTGTGACTCAGAGAAAGAATGATAAATGAGGAAACCAAATATGTCTTTAAAACAAGCCCTCTTATCTGGCAAATCAGCAGCTGTAATAAAATCCTGGTTGGCAAGATTGGAGGTGATCAGGCTTCGTATTATGCAGAAACATTAAGATAATGGTAACTTGCAGCAAAAGATTTTCACTGTTAATTACAGAGGAGAATATGAAACTTGCTATGTTAACTCTCTCAAAGGCAGAGTATATAGAAAGAGAAAACAGGTCTGACTAGACTTGGAGATAACTCATGTAAAACTATAAAACTAAAAGAGAAGTTCTAATATGTAAGATTCTACTGTAAACCAGAACAATATATTCAAATAATAGCGATGCTTTGACCAAATCTGGGTGCCCTTTTGACCAACAAAAATTGAAGAGTGATGAATGTTTACTAGAGTGTGATCCAATTTGATGGCAAAAATCACACTGAAATCCAAGTGAAACTAAGACAATGCAAAGTTATTCTCAGTTCTATATGCAAAACCCCCAAGCTGGTCAAATGGTTTGACCTGGTATGTAAAGCATAAAGAATACAGATAAATTGAAGTCAAGGACAGTACCAGGTGAAAGGAATGGAGATGGAACTTCTTTACATAGCTTTGTAGTGTGTAAGGAATGCAAGCAAAGTAGCAAGTGAAACAGATGCACACACTGCTTTCTAGGATTTAAGCAAAAATAGGAAAGAAAAATATATTTATGTTTAAACTGGAAATGTGGCAAGAATATATTTTTCTGAAGACTTCTCATTTTCTAGATTACTTTGGACTACATTCTATTTTGAACTACAAATTCTACTACTGGTGTGGTCAGCAGGAGCAGGGAGGTCATTCTGCCCCTGT